>NC_133129.1:133594412-134240911 GCF_048418815.1 Hemitrygon akajei
GTTGCAGGCTGCAGCCTCAGTTCAGCGCAGAGATGAGCTGAACACCAGCCCGTCCTTTGCCTTCAGCCCATACACACCGACCTTTTCAATCTGGCCTGGCTCTTAAATCAGCCAATCAGTTCGCTCTCAGACCCGGGACCCACCACCTCAATTCAGTTCAACCTGAATCTGTCAAAGCTCGGCTTGTTCCTCATTCGAGCCCAGGCCCTGCCTCCTCGACTTGGTTCAGTCTTTTCAAATTGCCTCCAAGTGCACTCCAGCAGCCAAACACTGGCTCTTTGCCCGCTCTTGTGCCCGGCTCCCTAACCCCCCCCCCCCCACACCCCACTGCGACCATCCTACGCCTTTGACACTTTGGCTCACACTGCAAAAATGCCAGCACGTACAGACAGTTCAAAAGCTCAGCTGCAAAAAGGGAAGTCACAGTCTACTGACTACAGTGAGCATTTCTGGGGAAAAAGTGTGACTAACAAAGTAATTAATAGTTATTATTGCTGCCAGCAAGTCATCGTTGTGCTTCACCAGCACCAGCTTAAACTGGAAGCTTAATGTACTGCTCCAGGGATATTAACTCAAGCTACCAGCTTACAAGAGCAACTTTCTTCTAGATTTCAATTTATATCAAGAAGAGCAATAATTTAAAAAAATGTAGAAGCAAATCATTACAACCACTTCTGGTCTATTAGTGACTAAGTATTATTGCCCAGCAATATTTAATCAGAGCAACCAGCACTTTATTCATTTTACTTTGACGAGGTCATGTTGAATTAACCCTGGAACATTAAAGAATTTATTATACACTCTCTTGATCAATTTCAGAAACTGGCAGCTACAATTAACTCTTGCTTGGAAACATTGATCAGGAAGCATCAGCACATGAATTGGTGCATTAGACCAAATCCCAAGGCTAACCTCACAAGGTGGCACCAGATGTGACTACTTGCTGGTAGTTAACAGGGATACACTCAAGGTCTGACCCAATAAAACTGAAAGCTATTTGAATAGTGGTGGCACAGGAACCTGAAGATTGACACTAGATATTTCAGAACAGCTTCTTCCCCTCCACCATCAGGTTTTTAATTGGACAATGAGCCCATGCACAGTACACGACCCCACTTTTTATGCTCTTTGCACTACTTTTTATATTTCTTATTGTAATTTATAATTATGTATTGCAATGTACCACTGCTGCAAAACAAAAAACTTCACAACATATGCCAGTGATATTAAACCTGATTCTGAAAGCAACTTCAATCCTGCAAACACTAGGCAGACCTGACAGAATTAGCAGAACAGAAAACCCAAAAGTCAAGCCCATCACCTGGAAACATTGGAGAGATAGATCTCCATTGTGCCAGAAAACGAGGCCACTGGAGAAGGCTTCAGGTCAGACTAAAATGTAGGGCCTTAAAATATCATGTCATCCAAGCATCCTTCTGGCCAATGCACAATTGGTGGAGGACTAGATAGAATACTTAAGAACAAGAACACTGTATTGGAGTGACATGAGAGATTGCTGTATACTGTTTCACTCAGACATGGCTCACTCCCAACTCTCCTGACAGTACTCTAACTCCAGAGTTTTACAATCAACTCTGTAGTTAGAGTACTACAGAGTTGATTATTAGGTAGGAGGAAATTAGGTAGGAGGAAATGGCAGCAGTATCAAAACACACAACAGCACAGCTGCAGGAAAAAAATTTGTGAAACCCTTCCGGTTTCACAAACCAGACTAATGGTTTTCTGCATTAATTACTCGTGAAATGTAGTCTGATCTTCAACAAAGTCAATTAACAGACAATCTGCCTAAACTAGTAACATACAAACAATTGTACTTCTTGTCAATACTGAGTACACCATTTAATCACAGTCTAGGTTCAAAAAAGTAAGTAAGACTTCTACAAAAGCTATTTGGAGTCAGGTGTTCCAATCAATGAGATGAGATTGGAGGTGTGGGTTGTAGAGGTGTCCTGCCCTATATAAAATAAAGATGCACAAAGTCAACTCACAGAGCCTGCTCTTCTCAAGATGTTTACGTGCACCATGCCCCAAACAAAACACCTTTGAGAGGATCATAGAAGAAGAATTGTAGAGATCCACGAAGTTAGAAATTGCTACAAAAGCATTTCTAAAGATCCGAGTGCTCAGTCCACGGTAAGAGAAATTATCTACAAAATGGAAAAAAATCAGCGCTGTTGCCATTCTTCCTAGAAGTGGGCATCCTATAAAGATCATCAATACGTGTAATACTGAAGGTGAAAAAGTACCCAAGGGTAACAGAAAAGACCTGCAGAAACCTCTAGAACTTGATAAAGCCTCTGTTCATGTGTCCTCTACAGGAATAACACAGAACAAGAATGGTGCTTATGGAAAGACACCACAGAGGAAACCACTGGTCTCCCAAAAAAAAAAATTGCTGTATGTCTCAAGTTTGCAAGAGACCACCTGGATGTTCTATGATGTTTCTGGGACAATTTTCTGTGGACAGATGAGACAAAAGTTGAACTTCTTGGTAGAAATGCACACTATGTTTGGAGGAAAAGGACACTGCACACCAATGCCAAAACCTCATCCCAACTGTGAAGCATGGTGGAAGGAGCATCATGGTTTGGGGCTGCTTTGCTATCTCAGGGACTAGACAGCCTGTAATCATTGAGGGAACAATGAAGTCAAAATTGTATCAAGATATTTTACAGGAGAATGTCAGGGCAGCTTAGAAGAAGTTGGATGATGCAAGACAATAATCCAAAACACAACAGTAAATCAACAACATATGGTTTAAAAAGGAAATTTGTGTTTTTGAATGGGCAAGTCAGAGTCCAGATCACAACCCAATTGAGATGCTGTGGCATGATCTGAAGAGGGCTGTTTATGAAAGGTATCTCAGAAGAATTAATGAACAGAAACATTCTTATATGGAGGAATTGTCCAAAATTCCTCCTCACTGTTGTGCATGTCTGATCAGCAGCTACAGGAAATGTCTGGTAGAGGTTATTGCTTTTACAGGAGATTCTAAAAGGTTTTAAATACAAGGGCTCACATCCTTTTACCAGCCTGCACTGAATGATTAAACAATGTGTTTAATAAAGACATGAGAAGTACCATTGTTTAGGACTAGCCTCAAAGACTACCATAATGAAGTACTTTGAGAGATTGGTTATGGTGCACCTCAGATGACCTGGATCCACTTCAATTTAACACCATATTAAGTCAACAGATGATGCAAATTCTCTGGCTTCCGACTCTGTTCTGGATCATCTGAACAACAGGAACTTGTACATCAGGCTGCTGTTCAATGATTAAAGCTCCATGTTCAATACAAAGCATCCCATCAAAACTTGTCATCAACCTTCAAGACCTGGGCACGCATCCCTCACTCTGCAACCGGATCCTCAACTTTCTCATCAGTAAAGAGAGGAGTGGTAATATCAGGATGTAAATCAGAATCAGGTTTATTATCACTGGCATGTGTCATGAATTTTGTTAACTTAGCAACAGCAGTTCAATGCAATACATAATATAGAAAAAATAAATTAATTACAGCATACACATGTTGAATAGATTAAAAATCATGCAAAAGACAGAAATTATATTAAAAAATGAGGTAGTATTCACAGATTCAATGTCCATTTAGAAATCGTATTGCAGAGGGGAAGAAGCTATTCTTGAATCGCTGAGTGTGTGCCTTCAGGCTTCTGTATCTCTTACCTGATGGTAACAGTGAGAAAAGGGCATGCCCTGGGTGCTGGAGGTCCTTAATAATGGACGCTGCCTTTCTGAGACACTGCTCTTTGAAGATGTCCTGGGTACTTTGTAGGCTAGTACCCAAGATGGAGCTGACTAAATTTATACTCTACAGCTTCTTCCAGTCCTGTGCAGTAGCACCCCCCCCTACCCCCACCATACCAGACAGTGATGTAGCCTGTCAGAACACGCTCCATGGTACAACTGTAGGAGTTTGAGTGTATTTGTTGACATACCAAATCTCTTCAAACTTCTAATGAAGTACAGTTGCTGTCTTGCCTTTTTTTTTTATAACTGCATTGATATGTTCGGACCAGGTTAGGTCCTCAGAGATCTTGACACCCAGGATCCTGAACCTGCTCACTCTCCACTTCTAATCCCTCTGAGGATTGGCATGCGTTCCTTCATCTTACCCTTCCTGAAGTCCACAATCAGCTCTTTCGTCTTACTGACACTGAATGCCAGACTGTTGTGTGACACAACTCCACTAGTTGGCACATCTCGCTCCTGTACACCCTCTCGTCTCCATCTGAGATTCTACCAACAGTGGTCTGTATCATCAGTAAATTTATAGATAGTATTTGAGCTATGCGTAGCCACACAGTTATGGGTATAGAGAGAGTAGAGCAGTGGGCTAAGTACACACCCTCGAGGTGTGCCAGTGCTGATTGTAAGAGAAGAGGATATGTTATCATCAATGCACACAGATTGTGGTCTTCTGGTTAGGAAGTTGAGTATCCAATTGCAGAGAGAGGAGCAGAGGCACAGGCTCTGCAACTTCTCAATCAGGATTGTGGGAACAATTGTATTGAATGCTGAGCTATAGTTGATGAACAGTATCCTGACATAGGTGTTTGTATTGTCCAGGTGGTCTAAGGCAGTGTGAAGAGCCAGAGATTGAACCTGCTGTTGACCTATTAGGCAAATTGTAAAGGGTCCAGGTCCATGTTGAGGCAGGAGTTCAGACTAATCATGACCAAACTCTCAAAGCATTTCATCACTGTCGATGTGAGTGCTACCAGGCAACAGTCATTAAGGCAGCTCACATTATTATTCTTAGTGCAACTGTTGCCTTTTTGAAGCAAGTGGGAATTTCCAACTGTAGCAGTGAGAGGTTGAAATCAGCCCCTCACTGATCAACAAAGGTGCACCTCAAGGCTGTGTACTTAACCCCCTGCTCTACTTTCCATTCACATGACTACCCAGTTCCAATGCCAAATACAAATTCACTAAGGCCACTGTTGTTAGATGAATCACAGGTGGAGTCAGTGTACAGAAGTGAGTCGTGACACCTAGTTGAATGGTGCCACAATAACAATCTCTTAACGTCAGTAAAACTAAAGAACTGATTGTTGACTTCAGGAAGGGTAAGGAGTCAACATGTACTGGTGCGGATAGGTGATGGAGAGGGTCAGCAGCTTTAACTTCCTGGGAGTTAACATTTTGGTTGGATGGCCTGTCATAGGCCCACCACATAGATACAATCACAAGGTGCACCACCATCTTTACTTTCTTAGAAGGTCAAGAGATTCAGGATGCCACCAAAAACTAACATATTTCTTCAGATGCAGGTATCCTGACTGGTTGTGTCATGGTCTGGTACAACAATCTGAACGCACAGGAATAGAAGCTGCAGAGAGTAGCAATTTCAACCCAATCCATCATAGCGTATCCCTCCCCACCACTGAAATATATACAACAGCGGCAATATCCATCAACAATCCCCACCACCCAGACCATGTCATCTTCTCAAAGCTTCCATCAGAAGCCCAAAATCCCCACATCCACTTCCCGTCAGTCAACAGTTTGCTCTCCATACTGTACTGCCCTGGCTTTGTACATCCAGTGTCAACCTTGACCAACGGAGGCCTCACACTTCCCTCCAACCGTGATTCTTGAAACAACAAGTTACGCAACATTATGACCACTTTGTACAGCACTGGATTTTTGTTCCAACAACTTTGTTGTTTCTTGTATAATTCATGTTCGATCTTCTTTTTCTTTTTCAATCTTTTATTATTGTTATTAATATCAATAAAACAAAATTGATACATAGGTAATGGGATTACAAACATACACATTTCAACTGAACATGAAAGAATACATAAGCAATGATTACATTATAGATGAGTATTCCCAAATCAAGGATGATACAATATACAAATAAACAAGGCAAACCTAGGTATATCATAATATATATTAAAAAAAGGAAAAAAATATGCAAAAAACTAATCTAATAATCTAATAACTAATAAGGAAAAAAACAAAAAAAGAAAAAAGAAAAAAGAAAAGAAAAAATGGAAAAAAAAGGGCTGTTTATAAAATCTCACAAGAATACATAATCACCAGTGTCGTCAACTCCGATCCTCTCAACATAAATAAGATTAAAGCTGGAAAATCCAATAAGTTTGGAACAGGGTCATATTACATCATATGAAAATATTGAATAAATGGTCTCCATATCTTTACAAATTTAATAGAAGTATTGAATACACCACTTCTAATTTTTTCTAAATTTAAACATAACATAGTTTGAGAAAGCCAATGAAATACAGTGGGAGGATTAATTTCCTTCCAATTCAACAAAATAGATCTTCTAGCCATCAAAGTAAGAAATGCAATCATTCGACAGGCGGAAGGAGTTAAATGAATTGAGTCCACCATCGGTAAACCAAAAATTGCGGTAATAGGATGGGGTTGTAAATCAATGTTCAATACCGCAGAGATAATATCAAAAATATCTTTCCAATATTTTTTCAAAAGCGGACATGACCAAAACATATGAGTTAAAGACGCGATTTCAAATTGACATCTATCACAAATAGGCTTTTTATATAAGAATAAAAATGAGCTAATTTATCCTTGAACATATGGGCCCTATGTACGACCTTAAATTGTATTAATGAATGTTTGGCACATATACATGTGGCACATTGGCACATGTCCTCTTTTGGAAGAGGACAGCGAGGCTTTGAGAAGAAGTGCGGCGGCGGCCATTTTCAAATTGCTTCTCAGATCGGAGTTCTGAGAGGCGGGACTGCGCAGGCGCGTGAAGGAGGCCTGGGAAGGAGGGAAGATATAAAAAGAACGCAGCCTTAAGCAGCGGGCAGCTTCGTTTGCGGGCAGCGGAGTGAGCCGGGAGCAGAGTGTAGGGCTTGGGCTCAAAGGGCTTAGGCAGAAGAGGGCACAGTAGGCTTATCTTTTAGTTCTTGTTATTTTCAGTTATTCGGGAAGTATGAGTGTGAGGGCAGCTTGTTGTTCTCGGTGTCGGATGTGGGAGGTCCTGGAGTCTCCGAGCCTCCCGGATGTCCACATCTGCGCCAGGTGTGTCGAACTGCAGCTCCTGAGGGACCGAGTTAGGGAACTGGAGCTGCAGCTCGATGACCTTCGCCTGGTCAGGGAGAGTGAGGAGGTGATAGAGAGGAGTTACAGGCAGGTGGTCACTCCGGGGCCACGGGAGGCAGATAGGTGGGTCACGGTCAGGAAGGGGAAGGGGCAGGTACTAGAGAGTACCCCAGTGGCTGTACCCTTTGACAATAAGTACTCATGTTTGAGTACTGTTGGGAGGGACAGCCTACCTGGAGGAAGTGACAGTGGCCGGGCCTCCGGCACAGAGGACGGCCCTGTAGCTCAGAAGGGTAGGGATAGAAGAAAGAGGACCATAGTAATAGGGGACTCGATAGTCAGGGGTTCAGACAGGCGGTTCTGTGGAGGTGATCGGGAGTCCTGGATGGTAGTTTGCCTCCCTGGTGCCAGGGTCCGGGACGTTTCTGATCGCGTCCAAGATATCCTGAAGTGGGAGGGTGAGGAGCCAGAGGTCGTGGTACATGTAGGTACCAATGACATAGGTAGGAAAGGGGAAGAGGTCCTGAAACGAGAGTATAGGGAGTTAGGAAGGCAGTTAAGAAGAAGGACCGCAAAGGTAGAAATCTCGGGATTACTGCCTGTGCCACGCGACAGTGAGAGTAGGAATGGAATTAGGTGGAGGATGAATGCGTGGTTAAGGGATTGGAGCAGGGGGCAGGGATTCAAGTTTCTGGATCATTGGGACCTCTTCTGGGGCAGGTGTGACCTGTTCAAGAAGGACGGGTTACACTTGAATCCTGGGGGGACCAATATCCTAGCGGGGAGGTTTGCTAGGGCCACAGGGCAGACTTTAAACTAGTAAGATGGGGGGGCGGAAATCAATTTGAGGAAACTATGGGAGAGGAGGTTAGTTCACCAGTAGAGCAAGTAAGTAGACAGTGTGTGAGGGAGGAAAGGCAGGTGATGGAGAAGGGATGCGCTCAGCCCGAAGTTGTAGGGGAGAAGAAAGAAAAGGATAATAAATTTGAATGCATTGCTAGGGATGAAAAGAGAGGAGGAGGTGGAGAGTATCTTAAATGTATCTATTTTAATGCTAGGAGCATTGTAAGAAAGGTGGATGAGCTTAAAGTGTGGATTGATACCTGGAATTATGATGTTGTAGCTATTAGTGAAACATGGTTGCAGGAAGGGTGTGATTGGCAACTAAATATTCCTGGATTTAGTTGCTTCAGGTGCGATAGAGTAGGAGGGGCCAGAGGAGGAGGTGTTGCATTGCTTGTCCGAGAAAATCTTATGGCGGTGCTTTGGAAGGATAGATTACAGAGCTCCTCTAGGGAGGCTATTTGGGTGGAATTGAGGAATGGGAAAGGTGTAGTAACACTGATAGGAGTGTATTATAGGCCACCTAATGGGGAGCGTGAGTTGGAAGAGCAAATGTGTAAGGAGATAGCAGATATTTGTAGTAAACACAAGGTGGTGATTGTGGGAGATTTTAATTTTCCACACATAGATTGGGAAGCTCATTCTGTAAAAGGGCTGGATGGTTTAGAGTTTGTGAAATGTGTGCAGGATAGCTTTTTGCAACAATACATAGAAGTACCGACTAGAGATGGGGCAGTGTTGGATCTCCTGTTAGGGAATGCGATAGGTCAGCTGACAGATGTATGTGTTGGGGAGCACTTCGGGTCCAGTGATCACAATAGCATTAGCTTCAATATAATTATGGAGAAGGACAGGACTGGACCTAGAGTTGAGATTTTTGATTGGAGAAAGGCTAACTTTGAGGAGATGCGCAGGGATTTAGAGAGAGTGGATTGGGTCAAGTTGTTTTATGGGAAGGATGTAATAGAGAAATGGAGGTCATTTAAGGGTGAAATTATGAGGGTACAGAATCTTTATGTTCCTGTTCGGTTGAAAGGAAAGGTTAAAGGTTTGAAAGCGCCATGGTTTTCAAGGGATATTAGAAACTTGGTTCGAAAAAAGAGGGATGTCTACAATAGATATAGGCAGCATGGAGTAAAGGAATTGCTCGAGGAATATAAAGAATGTAAAAGGAAACTTAAGAAAGAGATTAGAAAAGCTAAAAGAAGTTACGAGTTTGGTTTGGCAAATAAGGTGGAAGTAAATCCGAAAGGCTTCTACAGTTATATTAAAAGCAAGAGGATAGTGAGGGATAAAATTGGTCCCTTAGAGAATCAGGGTGGTCAGCTATGTGTGGAGCCGAGGGAGATGGGAGAGATTTTGAACGATTTCTTCTCTTCGGTATTCACTAAGGAGAAGGATATTGAATGGTGTAAGGTGTGGGAAACAAGTAAGGAAGTTATGGAACCTATGACAATTAAAGAAGTGAAAGTACTGGCGCTTTTAAGAAATGTAAAAGTGGATAAATCTCCGGGTCCTGACCGGATATTCCCCAGGACCTTGAGGGAAGTTTGTGTAGAGATAGCAGGAGCTCTGACGGAGATCTTTCAGATGTTATTAGAAACGGGGATTGTGCCGGAGGATTGGCGTATTGCTCATGTGGTTCCATTGTTTAAAAAGGGTTCTAGAAGTAAGCCTGGCAATTATAGACCTGTCAGTTTGACATCAGTGGTGGGTAAATTAATGGAAAGTATTCTTAGAGATAGTATTTATAATTATCTGGATAGACAGGATCTGATTAGGAGTAGCCAGCATGGATTTGTGCGTGGAAGGTCATGTTTGACAAACATTATTGAATTTTTTGAAGTAGTTACGAGGAATGTTGACGAGGGTAAGGCAGTGGATGTAGTCTATATGGACTTCAGCAAGGCCTTTGACAAAGTTCCACATGGAAGGTTAGTTAAGAAGGTTCAGTCGTTAGGTATTAATGCTGGAGTAATAAAATGGATTCAACAGTGGCTAGATGGGAGATGCCAGAGAGTAGTGGTGGATAATTGTTTATCGGGATGGAGGCCGGTGACTAGCGGGGTGCCTCAGGGATCAGTTTTGGGCCCAATGTTGTTTGTAATATACATAAATGATCTGGATGATGGGGTGGTAAATTGGATTAGTAAGTATGCTGATGATACTACGGTAGGAGGTGTTGTGGATAATGTGGGTTTTCAAAGCTTGCAGGGAGATTTATGCCAGTTAGAAGAATGGGCTGAACGTTGGCAGATGGAGTTTAATGCTGAGAAGTGTGAGGTTCTACATTTTGGCAGGAATAATCCAAATAGAACATACAGGGTAAATGGTAGGGCATTGAGGAATGCAGTGGAACAGAGAGATCTAGGAATAACAGTGCACAGTTCCCTGAAGGTGGAGTCTCATGTAGATAGGGTGGTGAAGAAGGCTTTTGGAACGCTGGCCTTTATAAATCAGAGCATTGAGTACAGAAGTTGGGATGTAATGTTAAAATTGTACAAGGCCAAATTGTAAGGCCAAATTTGGAATATTGTGTTCAGTTCTGGTCACCGAATTATAGGAAAGATATCAATAAATTAGAGAGAGTGCAGAGACGATTTACTAGGATGTTACCTGGGTTTCAGCACTTAAGTTACAGAGAAAGGTTGAACAAGTTAGGTCTCTATTCATTGAAGCGTAGAAGGTTGAGGGGGGATTTGATCGAGGTATTTAAAATGTTGAGAGGGATAGATAGAGTTGACGTGAATAGGCTGTTTCCATTGAGAGTAGGGGAGATTCAAATGAGAGGACATGATTTGAGAGTTAGGGGGCAAAAGTTTAAGGGAAACACGAGGGGGTATTTCTTTACTCAGAGAGTGATAGCTGTGTGGAATGAGCTTCCTGTAGAAGTAGTAGAGGCCAGTTCAGTTGTGTCATTTAAGATAAAATTGGATAGGTATATGGACAGGAAAGGAGTGGAGGGTTATGGGCTGAGTGCGGGTAATTGGGACTAGGTGAGATTAAGAGTTCGGCACGGACTAGGAGGGCCGGAATGGCCTGTTTCCGTGCTGTGATTGTTATATGGTTATATAGATGTATTAACTAATTGAAGAATTCTATCCCAATTCTCAATAGGAATAATAAGATTAAGCTCTCTTTCCCAATCATTTTTGGTCTTATTAAGGGGCTCTGAACGTATCTTCATAATTATATTATAAAGTTTTGATATAAGCCCTTTTTGAAAAGGGTTTAATTCAAACAAACTCTCCAAAATATTTGAAGACACAAAATTTGGAAACGTAGGAAGTACCGTACTTAAAAAATGCCTAACCTGTAAATATCTAAAAAAATGAAATCTAGGCAAATTAAATTTATTAGATAATTGCTCAAAAGACATAAAACAATTGTCCAAAAATAAATCAGAAAATCTTAATAAACCCTTAGTTTTCCAAGCCAAAAAAGCTTGATCTATAATTGAAGGGTGGAAAAAACAATTAGATACAATAGGAATATTTAAAACGAATTGAGTCAACCCGAAAAATTTCCGAAATTGAAACCATATACGTAAGGTATATTTAACTATCGGGTTGTCAATTCATTTCGGCAATTTAGAAAGAGCAAAAAGGAGAGAAGTCCCTAAAATAGAACCCAGAGCATAACCTGGTACCGATTTAATTTCCAAACTCACCCAATGACGACCAAAAGGACCATCCCAGTCTTTCAACCAACATAACAAATATCTAATATTAACTGCCCAATAATAAAATCTGAAATTAGGTAATGCCAACCCACCTTCCTTCTTTGTCTTCTGTAAGTATATTTTACCTAACCTGGGATTTTTATTCTGCCATATATATGAGGAAATTTTTGAATCAACATTAGTAAAAAAGGATTTCGGAATAAAAATTGGTACCGCTTGAAAAATGTATAAAAACTTAGGTAAAATAACCATCTTAGTAGCATTAATCCTACCTATCAGAGATAAAGATAATGGTGACCACTTAGTAAACAAGCCTTTAATCTGATCAATTAAGGGTAAAAAATTAAACCTAAATAATTTCTTATGGTTTTTTGTGATTTTAATCCCTAAGTAAGTAAAAGAATCATTAACTAATTTAAAAGGTAAATTACCATAGCTTGGGACCTGTCTATTCAAAGGAAACAATTCACTCTTATTAAGATTTAACTTATACCCAGAAAACTCACTAAATTGAGCCAACAATGATAGAATTGCTGGAATAGATTTCTCAGGGTTAGAAATGAATAATAATAAATCATCTGCATACAAAGATACCTTATGAATATCTGTCCCATGATTAATACCCGAAATATCCTGTGATTCTCTGATGGCAATTGCCAAAGGTTCTAAAGCAATGTTAAATAGTAATGGGCTAAGAGGACAACCTTGTCTAGTGCCCTGAAATAAACGAAAGAAGGGAGATCTTTGATTATTAGTAAACACCGAGGCTACTGGAGTGTGATAAATCAGTTTAATCCAAGAAATGAATGTCGGACTAAAATTAAACTTCTCCAACACATAAAATAAGTAAGGCCATTCAACTCTATCAAATGCTTTCTCCGTATCTAATGAAATAACACATTCTGAAGTGCTATGTGAAGGAGTATAAACAATATTCAGTAATCTCCTAACATTGAAAAAAGAATAGCGATTTTTAATAAAACCGGTTTGATCTTCCGAAATAATTTGGGGTAATACCTTCTCCAGCCTGGAAGCCAGTAACTTGGAAAAGATCTTGGAGTCCACATTCAATAAAGATATTGGTCTATAAGATGCACAGTCAGTAGGGTCTTTATCTTTCTTCAGTATTAAAGAAATAGAAGCTCTATAAAAAGATTGTGGCAAATTCCCCAATCTAATTGCTTCTTCAAAAACCCTGCATAACCAAGGAGAGAGAGTAGCGGAAAAACTTTTTAAAAATCCTACTGTATACCCATCTGGACCTGGCGCTTTCCCAGAATTCATTGAGGAAATAACCCCTTTAATTTCTGCGTCCGTAATCGGAGTATCTAATACTGAAAGATCATCGGATGATAATTTTGGAAAATTCAATTTCCCAAGAAAATCACACATGGTATTATGATCCTGAGGGAATTCAGATTGATACAGGGAGGTATAAGAGTCTTGAAATGACTTATTTATCTCATCATGGTTAACTGTCAAATCCCCATTCTGCTGACAAATCTTAGTGATTTGACGTTTAACCAAAACATTCTTCAGCTGACTAGATAACAGTTTACCCGATTTATCACTATGTATATAAAAATCAGATCTGGTTTTCATTAATTGATTTTCAATCGGAGATGTAAGTAATAAACTATGTTCCATTTGAAGTTCAACCCTTTGTTTGTAAAGCTCCTTACTAGGAGTGGTCGAATATTTCTTGTCAATCTCTTTAATTTTATCAACCAATAAAAGAGTTTCCTTCTTAATGCGTTTTCTCAGACCAACAGAGTAAGAGATAATCTGTCCACGTATACACGCTTTAAAAGTGTCCCAAATTGTTCCGCAAGAGATATCATCCGTGGAATTAGTTGAAAAGAAGAAATCGATCTGCTCCTTCATAAATTTAATAAAGTCCGGATCTTGCAATAAGGTAGAGTCAAATCACCATTGTCTAGCACTTGAAGCTATAATATCATAATTACAACCAATTACCGATGGAATAAAACAAGAGTCAATAAAAAAAAAATCAATTCTCAAATAGAAATGATAAATATGTGAGAAAAAAGAAAACTCTTTGTCGTTAGGATGCCGAAATCTCCAAATATCAAAAACTCCATTATCAGTCAAAAAGGAGTTAATACAAGTGACCGACTTATTGGGTAAAGTCTGAATAGATTTAGATTTGTCCATCAAAGGATTTAAACAACAATTAAAGTCACCACCCATTATTAACTTATATTCATTTAGATTAGGTAAAGAAGTAAATAAGGACTTAAAAAAATCAGGACAATCCACATTTGGGGCATAAACATTAACCATAGCAACCTTTTTATTACACAGTAAACCCGTAATTAACAAAAATCTACCATTCGGATCCGAAAGGATATCATGTTGAACAAATGCAATAGAGGGGTCAATAAAAATTGAAACTCCCTTAACTTTGGCATTCAAATTCAAATGATACTGTTGACCCCGCCAAGACCTAAAAAAGCGATATTTGTCCGCCTTCCTCACATGAGTTTCTTGTACAAAAATGATATGAGCATTAAGTCTTTGGAATACTTTGAAAATCTTCTTTCGTTTAATCGGATGGTTTAAACCATTAGTATTCCAAGACACAAAATTAATGGTTTGAGCCATGCTTCTAAAGTCAACCCTTTGGTATAGAAAGGGTTAACCAAATTATAAACTCATGCACCTGGAAGAGGAACAAAAATAAAGAGCGGACCCGGAAGTGATGACATTGTAGACATATTTGTAGTTCAAAAACAGCCCAAATGAAAAAACTAAAACAAACTGGTAAAAGAAAAATAAAATTAGAAAACAGACCATCCCCCACCCCCACAAGAAAAAGAAAAAAAGCCAAAATATGGCTAGAAAAAGGAAACAATGAGACTAATTCTACCCCCATATCAGCGGAAGACCACTCCGTATATAAAGGATATATATAAAAAAAAACCACCCCAATTTTAAAAATTATAATCACAATACTAAAATCCACGCTTCTTAATATACTTAGTTGTTAAAAAAAAAGAATATAATCACTGAAAGCTTATCAATCGGGTTATAACCCAAACAAATCAAGAAATATTTAAACTATGATAAGCGATGCATTATAGGAAGACAAGAAAAAATAACGCCATCTTAAACAAAACCAAGAATATTTTTCCAAAAAAAACACCATCTTAATAATAAAAAAAATTTCCCTTCGAAAGGTTAAAAATATACCTTCAAGGGAACAGAAATAATAGTCAAAAATATAGTATAATGGTTAAAGTGTATAAAACAGAGCGATTAATATAACGAAAACACACTTTAGCTTAAATATAAAGTATAGGATAAACCTACACCAATAACCAGAGACTAACACTGGTTTGAGGAATCGAAAACCATCTTACACGATCAGAATCACTCATTTATTAGAGATTAGTGTCTGTAGCAGTAGGGAAGTTCTCCTCCAGATACTTTCTCGCTTCAGATATAGAAAGGAAAACCTGGCGTGGAGCATTCGACGGAGAGATTCTAAGCTTCGCAGGGTATAAGAGCGCAGGTTTTAGATTTTTCTCATAACATTCAGACATCAGAGGTTTAAAAAGAAGCCTTTTTTTCATAACTTCAGGACTAAAATCTTCAACCAAACAGAAGTAGTAATCTTGAAATTTAACCATTCCAGCCCGCTGAGCCACACGAATGAGTTGTTCTTTGTCGTGTACATAGTGAAACCGGACAATTACCACCGGGGGTTTAGCTGAAGCACTCGATGAACGACTCCAAATTCTATGTGCTCGATCAAGTAACGGGGGGTTCTCTGGGAAAACCGACGGGAACGCATCTTTTAAAAGTTGAGCAAAATATTTCAAAGGATCGCCTTTTTCTATGCCGTCTGGGAGACCAAGTATACGTAGGTTCTGTCTTCTGGACCGATTCTCAAAGTCGACACTCTTGGGTTTAAGTGTTTCCACCAGTTTAATGGTCGAAATTAAATCCTGTTGCAATTTTTCAATTGTTAAATCTCGTTTCCGAGCTTCTTCTTGCAGAGACGCGATAAGAACTTGCTGCTGGTTAATTACTGAATCCGTCTTAACCATATAATCTTGAAAAGCCTTTATATCTTGTTTAAAAGCTTGATGTAGTTCATCGAATTTTTTATCCAAAACCTCCATAAACAGTTCATAAGTTAACTCAGTGCATTGCGGATGAGCTTGCTTCTTTCCATTACCGTTCGGGTTACGCCCCGGTTCTCGTCCTTTAGATCTAAGAGCCATTTCTGTTTGCATATCTTCAAAAATTCACAATAAACTCTTAACGATAAGCCCAAGAAAATAGTAAGAATCTTTTGGTGTAGGTAAAAATAAGTTGGATAAGGGTGATCAAAGGTTAAAAAAAGTAAAGGTTATGGAGCGGATCTAAAACAGTACTCACTCCATGAGCGTCTCCCGCTGACCCCCCATGTTCGATCTTCATGTGAATGTTGTGTCTCTAATGCCATATGCCTATAATGTTGCTCCAAGTTTTTCTTAGCATGACTACATTTACGTACTCGTGCATATGACAACAAACTCAATGTTTGAGTTCACATCCAGCACTACCTGTCATCAGGAATTCCACTGCTGGTTTGATTGTCCATCCCAGATTCAGTGGCCAATTACTTCACTATTAGCACTACCTCAACAGAACAAAGGTCATGACCATGCCTGGAGCTCATCCGTATGGTCTGATGCTCAAATGTGCCGCTGTTAAACCAAGCCCAAGGAGGTCTTTCTGGAAGTTTCAATAAAAGTGAACTTTTAGCCAGCAATGAAACCAGAGGATCAGTTAAAGGAGAGAACGACATACCGGACTTTGAAGACCTATTCCCTTCTGTTTGGGACAGAGTTCTGCAGTCATCAACTTGTTTAAATTGCTGCTTCCACAGCAGTCCAGCTAAATGAGAAGGTAGGAAGGGACAGGGAAGAGATAAAAGAGCAAGATTAGAATACTACACATTGAACAAGCACAAGCTCAGTGCGTTGTGGTTTTGTGGCAAGAATTCATTTGAAGACAGACAATACAACTGTCTCACCGCATTATGCAAGGTCACCAACACAGCTTTAGCCTGATCCTTCTTTTCTCGATTTTGCAATGGCATCATGTAAGCAGTGTTGGCTTGATCATAGAACGTCTTAAACTCATTAGCCACCTGTCAAGAGAAGAAAATCGTTATTTTGAGGTGGGGGGGGTGGCATTGAGAGGAGTCAAATGAGGAGGAAGATATCCATCATGACTAACAAGCTTTCTCCCTTTTTTAGGCAGTATGCGTCATCTGGACAATCTTGGTCTCCACCTTAACTCAACCATTCCCTCTGTCCCTTCACAACTAAAGACAAAAAATGGTGCCTCATGATGCAGTTTATCCATTTCACATTTGAATTTAATGCAATCATCCCTCAGAAGCTGGTGGGCAAACTGTCATCGCTGGGTCTCACCTCTGAGTGATCCTTTACAGAAAGACCACAGCTGACAGTAATATCTCCAGTTCCATCACACTGAGCAGCAGTGCTCGCCAGTGCCTTGTGCACAGCCTGCTGCTGAATGACTGCTCTGCTGGATCCAGTTCAAACTGAACCAAGTTTGCTGCTGACACAACAGTGGCTTTATTATGGTCATTGATTCTATTGTGGAAGTTTTTGAGAATGTGTGCAAGAAAATGAATCTCAGGGTTGTATATGATGACATACGTACTTTGGTTCGCCTCATCAATGATGACATCAACGTGACAGTGTGCAGATAAGAGAGAGCAGCTGCTAGAATGGTGTGAGCACAACAACTTGAGTGAATGGGGACAAGACCAAAGAGATGATTGTGGACTTCAGGAAGGTGTAGGTTGACCATACCTCACGGCACATATACAGCTCCTCTGCGGAGAGAGTTAGGAGCACCAAGTTTCTGGGAGTACACATATTGGACAATCTCACCTGGCCCCTCAACACCACCTCCCTGATCAAGAAAGCACAGCAGCATCTCCACCTCGATTGAGGCTCTTTCCCACCCACCCCCCACTCCAGCCCAACCACTGTCACAAATTTTTTTTGCAGGAACACCAATGAGTGCCCTGACAAAGTTGTGTCACTGTCTGGTAAGGGAACTGCAAGGCATCTGACCACCCAAGTCCCTACAAAAAATTGTGAGGACTGCTGAGGCTGAGAGGATCATCGGGATCTCTCTTTCATCCAGAAATATTTATCAGGAGCATTGTCAATGATTACTCCCACCCATCCACCAATCTCTTTGACCTCTTATTATTGTAGCACTAGGGCAGAAATGATAGGGTGGTGAACAACCTTCCCCAGACCGTAAGACAACTGAATTCCCTGCCATCACCCAGGTCTCATCATACACCAGTAGTGTTATAGTTTACTTTGTATCCTGTGCCATAAGTGCACCTTTTTATTTATTTACTGGTGTTGTGTGAGTTATTTGCACTGCATTTTGCACTTTAGTCCGGAGGAACGTTGTTTCATTTGGCGGTATACATGTGTACAGCTGAATGACAAACTGAATTTGGCAACTAAACTGTGCAATCATCTACAGCATTTACAGTTTTTAATCTCGTTGCAGCCCCACTGAGGCAACCATCACATTCTTAACCTCAACACACCAGTACCTTTTGTACCAGGACTTACAAACCCATAGCGGTTTTAAAACTGTAAACTTACCATGTTCTGTCACTCCCACACTTCCCTCAGGAATCAAGTAACATTGCAAGTACTGGCTGCTGTTCGGCATCTCACTTAAGCTACCAGTTAACACATTGGGCTGGTATTGGAAGCAGTTATTCTCTCCTCTCTTCCCCACCCCCAACCACCCCACATACAAGTTCAGTAGTGCTTCCTCATCCCTCCCCATCAATGCACAACCTGGTAAATACTTTCCAGTGGTCCTCCCGATCCACAAAGTCATCTCGACTTTTCTCCTCCTCTCTCAGTGCAAGACTACTAACCTCTCTCCTGTCCTGGCAAAAGTCTTGAAAGACTTCACCCAACATTCCACTTCCCTTTGAAATCACTTCAACTAGTCTGACAGGTTGGAGAAATACAATACAAACCTCATCCTTGTGTACGAATCCCCAGATCCCAGCAGCAACCTCACAAGCGAACAAAACCACCAGACAGACGAAGAACTGAAAAGACAGAGAGCACCAGCACATTAAAGCAGTTCATCTTTATAATACCTGCACTGATTAAATCCCTCCTCCTTCAGTATAAACACGCTTGTGTGTGATGAGACAATGAGATACTAAACACTGGGTTACAAAACTACAGCATATAAAAGCTAAACGTACTAATTTAAGTCCCGCTTGGTGGCACAACGGTATCAGCGCCGGACTCCGGAGCGAAGGTTCTCGAGTTCGAATCCAAGTTGGGTTGAGTGTCGAGCTAGCAACTCGGCTTCATGAAAACAAGAATAACTTGCTACAGAAACACTGTCAAAAGACGGTGCCCCAATAACTCCACTGCCAAGTTAAGGGCTATTAAAAAAAAAAGTACTAATTTAAAATTACTATTTCTCTGGTAGCTGCATCTCCGAGGAACACATTTGAAAGCTGACAGCATCACCAGTGAGGTTGACACCACTTCGCAGGTACCAATTCAAATTTTGTACTGGCACTTCTAAAAATTTGCATTACCTACAAAGAGGTGTCTTCAAGCCAAATGATAAATTAACACCCCATTGCTGAGCTGTCCAAGTAACCAGAGCGGCTCTACATTGTCGGTCCAGGTGAACTTCTTTGCTTAGTTCAAAGAATGCTATCCAACACGAGTGCTGGCTACATGATTAAACTACAGACAAGATGCAAGATTCTGATCACAGAAGATTGAATCTGATGATTTCAGCCACTCCAACAAAAGCCATATACAAAAGCTATTGCAACAAAAAAAATCTATTAAATTGGATCACAATGGAGAGCGAGCCAGAATAAAAGGAGTTCAGCACACCTTGGATATCCAAAAGAACCCAAAATGTTTTTGTATAGATGTTTGATGGGAATATCTTAGGAATTTCCTGTTCAGACACTGCATCACTTATTTAGCATCGTGTTCCTGTTTCAATATCTGGCGCCAACTGACAGTGTGGGCAAGAGTTTCCTTTGCACCCTGGTCCACCACACAGCTGGCATGGCCACAATCAATGCAAAACTACGGTTACTGGGCTAGAGGATTTAGTCTATAGTCTCCTGGCACAGAGACAAAAATCTCAATAAGGTACTTCAGGCCCAAGTAATCAGACTGAAGAAAGTACAGAATACTAGAAGCTAGAGTGTGTGTGGAAGCACCTGCACAGCACTGTCACAGTGCAAGGCCAAAAGCAACCTTCTTCACTGCTCTGTTAATTGCTTAACTTGTCCAATGCAGAAGGATCTCTGAAAGGTCTCCATGGTGGTGTACTCAAGGATGTGGCCAAGTTAAATAGAGTTGGGCTTCAATGGGTGGACTCAAAAGCTAGGAGGGTGATGGAGAAGCAGAAAGTACTTTTGAGCAGAGGTGAAATGGTGGATGATGCAAGGGAGGAAGAGCAAAAGGCTGCACTGAAGGATCATAATGGGAGTGGGAGGGTGAAGAGAAGGTGCCAGTGAATTGGGTTGTAAGGCTGCTGAAGATAGGGAGGAAAGTGGCTACACTGTAGGCTCGTCATGGCTCTAATGCCTTACTGTTTCACTGCTCCTTTGCAACTATAACACTAATTTGCATTCGATTACTGCTTTTCCTTTGTACTCCCTCAAAGTACCTACATTCTTGAAACAATCTGCTTGCAAAATGCAAGTTTTTCCACTGTTTGGTACATGTGACAATAAACCAATAGCAGTCTGAGGCAATGAGAACAGTGATCAGCTCCAGCGACAGGTAGATGGGTCTCCATTCTAGATAGGACACAATCAGCAAACAGCTGCAAGAACCAGCTCAGAAAATGGAGACAGAACAACTGGAATGGTATGATTACAGAGGAGTACAGGGGCTACAGAAGCAGGGCTTTGCATTGTTTATTTGTATAAAGGAATTCAGTGACTTATCCCGGGCACAATATAATGACGCAATCATTAGATATAGGAGCAGCATTAGGCCATTTGGCCCATCAAGTCTGCTCCACCATATCATAGCTGATCCAATTTTCATCTCAGCCCCAATCTTCCACCTTCTCCCCATATCCCTTCATGTCCTGACCAGTCAAAAATCTATCAAACTCTGCCTTAAATGTACATAAAGACTTGATCTCCACAGCTGCCTGTGGTAACAAATTCCACAGATTCACCACTCTCTGGCTAAAGAAATTCCTCAACTCTGTTCTAAAAGGAAGCCCCTCTATTCTGAGGCCGAGGCTGTGTCCTCTGGTCCTAAGACTCTCCCATAATATGAAACATCCTCTTTACATTCACTATCAGGGCCTTTCACCATTCGACAGGTTTAAAATGAGGTAATTGCTCATCCTTACAAATTCTAGTGAATACAGGCCCACAGCCAATAAAACGCTCTTCATATGACAAGTCACTCACTTTCATGAGCCTCTTTGAACCCTCTCTAGTTTCACATCCTTTCTAAGGAGCTCAAAGCTGCTCACAATACTCCAAGTGAGGCCTCACCAATGCTTTATAAATTCTCAGCATTATACCTCTGCTTTTATAATCTAGTCCTCTTGAAATTAAAGCTAACATCACATTTGCCTTCCTCACCACAGCCTCAACCTGCAAACTGAGCGGTAGGGAATCCTGCACAAGGACTCACAAGTCCCTTTGTGCCTCAGTTTTTAAAAAATATTTTCTCTCCATTTAGAAAAGTTAATTCTTTCATTTCTTCTACCAAAGTGCATGACCATACACCTCCCAACACTGTATTCCATCTGCCATTACTTTGCTCACTCTCCTAATCTAAGTCTTCTGTAGCCTCTCTAACTGTCTAGCCTCAAAACTAACTGTCCCTCCACATATCTTTATATAGTCTACAAACCTAGTAACAAAGCCATCAATTCCATCATCTAAATCACTGACATATAACAAAAAGAATTGGTGCCAACACAGACCCCTGTGGAACATCACTATTCACCAGCAGCCAACCAGAAACGCTTCCTTTTCCCCCCACTCTTTTCCTCCAGCCAATCAGCCACTGCTTTATCCATGCTGGAACCTTTCCTGTAATACTATGGGCTTTTATCATGTTAAGCAGCCTCGTATGTAGCACCTTGTCAAAGGCCTTCTGAAAATCCAAGTACACATCACCAACTGATTCTCCTTTGTCCATCATTATTTTGTTTGTTATTTCTTCAAAGAATTCCAAGAGATTTGTCAGGCAAGATTTTCCCTTGAACAAAACCATACTGACTACGGCCTTTTTTTTAAAAAATCATGTGCCTCCAAGCACTGAGAACTCATCCTTAACAATCGATTCCACTGAAGTCAGACTAAATGGCCTATAATTTCCTTTCTTCTGCCTCCTTCCCTTCTTGAAGAGCGGAGTGGCATTTTCAATTTTCCAGTCCTCCAGAACCATTCCAGAATCTAGTGATTCTTAAAAGATCATTACTAATGCCTCCACAACCTCTTCAGCCACCTCTTTCAGAACTCTGGGGTGTACACCATCTGGTCTAGGTGACTTATCTACCTTCATACCTTACAGTTTCCCAAGAAGCCTCTCTCTAGTAATGGTAACTTCACCAACTTCATGGCCACTGACACCTGAACATCATGAAAGCAGCACATCAGTGGCTCTGCTCAATTAGAAGGATGAGGAGATTTAGTTATGTCAAAGACTCCTGTAAATTTTTATAGCTGTAGGGTATGAGCATTCTGACTGGTTGCATCAGAGCCTGGTATGGAGGCTCCAATGCACAGTATCGCAAGATGCTGCAGAGGGTTGTAGCCAGCTCCATCATGGCCACAACCTTCTCCACCATTGAGAAGGTTTTGAAGAGGTGGTGCCTCAAGGTAGCATCATCCATCACCAAGGACCTTCAGCATCCAAGGGATAAGCTTTTTTCCTTACTACCATCAGGGTGGTGAGTGAGGACCCACAATCCATGAATTAGGAACAGCTTCTTCCTCTCTACCATCAGATTTCTGAATGGCCCATGAACACTATTTCATTATTACTTCCTTTCGTAATTTATAGCAATGTTATTTCTTTGCACCGTACAGCCACCAAACAAGGAACTCCATGTCAAGTCAGTGATGATAAACCCGATTCCGAAGGAGGAAGACAAAAGGGTCAAACACCGATTCTAGTGATTAAACACTGATAACCATTAACTTTAGCGGGCAGAGAAGGGCACTGGGAAGTAGGTACTGCAATTAATACAGAAATTAGATTCTGCAGATGCTGGAAATCCAGAGCAATAAACAAAATGTTAATGCAGAGTTAATACAGAAATGGACCATGCAACAGGCAGTGGGAAGGCAAGGAGATCTCTAATACACTACATACTCAACAGCAAAGGATCTAATTGGTGCATTAAATTAGAGCACTATGCTGTGGCAAAGATCAAAATTTGAAAATATGTGATGAAATGCAGCTATTTACAATTCCATCTGGTATTTGGGTATAAAGAGATGATACTAGACATTTTGACGGCACTGAAATCTGAAGAAATACAAGGCTGGTTTCATGGTCAAGGTGCATTTTGAAAAGGTGGGATGGGAGAAAACAGAAAAACACAATGACTGGGAATGGAGGGCTGGGTGGAAGAGGAGAGGATTGCTACAGAGGAGGCTGAACAAAGGATCACCATCTGAGGGACAAAATAGTCAGAGCTGTAGATGAATGCACAGGCAGACGTGGTGAATAAAAATTATCTGCTTTCCAGGATAAAGCTCTTCACACACAAGAGGAGATGACCAAGTACTATAACTATGCAAACCTTTGCTTTAAGTCAAGCTGAAAAGGAAGACCGAATATTCTGTAGGAAGTAAACCAATCTGTGGTCGTAGTGAGAATGTGTGTGAGCAAGATGATAACTCAAGTGAATGGCTGAATTGGAAGTAATTTTGGGGGCAATTGTTTCCCAGGTGGCACTGAAAGGGTCAGATCAGTAAGGAATACAAGTAACCCTGCCCGTGATCAAGTTTATGTGTTTATTGGAGACAAACTAAGAAAATAAAGGCCAGTGGGTAAACATAGGTGGTAAGTTTACACAACAGTTGAAGTTTAGAGAAAACTGGCCTGTGGACTGTAAATAAATAGTAGGCCAAAGTAATCAGATTAACCTGACAGATGTTAGTCAGGGAAGGCGAGGGTAACAGGCTTGAGGGAGAAGCTTAATAACGAGTGGTGGATAACAAGGACTATCGATAGGAGATGAGGTGGAACTTGGCAGACTACCAGACAAGGAGAAGATAGCTAAAAGGATACAAGTGACTGAGGTGGGACTTGGTGAAAAGGACCACCTATCCCAGGAAATTGGTAGGATCAGGTGACTATGTGGCAACAGACATCACAAAAATCCCTGTTGTAATCAAACCCACAATTTAAATCAATGAGATATTTGTGGATACCCAACATGTTGTTCAGTAAAGTTTCAGGTGTTATCTGTGGCCTCTAAAGAGATAACTGATCAGGTGGTTAAGAATAGCACACTTCAGTAAGCTGTGTTGGGAGGGACGAGATGGAAAAGAAAACAATTCCCTGAACAAATGATCCTTCTGGGAAACTGCATTCAGAAACTCAACCAGATTCAACTGTGATGCCTTCTATGTGTTAAAGAAACATTGCACAGTCACTCTAAAGTAACTTCAAATGCATCAGTGCCACAAATCCAGTAACACCAGTAAACGCAGAGAAGAGCAAGGGCACTAAGACCGCACCGTCCTCAAAATGCAACCTGCCTACTTCCAAATACTTTTGAAAATGAGCGTTGAAGGGGCTCATCCACCGCTGAGAGTCACAGGCATCAAGAGGAACCATTTCCAGTGAAGGAAGCGCAAGAATTCTGTTCAGCTGCCACATCCACAGAGCACAAATTTCTGGCACAAACAATGAACAGCCAAACCGAAAGGAGAATCAGATTTAACATCATCGGCATATGCTGTCAAATTTGTTGCTTAGCGGCAACAGGACAGTGACAAACACTATAACTGAAAGTACTGTATATATTTATATAAAAAAAAGTAAGTGCTGCAGAACAAGGGAAAATACTGAAAAAGTGTTCACAGGTTCACAGTCAATTAAGAAACCTGTTGACTGAGAGGAAGAAGCCTGGTGGGTGTCTTCAGGCTCCCGTACTCCCTCTGTGATGATAGCAATGAGAAGAGGACATGTTCTGGGTGATGGTGGTCCTTAGTGGTGGATGCCACCTTTTTGGGGCATCACCTTTTGAAGGTATCCTGGATACTGGGGAGGCTAGTGCCCATGGAGCTGACTGAGTTTACAATTTCCTGCAGCTTCCCCCCCACCCCCGATCCTGTTCAGTGGCCCCTCCATACCAGACAGAGACTGTCTTACCGTTCCTAGCATGCACTGGGATTCCTGGATGGCACCATAGCAACCTAGAAACCCCACGATCATCATCACAGCTCCAACACCAATCAGGATGTAGACCCCTAGGAGTAAAGAAAGGACTGTGATTAACATGAAAAAAACCAATGTTCCTCATTGAGATTCACATGGCAAATACGCAAAATATTATCCTGAATAACATTTAAATGCGGTTCTCTGCTATGCCTAATGTTAGTTTTTTTTTCCCTCCTCTGTTCATATGTTGTAGGGAAGGCCAATTTTAATACAATTTGTAAAAACTAATTTAAACTATCAAGAGATGGCAGTAAGGAGCCTTTGACTGGCTCCAGGATGACTGGATTACATTTAAATTTCTTCTCTTTCACCGCTACCCAGTCCCTTCCGCAGCAGAGTATCTACCAACTGCAGGCAGGATTAAGTTTACTGCTGATGGTTCCACACTTGACCAGCTGCTGAAAATCCTGGTTCAGGCTCAGAGTACAGTAATACGAATACCAACCATTTCAAGCCTATAGTTAGTGCACATAAAAGGCGTGGTGGGAAATAATGAGCAAGTTACTTTAGTTTTCAAATGACAATTCTCATGGCAACAGGAGATGCCATGGAAACTAGAAAATACAGAATTTGCCCAAAGCTATAGAGATGACCAGGTGCAGAACTGATATAGCTACTTCCTCAGGGAACCTGCAACCCAGGCTAATCCCAGTTTCCAGTGATGCCTGGATTGAGTTTGCATGTTTATTCTAGGAGCTTCAATCCCCAAATCCGGTAGACATCCAGGTTGGTAGGCAATTGGTCATTGTAAATCACCCCTAATGAGCAAGTGGGTGGTAGATTGAAGTCAATGAGTGCTTGGTGTTTTTTCTGCTGTCTTAGTCTTAGAGAGCCGTAGGACCCATTTCCAACCTTTGTGACATTGACCAACACGTACCTAACACAGCATCTTCACTCTAGCCTTATTCCACTGAAGGTGGCTTGGGAGGAAGATTTAAAAACAGTAAACCTCCCTCTTTTGGTGAGGAAAATCAAGAGGGGATCTTCGTAGCATTAGAACACAGGAGATTTTGTGGGGAAGATCGGGAGTCTCGGATGGTATGTTGCTTCCCTGGTGCCGGGGTCCGAGACATCTCAGATCGGGTGCAGGTTATTCTCGAGAGGGAGGGCAAGAATCCAGATGTTGTGGTCCATGTAGGGACCAACGATGTGGGTAGGATGAGTGAAGGGGTCCTGCGTAGGGAGTTAGGTGCGAAGCTGAAGAGCAGGACCTCCAGGGTAACAATCTCAGGATTGCTACCTGTGCCACATGCGAGTGAGGCAAGGAACAGAAGGATTATAAAGATTAATACGTGGCTGAGAGGATGGTGCAGGAGGGAGGGCTTCAGGTTTGTAGATAATTGGGCTTTGTTCCAGGGAAGGTGGGATCTGTTCCGAAGGGATGGTTTACACCTGAACTGGAGCGGTACTAACATTTTTGCAGGGAAGTTTGTTAGTGCTTCTTGGGGGGGTTTAAACTAAATTTGCAGGGGGCGGGGATCCAGAATGTGAGAGAGGATAGCGAGAGGAAGAATAAAGGACAGGTGGGGACTACACGGTTCCGGAATATTAAGTGTGCAGTAGAGGAAGGTGGGGCAGACAAGTGATAAGGAGGACACATGTACAGAGGGATGGTCTGACGGAACATGGAGTTAAATGTGTTGAAAGAATAAGTAAATTTAGGAAGGACAACAAAATTCTAGGGGCGTATAGCCCGATGGGAGTTCGGGGAGCTGGGTTAAGCACAATAGGCAGGAATTCAAACAGAGAGAGGAGAAATGGGCTAAAAATTCTATATCTGAATGCACAAAGTGTCAGAAATAAGGTGGATGGGCTTGAAGCCCAGGTGCGAATGGGTAACTATGATGTTGTTGGGATAACGGAGACATGGCTGCAGAGAGATCAGACCTGGGAAATGAATGTACAAGGGTATACGTGCTATCGTATGGACAGAAATGTGGGCAGAGGGGGTGGGGTGGCCCTGTTGGTGAGGAATGAGATTCAGTCCTTTGTAAGGGGGGACATAGGGTCAGGAGAAGTAGAGTCTGTGTGGATAGAACTGAGGAACAGTAAGGGCAAAAGGACCCAAATGGGTGTTGTCCACAGGCCACCAAACAGTAGCATGGATATTGGGTGCAGTTGAATAGGGAGTTAACACTGGCATGTGACAAAGGTAATGTTGCAGTAGTTATGGGGGATTTCAACATGCAGGTGAACTGGGAGAATCAGGTTGGTGCTGGACCACAGGATAGGGAGTTTGTAGAGTGTCTATGGGATGCATTCTTGGAACAGCTTGTACGAGAGCCGACCAGGGACAAGACTATTCTGGATTTAGTGTTATGTAATGAACAGGATTTGATAAGCGATCTCTCAGTAAAGGAGCCACTAGGAGGTAGTGATCACAATATGATAAGCTTTTATCTGCTGTAACGTTCTCGCTCGGGTGTGACGTAACGCCGAGGTAAATGTCGAGATAAACCAGAGTCAATGCAAACAAGGCCGTAGTAAGATTAACCATTTACTGTTCACTCTTCACATTAACGTATGGTGAAAACTGTTGAAAAACAATACAAGATTGGTACAGTGTTTGTTTTCCTTCTAAATATCACATTTACATTGTGAATACTTGCAAAGGTAAAACTACAATAACTACATTACATTAAAGTGCAGCATACAGTCAGAATCTAGCTGCTCCATTGACTGCTTTAAATACACTTCAATACAAACTATCCCGACTCTTTAACTGACGAAAACATAAACCTTACTGACCATCGTTACTTTTAACAGAATCGGCGTTAACATTTCAACTCAACATATTGATTATCTAATGACTTACAGCGTTGCTTTCACTGTGTCTTTGGTGCATAGAGAAAACCTAACCGGTGCTATGGTGGCACATGTGAGTGACCCCTACCCTTGCGTTTATCTCAAACCGGTATTTTCCCACAAGACGCGGCGAACCCGGATGTGACGTCATCGCAGCCGCGATGTATTACAAATAAATTGATTTAAACAATCCTAACTTTAGCTAAAAAAATGCTAACAAATTACTAAGCGAAAATATTATAAACTAAATAACTGCCATAAAGGCAGCACATCTGCAATTTGAGAAGGATATGGGCAGCTCGGAGGTGTCACAGTGTTGCAGATGAACAGGGGAAACTATGCAGCCACGAGGGAGGAGCTGGCCAAAGTTGACTGGACGGATAGCCTAGCAGAAAAGACAGTGGAACAGCAATGGCAGGTATTCTTGGGAATAATGCACTAGGTGCAAAATCAGTTCATCCCCCAGAGAAGGAAGGATTCAAAGGGGGGAAAGGGGCCTCAGTGGTTGACAAAGGAAGTCAGAGATTGCATAGCATTAAAAAGGAAATATGACAGAGCTAAGGTGAGTGGGAGGACAGATGATTGGGAAGTGTTTAAGGAACAGAACTTAACTAAAAAGACAATACGGGGAGAAAAAATGAGGTACGAACGCAAGCTAGCCAGAAATATAAAGGAAGATAGCAAAAGCTTTTTTTTTGGAAGAGAAAGAAGATAGTTAAGAACAACGTTGGGCTCTTGAAGACTGAATTGGGTGAAATTGTTATGGGAAACAGAAATGGCAGAAGAATTTAATGAGTACTTTAGATCTGTTTTCACTAAGGAAGACACAAGCAATCTCCCAGATGTATGGATGGGCCAAGGACATAGGGTAACAGAGGAAATGAAACAGATTGACATTCGGAAGGAAACAGTGATGAGAAGACTGATGGGACTGAAGGCTGACAAATCCCCAGGTCCAGATGGTCTGCACCCTAGGGTACTGAAGGAGGTGGCCCTGGAAATTGCGGATGCATTGGTAATCATTTTCCAATGTTCCTTAGATTCAGGTTCAGTTCCTGAGGTTTGGAGAATGGCTAATGTTATCCCACTTTTTAAGAAAGGAAGGAGGGAGAAAACAGAGAACTATCGACCTGTCAGCCTGACATCGGTGGTGGGAAAGATGCTAGAGTCCATTATTAAGGATGAAATAGTGGCATATCTAGATAGCAGAGATAGGATTGGGCCGAGCCAGCATGGATTTACCAAGGGTAAATCATGCTTGACTAATCTGTTGGAGTTTTTCGAGGATGTAACCAGGAAGTTAGACGGGGGAGATCCAGTGGATGTAGTGTACCTCTATTTTCAGAAGGCATTTGATAAGGTCCCACATAGAAGATTGGTGGGTAAAATCAAAGCTCAGGGCATCAGGGGGAAGGCATTGACGTGGATAGAAAACTGGTTGGCAGATAGAAAGCAAAGGGTAGCGGTGAATGGGTGTTTCTCGGAATGGCAGGTGGTGACTAGTGGGGTGCCACAGGGCTCAGCATTGGGACGACAGCTGTTTACCATTTACGTTAACGATTTGGATGAAGGCATGGAAAATAACATCAGCAAATTTGCTGATGATGCTAAGCTGGGTGGCAGTGTGACATGTGATGAGGATGTTAGGAGAATTCAGGGTGACTTGGATAGGCTGGGTGAGTGGGCAGATACTTGGCAGATGGCATTTAATGTGAATAGGTGTGAGGTTATCCACTTTGGGAGTAAGAACAGGAAGGCAGATTATTATCTGAACGGTGTAGAGTTGGGTAAGGGAGAAATAGAAAGAGATCTCGGAGTCCTTGTTCATCAGTCATTGAAGGTGAATGAGCAAGTGCAGCAGGCAGTGAAGAAGGCTAATGGAATGTTGGCCTTTATTACAAAGGGAATTGAGTACAAGAGCAAGGAAATCCTCTTGCATTTGTACAGAGCCCTGGTGAGACCACACCTGGAGTATTGTGTACAGTTTTGGTCTCCAGGGTTAAGGAAGGACATCCTGGCTGTAGAGGAAGTGCTGCGTAGATTCACGAGGTTAATTCCTGGGATGTCTGGACTGTCTTACGCAGAGAGATTAGAGAGACTGGGCTTGTACATGCTGGAATTAAGGAGATTGAGAGGGGATCTGATTGAAACATATAAGATTATTAAGGGATTGGACAAGATAGAGGCAGGAAATATGTTCCAGATGCTGGGAGAGTCCAGTACCAGAGGGCATGGTTTGAGAATAAGGGGTAGGTCATTTAGGACAGAGTTAAGGAAAAACTTCTTCTCCCAGAGAGTTGTGGGGGTCTGGAATGTACTGCCTCGGAAGGTAGTGGAGGCCAATTCTCTGGATGCTTTCAAGAAGGAGCTAGATAGGTATCTTATGGATAGGGGAATCAAGGGATATGGGGACAAGGCAGGAACCGGGTATTGATAGTAATTGATCAGCCATGATCTCAAAATGGCGGTGCAGGCTCAAAGGGCCGAATGGTCTACTTCTGCACCTATTGTCTATTCAGGAGTGAAATCAGCAGTGTATTTTTCTACCAAAGTAGCGAAGACCAGAACTATTCACTTAATGATAACCTTGCCACATCACTGATGTTAGTTAAGCGTTATCAAGTGATGTAGATCAAAAAGGCGATAGAAATATTCAACAGGACAGGCAGCAAGCGTGGAGAAAAAAAAAATCATTTTTCCAGTTAATGATCTTGTTACAAAAGGAGTAAATGGAGTTGAGCTGACTACCCAGAATTTGTTCCTACATCAAACTAGAGAGCTTATTACAGATATCAAAGACCGTCCATAGATGATTGATATTGAGTTCTAGCAATTTTTAAAAAACCGAACTGTAGTTACAGCTCAACACCAACTTGCATCGAACAGCAGCAGCAAAGCACACACCACACTTGGAAGCATTGCAGTAAAGGGAGCAGTCAATGACCCAAACCATGCCACCGATCAGATTGAACTATGCATCCCAGTCCTCTGCATCAAGACTCAGACTTTACCAATACAAAGTGGGTGCCAGCTTTTTATGCGTCCCAACACGCTAACTGGGCTTGTGGTGCACCCTATCACTTAAAATGAAATCTACATTCCTTCAATTAGGATTCAAATACCAAAGCATGTACATCTTCCACAATGTCCAAAGTACAATTATATTTCATATCAAAGCCATAGGTATCCATTTAATATCTGTGTGTGTGTGCATGCGCAGGTGCGTAAGTGTGTGCGTGTGGTGTGCGTGTGCGTGTTCGTAGGTGTGCGTGTGCGTGTGCGTGTGCGTAGGTGTAGGTGTGCGTGTGCGTGTGCGTGTGCGTAGGTGTGCGTGTGCGTGTGCGTAGGTGTAGGTGTGCGTGTGCGTAGGTGTGCTTGTGCGTGTGCGTAGGTGTGCGTGTGCGTGTGCGTAGGTGTGCGTGTGCGTAGGTGTGCGTGTTCGTGTGCGTAGGTGTGCGTGTTCGTGTGCGTAGGTGTGCGTGTTCGTAGGTGTAGGTGTGCGTGTGCGTGTTCGTAGGTGTAGGTGTGCGTGTGCGTGTTCGTAGGTGTAGGTGTGCGTGCGCGTGTTCGTAGGTGTAGGTGTGCGCGTGTTCGTAGGTGTGTGCGTGTTCGTAGGCGTGCGCGTGTTCGTAGGCGTGCGCGTGTTCGTAGGCGTGCGCGTGTTCGTAGGCGTGCGCGTGTTCGTAGGCGTGTGCGTGTTCGTAGGCATGTGCGTGTGCGTAGGTCTGCGTGTACGCGTGTGCGTAGGTGTACGTGTACGTGTACGCGTGTGCATGTGTGTGTGCATGTGTGTATATATGTATATATCATATTTTTATATGAAAATATATAAGTGTTTAGTTAATGTTTTGCATCTGGGATATCACCTCTTTCTTGGCCAGAACATTGTGTTCACCTGATCCAATGGAAATGTCAAACAGGGATTTGGGTTCTTAAAGCAAGCACCTAACAGACCACAAATTCAGTAGTGCAACACTGCATGCCCCAACATGGAACTTGAACTCACAAAACCGCTAATATGACAGCAACTGCTGTTCTCCATGACTGGAGGTTTTCTTCCCACATCCCAAGGATATCCTATCAAGTTAAGGGGCCAGTGTAAATTACTCTTAAGTGTGGGTTGATGTCAAAAAAGAGAAGAAATTTGTGGACATGTGAGCGAATACAAAATTAAGTACACTTACATCGAGAACTGCCAGCAGGAAGCAGCATCTGTCCCCCACCATCCAGGCCACGTTCTCTTCTCTCTACTACCATTAGGCAGGAGGTACAGGAGCATTAAATCTCAAAGCACCATGATGGAGAAGGGTTACTGCCCTACAAACAGATTCCTGATCCAGCCTGGACAACACTGAAGTGTATATATATGGTAATATATACATACTTTGCTAATAAAGCTACACACATCTTTTGCTACTAGTGCACAGAGGAATTTAAACTCAACACAAATGGTTGTCACCTTCTACCTCACTGGCATATTCAGCAGATTTCACGATTGTACACTATCACATTTCCAGTTTCTGATGTGGGCAGTGTTGACAGAGTGGAGTTTGCGATGATTTGTCTGCAGATTTTAGAACTGGCTTATTTATACTGTTTTAATTGAAGTTATTGATTCACTATGTCGAATTCCAAAGAAGCAAAGGGTGTGAAGCACAAAAGAATTGTTACTATAAAATTCAGCGTGTACATGTTGTTACTGAGCAAAATAATTGCACAGCAGACAAGATTTTTGCACAAACCGGCCATTACAAATTGGAAGGAACACTGCCACCAATCCTTTGTATTTGGCCCTGCAACTTGTATCTTTGAAGCTCCAAGTGGTTCATCAATTAAATTCTTTCATAAGTGCACAATGACTTTGTCTAATCATATTCATACATTTAAAGTGCCCTATCAATCATATTCTTTCAAAGCTGCTGCGCAGATTGACTCTGTGGTGAAGAAGGCATATGGTGCATTGGCCTTCATCAATCATAGGATTTAGTTTAGGAGTCGAGAGGTAATGTTACAGCTATACAAGACCCTGGTCAGACCCCACTTGAAGTACTGCGGTCAATTCTGGTCACCTCACTACAGGAAAGATGTGGAAACCATAGAAAGGGTGTAGAGGAGATTTACAAAGATGTTGCCTGGATTGGGGAGTATGCCTTATGAGAATAGGTTGTGTGAACTTGGCCTTTTCTCCTTTAAGCAGCAGAGGACAACAGGTGACCTGATCGAGGTGCATCAAATGAGAGGATTTGATCGTGTGGATAATCAGAGGCTTTTTCCCAGGCTGAAGTGGCTAACATGAGAGGGCCGAGTTTTAAGATGCTTGGAAGTAGGTACAGAGGAGATGTCAGGGCAAGTTGTTTTTTAAAAAAAAATGCAGAGTGGTGAGTGCATGGAATGGGCTGCTGCCAACGGTGGTGGAGGCGAATATGATATGTCCTTTAAGAGACTCATGGATAGGTACATGGAGCTTTGAAACAGAGGGCTATGGGTAACCTTAGGTAATTTACTAAAGTTCATGATCGGCACAGCACTGTGGGCTGAAGGGCCTGTATTGTACTGTAGGGTTTCTAAGTTTCTATTTAGCATTTTCCCTGCTCCTAATGTAAACACACCAGTTTGCAGTCACACGTTCTCTCTCCTTCAATTTTCTCCCCCAGACAGCTGAGTTACATTTGCTAAGTTACACTAATCTGCAAGAACCATAGCTATAAATGTTTGGAAAATGACAACCAATGTATTTTACTATTCCCATGGCTACCGAAGGCCCAGGCAATATATTGCCAGTCTCAATTTCTCCAGTGCATTCTTCTCCACAGCACCATTTAAATTCCTCCTTTTCATTAGATTCCTGGAGCATTTCTCCTAACCATGGAAAATCAAAGCATTTATTCCATGAGGTTAAATTGAACTTAACCTATTGCCTGCACAGAAAATAAAATGCAGAATTTGCTTTCTAGAGTAAACTGTGTTAACAAGGACAATTCCAACCATGAAACCAAGTAAAATGCAACTTGTGTTATTAAACGGGACCCACTCTCACATCAGAACATAGACACTGCAGAGTCAGATATGGTGCCTGCCTTCCCAGAGTGGAATCAGTATCTCAGAACTATCAGTTCGCCCAAAGAGAAAGGCACTCTTTGCAAGGTGTTACTGTTCTTCTCAAAAGGAAGAGTCTGATTCTAAAATCAAATTCGAATGAAGAATTTCTGAACCAAGTTAAAAGAATTTCAAAAAAAAAATTCTGCTCTTGACATAAAAGTGACAATTGCAAAGTAAAGAGCAGTTTACCCAACTAACAAAACCAACATTCTGAGGAAGGAATCTGAAGTAGAAAACATGGCCATAATACACGTCCAAAAGCACTTGAAGCACAAAGATATCCCTGGGCACGGTTGGGTCACTCCTTGCTCAGGTTCTACTCTACTGTCCTATCAAAGAGTCAGCCTTGTAGGTTCAACTTTCACAACTTTGGTATTCAAGTTCAAATAAAAACAGCAATGGGGATGTTCCCAAGACATGCCAGCAAGCGCTTAATGTTATGTTGGAAGTTGCTGCTGGCTGCTCATCCAATACAGCACTATGCAACTGGGTCTAGACTTCCTAACCAACAGACCTCAAAGTCAGGATGCGCAACTGCTCCTCTCTCCCCATCATCTTCAGCACGGGTGCCCCCACCCACCCCACCCCAGCAAGGTGTGCGCTGAGCCCACGGCTTCACGGCCAATCACCCGAATATGACATACAGAGAGGAGGTGTGAGAGCTCGAGGCCTGGTGTCATGCAAATAACCTCTTCCTCAATGTCAACTAGACAAAGGAGATTGTTATTGACTTCTGAAAAATTCACACTGCTCGCACCCAGTATTTATGACAATGGCACAGCAGTTTCAAACTCCTGGGAGTGCACATCTAGGCTAAAGAGAACTGGACTTTGTACTTTCATACTCACATTATTCCACAGATGCACAGTGCGGAGCATCCCAACAAGCTGCATCATTGCTTGGTATGGAAACTGAACTGTGGTGGGCAGGAAGGCTCTACTACCCAACATATCACTGACACCAGCCTACCTGCCATCAAGGTCATGTATGCAGAAAGGTGCTGGAAGAGGGCCAGTAACATTCATGATGGATCCCCCCATGCCACTCATGGATCAATTACTCCACTCCCATTAGGAAGGAGGCTACGCAGCATCCAAACCAGGATTACCGGACTCGAAAGTTACGTTCCCCAAGCAGCAAGGCTGATCAACACCTCCACCCAGTAACCCACCCCTCTACACCCCCTAACGCCACAACTTCATTTCCTATCAGTCATCTTATGTATAGACACTCCTGTGCCCAGCATCTCTTTATGGACATACAACCCATGTAGAGTATACGAGGATTTTCAGTTATTGTGTTTTGTTATTACAGGTAGTCCCCAGGTTACAAACGAGTTCCATTCCTGAGTCCATCTTTAAGTCGGATTTGTACATAAGTCGGAACAAGTACATCCTGTATTATTTATCAGTCAAACTTCTGTTTTAGTATATAATATATATTTTACCTTTCTATGCATATAAAACACTTAAGAAACATATGTATTTCAATAATTGAACCACTGCGCGGCTTAGTAATAATTGTAGCTTTCATCGGGGCAGGCCCTTTCACATGCTCCATTATTCTCACTTTATCCTTTAAAACTGTTCTGATTGTTGACCGACTGTAGCCTAACGCTATTCCAATGACGGAGGGTGTTTCACCTCTTTCCAAACACTTTATTATTTCTACTTTATTTTCAATTGCCATCGCTTCCCGTCAACAGAACAGAAACACTGCGGGCGGCAGATCCTGAGCTCCGCTGGGTCCCAAGGAACTCCCCGGGTCCTAAAGTCCACCGCACTGAGACAGGTTAAATGGGACAAGTGGGGGCTGTGCTGGGTTTGGGGATCCGGATCCTCCACAATATACCATGTGGGAATTTAAACTGGAGGAGGTGTTTTTTTTTTTTACAAGCTCGACATCCACCCAGCACGGATGGAGTGCGCTCGGGAGCAGGTGTCACCAGATCCAACTCGGGAACCTCTGTTCTCGAGCCCGGCACCGATCTCACAGAAACACCAGCCGACCGGAAAGTGTGTGGGGGGGGGGGGGGGGGGGTAGTGGGTCAAGGTGAATCTTGCTAAGAAAAATTTAAGCCAAATACAAAGTTACACACTCACAGTGGCAACGACTTAAAATGGCCGAAAGCATCGTGATTCGACTTAAAATGACGGACGGCGTTCTCCTTCCTCAGTTTGTAAGTATGAGTTGTTCGCAAGTCAGACGTTCATAACTCGGGGACTACCTGTACTGTCTTCTTTATCCTATTGCGTTTTATGTGTGCTGCATTGAATCCGGATTTACAATTTATCATTCTCCTTTATGCCAGTGCACTGGAAATGACATTACGCAATCATGGATCAACTGAGTGACAGCCCAGTACCAGAAAATATCTACCTGTTCCTAACTCTGCTGGTTGAGGTTTGCAACAAATTCTCCTGCATCAAATTCATCATCACACAGCCACTTGATCTCATGATCCGTGACACAAAAGATTGCAGGTTCTGTAATCTTGAGCAGGTGGTGGGGAAATCTGCTGCAGGAATTTAACTAGGTCAGCAATAGAGGCAGACAGATGGTCAGCAGTTTGGGCTGACACTCTACCTCAGTCCTGTATTTTTTGTTAATCTTAACACCCTCTGCTAATGCATTCAGTTTGTTCAATTCCAGACAGGAGACAGTTTAAAGAATATGATTATATACCTTGTACCCTTTAACATTAAGTCAAATTTTAACTAATACCTCCACATCACAAGGCAGAAGCAAGAAATATAATTTTATCCTCAACACGAACAGCAGTCAACCATTTAATCCCTTGAGCAAATTGTGTCATTTAATTAGATCACAGATCAATACCCTGGCACATTAAAGTTATTAATTGCAACCTTGGCAAATGCATTGATTAGCTCACCAGGAAAGATTCAGAATTTCTCTCCTTGGAAAAGCTTCCCAATTTCACTCTTGGATTAAAACGGTAAAGTTTGTCCCCTTATAGTCTGAATCAGATTTATGGTTACTAACACATGCTGTAAAATTTGTTGCTTCACAGCAGCAATACAGTACAATACACAAAATATTACTATAGGTTACAATAATAAAAATAAAAAGCAAAAAGAGCAAATAGTGAGGTAGTATTCATCAAATGTATGGACATACCCTCAGGAAGGAGGTTCAGAAGCCTGAGGGCACACACAACCATTAAGGGACAGCTTCTTCCTCTCTGCCATCCAATGTTTAAATGGGCACTGAAACCATGAACCTTACCTCACTTTATTATTTCTATTTTTGTGCTATTATTAATTTATCTATTGAACAGCCATATATACTTACTGTAATGGATTTACGTTCCCCCTCCCCTCGATTATGTACTGCATTGTACAGCTGCTAGGTTAGCAAATTTCATGACATATGCCGGTGATGTTAAACCTGATTCTGAACTGTTCAGAAATCCGATGGCAGTAGGGAAGAAGCTGTTCCTAAAGCACTGAGTGTGTATCTTCAAGCTCGTATAGCTCCTTCCTGATGGTAGTAATGAGAAGAGGGCATGTCCTGGAGGGTGATGGTCCTTACTGATGCATGCTCGAAGATGTCCTCGATGGGGCTGGGGGCGGAGAGTTGTGCCCATGATGGAGCTGGCCAGGTCTACAACCCTCTGAAGTATTTTTTGATCCTGTGCACTGGCACCTCCATATCAGGGAGTGATGCGACCAGTCAGAATGTTCTCCATTTTATGCATGTACAAACTTGTAGGAATCTGTATAACTTGGGTCTCAAATAAAAACTTAAGACTCAGTGGCAATTCATAGCGGAGTGTCCATACTTTCTGGGATAAGGGGAGTGTAGGAGAGTGTGCTGAATTGGAAGCAAAGTTTCCTGTAGCTGGGGGGGCAGAGACTTTAAAGATAAGTTGTTCTCGTTTCTGCGGAGGGAGGGGAAGGAGTGGTCTGATTTGGAAGGTTTAATGAGTCCTCTGGGTGAGCATTCTGAGTTGGTATCAGCCCTTACTTCCTGGCGAATAAATGGCCAAGAGCCCAGATGGAAAGTCTCAGTTATCACTGACTCAGGATGATCTCGGGGATGACACCCATCCCCGACAGGGAAGAGGAGCACGAGACCTGGGTGGAGCAGACCTCTCAGATGCTGGATGAGTGGCAGTGCTCTGATGATGTGAAAAGACAGTGATTGGTAGAGCTTGAGGGGGCCGGCTGCTGACGCAGCCGATTGACGTAGCGGTTTCTGATGACACAGAAACCCTTTGCTACTTCTGTGGGCTACATGCAAGCACTAGATAATGATTTTGGAATGACGGGAAGCCCATGGAGCTTGTGACGGGGTTTCAGAACATGTTTCGGGGGGGGGGGGGGGAGGGGAAGAGGAGAGAGACTCTCCGTCTACATTGTTCGGTTAGAGAGGTAGCCGAGTTGCTTGCGGTGTGTGGGGGGGGGGGGGGGAACCATTCAAACGGCTGAGGTGAATCAGATAAGGATGGACCAAGCAGCGAAAGGCACACAGTCACAGAACGTGATCACTTGGGGTCTCCGAATGACGCCTAAGACGTGCCCCTGCCCTCGTTTGACAAGCTGATCAGAGAAGCAAGAGAGGAAGAGAATGCGATGGAGGCCTCTGACAGCAAAATATAGTCCTCGGTAGTGGCCCCCTTTGCTGAGGTGACCCCTGACTGTCCACCCATGGGGGTGGTAAAGGAACTTGTGGCAGAGTTTAGGATGGAGATGTCCTGGTTATTATCAGCTGGTAGGGCCACCCTGCATGACAAAGCCGACAGGGAGACGGACCCCTGAGGGAATGGACTGAGCAGAGGGCTGCTAGTGAATGGGGTCCTGTGAGAAGGGGAGTGACCGTTATTGTCTGCTGTAACTGTGGGGAAGAGGGACAATTCAGGCAGGAGTGTGAAGGCTGGGAAAGCCTTTGGAGAGTGAGCCCCTGGGAGAGAGACTGCAGGAAACTTAGAAAAGGGAACAGCCTGGTGTCTTGCGGGGGAACAGCCTGGTGTCTTGCGGGGGAACAGCCTGGTGTCTTGCGGGGGAACAGATTCCCAGCAATCTATCAAGAAACACCCTAAAGCAAAAAACCTATTCCTGAAGGCTTAGTGGGGCCAAATTCCAGTGTATTGCTACAGATTGAGGGTATTTATGCCATACTTGACACAGGGTCACAGGTCACTCTGCTGTAGTGTTCACTTTACAACCGGTATCTGACGCATTTACCATTGATGTCACTCAGCGCTAGAGATCTGGGGTCTTAGTATGGATGACTATGCGTGCGATGGTTACTTGTCATTGAAGCTGGAGCTTTCAGAGGTAAATGTGGTAGTAGCTGAGGTCCTTGATACATCAGTTCAGGTTTGACCTGACCCTGTTGAGAAAGGCGAAGCTGCAATTCTCGTGGGGACAAATACTCCTATTGTGAGGAGGCCAGTGGGAGCCTGCAAGGAGAGAGTTGGAGAGAGCTTTCTGAAAACATCGTCCATTCACCCTGTGTCCGAGCTGCTTTTGAGGAAGTGCGTGGGCACTTAAGAGCATAAACAAGGAATTATGTGGTACACCCACATTATGGCCTGGGGAAGTAACAAGAGTGATGCGAAACCCCAAATTTCCCAGCAGGCCTGAGTGCAAGCTGGATGCACCGGAAAACCACAAAGAGGAGTCAGGCTTAACTGCTGGGGTACTGCGGCAGCCCTAACTACAGAAGTCTTTGGTCGTGCAAGTGAACCAGATGACAGCGATCATCAGGAACACTTCAGAGAGAGCGAGGTCACCCTCAAGCAGGGCATGCCAGTGGCACACCTCTTTCCAGTGATGGTAATGTCTAGTGTCCCTGTAAGACAAGCCGGGGAGAAACTCTCTCCAAAAAAGGGAAAGTTGACTGCTGAAGTCATTCCCCTGGAACCCGAAGGTTGGAAGGAGGTTGATCGAGAAGGTGTTGAAGCTGGAAGATGTCTTTTCTACTGACGAGTTTGATGTAGGCTGTTCCAAGAGCACTTGCCACATCATCCAGGTGACAGAGGACACTCCGTTCAAAGAAAGGTTGCGGCGGCTGGCCCCCACAGAGGTGAAAGACGTTTAGCAGCATCTGCGGAAGCTGGGAGAGTTCAGATGTCCCTATGCATCTCCAATAGTGGTGGCCAGGAAGAAGAATGGGAAAGTATGTATGTGTGTGGACTACTGGACTCTTAACGGGCGTACAGTCCTGACCAGTACACGGTCCCAAGGATCAAGGACGCAGTGGTCTCTCTGAGAGGCGCAAAATGCTTCAGTGTGCTGGACTTGAAAAGTGGATGTTACCAGATCCCCATGAGTGAGGCTGACAAAGAGAAGACTGCACTTATATGTCCACTGGGATTCTTCCAGTTTGAAAGGATGCCCTGGGCATTATTGGGAGCCCTGGAAACTTTCCAGCGTGTCATGGAGAAAACAGTGGGAGATGTGAACTTGCTTGAGGTGTTGGTGGTTGAACACGGATGATCTCCGTGTTCGGGTCCACCTTGGAGGAACATGAAGCGAGGCTACTGAAGATGCTGGGCCACCAGAAAGCTGAAGAGTTAAAGCTTTCCCTGGGCAAGTGTCAGTTCTGCAAGATGTCTGTCCATTATGTTGGGCACATAGTCTCACGGGATGGAAGTAGCTACAGATCCGCCTGATAGAGGCGGTAACCACATGGCCAAAGACCCAGACTGTGAGCACCTTGCGCTCGTTCCTTGGATTCTGTGGGTACTACCAGAGGTTCATGAGGGACTGCTCTAAAGTGAGTCACCCTTTTAACTCAGCTTCTGTGCAGTTACCCTCCTTTGGGTAAGAAAGGGAGGAGGACAAAAGGAGAGGAGAATAACGAGTATTTTAGCCCTTCGGAGCCTTTTGGGCCGAGTTGGGATGTGAAATGAGAAGAGGCCTTTCAGTTATTGTAGCAGCTGCTGACGAAAGCACCTGTGCTGGCTTTTGCCGATCCCTGATTGCCGTATGTACTGCATACGGATGCCAGTGGAGAGGGCTTGGGGAACGTTCTGTATCAGGATCAGGGCACAGGGTTCAGACCTGTTGCGTTTGTCAACCGAGTCTGTCACCCTCCGAGCTAAACTACCTCATGCACAAATTGGAGTTCCTGGCATTGAAATGGGCTGTGGTGAATAAGCTGACTATCTATATGTTGCCAAGTTTGAGGTGCGGACGGACAACAACCCATTAACTTGTATCCTAACCTTGACAAAATTGGATGCCACAGGACATCAGTGGTTGGCAGCGTTGTCTCCCTATGATTTCAGCCTGAAGTACCAGCTGGGGAGTCGGAACACTGATGCCAATGCTTTGTCCCAATGTGCACATGAAGAACTAGACAGGGACAGAGAGTGGGAGAGCGTTCCTGCCCCTGGAGTTAAAGGCATGTGCCAGTTTTCCATCATGGGGAAGGTAGAGGAAAGGCAAGGTCACAATCAAGTAGTAGATCATTTGGGAGCTTCTGATGGTGCCATTCCACATACTTACTGCAAGTTGACTGCTCTGAAGATAAAGCAGTTGCCGGAATTGTGTCCCAGGGAAGTGGCAGCTGCTCAGTGAGATGACCTGTGCATAGGCACCATTTGGTCAACAGTTGCGGAAGGGGACATGGCCCAAGCAGACAAGATGAAACACCCTGGACTGTATTTGCTATTGGGAGAATGGCCCAGATTGGAGTCGAGGAACCAGATTCTATATCAGGCCTCCAGACCAGCCTCAGCATTTCCAGCTGATTCTGCCTGAGAAGTATTGGAGGATTGTGTTAAAGTCTCTGCATGATGATTTTGGGGGTTGACAAGATCTATGGATTGCTCAGAGATCTGTTCTACTGGCCCCAAATGAAGCCAGAGGTTGAAGAGTACTACAAGTCATGCATTCGATGTATAGGGAGGAAGACGCTGCCTACGAGGGCCGCTCTGTTGTCCCACTTGCAGAGTGTGGGGCCCCTTGATCTGGTGTGTATGGAGTTCCTATCAATGGAGCCTGATGGTAGCAACATGGCAAATGATTTGGTTATTATGGATCACACCATCTCATCACCCGCAGGGTGAATGCCAGCCCAAGAGGTTCAGTTGGACCTTGCTAGACATGCTCATAACCTTGGAGATCAGTAAAAAGAACCACTGGAGTCAATATATCAGACATCTGGGTACTCGCCATATTATCTGATGTTTGGGTGGTTGCCTGTTGACCTCTTTTGGGACTTGTGGGGGAGATCTATATAAAAAAAAACTTATCTGAAGTATGTGTCTGATATGAGAAGGGAGCTGAAAAAGGCTCATGAACTAACTAGCTGAAGTCTTGGCTACCAAGCAGAATCAAAAGTAAGAGGTACGATCAAAAAGGTTAGGTTCTCAACTCATGCCTAGAGCGAGTCCTCAAAGAATCTGGGGCTACTTGTGAACCATAAGTAGGCTGACCACTGAGCAGCTATGCCCTATAGTGGAGAGTCAGATGTCAAACGTACCAGTTTTCTGAGTGAAACCAGAGGATGGAAACAGGCTCGTCAACATTCTCCATCGGAGCCACCTTCTACCTCTTGGACAAGAGGTACGTGTTGACCCAGAGCCTGGCCTGGACCTTAAGGGGACTCTGCAACAAAGTGGGGAACCGAAGGACTGGCAGCGAGAAGGATTAGACCGGACCCCACCCCTGAATGTGATACAGACTGAGGATGAGGAAATGGGAGTGTGGTGTATGCTGACTTATGCAAACTCCTCAATAATTGACGAAGAGATTCCCAACCCTTCTCAAGCGGAGGTGGGTGGGGGGTGGAAACTAGCAGTGGACAGGCAGGTTTGCAGTTAGAGAATAACAGGAGGCTGGACTCTAAAGTACCTGGGCATGAAGGCGAGCTCGGCCAAGTGATGAGGGGACCTGAATAGCTGGGAGGCATGAGTAATGGACAGACAGGGGCCTCCCCAAGTAGACAGGGAAGAGGCCAGGGAGTGTCTAAAGCTGAAAAAGTAGTAAGGAGGTCCCAAAGAGTCAGGAGACTGGTCTATGTTGCACCCAGGGAACAGAATGTGGCACCCATTGCCTTGGTGAGCTACGTCACTGCCATTTACATCCAGGTTGGACTTCATGATTTGTGTGAAGGGGTGGCAAATTATGAGAACATGACTAATTTTGGTGGGGTGGGGGAGAAGAGTAACACCCTGGGAATAGATTTCACTACTAATGTCACGGGCTTCTGTTTAAGCAGTGCTTGGGATTAAGCAGTGTGAGAGACAATGGGTGCTTTGGAATGTGAGCCCTCCAGTGAAGGGAGTGTGTTTTTCATGTTGTGGGCCTGACACCAGTGTGAGCTGGGGTCTTTTGTTCGATGGGTGATGAAGAGCGAAGACACTGGAGAGAACCAGTTGTAGGATTTGATCTGGTGGGGACCGTGATTCAATGGAGATCGACCGAGGATCGGTGAATATGAATCTTGGGAAGAGTTGAGCTCCAACTTGTGCATATTTGCCTGTTTAATTGCAATGGCCTTTTTTTTTCTTTACTAACTCATCAGTTAAGAATCATAAATATAATTCCTTTAATCATATGCAAGTGTGCTGCCTGTTACTTCTTGGCACTGAGTTGTAACTGGATAGCAAATCACACAGCGTCCACACAAATCAGGGTTTGGGGTAGGAGAGCTGTCTCAATCTCACGCGTTTGGCGGAACCCTAGACTTACGCAGCCAAGGAAACCAGTGGGGTTTCACCATTGAGAAACTAGACAAAAAAAACCAACAACACACTGGACACACTCAGCAGATTCAATAATACCAGTGGGTTTGATACCAGAACGGTCAATGAAGAAACTTATAACATTGGCTTCCTGTTTTCCCTGCTTTAATATTGCCCAGCATCTCTAGCATCTCCCACTTGCCTGCCCAAGACTAGGAATGTTTTTACTTCAGATTTCCAACACTGCAGGCATTGTGGTTCCACACACTTGCTTGCGACATAGAGCTGTTAATTGGAAATTTCTGAATAAATTTCCATCAACAAGTACAAGAAATTTAGACCAGAACCATTTCTTCCTGGCACTATACTTCACAGATACAAGGTGCTTATGTTGAATACTTCAGCAGCAATATCCAAATACTCACCACCTTTAGCTGCCTCACTTCTCTGGAAATGGCCCCATTTAAAAATTAATTGGTCAGGCCTCCAAGTTTGATTTAAAATTTGTTAATATGGACAATTCACCAACTAAACTCAGTGTTTGCTACTTCCACTCAATCCTGTCATCCTACAGCTTACTGTAAATTTGGATTTCCAGTGTCTCAGTTGGACTCCGTACAGGAGAGTGTATTTAAACACTCTGTTACAATGGCATTACAGGAAAGATACTGGCATGGATAGTGGAATGGCTGACAGGCAGCAGGCAGTGAGTAAGAATACAGGAGGCCTTTTCTGGTTGGCTGCCAGTGACTAGAGGTGTTCCTCAGAGTATTGGGACTAGTATTTTTTTATATATTATTTGTCAATGATTTGGATAATGGAATTGATGACTTTGTGGCAAAGTTCACTGATGATATGAAGATAGGTTGCGGGGTAGGTAGTGCTAAGGAAGCTATACAATTGCAGAAGGACTTATGACAAATTGGAATAATGGGCAAAACAGTGGCAAATGGAATAGTGTTGGGAAGTGTACAATAATGCATTTTGGTAAAAGGAACAAAAGTCCAGACTATTATGTAAATAGAGAGAAAATTCAAATATCAGAATTCAAACTCAGGAGTCCTCGTGCAAGACACCCATAAGGTTAATCGACAGGTTGAGTGTGGTAAAGAAGGCAAATGCAACATTGACATTTATTTCAAGGGGAATAGAATACAAAACAAGGAGATAACGCTGAGGCTTTATAAGACACCAGTCAGGCTGCACTTGGAGAATTGTCAACAGTTTTGGGAAAAGATGTGCTGTCATTGAGGGTCCAGAGGAGGCTCATGAGAATGAAGAGGTTAACACATGAGGAGTGTTTGGCAGCTTTGGGCTTATACTTATGGAATTTAGAAGCATGCAGGGGGATCTCATTGAAGCCTACTGAATGCTTAAAGAACTAGATAAGGAGGATGTGGAGAGGATGGCGGTGGTGTCCTGAACTAGGCTCAGCCTCAAAACTGAGGGGCAACCCTTTAGAACAGAGGTAAGGAGGATTATTTTTGCCAGAGAATAGTAAATTAGTGGACTGCTCTGCCACAGACAGCAGTGGAGGCCAAGACTGGGGGTATATTTAAAGTGAAAATTGATAGTTTCCTGATTGGTCAGGGCATCAACGGTTGGTGAGAAGACAGGTGTGTGGGGTTGAGTGGGATCCGGAATCAACCATGATGGAATGGTGGAGCAGACTATGGGCTGAATGGCCTAATTGGAAAAATGTTGGATTTCCCCATGGGGATGAATAAAGTATCTATCTATCTAATTCTGTTTCTATGTCTTACGGTCTAATGGGACTAGTGTAGTTAATTAATTGTGTTCTTAATATCCAGGGCCAGGGAATGATGCTACAACTAGCTTTTGGATTTTATTTTTAGGACCCGAGTGACAATACTGCAAAGACACATACAATTCCAGTTTGCTGATTTGAGCTGCTGGCTTGTAGGCTAGAAGCTGCTCCCTCTTCCCCCCCCCCCCCCCCCCCCCCCACCAAACTCTGTTCACAGAGATCACCACCAGACCAAATGAAAATTTCAAACCCCCAGTTTCCTCATCCACAGCAGCATGATCATACTGAAATAACAGCATAATAATGAATTGACAATTTTACTGTTTATCTGATGATTTTCCCTTCATTTTCTGGTCCATTATTTTTGATTGTTCAATTCAGTTTCCAACATACAAGTTTCTGATGGACTCAATAGCACCAGGACCCCACTGTTTTAAAACAGACTGTCTCTTCCAAGGAACAAGATCAACATGTCATTGAAATGGGCACTGTGTGACACCCTTTAGCTGCATTAAGTATGGGGTCATTCCACTGCAAGATAATCCACACACTTGAAACAATCATTCCTTTCCCAGTTAAATGTCGGAAATGAGCACAACTTCCTGAATTTGTATTGTGTCTATATTTTTCAAAATCCAAGGAAACCACCCAATTGCTTAACTGTTTCCTGCCACGTTCTTTTAATATAGTTTGATATTCTGGCACATCTTCAATACACTAAACACTGACTGCGTGATTGCTTTGTGAACATCTCCAGTCTCGAAGGAGCTACATTCCCAAGTTTCTGCTCAATTGGCATTTTAATTCTCTTCCTTTATACTCCTCTATTATTCACCATTTCCATCATTACTAATCCACTTCCTGTCATTTTTTAACTTTAGAATTTAGACTCATTGCATTAAACCATTGCTGATCCTAGATATCATCTCATACACACACAGTTTATTGCTGAAAATAACCGTGGAAACCTAATACCCAATAGAATTTGTGTTGCGACTTGCTAGAGAATATTGCACTGAGGGCAAGAGCAGAACGAGAAGTCATCAATACAAAATTGTCAAGAAAGCCAATAGGGAATTCAGAAGAGACTCCCTTTGATCAAAGCATGGCAAGAATGCAACTTGCTTATCACAAGTTGAAGAGAATGGCATGGACATAGAATGTCACAGCACAGAAACAGGCCTTTTGGCCCTTCTTGGTTGTGCCAAACCATTTTTCTGCCGAGTCCCAATGACCTGCACCTGAACCATATCCCTCTATACCCCTCTCATCCATGTACTTGTCCAAGTTTTTCTTAAATGTTAAAAGTGAACCTGCATTCACCACTTCAACTGGCAACTCATTCCACACTCCCACCACTCTGTGTGAAGAAGCCCCCCCTAACGTTACTTTAAATGGTTCCCCATTCACCCTTACCCATGTCCTCTGGTTTTTTTTCTCCCCTAACCTCAGTGGAAAAAGTTTGCTTGCATTCACTCTATATATACCCATCATAATTTTATACACCTCTATCAAATCTCCCCTCATTCTCCTACGCTCCAGGGAATGAAGTCCTAACCTATTCAACCTTTCTCTGTAACTCAGTTTCTCAAGTCCCGGCAACATCCTTGTAAACCTTCTCTGCACTCTTTCAACCTTATTAATATCCTTCCTATAATTCGGTGACCAAAACTGCACACAATACTCCAAATTCGGCCTCACCAATGTCATATACAACCTCACCATAACATTCCAACTCTTATACTCAATACTTTGATTTATAAAGGCCAATGTACCAAAAGCTCTCTTTACGACCCTATCTACCTGTGACACCACTTTTAGGGAATTATCTATCTGTATTCCAAGGTCCCTCTGTTCTATTGCACTCCTCAGTGTCCTACCATTTACCTTCTATTTTCTACCTTGGTTTGTCCTTCCAAAGTGGAATATCTCACACTTGTCTGCATTAAACTCCATCTGCCATTTGTCAGCCCATTTTTCCAGCAGGTCCAAATCCCTCTGCGAGCTTTGAAAACCTTCTTCGCTGTCTACTACACCTCCAATCTTTGAATCATCAGCAAATTTGCTGATCCAATTTACCATATTAACATCCAGATCACTGATATAGATGACAAATAACAATGGACCCAGCACTGATCCCTATGGCACACCACTAGTCACAGGCCTCCACTCAGAGAAGCAATCCTCCACTACCACTCTGACTTCTCCCATTGAGCCAATGTCTAATCCAATTTACCACCTCACCATGTATACCTAGTGACTGAATCTTCCTAACTAACCACCCATGCAGGACCTTGTCAAAGGCCTTACTGAAGTCCATGTATACAACATCCACTGCTTTCCCTTCATCCACTTTCCTGGGAACCTCCTCAAAAAACTCTAATAGATTGGTTAAACATGACATAATGCACAAAGCCATATTGACTCTCCCTAATAAGTCCCTGTCTATCCAAATACTTCTAGATCCTATCTCTTAGCACTCCTTCCAATAATTTACGTACTACTGATGTCAAACTAACAGGCCTATAATTTCCCGGATTACTTTGAGAGCCTTTTTTAAACAACTGAACAACATGAGTTATCCTTCAATCCTCCGGCACCTCACCTGTGGATACTGACATTTTAAAATATATCTGCCAGGGCCCCTGCAATTTGAACACTAGTCTCCTTCAAGATCCGAGAGAATACTCTGTCAGGTCCTGAGGAAGCAAATCTACTCTGATTTGCTTCAAGACAGCAAGCACCTCCTCCTCTTCAATCTGTATAGGTTCAATGACCTCACTACTTGTTTGTCTTATTTCCATTGACTCCTTGCCAGTTTCCTTAGTAAATAGATGCAAAAAAAACTATTTAAGATCTCCCCCATTTCATTTGGTTCCATACATAGCCGACCACACTAATCTTCAAGAGGACCAATTTTATCCCTTACTATCCTTTTGCTCTTAATATACCTGTAGAAGCTCTTTGGATTATCCTTCACCTTGACTACCAAAGCTACCTCATGTCTTCTTTTAGCCCTCCTGATTTCTTTCTTAAGTATTTTCTTGCACTTTTTACACTCAAGCATCTTATTTTTCCCTTGTTGCCTATGCCTGTCATACATCTCTCTTCATCAGATTTCCAATATCCCTTAAAAACCAACCTTATTCTTATTCACTTAGTCTTTAATCCTGACAGAACATACAAACTCTGCACTCTCAATTTCTCCTTCCAATCACATCCTTGCCAGAGAACAACCTGTCCCAATCCACACTTTATAGATCCTTTCTCATGTCTTCAAATTTGGCCTTTTTCCAGTTTAGAACCTCAACCTGAGGACCAGATCTATCTTTATCCATAACCAAGTTGAAACTAATGGTGTTATGATCACTAGACCCAAAGTGTTCCCCTACACATACTTCCATCACTTGTCCTAACTTGTTTCCTAATAGGAGATCTAATATTGCATTCTCTCTAGTTGGTACATCTATATATTGATTTAGAAAACTTTCCTGAACGCATTTTTCAAACTCTAACCCGTCTAGACCTTTAACAGTACATAATACAACCCCATTAATGTGGTCATACATTTCCTGTTTCTCAGCTCCATCCATATGGCCTCGGTAGACAAACCCTCTAATCTGTCGTGCCTGAGCACTGCTGTAACATTTTCCCTGACTAGCAACGCCACCCACCTCCCACCCTTCATCCCTCTGCCTCCATCACGTCTGAAACATCAGAACCCTGGTACATTAAGCTGCCAGTCCTGCCCCTCCTGTAGCCATGTTTCATAATGTAATTCCATGTGTCAATCCACACCCTCAGCTCATCTGCCTTCCCCACAATACTCCTCGCATTGAAATTGACACACCTCAAGATTATTACCACCACACACCTTTCTATCTGTGACTTTGTGTGAACTTTTAACATCATTTTCAACCCCGCTCCACTATCCGCTCCGGCACTCTGGTTCCCACCCCCCTGCAAGGATATTGGTCCCTCTGTAGTTCATGTTTAATGGGAGGCCAGGGAAACACAAGGGAGGAGGGAACGGAGATTTATGAAGACAGATTAAGAGGAAAGCATAGGCTCAAGTAGAACACAAGTTCTGGTGAGGACTAAATGTTCCAGAGTTCTGTTCTACATATAGAGCCCAGACCACTCCAATTTTCATTCCTTTCACCCTTGCCAATTCCATATGGCATCTAGGTGGGGAGAAAACATCCAAGTAGCCCTTGTACACAGGAATGAACATGCTAGGGGATCATGAGGCTTGCATGGACTATATGACTTCAAATCAGGTTGCCAGAGATCTTCAAGTAGAAAGGACAGGTACCAAATCAGCAAGCTTGTAGTTGGTCCAATAATCAATAAACTACTGAAGCTGCAAATCAGAAATACAGCTCCAGTTCCAAGGAAGAGCCATCAATGTGAAACATTTCCATGTACACTGCCTGTACTGCTAACTGATTCCTGCATTTTCACAAGCTATCAGTTAGAGAGGAAAAACAGTTCTACCACTCAAAATGTCTTACCGAGCTTTTAATGCAGCTCTGGCTGAAAGAAAGGGAACAAGCCAGAGAAATCCTATCTGGGGAGCTGGATGGAAATGTCATAAAACAAGGGCAAGGCAGTTGGCCAGCTAGAAATAATGAATGGAAAAGCTGAATGGAAAAGCAACTAAGCCAACATTCCTGTACGGCTAACTCAGTCATCCCGCAAGGGGAATCATTTAGCTATTTGCACTATCATGCCAGACAATCACCGTGGCGACACGTGAAAAGGACACAAAAGTCTTGCTTAGCCATGTTTAACACCAAAATTGGTTTAGAGAGAAGGGTCCTTGAATTTCTTCATCAGTAAATAAACTGGCAATGTAGAACTCAATCTAACCACTGATGTACAAATATATTTTGCCTGGATTCACACGTACAACATCGTGACTAATCCCATGAGACTTCTCCACACTGTGCAGCATTCTGCAGGATCTAACATCTTGTAAAAAGCACTGTAATGCTGCCCCAAACATTTAAACCCCTTCACAAAATGAGAAAATCTGCCACAGATGCTGGAAATGCAAAGCAACACACACAAAAAGAACTTAGCAGACCAGGCAACATCTACGAAAAAGAGTGAACAGATGACATTTCATGCCAAGACCTTTCAGCAGCACTGGAAAGGAAGAAGAAGCCAGAATTAGAAGGTGGGGGAGGGGAGGAAGTATCACAAGGAGGCAGGTGATAGGTGAATCCCAGAGAGCTGGAGGGTGTGAAGTAAAGAGCCGGAAAGATATAAAGATCTGGAGATGGGGAAATCTGATAAGAGAGGACAGAAGACCATGGAAGAAAACCAAGGGAAGGAGCAGTGGGAAGTGATGGGTAGGTAAAGCGATAAAGTGAGGGGGAAAAACTAGAATGGGGAATGGTGAAGTGGAGGCAATTACTGAAAGTTCAGGAAATTGATATCATGCCATCAGGTTGAAGGCTACCCAGATAGAATACAAGGTGTTGCTCCTCCAATTTGACTATGGCCTCATAGGAGCAGTAAAGGAGGTCATGGAATGACATTTTGGAATAGGAATAAGAAGTAGAATAGAGATCTACTGTATACAGTGCTCCCAATGTGGCCTACTGTATATTGGTAGGGCATGACATCAATTGGGAGTCTGCTTCGTCGAGCACCTTCACTCCATCACCACAAAAAGTGGGATCACCTGGTGGCCACCCACTTTTTGTGGTGATGGGAGTGAAGGTGCTCGACAAAGCAGTCTCCCATTTGATGTCATGCCCTACCAATATACAGTAGGCCACATTGGGAGCACCGGTTACAATAGATCACTCCAACAGACTCACAGGTAAAGTGCTGCCTCACCTGGAAGGTCTGTTTAGGGCCATGAATGGTAGTGAAGGAGGTGGTGCAGGGGCCGGTGTGACAATTGTTTCACTTGCAAGGATAAGTACCAGGAAGGAGATTAGTGGGGAGGGATGAGTGGACAAGGGAGTCTCATAGGGAGTGATCCCTGCAGGAAGTGGAAACTTGGTGGGAGGGGGAAGGAAAGATATGCTTGGTGGTGGGATCCCATTGGAGATGGCGGAAGTTATGGACAATTATGTGTTAGATGTAGAAGCTAGTGGAAGGTAGGTCTTTTGGGGTCATCTCCTCTATCCAATGCTCCCGATGTGGTCTCCTGCACAATCTGTGAGACCGCTTCGTCGAGCACATCTGCACCATCTGCCACAAAAAGCGGGATGACATAATGGCCATCCATTTCAACTCTACTTCCCACTCCGACATGCCAGTCCATGGCCTCCTTTATTGACTTGAAGTGGCCACACCAAGGCTGGAGGAGCAACACCATATATCCCCTCTAGGTAGCCTCCAACTTGATGGCATGAACACCGATTTCTTGAACTTCCGGTGATTGTCTCCCGCTCCATTCCTTCACCATTCCCCTTTCCCACTCTCACCTGATCTCCTTACCTGCCCAATCACCTCTCTCTGGTGCTCTTCCCCCCCCCCTTCCCTTTCTTCTATAGTCTTTTACACCTCTTCTATCAGATACTCCCCCTTCAGCCCTTTTATCTCTTTCACCAACTTCCCAGCTCTTTACTTCTTCCTCTTCTTCCTCACCTTATTCTGACTTCTCCTCTTCCTTTACAGTCCTGATGAAGGGTCTCGGCCCGAAACGTCGACAGCGCTTCTCCCTATAGATGCTGCCTGGCTGCTGCGTTCCACCAGTGTTTTGTATGTTCCTCCAGCATTTTGTTCAGTTCTTTCAACACTAAGCTATTAGCTGGTGTAGTAATGAAGCTCAAGGCACAGAGCAGCTCACTTCTGACAGACAACACCACAAGCAATTGAACAAGTAATTTGCATCAGGGATGTCACCACAAACAAACCAGATTAACACACCTGGTGTGGGTGAAAAACCAGAAGAAATCATGGGCAAAGTTCCTTGATTTCTTTCTGAAAGCACTGGTTTGTTTGTTTGTTTTTTTTTTAAACCCTGGTTCAATAGCTCACCTCCAAGCCACTACCTCTGACACAAACTGGCTCTTGCTCATCTGCTCAAATCCCACTGGAAGGGTGGAACAAGAAATGGCAGCAGTAGTGTTGTTTCTTGAATTAAATCTTCCTTAACCTTCAGTAGAGCCATACACAGTTAAAAACAACATTCAAAGTCAAAATTTATTTGAATAGAATCTGGTCTCCAATTGGATAGCAGGAGCACCAAGACTGACCTCAATTAGATGAGATATGTGGGAAGTGGGAACTAGCTAGAGCTCCACCTACTGGTTCCCAGTGGATGGTGTGAAAGGATCTTGATAAGTGATACTCTTTATAGAGGCACAAACTGAGCAATACTGCTTCGCAAATTTCATGTTTGAGATATTGCAGGATTGGAAGATAATTTAAATCTTGGCAAATGTGACAATGTCACACAGGATACAGAATCAGTTAGTTACAATTTACTGACCAGGAAAGCACTGAATTGTCAGAACACAAGATGGCAGAGAGAGGAAGAAAATAATAATTTCACTTGCAAGTTCAAATAAGAGAAAAATATTAAGTCTTCCTGCTAGAGAGGAAAATAAGGCAGAGACTGTTTGGGATAAAACTGTCCAGATCAGCATGACAGTGGGCAGAGGAGAACAGAATCAAAGACAGAAACAGTAATAGTTAGCACATCAGTTAGCACTTGGAAAAGAAGCAGTGTTAGCATCTAATGATCCAACATCTGTTCCACATTTCAAAAAATTCATCAAAACCATTAAGAATGCAATTACAAAGGAATGGGTGGAAGATACACCACCACAGTACGCTGCAGACTAAGGGCAGAGACAGCAAATGCAGTGGAGACATATCCAATCAGAAGGCAAGATTTTTTGGAAAAGGACAAGAGGTTTGGAGATCAAATGCATAAATTTTTTTTCACCTAATGGATGGATGAAATTTTGAGCTCAATGCTTCAGTGAACGGTGGAGGCAGCCTCTCTCACATCATTTGATGCATCAAAGCCATATTAACCTTTATAGGAGCTGAATTAAATCATTTGGCCCATCAAGTCTGCTCTACCATTTCATCATGGCTGATCCATTTCCCTCTCAACCCCATTCTCCTGCCTTCTTCCTGTAACCTTTCATGCCCTGACTAATCAAGAACCTATCAAACTCAATATACCCAATAACTTGGCCCACACAGCTATCTGTGGTAAAGAATTCCAGAGATTCACCACCTTCAAACTAAAGAATTTAACACCTGCTTTCTAAATGCTATGCCCTCTGGTCCTAGATTCCCTCACCATAGGAAACATCCTCTCCAATATCCACTCTGTCTAGGCCTCTCAACATTAGATAAGTTTCAATGAGATCCCTCCCCCCACCCCCGCATTCTCCTAAATTCTAGCAAGTCCCAGAGCCTTCAATCACTCCTCATACACAAGCCTTTCATCTGCAGAATTACTCTTGTGAATCTCCTCTAAACTTTCTCCAATTGTCAGCACATCCTTTCTTGAATAAGGGGCCCAAAACTGTTCACAATACTCCAAGTGAGGCCTCACTAGTGCCTTATAAAGTCTCAGCATTACATCCTTGAATTTATATTCAAGGCTACAGACATGGTGCTGGTACATGGGATCAGTAATAGATGCTTAATGTCTGCACAAACATGGAGACCTGTAGGGCCCATTTCATGCTGATCAAGGCAACCCAGGTTATATGAAAATCAGACTGATAACATCCAGATATTGATAACCATGAGATGTACGGTGGGTTGAGAAAAATCAATTAATGATTTTGATTTGCAAAAAGGGTTAAAATTAATCAAACCATCTCCTGTAAGTCATCCATCATAACATTGAGATTACAAATTGGAAACTTCCACTTTCAATCTATGGTATTTTGAGAGTTTAAAAAGCCTTTACAAATGGCCCGGGCTCCATATTGCCTGGAAGTAAGTGTCAATTATATTTCCCTCACGCTCCTGATAAAGATGACAGATAAAGGGATGCACTCAGCAGTGATAGGTGTGTATTTAAATATAACACTCTCTTATGTCCACTTCAATGAAGAGCCATGTAACAAATGGGACAGGTAAAATCATGCAGTGGCTCATACCCATGCACGAAGCCCCATACAAGCAGTGGAAGGAATGTCGCAATCCACAAACTATCCAGCTGCCTGCCCTGTCAGTCAGTCACCTGTCCACATGTAGAAGCCCTACAGTTCATCTGCCACTTTAGAATCTAGAAAAAGTCAAATTTGATCCCAAGGGTTTGCACAAGGAAGTACAGTGACTGGGGTCACCAGATATGACACCATTTTATATTATAGCCAAAAAATATTTAAGAAATAAGTCACTTAACTTGTACACACCAACACAGGGTTTGTGTGTACTGAAGCAATAACCTTCCCAACACTCTTTCCCCCAGAGTCAAAGAGACTATTTGACAACAAATTAGTAAGTCAGTGCCAAGAAAAGCCTACCCACAACAAAAAAAAAGGCAGTGAAAAAAGGGAAGGTCAAAAGAGATAAGTGAATCTTAATGTCTGGGGATTAAGAATTTCAAAAGTCATCTAAATTACAAAAGCATCAAATTCTACTTAACTGCTCAGTTATTGTTATTCAATTAGTTAAAAGCATCTCCATTGTTCCTTCCTTCATATTCCAACTGCCACTTATTCCAGACAGCACTCTAGGAGGACTCGGTCCTTCCCAAAAACTGGCAGCCAAATTTAGAGAGAGAAGGTTTTCTAAATGTTCAATCAGCATTTCTCATAGATTCTTCCAACCTCTTATCCCCACCTCCTTCCACCCACAACTTTTAACTCCATGAAAAATATTGACATTCCCACAGGAAGTTACTTCAAATGGAAAGTATGTGCCACCATTCAAACAAGACAGAATCAAAGCTGTTGCCAAGTTCTTCTGGCAAATGCGTAGAAAACAGGATGGTTGAACTGGCTAAGATGCTTCTCAATAGTAAGCCTCAAAGTGAAACAAACAGAACCACTGCTCCAACTACATATCCAGAACTTCAAACAGAAAGACATTTTCAAGACAGTCAACCCTGGGGATAATGCAGCCATTCAGCAAAAGATAACATTAACCTTAACCATATGAGGGCTTGTTAAAAGCTCTGTCACAAAGACTAAATAGTTACAGTACTAGGAAAATCAACTGCTGAATCACTTGGAGTGGAATCCTTCCAAATACAATGCCTATAAAATGTATTCACCCCCCCCCCCCCCGTGGAAATTTTCATGTCTTATTGTTTTGCAACATTGAATCACAGTGGATTTAATTTAGCTTTTTTGACACTGATCAACAGAAAAGACTCTTTCACATCAAAGTGAAAACAAATTGGTCTAAATTTATTACAGGTATTAAATAATAATTGATTGCATAATTACTCACCCACTTCAAGTCAGTATTTAGTAGATGCACCTTTGGCAGCAATTACAGCCTTGAGTCTGTGTGGATAGGTCTCCATCAGCTTTGACATCTGGACACTGCAATTTTTCCCTTTTCTTTACAAAACTGCTCAAACTATCACATTGCATGGGGATTGTGAGTGAACAGTCCTTTTCAAGTCCACCCACAAATTTCAATTGGATTGAGACATGGACTCTGACTTGGCCACCCCAGGACATTAGCTTTGTTGTTTTTAAGCCATTCCTGTTTAGCTTTGGCTCTATGTTTGACATCAGTATCATCCCCCAAGTCGTCACTTCCTCACAGACTGCGTCAGATTTTCCTCCAGGATTTCCCTGTATTTTGCTGCATTCATTTTACCCTCAACCTTCACAAGCCTTCCAGGGCCTGCTGTAGTAAAGCATCCCCACAGCACGACACAGTCACCACCACGCTTCACGGTAGGGATGATGTGTTTTTCATGATGTATGGTGTTCAGCTTACGACCATAGAATCTTCTTCCAGCTGACTTCAGAGTCTCCTACGTGGCTTCTGGCAAACTCTAGCTGAGATTTCACGTGAGTTCTTTCCTCCCCAACAGTGGCTCTCTTTGCTGTGACTAGTGAAGCACCCTGGCAACAGTTATCATATGCGTTGGCTCTCCCATCTAAGCCAGTGAAGCATGTAACTCCTCCAGAGCTGTCATAGGTCTCTTGGTGGCCTCCCTCACTAGTCTCCTTCTTACACAGTCACTCAATTTTTTAGGACAACCTGCTCTATGCAGATTTACATCTGTGCCATATTCTTTCCATTCTTCATGATTGACTTAACTGTACTCCAAAGGATATTCAGTGACTTGGAAATATTCTTGTATCCATCTCCTGACTTGTGCTTTTCAATAACCTTTTCACAGAATAACTGTGAGTGTTCCTTTGTCTTCAGGGTGTAGTTTTTGCCAGGATTCTGACTCTCCAGCCGTTAGACCTTCCAGATAGATATTCTTTTTTACTAGAGTCAATTGAAACACCTTGACTGTATACAGGTCTCCAAAAATAGATCTCTCTTTAACTAATTATGTGACTTCTAAAACCAATCGGCTGCACCAGTGATGATTTGGTGTGTCATATTAAAGGGGTGAATATTTATGCAATCAATTATTTTGTGTTTTATATTTGTAATTAATTTAGATCACTTTTTGTAGAGATCTTTTTTCACTTTGTCACAAAAGTATTTTTCTGCTGACCAGTGTCAAGAAAAGCCAAGTGAAATTAACTGCGATTCAATATTGCAAAACAACAAAACATTAAAACTTCCAAGGAGGTGGTGGGGGGGGGGGGGGGGGGGTAAATAGTAATAGTTTTCATAAGTACTGTAGATTGGTCCAGTAATTTACTCAAAATAATTATATTCAAATGCCTCTCAACATCTCCTTCCTTTGGCTTCCTATATTCTCTCACTAGTTAAGTTCACTGCATTGTCCTTCTTTACCAGGGGAATAAATCTGGAGCTCAGTGATTAAAAGAACAGAAGCAGGAGATCAATCAGCCTTTACAGCCTGTGTCACCACTAAATTAATTCATGACAAACCCCATCTCGCCCTACAAAAAAAAAAAAAAGTCACAGTCTAGCTGACTCATCATTCTCCTAAACCTCCCTTTGGAAGTTCTTACTTGTCAATCCACCTACAATATGTTGTTCAAGGAAGATACTTCAAATTCTCTATCCCAGCAAAGTCCTCAATCAGAATTCACTGATGCCCAGTTTTAAAACAATGCCCCACCCCCAATTTCCAGTTAACTCCACTAAGGGAAAACATGTCAATCCTCCTATGGATCTTATGTTTCAATAAGATCACTCTTCGTTCTTCTAAGCTCCAATGATTATAGAGCAAGTCTACTCAAACTTCCTTCACATGTCAAACCCTTCAACCAAGCAATTTAGTGAATTTCTTTCTGCACTGCCTCCCAATGCAGACAGCAAAGGTAGAGGGCTTGAAGAATGGAGATAAACTGTACAAAAGCACCAGTTTCCCCATCAGAAATACTACAATGTTGCTTTCCTTCACAGCACCAATTCTCTTCTGAAATAAGGGATAACATTCTAGCAATTCGAGCCAGGCTGCTCAAGGATGATTAAAATCTAGTGCAGACAAGGCTTGGAGGAAAATCTAGTAATCTCTTCCTTAGAATCTGAATTCTCGGCTTGAAAATTTCAAACTTAACTGGATTATGGAAACTGCAGGACCTTTACCTGTTAAAGTCGAATCTGAATAAAACTTGGGAGACCAGCTTCTTATAGCTACAGCAGTTTATTGTGTACCCTCCTGCAGAAGTCTGAGACCCAGTTGTCAAAAGGAAGTCACGTAACTGCCACCATCCGACAAGTGAACTCTTTAGTCAGATTACAGCCATATATTTACCATGGTGCCAGTATTGCAGATATTATTAGAACTGTTTAAGATTTTTTAAAATATCCGCAATTCCTCATACCCAACAAAATCTAAGTAGCTGAACTCATAAGACCAGCACAAAAGCTGTCAGTAGTCAACTCTTTTCTGCTTCTTTGTAGAAGCTAATTTTGATTTAAAAACATATGGTGAACATCCATAATCTACTCAAGTGCTATAACGATAAACAAAAACTGGCCTATTTCTGAATAGGGAGCGAGGGTGAATGGAGCATGGGAAGAGTTTGCTCAGTGTTTTTTTTACATCAGTACTGGTAAGTACTTAACATGGACAGTTGTCATAATTAAAGTTATGGATGCACTTGAGATTTTAACCAAAATCCATTTGGCAAGCACTCCATTCTGGAGGTAATGCAAGGTTGCTGTTTGTAACTACGTTATAAGGCTATAATTTAATAATGATGTGGATTGATTAAGTGGCACTAAAGGAGCATTATCATGCATCACTATTCCTAGTGATCACAGTCAGAAATCTTTGCTGTGATCACAACATTTTGCAAAGTTGTTGTCATGGTTGTTAATAGATATATAACTATTTACAAAGGAAATTTGTAAACTTACCTCAAACTTTATTCCTTAAAACTCCAGTTAGTTGTCTTTAGAGGTAAAATGCACTATCAGGCACTAAGCTAGTACTCTAGACTTATTGAGAAATATAACTGACATAATCATTATATATACCTGAAATATAATCACTATGTACTAGCTATTTACTATACTATGTAATCACTTCTATGTACTGAATATTACTATGTATTATTTTACTAGACACACTTTGCTATGTATTGTTTTAACTAGATACTTTGTACTCTCTTAGCTGCAGACTGTAGCAATTACAGAACACCTGTTTAGTTAGCAGCACTATTAGCTGAAATGTACTCCATGTATTACACTCAGCCTTTGTTTAATAAGAGGTAACGATGGCGGACAGGATGGTGCGAGCAGGAATGTAATGTGAGGGAGGTTGTCTGGAAAAAATAACCTTGGCCAGGAATAAGGCTCCAATGCGAACGGGTGAAACATAATGGTGGCGCACCGAGAGCTAGGCAAGAGCGATTGATTAGTTAATGTATAGATGATATGCAATTAAAAGTTGATTGGGTATGCTGATAAAACCGAAATGTAACTGAGATAAGAAATTACTATAAAGAATGCTGTACACCGGAGCTCGGTGGGCTTTCGGTGACAAGTTCATTGATTGCCTCAGCCTTTGTTTGCAAATAAAGGTTTAAACTTCTTGAAGAATTGTCTGTGTCTCCAGGTCATTTCAAGTAACCACGACAGACTCAAGTCAGAAGATCATGGATTCAAAGAGCACTGCATCAAGTCTGAATTCAGTGAGGAACTGTCTTGCTCAACTGCATAAACAAATATTGTAGGTTTTCTGCTGAGAGAGATAGTGTCCTATGATAGTCACTTCAGACATAGAACAGATGGAAATGGACAAGTATACAAGGAAGAATTGATTTCAAGACTCAACCAATCCACAACTGCATTAGCTCAAAACAGGAATACAATTCGCTGTCATGCTACATCTTAGCATGATTTCTACCCCTTAAAGGGCCTCTCAACCAAAGCAGAAACCAAAAAAAAAATTGGTTAAAAAGGAAACTTAAGTCAGAGGGTTAGAAAATATTCCAGAGTGTATGATGTAACCCAACTGATACCCGAGACAGCGGTCAGCAAGCCCACACAAACATCTGACTGAAAATGCACAGGTCGTTGGTGACCCCAGTGCAAATCGGCAACATCAGTTCGCAGTGAATTTAAGAAACAGTGAATAAACCCTTCAATTAAATGTTAAATTTAAAAAAATTAAACTTAATCGTTTCATAGACAAGACAGATTAGTCACATGCCCAAAAAAATGCAACCACACAAGTATAAAACAGAGTAGTGCCTACAAACTTGATTGATTATGTGGGATGATTGCTGGAGGGAAGTTTAGACTCCACTTGCTTTAATTGCTTAACATGGAAACTGCATTAACCCTGAATATCAGAGCACAGCTCTAGGTTCAACCCTCTGCCAAAATTATAACATCCTTCAACCATTCTGTTTTCGAAACAACTGGCAATCTCTAATCACTATGACCACTTTGGTCACTGCACTAAAAGCAGCTTTTTTTGGTTCCAACTGTGTTAATTCTTATAAAAATGGTGCATAAACTTGGAGGAAGCATCACACACTCCCACATCGCCAATGATTTCAGCCTCTGAAGCTGAAGTGCAAGCAGCCTTCAGGAGGGTGAATCCACTAACAGCAGCCGGCCCAGATGGGGTACCTGGCCAAGTACTATACTAAAGACCTGTGTTGATCGACTGGTTGGCATGTTCACTGAGATCTTTAACCTCTTGCTTCAGCAGTGTGTACTTCAAGCCAGCTTCAATTACACCAATGTCTAAAAAGAGCGTGATGACCAGCCTGAATGACTATACCCAGTAGCACTTACATCTCCAACGATGAAGTGTTTTGAGAGGTTGGTGACAAAACATTAACTCTTGCCTGAGAGACTATTTGGACCTGCTCCAATTTGCCTACCGGAACAACAATTCCACAACACATGCCATCTCATTGGCTCTTCACTCAATCCTGGAAAGCAAAGATGCATACTTCAGGATGCTCTTATCGACTTCAGCTCAGCATTTAATACCATCATCCCTCAAAACTAATCAATAAGCTCCAAACCTTTGCCTCAATACTTCCTTGTACAATTGGATCCTGGATTTCCTCACTTGAAGACCCCAGTCAGTTCAGATTCGCAACAATATCTCTTCCTCGATCTCCATCAGCACAGGTGCACCACAAAACTGTGTTTAGCCCCCTGCTCTACTCATGGAGTGTGTGGCTAAGCACAGCTCCAATGCCTTATTCTAGTTTGCTGATGACAACACTGCCATTGGCCAAATCAAAGGTGGTGATGAATCAGCATATAGGAGGGAGACTGAAAATCTGGCTGAGTGGTGTCTTAACAACAACCTCTTAATGTCAGCAAGACCAAGGAGCTAATATTAGAGTTCAGGAGAAGGACACCAGAGATTCATGAGCCCATATTCATCGAAGGATGAGAGGTGGAAGCAGCTAGTGATTTAAAATTCCTTGGTGTTATTATTTTAGAGGAACTGTCCAGGGATCAGCAATGCAAGTACAACGACAAAGAACAAATGGCAGTGCCTCGATTTCCCTAGGAGTTCGCGGAGATTTGGCATGACATTTATAACGCTGACAAACTTCTACAGATGTGCAGTTAAGAGTATATTGACGAGTTGCATCACAATTGTATGGAAACACCAATGCCCTTGAATGAGAAATCCTGCAAAAAGTAGTGGATACAGCCCAGTCCATCGTGGGCAAATCCTTCCCAACCACTGAGCTCATCTACATGATATGCTACAGCAGGAAAGCAGCATCCATCATCAGTGACCCCCACCACCCAGGACATGCTCTCTTCTCTCTGCTGCCATCAGCAAGGTACAGGAGCCTCAGGACTCACATCCACAGGTTCAAGAACAGTTATTACCCCTCAATCATCAGACTTTGAGCCAAAGAGGATAACTTCACTCAACGCATCACTGAAATGTTCCACACAACCTATGGATTTACTTTCAAGCAATCCACATTCTCAATATTTATTGGTTATTTAATGAATGTATTTATTATTTATTTTTCTACTTCAACAGTTTGTTGTCTTCTGTTCTCTGTTGAACACCCTTGTTGGGCAGTCTCACTGATTCTGTTAAAGGTTATTATTCTATAGATTTATTGAGTATGCTACACGGTGGCATATGTACTTTAATAAATTTACTTTGAACTTAATTTGTTTTTCTAGTGAATGAGCTTGTGTCCAGATGCTGGTGGAAGTATCAATGTACTTGGGTATATAATAAAAAACCTGACTTTGACCACAATATGGTGTCAGTGAACACTAGAAAGCATCAGGCTTTGCCTTATTTAATTTCTGAGTCTGATAGTCTGCTGGAGCCCATTGCTCTGCCCATATACAAACCATGTTGCACTTTGGAAGGACAAACCAAGGTAGAACATACAAGGTAAATGGTAGGACACTGAGTGCAGTAGAACAGAGGGATCTCAGAATATAGATACATAATTCCCTAAAAGTGGCATCACAGGTAGATAGGGTAGTAAAGAGCTTTTGGTACATTGGTCTTTATAAATCAAAGTATTGAGTATAAGAGTTGGAATGTTACGGTGAGGTTGTATAAGACATTGGTGAGACCGAATTTGGAGTACTGTGTTCAGTTTTGGTCACCTAATTACAGGAAGGGTATTAATAAGGTTGAAAGAGTGCAGAGAAGGTTTACAAGGATGTTGCCGAGACTTGAGAAACTGAGTTACAGAGAAAGGTTGAATAGGTTAGGACTTTATTACCTGGAGTGTGGAAGAATGAGGGGAGATTTGATAGAGGTGTATAAAATTATGATGGGCATAGATAGAGTGAATGCAAGCAGGCTTTTTCCACTGAGGTTAGAGGCAAAAAAAGAGGACATGGGTTAAGAGTGAAAAGGGAAAAGTTTAAAGGTAACATTAGGGGGAGCTTCTTCACGCAGAGAGTGGAATGAGCTGCCAGATGAAGTAGTAAATGCGGGCTCACTTTTAACATTTAAGAAAAACTTGGACAGGTACATGGATGAGAGGGGTATGGAGGGATATAGTCCAGGTGCAGGTCAGTGGTACTAGGCAGAAAAATGGTTCACTACAGCCAAGAAGGGCCAAAAGGCCTGTTTCTGTCCTGTAATGTTCTATGGTTTTATGTTGACATGGCTTTTTAGCTCCAGTTACCAAAGTTATGCTTGCCATTTTCCAATTCTACACAGGTTCTTCTCAAGAAGTGTAGTTTGGGGAAGTCATTTCAAACTAAGGTGTAGAAGAATGTTTCTCATCAGAGGTAACGAATCTGTAGGGTTCTCCACCTCAGGTAGAGATCAGATCACTGGAAGATGAAACACTGTTGGACCAGGAAATTGTGGAAGTGGCAAAAGAGTCAAGCCCTGGCCAACAAAAAAAGCAAACCGAGTAGTCAAGGAATTATGCAGGTTAAACTGCATCTGTGGGGGAAAGAAGTGGTCAACGACTTTGTCCTGGAACCCTTGCATCAGAGCAGTTGTGAGGCCTGGTCAGATAGCCATGACCACATTGAATGGCAGGACAGCACTCACTCATTCTGCTATTTTCTGAGCACACGTTATAGATGTGCAATCGTCTCATTTTGAAAATAACATTTCCATAACAGCTTAGTCTCTTAACTATACTCCTGCTTATCCAAAATCAAAATTCACCTGGGGTATAAAATAAACAGATGAAAACCAGCCTCTCACATGCAGATCAGTATGACATATTCAAGAGAAACTGCAAGCTTCAACGTCTTTGCATCTGACCACCAATTGTCAAAGTATAATACCATCTCGGTCATTTTCTGCATTGCTCCATGAGTCATTTAATGGGACAGAGGGAAGAGCCTGAACTGGCTATTAGTCAAAAATTATTCCCTCTGACAGCTGGACATTTTACTGCACATTGTTCAAGAAATCTCCCATCACAACTCTCGGCCAGCTCTCAACATCTGCAGAATAGCCGTAACTAGGCACTGCCTTGCAGAATATTCTCCCTTCTGCTTGGCATCTCTGTAAGCAGTTGTGAAACTTTGGGCAATGAGCCCAAAATGGAGACAGGAGATGACAGCAACTGATACAGTCCTCACAGAATATTTTTAAAAACTGGAGTAAAACAAAGCCATTTGACATCTCTTGTCTGTTCAACTATTCAAAAAGGTCAAGGCTGATCTTTCACTTCACTGCCATTCGCATTACTGACCTCATACCCCTCAAATCATCTAACACCTATCAATTTCTGCCGTGCATACCACAACCTCTTATGTGGGTACTGACAACCAGAAGAAACCAGCAAATCAACAGATATCTAGTCAGACAATAATTCTACCCCTTCCCATCCCAAGAAGAGATCACTTCTCATTTCCTACACACGAGTTTGAGCCCAGTCTGCAGAAACTCCCCATAAGACAAATGCAGAAACACAGGAGTCAATTTAGAAAGTGTTTGGTGTACTCCTCCATAGCACTTACATCCTTCCTGCAATAGGGAGGCCAGATCTGTACACAGTATCCAGGCTTCCCAAGGCTCCTTGCATTTGCAACAAGCTGCCTTTACTCTTTTAAACAAATCCTTTTGTCACAAAGGACAGCACATTTAGTTTCTTAATTACATTGTTATACCACGTTACCTTTGTGATTTGTGCACAAGGATGCCATACCCCTGTGTGACAATCTCAAACCTCTCAACACTTACTCACATTTTATATTTTTGGATTGCATCTCATTTTGCAATCTATCCTTGTTATTCATCGCTATTAGCTTAACCAATCTACAACACCCTGAACCTTTTGCATTCCCCACACGCACGACAATGTCACCTGACAGTGTAACCGGCAACACTGGAGGCTAAATTGATTCCCTTATTCAAATCAATGATCCACAGTACCTCTTTCATTTTAGCCTCTTAACCCAAAAATAACCCATTTATTCCCCACTTATTAAATCATCTCCAATCTAATCTAAGTTATATGAATTAATTTAACAATTTATTGTATGGCAATTGATGTAAAGCTCCTTAAACTAAATCTACTGCTCTGCTCACTAATGTTTTGCTAACTGGTCCTGCCCTGTTCCGTTAACTACATCACAAGAAAATCTATTTCATAAATCCATAACTACTCTGCTTTTATTATTTTCTGGGAGCCACGTCCTTTACCTTATATTTTAGGATTTGTCAGCTTCTATCCACAGAATGCTTGCTTTTTAGTTGAGGCATTGGGTTCAAGAGTCAGGAAGTCCTGTTGTTACTTTCTAGACCCCTGGTTAAGCCACATCAGGAGTATTACATACAGTACTAATCACCCCACCACTTTCGGATAGATGTCGCTTTGACAGAGTGTAGAAGGGTTTTATCAGAAGGGTGTGAGCTTTCATGACAGACAAGACAAACTTGGGTCATTTTTTTTATCTGGTGCATCAGAGGCTGAGGCAAGATCTGATAAGAGATTTGTAAGATTACGAGAAACAGAGACAGAGTAGGCAGGGAGCATCTTTCATCCAGGGTAGAAATGTCTAATACCGAGGGCATGCATTGAAGGTGATGGAGTAGGTTCAAAGGGGATATGAGTGGTGAGATTTTTACTCAGATTGGTGGATGTCTGGAATACACTGCTTGGTATGGTGGAAGAGGCAAAAACATTAGAGGCTTTTAAGAGACGTTTAGGTAGGCACATAAATGAGGAAGATGGAGGGATCTGGACATTGCGTAGGTAGGAGAAATTAGTTTTTGTACTTTTCGATGATTTCTCAGGCTACAGCAATGCAACAAGTTGCACCTGTCATACTACAGGCAGAGTGGTGGCTGAAGACAGTTTAATATGATCCATCCTTTATCCTTCTAATCTGTTCTTATCCCAGGCCAATATGCACCTAGAATTTGCTTGTGCATCACAAAATTCTCCCTACGTTTATCAGGCTGAGCTTGTTACAAATACTTCGACAATGCCATTAGTTCACCCTTTGGTAAGAAAGTAAAAACTGAAGAAACTCAGGTAGTTTCCGAATGCTACACGACAGCACGGAATAATTGAGAGGGAAGAGGGGAACAATTTCCAGATAAAGATGGCTGACAAAGTCTGTTACCCAATCAAAAATGGATGAGCTTAATAATGTGGTATTTTATAAAACAAGCTGGTGGTTAATCATAACCTTGGGCTCTTAATAGCAGATTATTAGGATTCAAGACAGAAGTGGTTCTGCCATGTGTTTTAAATACACCTGGAATCCAAAGTCTCCAGTCGGGATCCAAACATCAGATAGAGGCAAATCCCTCGTCAGACTTCTTCATTAATCAAACCTCCTCCTCCCCCCCACCCCCATGAGTAAACGTTAATCAGAAAATGCAAATCATCTTTACTCTACAATTCCTGTCTTGGCTTCATTACAATTCGCACTAGCAGCACACATCCTGATCTCTTGAATGCCATTTATTCATTTGAAGCATCCAGCTTCAGGAAATTGGAAATAAAACTATCGCTTTCACCTCATCACCCACAGAGACAAGTGCCAACATCTGTCTCTTAAAGACTGTACCAGTGGTCTGCCTTTTAAATACAGAAATTTAGTTTCTTCACAGAAAAGGGGGTAAACACTGGATGCTGTCATAGAGGACACCAGAAGCACACCATTAAAGATGGGGGGGGGGGGGGGGGGAGAGAGAGAAGCAAATTTAGGGAGTCCTGCAAGCTCAAAGTCAGACTGACAAAAAACAGTTAAATGCAGTAACTTGGAATAGCTGTACTGGGTCTGGCATTTCACTGTCCACAAGTCTCATAAAACAGATGTTTACTGCAAGGTAGGCAAACTATTCCACAGTCCCCCTCAAAGTGCTCATATTTTCCAGTCAACACTCAGCACATCACCAAACAAAAATGTAGGTAGACAAAAACAGATTGTACAGATGCACTCGTGCCACCAGGGACCTGACCTACAGAAAGGATATGTCGCAACCCAGGACTTTCCCTCCACCACTCAGCTCAAGCAGGAAACTGAACCATAAACAGTGCACCATCCAATCCCATCCCAGAAACAGCCCACCATTTTCTCCATCTGGACTGTTGCAACAAATCCCAGGAGTAGAACCTGGGGGAGGAGGGAGGGAAACACTCATTTTGTATTACACATATGAGGAGTGTGAAAGAGTGAGTGAGATAGAGAGAAAGGAGGCAAAAGAATGAATTCTTCAGTGCTGTGTTCTCCCTTGCCCTACTAGGGAAAGAAAAGGGGCAGGAAATGATAGAGCAACAACTACATCCTTGCAAGAAGGCAGGATGCTTTTGCTTTTGAAAAGGATGGAGCCAGTTGTCACTGTCACGCTACACTGAAGAGTTTGCTCTAAACCTCCAGACACAGACAGCAGTCTCGGGGGAGAAGAACGAATCAAAGGCTTAAGTCAGCTTTGAGATTGGTCTCCAATGAGTCAGCAAGTTTAGATAAATCATTTGCGGATATCCTCTAATTCTTAAATGCATTAAATAGTGCTCTCAGCTTCCCACTACACAAAGCTGCATCTGATGAACATCTTTTAAAATGTAAACAGTCTCACCCTCACGACCTGCCAAAGCAGCAGAAGGCCGCATCACAAAACAAAATCTCATTTCAAATATCTATCGCTCATAACCTCAAGAAGTATATGCAAAGTCTGCTTTTAAATCAACATGGACTAAAGACGACCAGAAATTCTATCCCTATTTGCTAAAAAAAACACTAGTGGCTACGTTCTGAACATTTAGACCAGGATGTAAGCCGACAGGAAATCATGAAGAACGTGTTTACACAAACTTAAAGCCACCTTTAGACCCCTGTAATGTGGCTGTCACCAACACTTTGCAAGTCAACACATAAATAACAAGATGGTGCCAGGATGGCTGGTCCCATCTGCAATAATACTCTTGAGAGCGATGAACATCAGAATCATTCATCAACTTTTCAGAATGCTAATAAACTCAGACATTGTTTTATGTCTGTCCACACATCTGTATTAGATGCTTTATGGTCTTGTGACAGGGCAGCAGAATAGGAAGTCTGCTCAAATCAAATTTTCACTGCAGCTGTGATTGCTGGACCATAAAGCAAGGAGAGTTTCTATTCCTAGCTACTTGCCAGGGCAACTGCAGGTCAGGTAGTCAACATTTTGGACCGAGACCCTTCATTAGTACAGGAATGAAAGAGCAGAAGCCAGAATAAACGAATGTGTTTTGGAAGGGGGAAGACCTTTCAGTAGGGAGGGATGGAGCTTTGTGCAATTTTATCCTCATTTCCTTACTTGCAGACTCCAGTCAGTCTGGATTGGCAACATCTCCTCCACAATCCCCATCAGCACAGGTGCACCACAAGGCTGTGTGCTTATCCCCCTGCTCCTCTCACTTTATACTTATGACTGTGAAGATAGGCACAGCTCCAATGCCATTTTCAAGTTTACTGACGGTTGACCAAATTATAGGCGGTGATGAATCAGCATACAGGAGGGAGATTGAAAATCTGGCTGAGTGGTGCCACAACAACAACCTCTCGCTCAATGTCGGCTAGACCAAGGAGCTGATTATTTGCTTCAGGAGGAAATCTAAGTTCATGAACCAGTCCTCATTGGGGGAAAATCAGAGGTGGAGAGGATCAGCAACATTAAGTTTCCTCGGTGTTATTTCAGAGGATCCATACCGGACCCCCCACTAAGTGCCATTACAAAGAAAGCACGGCAGAACCTCTACTTCCTTAGAAGTTTATGAAGATTTAGTATGACATCTAAAGCTTTAACAAACTTCAATAGACATGTGGTGTAGAGTATATTGATCGGTTGCGCTACAGCCTGGTATGGAAACAGCAAGTCCCTCAAATGGAAGATCCATAGTGGACACAGCCCAGCCCAACTGGTCCACATTGGTGCATATTCTCTCTTCTTTCCTCATCTAAATTTATCAGCTTACCCCTTTATCTCCTTCCCCTCACAGGCTTATCTAGCCTTGTATTACAAGTAATCACACTGCTCGCCACACCTTCTTGTGGTAGATTGTTTGACATTTTACTACTCTGTGGGTATAGAAGTTCCCTTTGAATTTCCTGTTGGCTATTTTATGTTGATGTCAACTAGTTACACTCTTTTCCACAAGTGAAAAATTTACGCACTGTATCAAAAATGTTCATGATTTTAGTCATCTCCAAGGTGACCAAATAGATGACCCAGTCTGCTAATCGTTTCCTGATATATATTCCCTTGTATTTCCATTGTGCCTAAATAAGTCTGATGATCACCCTCTCCATTATTCTTTCTGTAATATGACAACCACAAACATATGCAGACTGTGTGGTTTAACCTAGTTCAATACACGTTCAGCATAACCTGCCAACTTCCTCTTCTATCCTTGAAATAATCTCATGTGTTTGTTTCAATTTCTTAATGGCCTCTTTTATGGCGGTGGATTATTTAGTAAAGGGGGCAATTTTACTCCAAATTTGCTGTCCTGAACTAGACCAGCACCTTCTTAGCAATCGACCACCTTTCTACTTTGCATGAAAATGCAGTAACTGGCCATTCTCTGCACTGAACGCCATCTTTCAATTACTTGCCAGATGTGCAAGTTTATAAGAGAGATTGAATAATCCCCAGAATTGACCAATCCCCCCTCACCCTCAGGGAAAAAAAAAAATCACATGATGTTTCACAAAACTAACTGGCTATTTTAACTTTGTCCAGAAGCCCTCATAGTGGACAACAATTCAGGTTATGTTAACTGCTGCACTTTGTTTAATATTGCTGGTTAGTGAAGAAAGTCAAGAAAAAAAATCTAAGAGTGGAAGGATTTGAAAGATGCTGCAAGGGTCTCATCACTAGAGAGGAAGGTCAGCTGGCCCTCCTGCTGTCACTAAGGGAAGTTTATCTGTCAGATTTACCTCTGTGATGTCCTTATTCAGTTGTGAGTTAACATGCCATGTATGTGAAGGGACATTGATTTACAGTTAAAGGAAGCCTCTGTCAAAGTAAAGCTTCTTTAATATTGATTAAAAATGTTGACTATTCGGGCCTTTAAGGCAGGATAAATTCCTGAGAAAGTTAGATAACGAAATAAAAGCAGCTTATTATTTTAATATAATTTTACAGGATCAAGCCACTTTCTTGACCAGTAGGAAGAACTACATTAGTTCTTCCATTTGCACAATTTCAAATATGAATTGAAATACGAATGTCATCTAAAACTTTTGACAAACTTCTGTAGATGTACAATGGAGAGTATCCCGGCTAGCTGCACCATGATCTGGTATGGAAATACCAATGCCCAGGAACTGAAAAATCCACAGAAGGTGATGAATACAGCCCTTCCCATCATCGAGCACATCCACAAGGAGCACTGTTACAAGAAAGCAGCATCGATCATCAAGGATTCCCACAACACAGACCTTGCTCTCTTCTTGCTGCTGCCATCAGGAAGCTTCAGGACCCCACACCACCAGTTTCAGAAACAGTTATTACCCCTCAATCATCAGGCCCTTGAACCAGAGGGGATAACTTCACTCTCCCCATCACTGAACTATTCCCACAACCTATGGCCTCACTACGGACTCAAAATTGCAGCATGCCGCTGTGCAGGGGGACTTGGGAGTGCTTGTGCATGAATCACAAAAGGTTGGTTTGAAGATGCAGCAGGCCATCAAGGCGGCAAATGGGCTGTTGGCATTCATTGCTAGAGGCACAGCATGCAAGAGAAGGGAGATTATGCCTCAGATGTACAGGATACTCTTGATGCCACACCTGGAGTACTGGATGCAGTTCTGGTCTCCTTACTTAAGGATATACTGGGTTTGGAGTCTGTGCAGAGGAGGTTCACACGGTTGACTCCAGAGATGAGAGAGTTAGACTATGAGGAGAGATTGAATCATCTGGGATGGTGCTTGCTGCAATTCCAAAGAATGAGAGGAGATCGTATTGAAACATACAAAGTTGTGAAAGGAATACATAAGATAGAGACAGGAAAGTAGTTTCCACTGATAGGTGAGAGTAGAACTAGGGGACATGGCCTCAAGATTTAGGAGGGGTAGGTTTAGGACAAAGATGAGGAGGAACTGCTTTTCCCCCCAGAGGGTAGTGAATCTGTGGAATTCTCTGCCCAATGTAGTAGTGGAGGCTACCTCAGTAAATATATTTAAGATATGGTTGGTTAGATTTTTGCATGGTAGGAGAATTAAGGGTTATGGGGAAAAGGCAAGTAGGTAGAGAGGAGTCCATGGCCAGATATGCCACGATCTTATTGAATGGCAGAGCAGGCTCAGCAGGCCTATTCCTGCTCCTATTTCTTATATTCAAGGACTATCTCATTGCTTGTTTGTTATTACTTTTTTCTCTTTTGTATTTACAGTTTGTCCTCTTTTGCACATTGTTTGTCTGTTCTGTTGGGTGCCGTCTTTCATTGATTCTATTGTGTTTCTTGGATTTACTGTGTATGCCTACAAGAAAATAAATCTGAGGGCTGTATTTGGTGATATACATGTGCTTTGATAACGAGTTTACTCTGAATTTACGTAGTCATCCTCATCTTCTGTTATTCTTCCCTATTATTTTATTTGACTTGTACTCAAGCTCCCACTTAACTGGCAAGTAAAACTAGTCAAGGCTCAGAGCTGCACAACCCCAAACACTCTTATAGTTTATTTTAGATGGGCAAAAATTAGCAAAGGTCTGATGTTGGTTACATTTTGTAAAAATAAGGTTGTGTATCTTACTTTGCTTTAACCCTGAAATGTAACACATGTATACAAATCCTCTATAAAGGTAATCAATTTTTCAATCTGCAAGACATGAGAGACTGCAGATACTGGAAATTTAGGACAACACGTACAGAATGGTGGATGAACTCAGCTGACCAAAGGGTCCCGGGAGAGAACTCCTTTCTCACAGCAGCTCACCTTCCCCCCTTCCCTATAGCAGTGGAGTAAGGCACCAAAAGCATAGCCTTCTCCCTTTCCAAGGTCATTTGCCCATTATAAACATGAACCAAGGTCCAACTTGTTGGCTGCATTCTCAAATAATGTAACCAGATTAATTTGATGATATACCCTTCACAAATCCATCCCAATAAGTTAATCACACAAATTGATGAATCAAACTCTCCACAGACATGAACAAAATCCGAAATGGTGCAGTTTATACCAAATGATAGTTAAAACAGATCAAGAAAAAGCAAGAGACTGTTGAAGTGTTACTGATACATGGAGGTGGCAATTAATGTAACAAAAAATTTCTAGCGTCCTTCAATCTAACCACGTGACAAGATACACAGCCAGTTGAGTGGCTGCGGGCACCAGAGATACAGGTTGAATTCAGACCTCCAATGCTGTCTGTGTGAAGTTTGTAGGTTCATTCTGTGAATTTCCATTTCTTCTGGATGCTGGTTTTCAGGTCAATTGACTACCAAATTGCCTTTAGTTTATGGGTGGAGGGTAGAATCTGGTTAAGGTGCAGGAAGGGAGCGAGTTAATGAGAATGAGGAAGTAACAAAAATGCAAGGTTAGTACAAAAGAATGCCTATTGATTAAGGAGGACTTGGTGGGTGCAGGACCCGCGTCTGTGTAGATTTGTTAAATATGACACCCAGCCACAAATTCTAAGAAGAGGAAAACACTGGAGACAAGTATTAGCAAGGAATCTTCAGCTTTGAGTTAAATAGCTGAAAGTCTGTTGCAGGGATGTTGTTTCAAGTGTCACTAGATTACTCCCCCCAACCAAAAGTAGACCAACAGTCACAAAAAGTTGCACTTCCTATAAACAGCATAGTAGTGTAGCTGTTACTGTAACACTATTACAACGCTAGCAAACTGGGTTCAATTCTATGGCCGTCTGTAAAGAGTTTGTATGTTCTCTGCATGACCGCGTGGGTTTCCACTGGGTGCTCTGATTTCCTCCCATGTTTCAGAGACCTACAGGTTAGTAAGTTAACTGGTAACATTATAGTGTAGGCTCACTGGACTGGAAGGACCCGTTATCATGCAAGATCTTTTAATAAGAAAGGCAAGTTTTTGCAACTCTAGTGTCCATATTCCCATCAAGTCAGGTCCAACTGAAAGGGGAAACTATAACAGCAAACTGAAAACTCCTGATATCACCATGCTGTCTCCCCACCCCCATACCCATCTCCAACTTCTGAAGCCTCACTCGTAATCTAAAACCACATCGGTAATTTTTTTGTATTTTCATTTACTAAAATATATTCCACAAACAGCAGATGGGTTTGAGATTAGCATGATAATGAGCAGACCAATTTACTGTAAATATAAATGACAAGTCTTCAGTGCCAATTGGACGATGGAGGAACACAAAATGGAGGGCAGAAAATAAAGAAAATCTGCAAATTAATTCAAATAGCATGAAACTCTACAGAAGAATTATTTACATTGATTCAAGATTGACTGTTAGCAACTTTTCATCTGCGTGCTTCCCTGAAGCAGCAGCATTAGTTTTCACGTGCACAATACTATATAAAGAATATTTTAGTAAAAAAACTGACCTCTTGATAATGCAAAAAACACAGAACTATCTAAGCCATATTCTTTCTACTTCTGTAGGTGTTTTCCACTCATTCTTGAATGTATATACATATATAAAATTAGAGAACACATGAACACCAATGCAGGTTGGACATCCCGTATACAAAATTCCAAATTCTGAAAACTCTGAAATCCATAGCTGTTGTGTTTTTTTTTTAATCCTTACACGATGTCACAAATGGAAAATTCCACAAGCCACAGGGAAGATTCCCAGGTGATGCACAGGTCTCTGTGCATTACAGACAGTTCTGAGACGTGACCTCATATGTAAATGAACACGTTAATGAAAAATAAAAAATCACTGCATAAAGTGAAAAATGAAGATCTCAATTGTATATTGAAATGGTGGATTCATCACAGAGTGAAGATATGCCGCTTTATATCGTTGATCATGAAAGGAGCAAAGATCTATCATGACAAACCGAAAACTGAAGGTAATAGTTTCATGCACAAATTATATTAAACTACCCCTCCTCCCACCGTAGTTGCTGTGGAACAGATGTCTGTTTGAAATCGATGAAGGATATGAAGCCAATCGTAATCTGGAACCCAGTAATAGAGAGTCATTCAACTCTGACAGCTTGTGGAGGACCCAGCTCCATCACATCAGACCGTGCTCCAACTGCAAACCATTCACACTGAGCTTCACACCAGCTCTACATAAGCTGTATACGTAACATAAATGAATTTTATGTTTAGACTTGGGCCCCATCTCCCTAGGTATCTAATTATAATAGATGCAAATATTCCAAAATCTGAAAAACTCTGAAATCCAAAACGCTTCAGGCCCTTATTTCGGATAAGGGATGCTCATAAGCAGGTGAGCATAATTTAGAATTACAGAGAAGCCAAATTTACAGGTGGTAACAAAATATTCAACATGACCTTTCATTCTGACAGTATCTATACTTGGAGTCCCAAGCCTACAAATTAGTGAACAATGGCCAAGTTATTGTTGGCATACCAGTGTACATTACAAACCTATGTATGATGCCTGCCAGACATGTGCTCAACCACAAGACACTTTCAACCATTGCAATGCCAAGCCAGATTTTAAATCAAACAAGGCATTAGCTGTGCATTGCATATATTAAACATTCCTGCATCTCAAGACAGACACAAATCAAAGGATCTTCTTAGTGACCCTTGGAATTTTCACCATTTTAGACAGATTCAGAACCACCAGTAGCCAACAATGAAATTCACAGCACCTAACAAAACAATTTAATCTAGTCTTCGTAAATTCTCTTTTCTTGCCAGTGATTTATATGGGTCTTCTAAATAATTACTCCAACTCTTAAGATGGAACAATTCTGAATATTACAAAAATAGCATAAGTTACATTTAAGGGTGTGCAAAACATACAATTGGGTGTCAGTTTTAAGCAGATAAAATAATTTATGTAAACATAATTGTATTTATTTTAGATTTCAAGGAATGACTATAAACCACATCTGCAGGTTTGAGAGGACCAGCTGCCAAAAGGCACAATTCTGAGATCATAGAGGCGGGCTACCTTAGTATTGTTCAACACCAAAACTGCAGACGAAAGCATGAGCACCTTTGTGCTGTATTAGTGAAAGTGTAATGGCAAATGTAGGAAGGTTAAAGTACAACACAAGCCCCCTACTTTACCAGACATGGTGCACATATACCTGCTACTTGCCCAAGAAGAAAGATGCAGTGGATTACTTGAAGTGATTTTCACTGCACACATTTGAACTGCTACTGTGATATCTCTAGTGAACCCATGAATTATGTTTGATGGAAAAATGCCAGGTAGTTTTAGTATTTGCATTCACTGACAATACCAACAAATGCAAGACAAAGTCTATACTCTCAGTACTAAAATCAACCTCAATGAATACCTCAAATGTTGAGCAATTCAAATAGTGTGAAAGAAAACAGAATGGAGAGGAAGATGAAACACACGACTTACCAGTGTTAAGAATGCTCAATTTTATATTATTTCACAAACAAGAGTGCGCTTCCAATGCAGAATCCTAATTAGTGCAAAACTGCTAACACAAGTATAATTATGGATCAAGAATACCAACATCCCAAAGTAAAAGCATTTTCAAACAGAATCAAAAGCAGCTTCCTGGCCATTGAATGCTGATGCAGATGAACAATTACCTCCAGCGCAAGTCAGGAGGTATTGGCCCAAGATAGAAACAAACAATTATGGATTATCCAACTTCTGTTTGCAAGCATCCCAGTTATGATCCAACTACATATTGCCACAAAGGCCTTACTGGTTTCCCTGCCTGAATCCTAGACCCCTATGCACAAATAATATTGTCATCTAAACCAGATCACTACTACCTCTGATACCAACCTCCTCTCCAGTGAAGAGAAATACAGACTTAATGAAGCCATCTGCCAAAACCTGTTAATTTCAGGACAGTAAAGACCACCTCTGGTCATTATTCTGCTGCAAGATTTATTTAACCTCTCTCTCCCCAATCCTTACAAGCAACAAGTGCCGGGGGATTATGGACTTTCTAAGACAGACGGAGATCAATTGATCAGCTGGATGTGTCACCATCCCCAGCAAGCCAAATTTAAGATTCAACCTCCACAACCCACTCAGGCCTAAACCTTGTCTCCCTCTGCTTTATTAGCCATTTGTCCACAAACCCATCTCATTTAACATTATCCATGAAATCTCCCCGTACATCCTGGGTTTTATTTGGACTAAACTACTAACTACATCCTCAAGGTATACACATGGGCAAATACTGTTAATATTTCTCCCTATCAGAAGGAGAAAACTCTTCAAATGTAAAATCATTGTTTTCTTAAAAGAAACCTCCATCCCTGTAGACTACCAAGACACATTCAAAGTTCTTCTCCTTTAGAGTCCAGGAAGACATTGCTGAATCCCAAATGTGGGCTCCACCATTACCAGAACTTATTCTAACTCATTGTTTCAGGTTTCTGATATGCCATTATACCAAAAATTCATTTTATAAAATTTATTTATTGAGATGCAGCGTAAAATAACCCCTTCCGGTCCTTCGAGCCACACTGCCCAGCAATTCCCCTGAATTAACCCTAGCCCAATCATAGCACGATTTATAATGACCAATTAACCTACCAAACCAGTACATCTTTGGACTGTGGGAGGAAACCGGAGCAGTCAAAGGAAGTTCACATCATCACAGGAAAAAATTAAAAGCCAGGCAGTGGTGGGAACTGAACCTGACTGGCCTGTACTGTAAATCTTTGTACTAACCACTGCGCTCCCATGCCATATTAAGCAATGTCTCAAACTATCCACTATCTATCACTATCTTCCAACTTTCCTTCTTAACTGCCCAGCTGCTGAGACCACACTGCCTGAATACCTTGTCCACTGAGTTACAAGCACAAATACCAATGACTGTACATCCCCTACTGGTATAACAATGTCCTCCAACTGAGTTACTCAACTCCCATTTTTTGTTTCTATATTCTATACGATGAATGAAGATACATGATGAGCATCATTGCCAGTCAATCCTAACATCTCTTTCCACCTCTTGGTTCACAATTCCAGATATCAGTTTTCACGCTCTTTGTGACAGTGCACGTCGAAGGGAGTCAGGATGGAGGTTAACTGGGCACTGTATATTGCCCCTGTTGCATAGGTGAGTGGTAAAATCCAGGAAGTTGATGGTAATAGATCGGGAATAGATGAGAAGCTAGACTGGACTGCCAACACAGATGCCTTGTGCAGGAAGGCACAGAGTCGACTGTACTTCCTTAGAAGGTTGGCGTCATTCAATGTCTGTAGTGAGATGCTGAAGATGTTCTATAGGTCAGTTGTGCAGAGTGCCCTCTTCTTTGTGGTGGCGTGTTGGGGAGGAAGCATTAAGAAGAGGGACGCCTCACGTCTTAATAAGCTGGTAAGGAAGGCGGGCTCTGTCGTGGGCAAAGTACTGGAGAGTTTAACATCGGTAGCTGAGCGAAGGGCGCTGAGTAGGCTACGGTCAATTATGGATAACTCTGAACATCCTCTGCATAGCACCATCCAGAGACAGAGAAGCAGTTTCAGCGACAGGTTACTATCGATGCAATGCTCCTCAGACAGGATGAAGAGGTCAATACTCCCCAATGCCATTAGGCTTTACAATTCTACCGCCAGGACTTAAGAACTTTTTAAAAGCTATTATTAATGCTTTTTGAGATAGTGATTTAGATGCATATCATATTTTTTACTGAGTTAAGTATTGTATGTAATTAGTTTTGCTACAACAAGTGTATGGGACATTGGAAAAAAAGTTGAATTTCCCCATGGGGATGAATAAAGTATCTATCTATCAATGTGGGATTAGCATACTTTGTGCTCAATGGTTAACGCTGACCTAGCGGGTCAAAGGATCAGTTTCCCTGCTTCATGACTCATAGAAGCAGGAGCACTGAAACCACTGTATTCACTCCCTGCAGCTCTTTCCCAAGCAGCTTCTGAAACTACATCAGCAGTTCACAAACGTGACCGAAAGGTGAACTTTGAATCACACAGGCAGTACATTTCCATCTCCATTCAAGAGCTTCTGCCTCCATGACTATCCAAGTTAGCTCATGAGTCTTTGGACACATTAGATTTTTTTGTGTCCTTTACAATAATGAGGTTGGAAAGAGCAACATAAAATGAAAATACTGCCACTCAAAGGTCTACTAATGCAATACATTGCAATTCATGCCTTAAGAGAAAATACTCAATTTTGATAGAATGGCAACTTTAAATTTCCAGCAAGGAATTCTAACAAGCAGCTGGTTTTGTACTTCACAAGCAATATAAAAACTTTGACCACATAACATTGTCACACCTGTACATGCCACCTTCCAATGTTTCAATGTAGTGCCTGCTCTTTGCACAAATCTGACTTAATGCCTACTGGGAAATTCCTCAGTTTACCACCCTCATTGCTGATCTCTATATTAATATCATCAGGAACACAACAGACTGTACATGAGAAACAGGAACAGAGTAGGCTGCTGGCTCTTTAAAACCTGCTGTAATATTCACCAGATTGTTCTCCGTGTCATCTTCCAGTACTTTTCCTCTATACCTCTTGATTCACATACACCTGCCAATCTCTATTTTGTATGAATTCAGAGACTGAGCCTCCACAGTTCTCTGGGGCAGATAATTTCAAAAAAACATCACCTTTACTTAAAAAAAGCTTCTCTTCTTCGGCCAAATGGCCCTACCCTTATTCTGATGAGCAAAAGATATTCAAGCATAATAAAACAAGAGGCTAATTTGATCACCCCAATTAAATCCAATGGATTTTGGATCCTTCCTTACCACTGAGTCAGTATCTCACATTTTTCCAAAACAATGCCAACTCTAACAGAATCTGCTTAACCTAAAAATGAGGTTCCTTTAGATAACAGATGGCATAGACAGACTGTGTTCATAGTCAGCTCGAATTCTGTTCTTATTCAGTCATTTTGATTTCTGTATCATTATAATGCAAGTCTCAGTTCTTACCTATGAAGAAGGTGTTTGGGGCCCACCTATCTTCAAAGTGTGTATTCAGTACTTGAGTTGTTTGAGGATCATGTCTGAGCCACAGAGCCACACCAAGAATCACTCCTCCTGCAAGCTGAAGTGACAAAACAGATTATTAAACCCCTGATACTTTCACTCGCCCTCCAAATTTCCCTCACCCTGATTTCAGACCAGAAGATTTCAGGTCACTCCCCAACCCCCACAGAAATTTGCAATGTCCACTCCCTCCAAAATACTGGGAGAGATTTGAGTCTATATTCCTTTGGAGGCTTATTTGTGATCTATCTGAAGACATACCGGTAGTTGGTATACCGTGTGCCCTCCCTATGTACACTAACTGCCCCCTCCCATTCTCTTACAATCAAACATCCTCTATGATCTCCGGCTGAGTGAGGTTGCCATCAGGTGAGCCAAAATCTCATAAGTATCAGGACAAGCCACCTATGCTTACGCTTAATTTAAGCATTCCGACTTGAACCAAGTCATAGATGTGCATATTCAAATTTGAATTGCTTCACAGAATGATTCAAGGGAAGCAACCGCACAATCCCCAAACATCCATTGGAGCGATTTTAAGTCAAGCACCACCTTAACCTAATAGACTGAAAGAGGTGATCCAGTTTTGAATCTCTGGGAAATGTTGGATAGTCACAAGTCATCTTATTCTGTATCCGAGTTATGGGGTCAGTATGTAATAACATACTGATACTGGTCCAATGACAGTTTTTGGCATAAAACTATCTTCTTTTAACTTCTGAGAAGATTAAACAGCCAAGTCAGAAGTATTTTGTTTACTGGAAATCACTCAAAGAATCAGAGCTAATGCTATTTATATTAAAAACTTGTTTGGAAAACTCACTCACCATCTCCTGATTCATCTTCAATGAGATACAATCACCAGACATGTCTTTACCTCCTTCACCTCTCTGCTTTCCACAGGGATCACATCCTCTGTGATTCCCTTGCCCATTTGTCTCTCCACACTAATCTCCCTCCTGGGACATATCCCTGCAAGTGACAGAAATGCTACTCGTGCCCATTCACCTCCTCCCTCGCATCCATTCAAGAACCCAAACAATCCTTCCAGGTGAGGTTCACCTGTGAATGTACTGTGCTCCTGATGTGACCTCCTTTACATTGGTGAAATCTGACAAATTGGGAGACCGTTTCATTAAGAGCCTCCTCCCCACCCGCCAAAAGCGGAATTTCCAAGTGACCAAACATTTTAGTTCCTATCCCCATTCCTGTTCCAACATGTCAGACTGTAGCCTCCTCTTCTGCCTTGATGAGGCCATTCTCAGGATGGAAGGGCAATTCCTTACATTCTATCTACGAACTCTCCAACCTGATGGCACAAATAATGATTTCTCCTTTCAGTAATTTATTTTTTCCCTTCCATTTCTCACTCTGGTTCCTCACCTGCCTATATCCCTCCTTCTTGCCTTTCTCCCATGGTCCACTCTCCTCTCTCATCAAATCCCTTCTCCAGCCCTTTACCTTTCCCACACAAATGGCTTCACCCATCACCTTCTAGCCTGTCTTCCTTCCACTCCTCCCACCTTTTTATTCTGGCATCTGAAACATTGTCTGTTTATTAATTTCCATAGATGCTGCCTGACATGCCAAGTTCCTCCAGCATTTTGTGTTGCTCTAGAAAACTAGAATCTGGTTAGGGAAAGCACAGACTAAAATACACACTGTTCTCTAAATACATAGAACCATCTTCCCTTTTCCTGGATAAACAGTTGGGAAAAAAAACAATGACTTTGCCCTCCACCAAAGACACTTCTCACAAAGTTACCACTTGGAACTCAGCCAATTGTAATTTCAGGTGCTTGAAACATCCAGGAACAATGAACAGTGGAAACACTATGCTATTTGAACCCACACCACTTAACGTGAGCTATTTTAATGTGAAATCCTCATAAAATAGGATGATCCCACCAGTGGCAACTATTTAAAGAGATGAGTGGGCTTTGGGGCTCTAACATTTGACTGCCATTCATTCTTCGGGGCACTCTGCTTTTGTGGATGTTTGCGAAGAAGAATTTTAGAATGTATATTCTATACACTTCTCTAACAATAAAAGTATCTATTGAAACCTATTAAGTACAATTTAAAAACTTGGGTCACCTTGAAGTGAACTGATTTTGTCCCATCTGAAATGTCCTCCTTCAAAGAACAGTTTTCCTTCCACTAACATTGATTATTAACTTCCATCACCATTCTCTGCTCTATTTCCTGCATAGCTGCCCTCAGCCCATCCTCCCGACTCCACAAAAGGGATAGGGCTTCCCTTGTCCTTACCTACCATTCCATGAGCCTCTGCAATCAGTACATCAGTCTTTGTAACTTAATCCCCAATGAGATCCTGCCACAATGCACACCTCTCCCATCTTCTCATTCTTGGCTTTCTGCAGGAATAGCTTCCTGTACGATTCCTTTGTCCACTTGTCCCTCCCAGCACTTGTGCAAGCAAGACAAGTGCTATACCTGCTCCTACGATCTTCCCTCATCCTGGTTCAGGGCACCAAACAGCCCTTCCAGGTGAGGTGACAATTCACCTGCGAGTCTGTCAGGGTCATCTGGTGCGTCCGGTGAAGTTGCCTCTACGTCAGTGAGACCCAAAGTAGATCAGGGTTTGCTCTGTTGAGCATCTGCGCTCCATCCACCACAGGAGGCTGGATTTCCACTTCAATTAACTTCCCATTCTGCCATGTCCGTCCACAGCCTCCTACACTGACATGAAGAGACCACACTGAGGTTGGAGTAGTAACATCTCATTTTCTCTGGGTACCTTCCAACCTGATGGCACGAACAATCTCTCTATAATTTACAGTAATTTCTCCCTTGTTCTTTTCCCTATCCTGGCTTCCTCTGGTGCCCCTCCCCTCTCTCCTTTAGGGTTTCAGCTCTTTATCACTTCCACCTATCACCTTGCAGCTCCTTCCCCCTCAACTGGTTTCTCCAATCACCTATAAGCCTGTACCATCTACTCCACCACCCCCAAGCTTCTTATTCTGACTTCTTCTCCAAACCTGATGAAGGGCATCGGTCTGAAACGCCTGCTATTTTTTCCTCGCCGTAGATGCTGCTTGGGCTGCCGAGTTTCTCCAGCATTTTGTGTGTGAGAGATCCACCATGGAAGGATCTCTTGTTTACAATTTTGTCCTTGTTCACAGGTGGGCAGGGCAGAGTCTGGTTGTGGAATGTACAGCCTGATAAACAAACAGGATTCATAGCTCAGCTAGACAAGGATTGGCTCACATCATCACCAAACTGATATGGAAATTAGTGTCAACAGCAAGCATTCCGAGGTCAGGACAACGCAAGGGCAAAGCTATTACTCACTTCAACCCCAATTTCGGAAGAATACTATATTAAATACATGCAAAATGTCATGATTAAAACTTCACTGGTTCCATCAGCAGAAAGTCTCTGCAAATGAAAGTAACCAAGTTAGAAATCAAAACAGTGAAGAAAAGCAACACCCCACAGGTTTCTCAGTTACAAAACACCAAGGAGAATTGGTCACTGTAAATCAGTCACATTTCTCTTAAACTATCCACCGCAACATTCTTACAGTGGGGCTGGCAGGCAGGCAGTGTGACTATTCGCATCTGCGGCAGTACCAAAGCTGGGAATGATCAGTCCCTTTGCCTCACCTTGGGACAGTCACATAACTTGACAAAAATGTTAAGCTTTTATTTTAAATTCAGTGCAACACGTGTGCAGCACCAAATCCCATCCCCCACAGCAGCCCTCATCACAATGATCATGATACTAGTTGGCATACTCGGTGCTGGCAAGAAATTGGCCGATTTCTTTACGCACAGACAATTTTAGATAAAACTAATTCCAAAGAGTTCGATGCAAAATTAAGGGTATTGTTCACTTACAAAAGCCACTTCCAAGCGTGCACCAACTTAGTCTGGAAACATTCACTCTGTTGCATTTGTAAGGTGCATTACAAATGCAACACTGTTAGGAGCTCATAAGGTAGAAGCATAGGGGAATAGGGTCTTTGCAAACACAACTTCAAAATGACAAATGTAAACTTTAATTTTGCAGCACCACCATTTCAATTTTTTTTAAAAAACAAGTTGGAAATTAAATTACCTCAACCATCTTTGCCTATATTTCCAAAATAAAGAGAGCAACACCCACAAAGCTCTTCAAATAGTTAAGCGGGTGAGCAGAAATGCAGTGACTCAACCTTTCCCTGCATCTCATGGCCACCAAAATATAGTCAGTCAAAAAGTTTTGTACCAAGTTCAGCAACTTTCATCACAGACAAGATAAAATCTGCAGATGCTGGAAATCCAAGCAATACACAAAATTGTTGGAGGAACACAGCATCTATGGGATGTTGGGTGCTGGCAAGAACTCAGACACTGTCTGGCCTGCTGAGTTCCTCCAGCATTGTGTGTGTTGCTCAGTAACATTCATACCTACTTTCAGAATTGGCAGGGTTATAAACTGAAAAGCAAACTGAGTACTGATCTGCAGGATCTCACTAAACATTTCATAGCTAATGAAGCTCATCTACTGTAGAAACAAACAGCAACTAATGGGCGCAAATAAACAGCCTTACAAATAATGTTAAATACTACGGCTATTCTAGTTTATAACATCAGCCAATAAAGAGGTTGTACGATGGCCGAAGTGGACGGACGGAAAAGGATGAAGAGGGTCCAAGATTTTTACTATTGCTGAGAAGTTACATAAGGACAGTAACATTGCGTAATTAGTAAACACCCTCAGTTTCGACCACCTTGAAGTAATTAAAATAACCATAACAAGTTAATAACATTTTCGGGAGCTTGACACAATTTTGGAATCAACCTCCTCTCGGATCCCTAGTGATTCGATTTTAGCAACTGGTCTGTCATACACGACTTTGCCAAAGCCCTTTCCAAAATATGTCAAACTTGCTGTCACTCATTAACCTTTTGGTTACCTGTGGGGGGAGGGAAGAATCAATGGTCAACAACAACATTTCCTTTCGGTTATTTTCTTTAATTATTTGCGCCTTGTTAAATGACAACCGGCGTAAAACAGTACTTCGCTTCAACCACTTATCCCTTTGTCCACAGACTAAACTAACTGTCCAGCTATCTAATAAACAGTATTTTAGGATGATAATTAAGAGGCAGAGAAATGGGAAAGTGATCGCCAGAACTTCCGCTGTTTTCTCTAATTGCTTTGAAAGCCCAGATACATTACTTTTAGACATGAAGCATCATTTTCAAAGGCACCCACCCGCTTAACGGTTTAGGTTTATCAAATTCAATGCTGTATGCATTTGTTCCTTTAATCGGAGTTTTGCACAAAAAACATTCGACCGACCGCACCCACATCTGCCACCACCACAAACAGCTTGATCTGAGAGACCCTGCCCGTTGCTATTCTCTTCATTTGTCCACCCCTCAATTTAGTTCTTCCTAAAATAAAATCTCATCTGCCCTTGTTATACATCCCTCCTGCAGTCTGAGCTTTCTCTTGTCTAGACCGACGAGAGTTGAACAGCAACATTTCGGAATCAAACACATCCGCCGAACCAGAAAAATAACATCCAAATAACAAATGCGCACGAAAAAGTGGCGTTTATCATCACCCCGCACAAGGAGGCGGGGAGAACCTGCCAAACAAAGGGGGCGAGTTGCCCGGGCAGAGGAAAGCGGTGACCGAGGGAGCCGGGCTGTCTGCGATAATGCAGCGCAGGGTCCGGGCGGGGGGCTCCGCCCAGTTTCCGCGCTCCAGTCCAGCGACGGAATCCCCCTCCCCCTCTCACGCCCAAGGGTAAATTCGTAGCTCGTTACCTGCCACTTACCCAGAAAAGGAAATTAAATACGAACAGCAAGTACTTGATACACTTCATGCAGCCTTCCACTCCCATGGTTCCGTTAAACGCTCACACGTCAAATCTTCCAACAGCAACTCGAAAAGGTTGACTGACCAAGAGCAACCAAGAGCTTCCCACTCATGTACCGCCCTCCCCAACACAGCCACCCAATCACAGGCAGGCAGTACCCCAAAATTCCAGCCAACCAATCACTCGCGGCGCTAGGAAACCGCCCGCCCCCTCCATCCTCAGTGTCAATCTAATGCATTCTAACAGCCATCCTATCGTTTCCAAGACCACACCTAATCAATCCAGTCAAAACCAACCTGGCGCAGACCAATTGCCAGCGGGTCCAGTCCTAGCCAATGCCGGAGGGGCTTGGCATCCCGATTCCAACTTGACCAATCCCCAAGGAGGAAAACCCTTTCGTGGAACCTGGCCAAACTAGTCGAGTCAACCAGCCCGACGCTTCGTGACTTCGGAGCTCAGCGATGCTTAAATATTTATGTTTATCCGAAAAGGTGATAGTGTTCTGTGTAACTGGAAAGCAAGGCAGTTAGTACCATTACTAGGTTAACGGGTCCTAGAACAGTTATTAAGGAATTTTCTAAATAAACCTAGTGTAATTGAAGCTACTTCCATCATAAAAACGATGGTTTTGTGCTGCTGCTTTAGCCTGACGGTTTAGACTCAGTGTACCAACGTGAAAATACTATTCTAGGAATAAATATAATCTTTTCCACCCTATAATACTCCAAGATGAAAGTGATCCTCACACTCCAGTCTTTGGTACTTCTGAAGTCAAAAATGGGTTTTATCCCATTCTGTTCTGCTTTTCATTATTATGACTGACAGGAGAGATTTTTCCATCCTTCTGTAAATAAAATGGTCTTGCTGCTCTTACTCCTGCGATGTGAAGAAAATAGGATTTACACACCTTTCCTAACCACATAATCCATGATCAGAAAGCGTTGCATATACTTTATAAAGGATGACTGCAGATACGTTTTAATTAAAGTAGAAAAAGAGACTGAGTAATTCACAACATGAATGGAAAGACAAAAATACATTATTCATAAACCAGAAGAATTAAATATTCACATGGTCTTCATCCAGATGCAATCCTCCTGAGAATAATAAGGGAATAGAAAGAGAAAAATAGTGCAATTTTAGATGATTATTTTCAGAGTTGTATAAACATGGGGATTAATTAACTAATTAATTAATTATGAATTAACTCAAGGAACACACACAAAATCCTGGTGGAACACAGCAGGCCAGGCAGCATCTGTAGGAAGAAGTACAGTCGACGTTTTGGGCTGAGACCCTTCGTCAGGACTCATCAGGAATTAACTCAAGGATATTACTTGTTCTGATGTTGAACAATGAAGGGTGAACTTGGTAATTAATAGTCTAACTAGTTGCAGCAGGTAAAAAAAAAATTAGGGTTTATGAATAATTATCTAAAAGAGAAAGCATTTGCACTGAGCTCTGGATAATATTCAGCTTATTAGAATGTACTTCACAAATCTATTGAATTTAAAGGAGTTATTTAAGATAGTAGGTAAAATCATACAAATGTATTCTTGAAAATTGAATGAGGTCTCATTGTAACTTTCTGCTGGGTGCAAGGATAATTTTTCTTTTGTGTTTGGTAGTCAGAAATTAAGCGCCACAATCTCAAAACAAGGTATTGGGTATTCTGGACGTATACTGTATGAAGAGAAATTTCTTCAATCAGAGAGCAGTAAGTTATAAGGCCTTAGAAGTCAGTCTCTGAATATATTTAAAAAACAATTGATTTTAGATGCTAAAGCATATTGAGTTGGTGTAGGAAAGTGTCATTGAAGTAAAGAATCAGCCATGAACTCATGGGATGACAGCATGACTGACTGCCTCAGGGGTCCACTCTTTCTTTCAGTTCTCATGTTTTATTTATGTACTTTACACAAGGATAAAATATAAAAAAGAGTAGAATTTAAATGAATGGTCTGACAAACTAATAATGAAGAGTGGCAATAAATAAAACAGCTGGAATATTCTGGAACTTCCTCTGTTTTCTCTGAGTGAATGTTATGAAGCACAGTAGTTTAGAAATTCAATGTTGTGGTGCAGTAATTGAACTTATCCATTAGGATGTTTGCAAAACAATCATCAAGTAATAGTACTGATTGCATATAATGCAAATGTGGATCATCAGCTTTAATGCACGGTGCACATAGATAGCGGACAGCTAAATTCAGCTCCCCTGCAATGCAAGGTGATTCACCAAAATATCAGAGAGGACCACATTCAGTGTGGAATGCAGGTCAGGAGCAGGGGTTTCCTGAATGCTGTAAGTTCTGGAAGAGGGCTCCTTCTGCTCTCTGTAGCAAAGGTAGATGATGCATCAGTGCTGACTTCCCAGTGACATCTAACACCCTAGTAAATAATTAAGAATTTAAGAAATAGAAGCAGAAGTAGGCCATTTGTTACCCTTTCCTTTACTCCTCATATCTCTTTGTTTAGCTTAAAAAGTAACCTTGTATCAAACATGAGGTTGAACACATTGAGCGACAGCCTTTGTGGCCCCCTCAGCAGAAATCCCCAGAGATTAACTAGCCTCTGACTGAAGAACTATCCAGAGGCACTGTGCCATGGCAGTTAGCGCATTCCTTCGCAGTGACAGTTGATCACCAATTGGGGTTCAATTCCTGCCGCTGACTGTAAGGCATTTGTGCATTCTCCCTGTGACCATGTGGGTTTCCTCTAGGTGCTCATGTTTTCTCCCAAATTCCAAAGACGTACAGTTAGGTTTAACGAGTTGCAGATATGCTATGTTGGTGTCAAATGCACGGCGACACTTTGGGCCTGTCCAACACAACCCTCACTGATTTGACTTGACACAACTGTTGCATTTCACTGTGTGTGTGTGTGTGTGTGTGTGTGTGTGTGTGTGTGTGTGTGAGAGTGTGTGTGTGTGTGTGTGTGTGTGTGTGTGTGTGTGTGTGTGTGTGTGTGTGAGAGTGTGTGTGTGTGTGTGTGTGTGAGTGTGAGTGTGAGTGTGAGTGTGAGTGTGAGTGTGTGTGTGTGTTTTGATGGTTTGGTTTACATGTGACAAGTAAAGCTAATCTTTTTTTTTGTTATAACCCTCTCGTGAATTATCAGCTGCTTATGTTGTGACTGTGAGTTCTTCTTTTAGACACGCTAGCCAGGGAAAAAAAACAGCAATTCTGCATCTATCCAGTCAGGCCCTGGTGCGAATCTTTCTATAAGGATGATGTCTTATTACATACTCTCAATCCCCACATAGGGCAAATCCCGTCAAGGGCAAGTTCATTCCGGCACTGGTAAAAATGGGGGAACTGGAATTTCTGTTGCCCATTCCAGCCACTTTGGGTGGATTGAGCACCTGAGACAGTGTGCGGTCTTTTCTGGTTTCGTTTTGGAACTGAGAAATTCTAAGGGTAGAAAGACCCTAATGGGAGTTATCTACAGGCCCCCAAACAGCAGTCTGGATGTAGGATGTAAGTTGAATGAAGAGTTAAAAATGGCATGTCGCAAAGGTAATGATACCTTTGTCATGGGGGATTTCAACGTGCAGGTAGACTGGGAGAATCAGAATGGTACTGGACCCCAAGAAAGGGAGTTTGTGGAGTGCCTCCGAGATGGATTCTTAGAACAGCTTGTACTAGAGCCTACCAGGGAGAAGGCAATTCTAGATTTAGTGTTGTGCAATGAACCAGATTTGATCAGTGACCTTGAGGTAAAAGAACCATTAGGAGGTAGTGTCCATAATATGATATATTTTAACCTACAATTTGAGAAGGAGAAGGGAAAATCGGATGTGTCAGTATTACAGTTGAACAAAGGGAACTATGGAGCTATGAGGGAGGAGCTGGCCAAAGTTCAATGGAACAATACCCTAGCAGGGAAGACAGTGGAAAAACAATGGCAGGTATTTCTGGGAATAATGCAGAAGGTGCAGGATCGGTTCATTCCAAAGAGGAAGAAGGATCCTAAGGGAAGTAAGGGGCGGCCATGGCTGACGAGGGAAGTAAAGGGCAGTATAAAAATAAAAGAGAAGAAGTATAACATAGCAAAGATGAGCGGGAAACCAGAGGACTGGGAAGCTTTTAAAGAGCAACAGAAGATAACAAAAAAGGCAATACGCCAAGAAAAAATGAGTTACGAAGGTAAACTAGCCAAGAATATAAAGGAGGATAGTAAAAGCTTCTTTAGGTATGTGAATAGCAAAAAAATAATTAAGACCAAAATTGGGCCATTGAAGACAGAAACTGGTGAATTTATTATGAGGAACAAGGAAATGGCAGACGAGTTGAACAGGTACTTGGGATCTGTCTTCACTTGGGAAGACACAAACAATCTCCCAGATGTAATAGTGGCCAAAGGAACTAGGGTAAAGGATGAACTGAAGGAAATTTATATTAGGCAAGAAACGGTGTTGGATAGACTGTTGAGTCTGAAGGCTGATAAGTCCCCGAGACCTGATGGTCTGCATCCCAGGGTACTTAAAGAGGTGGCTCTAGAAATCGTGGATGCATCGGTAATCATTTTCCAATGTTCTATAGATTCAGGAACAGTTCCTGCTGATTGGAGGATGGCTAATGTTGTCCCACTTTTCAAGAAAGGACGGAGAGAGAAAACAGGGAATTATAGACCGGTTAGCCTGACGTCAGTGGTGGGAAAGATGCTGGAGTCAATTATAAAAGAGGAAATTATGACACATTTGGATAGCAGTAGAAGGATCAGTCCAAGTCAGCATGGATTTGTGAAGGGAAAATCATGCTTGACTAATCTTTTGGAGCTTTTTGAGGATGTAACTATGAAAATTGACAAGGGAGAGCCAGTGGATGTAGTGTACCTGGACTTCCAGAAAGCTTTTGATAAAGTCCCACATAGGAGATTAGTGGGCAAAATTAAGGCACATGGTATTAGGGGCAGAGTACTGACATGGATTGAAAATTGGCTGGCTGACAGGAAACAAAGAGTAGCGATTAACGGGTCCTTTTCGGAATGGCAGGCTGTGACCAGTGGGGTACCGCAAGGTTCAGTGCTGGGACCGCAGCTGTTTACAATATACATTAATGATTTAGATGAAGGGATTAAAAGTAATGTTAGCAAATTTGCCAATGACACAAAGCTGGGTGGCAGTGTGAAATGTCAGGAGGATATTATGAGAATGCAGTGTGACTTGGACAGGTTGGATGAGTCATGTATGGCAGATGCAGTTTAATGTGAATAAGTGTGAGGTTATCCACTTTGGTGGCAAGAACAGGAAGGCAGATTACTATCTAAATGGAGTCAAGTTAGGAAAAGAGGAAGTACAACAAGATCTAGGTGTTCTTGTACATCAGTTAATGAAAGCAAGCATGCAGGTACAGCAGGCAGTGAAGAAAGCTAATGGCATGCTGGCCTTTATAACAAGAGGAATTGAGTATAGGAGTAAAGAGGTCCTTCTGCAGCTGTACAGGGCCCTGGTGAGACCCCACCTGGAGTATTGTGTGCAGTTTTGGTCTCCAAATTTGAGGAAGGACATTCTTGCTATTGAGGGAGTGCAGCGTAGGTTCACAAGGTTAATTCCCGGAATGGCAGGACTGTCATATGTTGAAAGATTGGAGCGACTGGGCTTGTATACACTGGAATTTAGAAGGATGAGAGGGGATCTGATTGAAACATATAAGATTATTAAGGGATTGGACACACTGGAGGCAGGAAGCATGTTCCCGCTGATGGGTGAGTCCAGAACTAGAGGCCACAGTTTAAGAATAAGGGGTAGGCCATTTAGAACAGAGATGCAGAAGAACATTTTCACCCAGAGAGTGGTGGATGTGTGGAATGCTCTGCCCCAGAAGGCAGTGGAGGCCAAGTGTCTGGATGCATTCAAGAGAGAGTTAGATAGAGCTCTTATAGATAGCGGGGTCAAGGGATATGGGGAGAGGGCAGGAACAGGGTACTGATTGTGTATGATCAGCCATGATCACAGTGAATGGTGGTGCTGGCTAGAAGGACCGGATGGCCTACTCCTGCACCTACTGTCTATTGCCTTTCAAGTTGCATTAGGGAGAGTACATCAAGCGAAGAGTCCTCTTTCAGGTACATCCTTTTCCAATGGTAAATGTGACAATCCATCAGCATTTCCATGGTTAGTTATCCTCTTAAATACGATATTCTAATTGTGTCATCCAAGATACAGAGCCCATCTCTACAGTTCTGCTGTTGCTGGAACACCCTTCTGTGGATTGAAAATGGACACTAGTGGTTGATGATCAGTAATGAGGGTAAACTCTCTCCCATACAGGTAGTTGTTCAAAATGTTTAATGCCCCATACCAGACTCAAGTCCTCTCCGTCAATCTGGGCATAATTTTTCTCTGCAGCAGTGAGGGACTGTGATACAAAGGGTATAGGGTGCTCACTTCCATCACATATAACATGTGATATGACTGTGTCTACACCATAAGCCACAGGCAAGATATATTGGACAATCTAGATTATGTCTGACATCACTATTTCCTTGGAAAGCCACCTCACACTGTTTTGTCCTTGGCCATTTCTTCCCAATCTATAATAATGAGTTCAGGGGGTAGAGCACCGTAGCCAGGTTTGGCAGGAACCTGTTATAGTAATTGACAAATCCTAAAAAGGACCAAAACTGTGACACGTCCTTTGGCCTGCTTGAATTTTCTCAACACACTTGTATACACCTTGTGTATCAATAGTGTGACCACAGGAAGTGATGCTTGGTTTAAAGAATTCACACTTGTTGCATTGTGTCTCTGAGCCCACAATCTTATAATTATTTTAACACTGTTTTGAGATTTTGGAGATTTACTTTTTCATTCTTATCAGTAACAATGAGGTCATCCAGGTAACACTGAGTGCCTGGGCAGCTCTGCAGCACCTGGTCCATAGCTTTCTACCAGAGTGCAGGTACAAACACTACTCCATAAATACACCTATTATGGCAATAAAGCCCTTTGTGTGTGTTTATGGTGAGGAACACTTTGGACTCTCCTTCTATCTCCATTTGTAGAAAGGCCTCATCTAAATTCCCTTTGCTGAAGTGTTCTCCATTTGAAAGGTTTCCTGGGCAGAGGGTATTGATCTACTTTCAGTACTATGTTGATGGTGACCTTAAAATCACCACAGACACTGACAGACCCATCAGTCTTGGCTACAGGGACCATTGCTGATCTAACGATCATACAATCTAGCTCACTGGCTACCTTATAACTAACTGGATGGGCTTTGTAAAACTTGAGGTGGCATTTTTTGATTAACACTTTTACCTGTGATATGTTTGAGTTTTCTAATGCTATCCTTGAACACCACTGTGGCATAATCCAGGAACTTTCTTAATTCACTTTCAGTTGACTCTATTGCCGGGAATGTGACATGCAGATGATAAATGGATCTCCAATTCAGTTGTAGTTGTCTCAGCCAATATTAGCCCAGCAATGCTGACCCTCCTGTATTTACCACATACAAGCCCAAAGTGGTTTATTGGTTGTTGTATTTCACTGTTATAAATATCATTCCTACCAGAGGTATGTTTCTCCAATCTAAGTTCTTCATTGGATTGTTTCCGGCTTCAGTTCTGTATCTTTGTGATGCCATTCAAACTCATTTTGTGGAATGACTGAAACTGCCAAACCAGTGTCCATTTCCATTTTAATTAATTTTCCATTCACTTCTGGTGTAAGCCATATTGCTTGGCTCTTGTTAGATTTCACATTGTAAATCTCAAGGCTACTCAGTCCTGAGTCATTCTCATTACTATCAGATATTTCATCAACAGCATGCAGATAGTGCTCTTTTTGAAAATGCCTCTTGAGTTTTTATCTTTTTCTCTTCCCTGTGCAGTCCATTTATTTTTGTCTGCCTGACATGCTCTTTGTAGGCGTCATACTATGTTACATTTTCTGTAAGTTTTACTATTAAACCTGCATAGGTCTGGTATATCTGAGCCTCTGTCACAACAGTTTCTTCAGCCAGGCAGGTTTCTGCTTAGATGTTGCAATTTTGTTCATCCTTACCTTCACTCGTGACTGCATCTCAATTGTGTCTCTGACAGCTACTTTCATTGATATAGCAATTTTGAATTGCTCTTTTAAATGTGAGTTGTGCTTCAGATGGGAGCTGTTTTCAAATGCTTTCTTGTAAGATTCCATAGACTAAACAATCTTTCAGTGTGTCATTAAGTCCATCACTGAATGAACAACACTCAGACAAACTCTTTATTCAGCCATTATGCTGATATGGACCACCCCCCTTCTTTTTGATTTTGCTAATGAAACCTAAAGAGTTCTGCAATTAACAATGGTTTTGGTTCTAAATATTTCTGCATTACATTCATGATATCAACAAAAGATGTCATGTCATCACATTACTCCTCCCCAGCATCAGTTTATAGAGGTCCATCATCTACTCTTGCCATTCTTTTTATAAATCTGAAGGAACTTTTGGTTTCATTTTTGATATATTGGCTAATTTGCTTTCGTATTTCAGCTTTTCCCCCTTGTGCATATTTTAGTTGCCTTCTGTTAGTTTTAAAAAATTTTCCAACCCTCTAACTTCCCACTAATTTTGGCTTTATTGTATACCCTCTCTTTTGCTTTTATGTTGTCTTTGACTTCCCTTGTCAGACACAGTTGCATTGTCTTTGCTTTAGAATCCTTCCTCTTCTTTAGGGTGTGGCTATCCTGCACCTTCCAAATTGCTCCCAGAAACTCTAGCCAATGCTGCTCTGCCGACATCCCAGCTAGTGTACCCTTCCAATCAACTTTTGCCAGCTTCTTCCACTCAAATTGCAGGGTGCATTCTAAAACATTATGATCACTGTTTCCTAAGCTTTTCAGTACTTTAAGCTCCCTAATCATACCCGATTCCTTACACAGCACCCAATCCACAATTGCTGATCCCCCTGTGGGACCAACCACAAGCTGCTTCAAAAAGCCATCTCGAAGGCATTCCACAAATTCTCCCTGTTGGGATCTAGCATCAACTTGGTTGTCCCAATCCATCTGCCCATTGAAATCCCCATGACTAAACTAACATTCCCTTTTTGACATTCTTTATCTATCTCCCGCTGTCATTTGTAGACCACATCCTGGCTACTGTTCAGAGGCCTGCAAATAACTTTCATCAGAGTCTTCCTACCCTTGCAGTTTCTTAACTTTTCCCACGAGGATTCTACATCTTCTGATCCTATGTCACCTCTTTCTAAAGATTTGATTTCATTTTTTAACCTGCAGAGCCACTCCTCCTCCTCTGCCTACCTGCCTATCCTTTCAATAGATTGTGTATTCTTGGATATTAGGCTGCCAACTACAAGCGTCTTTCAGCCATGACTCTGTGATACCCACGATGTCATACCTGCCAATCTCTAACTGCGCTATTAATTAATCCACCTTATTTCATATACTGTGTGCATTCAAGTTTAATACCTTCAGTACTGTTCTTGTCACCCTTTTCAATTTTGTCCCCCTTTTATACTGCAACTCATCCCACTGTCTGCAATTTTCCCTATTATATGCCTGTCCTTCTTGACAGTCTCACGATACACCAATTCTACTTGTAAACCAAAATCCCTGTTCTCACCCATATCACTCCAGTTCCCATCCCCCTGCCAACTTAGTTTAAACCCTCCCCAACAGCTCTAGCAAACCTGCCTGCAAGGTTATTGGTCTCCTTCGGGTTCAGGTGCAGCCTGTCCCTTTTGTACATTTCATACCTTCCCTAGAAGAGATCCCAATGATCCACAAATCTGAAACCCTGTCCCGTGCTTGAGTTCCTCAGCCACGCGTTCATCTGCAAACCATCCTCTTCTTGACCTCATTGGCTCACGACTCAGGCAGCAATCCAAAGATTGTTACCCTGGGCGTCCTGCTATTCAGCTCTCTAAATTCTCTCTTTAGGACCTCCTCTCTTTTCCTTCCTATGTCATTGGTACCAATATGTACCAAGACATCTGGCTGTTCACCCTCTCCCTTTAGAATATCGTGGGCATAATCCGAGATGTCTCTGACCCTGGCACCTGGGAGGCAACATTCCATCTGGTGGTCTCTGCCGTGACCACAGACTCTCCTATCTAGTCATCTAACTATGGAATCTCTTATCACCACTGCAGTCATCCTCTGCCCTCTTCCCTTCTGAGCCACAGCGCCAGACTCAATGCAAGAGACCTGGTTGCTGCAACACACCCCCTCACCAATGTACTGTTATTGTGAGGAATGGCCACAGGGGTACTCTGTACTGGCTACCTGTTTCTCTTCCCTCTGCTGACAGTCACCTATTCACCTGTCTCCTGCAACCCAGGGATGGCTACTCCCCTGTAGCTCCTATATATCATCTCCTCAATTTCCCCTATGAGCCAAAGGTCATCAAGTTGCAGCTTCAGTCTTTAACATGTTATCTGAGGAGCTGCAACACGATACACCTGGTACAGATGCAGTATCCAGGAGGCTGGAGGTCTCCCAGAATTCCCACATCTCACACACAGAACAAAACACAGCCGCTGGAGCCATTCCAACTGCTCTAACTGTACACTTACAGATGAAGAATGAACAAGGAATAGCTTACCAGATGCTTACCTGCTCATCGCCCAAGCCTGTTGAGCCAAAGCCAAAAGTTTCCCTACTCTTAACACTGTCCCACTCCAGCACTGCCTGCTCCACTAGCTTCTGCCTTATTTTATCTGACTTTGCTAATGAATCCCAAACTCTGACAGGCTGCTGTTCAAGCTTTGAAAAAAAAACAGCTACAAAGCACAGATTTTTAAAGCTTTCTCCTCTACCTGGGTGAAGACACTGTTACTTTTTGCCTGCAGACTTCGATTGCCCACTGTTTGAGCTCTGAAGAAATGGCTACAAAGCATTGATTTTTAAAGTCAAGAGGAAGAAAGGAGCTTACTTAAGATTTAAGAAGCAAGGATCAGATAGGGCTCTTGAGAAATACAAGGTAGCCAGGAAGGAGTTTAAAAATTGACTTAGGAAGCCAGAAGGGGACATGAGAAGGCATTGCTAAGTAGGAGTAAAGAAACCCCCAAAGTATTCAATACAAACATTCAGAACAGGAAGATGTTTAGAGTCAGGGTAGTACCAATCAGGGCTGAAAGAGGAAACATGCCTGGAGTCGGCTGAAGTTGGGGAAGTCCTTAATGAACGCTGTATCAATATTCACCTTGACGAACTTTGAAGGTTAGCGCAGAACAGGCTGATATGCGGGAACCAGCCAGTGTTAAGAAAGAGGATGTACTGGAACTTTCGAAAACCATTAGGATAGATAAATCTCTGGGGTGGGACAGGCAGGAAGCCATGAGAAAGAATGTTTTAGCATCCTCACTGGCCATAAGAGTAGTGCCAGAGGATAGGAGAGTGAAAAATGTTATTCCTCAGTCCAGGAAAGGCAATAGAGATAATCCTGACATCAGTGATGGGCAAATGTTTGGAGAAGATTTTTAAGAAACAGGACATACAAACATTTGGAGAAGCAGAGTCTGATTAGGGACAGTCAACATGGCTTCACATAGCTTTGTGAAAAGCTCATGAGCCTGATTTCGTTCTCTTTTACAGTGTGTACAGGAATTGATATTAAACAATCTTGAATCTTGATAGAATTTTTTGATGAAGTGACAAAACATATTGATGAAGTCAGAGCAGTGGACGTGGTGTACATGGACAGGGCTCCCCACGGTGGGCTCATTCGGAAAGCCAGGAGGCATGGGATCTGGCGAAACTTGGCTATGTGGATTCAGAATTGGCTTCCCTGCAGAAGTCAGAGGGTGTTAGTAGATGGAACATATTCTGCCTAAGGTTGGTACCAGTGGTGTTCCACGGCAATCTGTTCTGAGAACAGATAAATGACTGGGATTAGGAATTGTGCAGATGACACCAAGGTTGATGGTGTTATGGAGAGTGGAGAAGGCCATCATTGGTTAAAGCGAGGCATTGATAGGATACAAAACTATGCTGAGAAATGGCAGAAGGAGTTCATTCCGGTAAAGTGTGAAGTGATTCATTTTGAAAGTTTGAACATGAAGGCAGAATGCAGGGTTTATGGTAGGATTCTTAGAGAGTGGAGGAAGAGAGGGATCTTAGCGTTCACACCCATGGATCCTTCAAAATTGCCATGCAAGTTGATAGGGTGGTTAAGAAGGTGTATTGAGTGTTTGCCTTCATTAGTTGGGCGATTGTGTTTAAAAGCCACGAGATAATGTTGCAGCTCTACAAACCTTTGAGTATTGTGTTCACTTCCTGTCACCTCATTATAACAAGGATGTGGAAGCGATAGAGAGGGTATAGAGGAGATTTACCAGAAGTTACCTGGATTAGAGAACATGTCAAAACATGTCAAGGTTGTTGTGATGCATCTAATGTGGTAGTGTAGTGGGTAGTGCATGTCTCTCTCACTTCCAGCTTTCACCGCCAGCTAGCAGTCTCACAAAAAGGAGAGCTGAGTGTATAAGTCTCTTCCTGTCAGTACGTAGCGTCTCCAACAGCAAGCTTCATGTAGCGCCTCTTCACCGACGGCAAATGGAAACTGAACTCCTTTCAGACTCAGGCTGAACTACGGAGGATGGGGAGGAGGTCTGGGTCCTGCACACGTAGCACACAGGCCCACCAGTGTGTGGGCACGTCCTGGTGCTCATGAACCAGATCCCCAGATATGGGTAAATAGCCCCACTGCCTCCTGAGCAGCCTTGGAAGAGACGAAGGCTACGGGAGTAAACCTAGACGGCAAATCTGGAGTGGAGCCCCTTAGGCGGCTGGACGTCATTGAACATCCTTCCAGCAGCTTTTGCAGTTAAGCTGATGGCAAGCATGTTGCTTCACAGTCTTTCCTTTGGATTACACTGGTGAGGCCAAAATTGGGAGCTTGATGACTGGGCATCTCAGGATCTCCATACCTTCTGCCCAGGCTTGTGATGATGATCATCATCACCCATTGTCCTTCAAGACAGACGGATGCCAACCACCAACAGCCACTTATGAAGATAGGTTGAGTGATTAGCGTTGTTCTTTTTGGAGAGAAGGAGGATGAGCGGTGACTTGATAGAAGTGTACAAGATGATAAGAGGCATAGACAGAGTGGACAGCCAGAGATATTTTCCCAGTGCGTAAGTGACTAATAGAAGGGGCCTAACTTTAAGGCGTTTAGAGGAAAGTGTCAGGAGGATATCAGAGTTAGGTTTTTTACACAGATCATGCTGCTGCATAGAACACACTACCTGGCGTGGTAGTAAAGGCAGAAATATTTGCAACACATATGCACATGGACGAAAGTAAACTGGAGGGCTATGTGGGACGGGAAGGTCACATTGATCTTGGAGTAGGTTAAAGATTTGGCACAACATTGTGGGCCGAAGGGGCTGAACTGTAAGATTACCCAGTTCACTGAGGAAAACAGAGTTGTGTGTAAATGTTGTGACGTAGGTAAGTATTGGCGTTCAAGAGATTTGGGTGTCTGTTGTGGGTATGATACACTGAATGGTCTTCTAAGTGAGCACTGTCTTATGAGGAAAGAACGATAGGCATGGTATTGGTAGATTTGCTGATAGGGTTAGATAATAGGCAAAGCAAGAAATTAACAAATTAAGGAGCTAAACTGAATGTTGACTTTTATTGCAAAAGAGATGATGTAGGAATATAAGGAAATCCTGCTATAAATCTTAAGTGCTTCAGTGAGCTCACTGTTGGAGGCTAGGTACTGCTTTGATCTCATCACTTACTGAAGGATATACCTACCTTAGAGATAATATGACTGAGGTCCACTAGGTCGAGTCCTAGGATCAGGGATGGGAGTGGAACGAGAGGAATGGGCCTATCATCTAGCGCTGGATGTGCTTTGTAGTTCCCTACTTCAGAGACATATCAGTGTTGTGTAATTAAGTATGTTCGGGTCTGAGATAGAGTTTTTGAATGACAGGAAAACCAAACATTATAGGCATTGTGCTGAAAAGTGGACAAAGTACGAGAACCAGCATAGGAGGCTGCTCCTCTTGTGGACTTGTTCATCTGTGGAGAACGATTTCCAGCAGGGTGCCTTTATATCAGTGATTTTACATCAAAGATAGCTCCAGGGAGAAAACTTAGCTCAGCGGATGTCCAGCATTTTTTTTCACTAATTACACAAAAATCTCACAACCTGCTCATGAAGTGGATGTCTTTGGTTAAATACACTATTTAAGTTTATGGTCTATACTCTATACTTAATCTAGTAAAATTGTTTATTGTTCACATGTATGACACCTTAACATTTACATAGAGTCAGTTACTGCTGTGGTTTATAGTGAAGCTGCATTAAATCTCTGTATCCTGAATCATAGAAGTATGCAGAAGTATGTCATATACTGCTTGCCAGATGTTCTGTATAGTATTTGTTCTGAGCAGCAAAGCATTTCAGCATTTGGAATTTTTTATAAATGTTATACTTACACTCACATTCCCACACCCACTCAGCCCCATCTTGATTCCGATTCTTACTCTCTTGGCCATTGGGACATCTGTGCCTTCAAAAAGCCACTTGGTAAATGAAGAGGAATTTATAGCTTGTGTTGAATGAACTGGGCCTCTTAAACTGAGCTGACTTTCCCCTCTCTGCATTCACACCTCGCAAAACTGCCATTTCAACTGCCACATCAATTCCCTCCCCATATCCTTCCTAACACTGGTCTATCCATCTACCAAACCACGCACAGAGCCAGACGAGCTCCAGATGTCCAATGCGTGGGGTATCTATGGCTTTAGCATTATAGTCTAAATACAGAGGAAGTCTGTACTGAGCATAGCAGAATTTCCACGAAACAGGAAACAGGGAGTCCTAGTAAACAGAGAAAGAGAATCTTTATAACACATCTACAATCAAGTCTCTTAATGTTTTCAGCAGATCATTTCTTTCTTTTACTCTTGCTTTCATTACAGTTCTAATGACCCAAATATACACCCTGAAATGTACCAGGAAAATTGTGTAACAATAAAGACCAACATGCACCCATCGCAAATAATTATTTGATGTGCTAGTGACGGCACTACCTGTTGCTCCACCCAAAGTAGTTATCATGAGAGGGCCTGACACCTGGTGTCTCCACAAAAATAGTACCTACACCTGTGCTCCATTCTGCCCTTGTACACAATGTTGTTTGACTTAATCCCCAGCTAGTATATGACCGGCAATCCAGTGTAATTCAGATCAGTATTGGTTTCTCAGAGTGCTCAGCCTTCTGTACCACTTTATTTGTACTGGAAGGATCGTCTGGTGGTTTAGTTTTACATTAGTGCTCTCTTCATGGCAGCATTATACAGCCTCACTGCTTGCCGAATGTCATACCTGTATGTTTGGTAGATTTCTGTTGTATTACAGATTCCTTCTTCCATAATGTTGTTGGATTTCTACCTGCATAATTTTGTACCTTCCTGCTGGTTTGGTGCTGCATTCTTATCTTTATTTTGTCATCGAACCCTTGTATTGCTTTGGCTATAGATCACAGACTTTTTACATTGTTTTTTTTTTGTTACTTTTTTGCTGTATGCTGTTTATTCCCATCTTCCAGTGTGTTCAAAGCCCTGCTCTGGGTGCCTGCCTGTTTATTTCTGTCTATCCATTTATTACTTGGTTGTATAACAATCCTCCAAGAGAAACACAACTTTATCATAGGGTTTGGTGGCTTGCGGGCATCAACAACCTGGAGAGCTATGTCGGCTAGAGTCAGGACCTTGTGCTTTGGCTCTTGGCAGGGTCACCCATGCCAAACAGGTCAAGGGGTAGAGGCCACTAAGAGTAGTCCACCAGTCCTCCAGGTTCGAGGGTTCAGCTCAGGGCTAACAACCGTGACTGGTCAAAAATAAATTGTTATGGATACAGCACTGAAAAAATCCTTCTACATTGGTGTGCGATGGTAAGGACAGACAGAGATGGAGGACCTTCTTTGCTGCCCTAAACACCTAACAGGCTGTAAGTAAGTATTACAGTGCTTTGGTATTTTACCAGTCAATGTGATTCTACGCAAGCAGGATTGGGAATGATTTGATATTGCGCTGAATTCAATAAGACCACATGGGCCTTTACATCTCATCAGTTTTTATTCTTTTAACTTATAGAGCACTGAAAAAATGGTTTCCATCACCCTACATTAATTAACATTAGCCTCAGCTCACCAGAAGCAGGCTTGTCTCTCTCTCTCAATATGTAAACTGTACTTAAAGCCTCACACTGCTCCGCACCAGTGAGCTCTTGAGAGGGCTTCAGAGATTACTTCTGAACAGTATGTTAAATTAATTTCTTTCCTCACTTTAATATTGACCACAGCTTGGATTATATGAGAATCATGGTCTATATTATATTTTAACTGGACAATATGTATAAATGCACAATTATTATTACTGTTGGCTTGATGTATTTATTAAGTTGTAGCCATGATCTCTCATGCATGATCTCTCTTTCATTGGTGATAGAAATTTCCACAGGCAAGATGCACCTGTAATGTTTACAAGCACATATGGTGCAGGTGTCATTGGACGACGATTAGATTCAGGAAACTTATCTCAAATTTAGCTGCACAAGTGCAGTGAGTTATGGTCAACAATGCCACCACAGCTGTTGTCCTCATCTCTACTCAGCCAACAGTACAAGGCAACAATTAATTTCAGAAGATTCGGGGCCTGTATGGCTCAGTACCGCATCAGCTGGATTACTGACCCACTGAGCCATCGCCAGCAAGATAGAAGACGTTAGTACCAAGTATTTGAGTGTAACAAACAGACTCTCACTGCAGCAAAGACCATCTGAAGGCACTGAAAACATTGCATAATTCATCCTTTCAATGGTGGAGGCAGCATTGCACAGAAGCCGTATTGTTTATTAAACATTGGGGCTATTCATCTGTCAATCATGTCATCTCGCTGCCTGTGTGTGAGAGTCACCCAGAGGGTACCAAACAGTGAAACATTTTAATTTTGGAATGGAAAGGATCTAAAACTGAGGTCAGGAGCACTGTCAATTTGTAGATTGCTGTGGGGGAGGGAATGGTGTGAAACAAGAGCTCCAATCAATTAGGAGAAGAGAAACATGACTACTTGGTGTGATGCCCACATCATCCGAGGGTGGCATCTTATTTGTATTTTGTTACATCGAAGGAGGACATTTAACCCATTGGATCCATGTCAGCACACAGAACCTTCCAACAATCCCATTCCCCTATTTATTTTGTGCTCTATTCTCACTCCCATAACCATGAACTACCTTTTGTGACTCCTGCCACCCACCAATAGAAGGGACAATTTATAGCAGCCAACGTGTAGCAATGTGGGAGGAAACTGGAGCACCCGAGTGAAGCGTAAGCAGTATTAAGGAGACTGTGCAAACTCTATATACCCAGTCAACACCCAAGATTGGGACTGGGACCTGGGCACTGGAGCTGAGAGGCAGCTGCACTTGCCTTGGGTCCCTGAGCCACCCACATATAGGTTAAATGAGATGGGGTTGGGGGTTGGCATTTGATGAAGGCACTATGATGGAAAGGTCAGTGAGAATGAAGCAAGGCAATCTGAGAGCGAGGTGGGTTCATGTCAAAATGGAAGTGAACTTAATTTGTTCAGATACCAACCTGACGATTCTCAGAATCTATTATAAGAAGCAACAACCATACAATCCCAGCAGTTATGAAAATCAAACATTCCAGGCAAGTCCTCAAGACAGAACATTTACTGAAGCAAGTGCTCTTTAAAATAAAGATTCATTGATGTATAACAATATTGCTGGAATGTGGTCAGGAATTTTGGGAGTTTTAAATATTTTAATTTTTGAAGCCATTTCTTTGAAATAGAATGACAATAAAGTGACTAAATCACAGTATTCCACTTTCAGATTACAATAGCATGAAGCAATACACTCATTAAAAGTAGAATTTGTAGGCAGAGTACAATAGGGAGGCAGAGGAACCTCATGGGGCTTGCTAGCAACAAATCAGTGTGAAGTAAACACATTGCCTCAGAATAAAATCACAACATGCTCTAGGGTAAAGGGGATCAAGCCCTGAGAGATAGTATCTTTCACAGTTATTGCAATGATCAATTTTCAGGCTCCTATTTTCAGATTCCAGCCCAGTATTCAATGCTTTTTGGATACTCTGTACTTTCCTTTCTTTTTCCAAATCTGGATCAAGCAAGCAGCAAAACAGAAGAAGGCAGTCAGGATCATTCCATAAACCTACAGAAAAAGTAAGAATGAGAATTTTAAGATCACAACTTTAGCTGACAAAGTTTGAAAATAATATAATATTATGCCCAATAAAACATGGTGAAAGTTAGGATGTGGGTGGTAGAGTTCTAGATTACCTCAATTTTAGGGAGTAGAACAAGGGAGGTCAGTCATAGGTATAATGGAATAATCAAGTCAACTTCAGTAGCAGTTTTTAGAATGTTTCCATAAGGAAATGCTGTCAATATTTATAATCTGCATGTTTAGCCAACCATTAAGGGTATGCCTATCTGCACCTTAAGGTCTTATGCGTATTTTTAGTATGTTTTTCTAAGCTGCACATACTTATTTTTACTCACTGTCTCAGATTATATCACTTCTAAGTTCTCAACATCAACTTTTATCTGACATGTATCTGAAAGTCTCTGTTCCCTGAAAGTCTTCTATCAGTTTCCTCACAGTTAACCACCTTTTCATGTTTGTGTTACTAGAAAATGTTGATAGTTGTTCTGTATCCCAAACAAAATGAGTATATTAGCTGTTTATACTATGGGTAAATTATGAAATGCAATGCCATAAACACTGGTGCTCGCAGGCATCAAAGTTTACATTTCTCTTGGTTTTCTGTCCTCTAGCCAACTTTCTTTCTACTTTGATGCTATTCCTTTAAAATTTTATTCTCCTGTGTCATTTTAACAAATCTGCTCATCATCATCACCTCATTATCATATCTTCTCTCTTGATGAAGGAATACTTTTATGGCTCTGCCCTTTTTTCTAATGAAGTGAGCTTCCTAGCCATTGCTCCAGCCATAGGAGAATGTCTCACACACTCGGAGGTGACTTAAACTCCTAAAAATTCCTCTGGGGCTTGGTATGCCCTGAGGTGAAGATCCACCTTTGTCTCAACAGGTCCATGAATCCAGAATGCAGACAATTATCAATGTCATATCTATCTATTTTCTAACCATGTAAAAGGAAGCTATTCAGTCCAGTAAATCTTTGCTGGTTCTTGAATCCCAACAATTTTATTTGTCCATTTACTTCTCTGCAACTTACTCCTTCTCACATACCTGTAGGCTACCCTGGTTCTCTTGTCGCTACCTACAATGGGGTAATTTGCAGTCGCCAATTAGACTACTAATCCATGTATATCTTTGGGGTGTGGGAGGAAAACTGGAGCTTCCTGGGGAAAGCCATGTGGTCATTGGGAGAAGGTGCCAAGTGCATGCGAACAACATTGGAGATCAGGAGTGAGCCTGCGTCGGTGGATCTGTGAGGCAGCAGCTCTCCCATCTGCACCACCATGTTACCTCCATCCCAGATGATCAACTGTAGAATTCTGCTAACCATAATGTTGCTTTGTTACTTGCAACTAGAAGACAATTGTAAGAGCCACGTGCAGTGGCAGATGGATACCAGATTCCACGTACATTTGACAATGATCCTATTACCTCGCCAGCTAAGGTACAGTCAGTGGGGATTTGGATAGTATAGATGAACTGTCATTGGATGGGTAACTCAGCAACAGAAAGCCAAAGAATCAATGCTTGGAAGCAGAGCTAGATACCGCTGAATGAACACTTTGTAAAGATCAATTTCTGGTTCTAAGGTGAGTGGATGACAAATGTGTGCACTCTGTTGTGAAACAAATTAATACTTGCACTGCATTTATGAATGCACCATGCATATACTTAGCAGATGTTTGTCAAGTCAGCTGGTAGAATTTATTGCTATTTTTGTTGCACAATTGAGAATTGCAGCTCTTGATGAACAGATATAGATCTCCAGGATATCTACACTTGTTCCCACTTAACAAAGATATTGTCAAGCCATCTAGCCTTGAAATTTTGAGCAACTGCAGGTGTGGGTGATAAGCACTGATCTCCACAATGAACTGAACTCTTGAAACTAACACTCTATTTTGAGTCCTGTCATGGGAAGGAGTTACCAGATGGTCGCAAAAATGACTTGAGAGTGTTTTTGAAGTTTCCTTGAAAAAAATCCAACATCCCTACCAACTCACGCTGGCCCATGATTCAAATGGAGAAAAGAAAATAGGAGCCCTGAGTCCATTTGTTAGGAGAACACATCAGCTCAGTGTAAACAATGGACGGAGTCGACCACATCCTGAACCAGCCCTGGCCCACCATGTCAAAAAAATTCTGCCCTATTGGTTGCACGTTGGCTTTATCAACCATCACACCACATACAGAACAGGAGTTGAAGGAGTTATCCTCACTCCTGAGAGACTCAGAAGGAATTCTATAATAGAGTAGCAATAGTAGACAGGTACTTGGGATGTGGGATTGCAGGGTTTTATAATGTGTTTTACCTTGCTCAGAATAACTATTCTCTCTAGTTACAGCTTTTTGTGCCTCCCAGTAACAGTCCATGGCATGTACTTAACCAAGTAGTCTGACCTTAAAGATGTTGTAGTGTCATAAAAAATTACAGCTCTGAAACAGGCCCTTCAGCCCATCTAGTCCATACTGAACCATTTAAACTGCCTACTTCCATCGACCTGCACCAGGACCATAGCTCTTCATACCTCTACCATCCATGTACCTATCCAAACTTTTCTCAAATGTTGAAATCGAGCCCACATGCACCACTTATGTTGGCAGCTCGTTCCACATTCTCACAACCCTCTTAGTGAAGAAGTTTCTCCTCACATCTTCCTTAAGCATTTTACCTTTTTACCCTTAAGTTATGACATCTAGTTGTAGTCCCAGCCAACCTCAATGGAAAAAGCCTGCTTGCATTTACCCTATCTATACCCTTCATAATTGTGTATACCTTTATCAAACCTCACCTTAATCTTCTACATTCCAACGATCAAAGTCCTAACCTATTCAATCTTTCCTTATAACTCAGGTCCTCCAGACCTGGCAACATCCTTGTGAATTCTCTCTGTCCTCTTTCAACCTTCTTCACATATTTCCTGTAGGTAGGTGACCAAAACTGCCCACAATACTCCAAATTAGGCCTCACCAATGTCTTAAGACAACTTCAACACAACATCCCATCTCCTGTACTCAACACTTTGGCATATGAAGGCCAACGTGCCAAAAGATTTCTTTATGACACTATCCACCTGTGACACTACTTTCAATGAATTATGGACCTGTACTTCCAGATCCCTTTGTTCCACCGCACTCTTCAGTGCCCTACCGTACACTGTGTAAGTCCCACCCTGGTTGGCCCTACAGGAATGCACCACCTCGCACTTGACTGCATTAAATTCCATCTGCCATTTTTCAGCCCATTTTTCCAGCTGGGCCAGATAACGCTGCAAGCCATTGATGTCCCCACTTTCTTTAACTGCAGTTTTCTCATGTTAGTGTCTTCTAGTAAATATCTCTTTTAGAAGGACACTTCGAAATGTTATTAATATGCAAGCAACAGAAATGAGGTCTTATGTTGCGGTGTGGATTGACATTTTACCGTAAGAATTCCCAGCAAAATATTCAGCACTCCAATGATAGTCATATTGTCGGCGACTGAATACTCTATTGATTGAAGACAATCCTAATGGATAAAACACATGTTTATTTAAAAGCCTGTCTAAAAAGTCACTGAGATAAGCACAATGCACTTGAGAAACAAAGTTTGTAAAATCTTTCAGTCAACGTAGAGCTGCACTCAGCTTCTTCGCTTTTAGATTGTGGCTCAGAAAACAGAGCTGGCATCTTGGCAAAGGGTGTCAAAATAAGATTGGCTGTTAGTGACTGATGCTGGTGGGATGCCAGACCAGCAGATCAGAAACCTAGGGGTTGGGGAATTAGTAGATCAGTCGCTGTGAGGGGGTCAGACAGGTGGTAACTCATGGGGATATAGTGGTGGGGACTAGTGCAGGAGTGTGATGGCCCTGAAAAGAATCAAGTAAGTACATCGCCTGTAGTATTTTTCAAGCACTGGACTCCATAGACTCTTACTGAATCAGGATTCACAAGTGCTATGATGGGCTGCGTCTGCCATGTGTGAACAGTAGGCGAAGTGACTCCATACTGGAAGAGGCTACTGTGACCAATGGGGCAGAGGGGAGAGGTGTGGAATACCTGGGCTCCTCCATGGATATATTAACAAACACACAGAGGATTTGTCAAACTTGTAATTCACTGACTACAGGTGATCCAATTTCTAAAAGTATGACTGTGTTAGAGCTGGTTGTGGACTACAGGAGGAATGGAGACAGGCTAGATCCTATTGACATCAACGGATCTGGGGTTGACAGGGTGAACAACTTTAAGTTCCTCGGCATAAATATTACTGAGGATCTCACATGCTCTGTACATACTGACTGCTTGGTGAAAAAGGCACAACAGCATCTCCTTCACCTCAGACGGTTGAAGACGTTTGGTATGGACTCCCAAATCCAAAGAACTTTCTACAGGGGCACAATTGAGAGCATCCTGACTGGCTGCATCACTGCCTGGTATGGGAACTGTATTTCCCTCAATCGCAGAACTCTGCAGAGAGTGGTACGAACAGCACAGCGCATCTATAAACACAAAGTACCCTGCAGATGCTGTGGTCAAATCAACACATACAAACAAGCTGGAGGAACTCAGCAGGTCGGGCAGCATCCATTGAAACGAACAGTCAACGTTTTGGGTTGAGACCTGACGAAGGGTCTCGGCCCAAAACGTTGACTGCTCGTTTCAACGGATGCTGCCCGACCTGCTGAGTTCCAGTGCATCTATAGATGTGAACTTCCCACTATTCAGGACATTTACAGAGACTGGTGCATAAAAAGGGCCCGAAGGATCATTGGGGACCTGTGTCACCCCAACCACAAACTGCTCCAGCTGCTACCATCTGGGAAAATGGTACCGCAGCATAAAAGCCAGGACCAACAGGCTCTGGGACAGCTTCTTCCACCAGGCCATCAGACTGATTAATTCATGCTGACGCACTGTATTTCTATGTTATATTGACTATCCTGTTGTACATACTATTTATTATAAATTACTATAAATTGCACATTTAGACGGAGACGCAATGTAAAGGTTTTTACTCCTCATGTATGTGAAGGATGTAAGTAATAAAGTCAATTCAAATCAATTCAAATGTAGCCTTTATGCACTGATTGCTCAGGAAATATGTTGGAATAATAATTTGTTGGATCATTGCTGATTTCTGATATGGGGATAGGAGGCTTCATGTTAAGAGGCAAAATGCCATTATTTCCTGCATGAGAGGATGGATGTAAGTAGGATGAGATCTTCCTTACTTTCAAAATTCCAGTCTCCTACCCCTCATCGCACTGCACACAAAAGTTTGGTGAGATTTAGTTGTTTCACTGACAAGATAGTTCAAGTTATGGGGATGGTAGTCGTGGAACAAGTCGGATAAAGATCAGGAAAAATACAAAAATTAATTTTACTTTTGGAGTGGTTAAGCATAATAATATAGACTATACTGGGTATTACACCTTCTCTTAGGATGGTGTTCATCTGAGATATGCTTGCAATTTTTACTTGTAGAGAGAGATGACTTGCTGAATTCTCCACCCCAGTTGCTAGATCATCAGAAGTATTTAAGATGGAAGTAACGAATTTTTTAAAGTTCAGGCTATGGAGAACTGGTATAGGAGAGAAGTTGTCGACAGCGTAGATCTGCTACGATTTTACTGAATGATGGGGCAGACTTGAGAGGCCAGGAGCCTACTCCTGCTTTTATTTTCTTGTGCTCTTGTGTATGGGCTGTGTTGGTCTAAAGTGACAAGAATAGTTAGTGGCCATTGGCTGACATGGTCTCTATTGTTGTATGTAATCCCAAATAAAGCCCTTACTGCTAACCTGTAATCCTGAATTTATTGCCCATAATCCTGAACAAAGTCTTTATTAGCCTCTATAATCCTATACATAGCCTCTGTTCTGCCTCTAATGAGAGGCTAAGACATTAAGACTGTAATTAATTCCAATATTTTGTATACCTTTAGAGGTCCACGATCTGGAAAGCACGTTTCATTCTCAACCTTACTTGGGTAGCTGAATGCTGAGGTTTTACCACAGCAAGAAAACTAGAAAACAATAGAAAAAGTGTTGTTTAATTAGCCATACTTCATCACATCACACTGGTTCAGGGAAATTCACTCTGCGTCCCTATCTTTTCTACTGAATACCAGCCATAAATAAAAACAAAACATGATAAAGTTCATTGACAAAACTGGAAAGTGCTTGTATCCAAATGTCTTAATTTCATGTATCTTAAAATTTAAACACCAAATTTGTTCAAATTCGTGGTTTAGAATTGAATCATTTAGAGTCCACTTCCTCATCCCTCAAAATATATTTCCTTGCCTTCACTGTCCCCAGTCTTGAAGGTCCTGGTAACCAAATTATTCCAAGGAACCAAGGAACTTCATCCAAGTTATTCTTTTCATGTTGTTCAAATAGGTAATAAATCCATGGAGAACCTGAACAGTCAGACATTGTCATTTCCTACACACACACACACACTCTCTCTCTCTCTCTCTCACACACACACACACACACACTCTCTCTCTCTCTCTCTCTCACACACACACACACACACACACACACACACACACACACACACACACAACCCCCCCCCCCCACCCCCGATCATCTAGAGGAACTCTAGCTGATTCTTGTCTTTAAAGTCCATGGTACCAACATCAACTTTTTCAGCCTCTCATTAAGGTAGAAAGAAGTTGATGCACCATCAATAACTCTCTCTGAGATGTGAAGGCGAGATATCGGCTTTTATTGACTGGAAGAAAGAACAATGTTGGCGCCGACAAAGATGGCCGCCCACATCCGGGCATGCAAGATGGTGGCCCCCATGCCTCGCACGAGGCGGGCAGGCAAGATGGCGGCCCCCATGCCTCACACGTAGCGCTGCCCGACCCCGCTCGTGGTTTAGACTTACAGACCTTGGCGAATTGGCCCTTCTTCCCGCAGCTGGAACAGGTCGCTTCTCAGGCCGGGTAGCGTTTTTGGGGGTGCTTTTCGAGTCCACAGAAGTAACACTGTGCAGGCTTGCAACTGGCAGCAGCTGTGGTCGGGTTCGGGGAGTTCGTGGAATTGCGACTGGCAGCGGCGTTGGCGAATTCGCTCGCGGGAACCGGCGGCGGCGGGGTCTGAGGTATCCACGGAACCGGCGGGGGATCATGCGGCTGGACAGTGTCAGCGTTGTGCAAAGCAGCCTCCAGCGTGTCGGCCGTCTCGATCGCCGAGCGTAAGGTAAGATCGGCATTTTCCAGCAGCCGCTGGCGCACGTACACTGACCTGATCCCTGTAACAAAGGCATCTCGTATGAGGAGCTCTGCATGCTGTTCCACCGTGAGAGTTTTGCAGTCGCAAGTTCGCACGAGTGTCTGGAGGGCTCGGAGAAACTCGGCGCTCGATTCTCCAGGCTGCTGTCGTCGCGTAGCTAAGCGATGTCTTCTGTAGATGGTGTTCATCGGCTGCAGGTACTGTCTTTTGAGGGCGTCCAGTGCCCCTTGGTAGGTTGACAGGCCTCTGATAAGTGAGTAAACTTTCGGGGTGACCCTCGAGAGGAGAATTCGGTGCATAACAGCGGGTTCAGTTGCACTAACCTCCTCCAAGTATGATTGGAAGCATGCAAGCCAGAGTTCAAAGGCAAGAGCTGCTTCAGGGGCTTGGGGGTCCAAATCCAATCTTTCCGGACGTAAAATGCTTTCCATGTTTTAAAACTTCCAGTCAATAAAATTGATGCACCATCAATAACTCTCTTTGAGACGTGAAGACGAGATATTGGCTTTTATTGACTGGAAGAAAGAACAAGCAGTGGTTGACCACTATACTACATCCTGGAGACTGAGGGCCGGGCTCAGGCCTCATTCGCCTTTATACCGGGGTCTGTGGGAGGAGCCACAGGAGCAGTCAGCAGGGGGCGTGTCCAGACAGGTATACATAGTTTACCACAGAAGTGCAGCCACAGAGGGAACATGGAAGTCTGAAGGCCTAGTGCTATGGTAACCAATGCATTTTTCAGACATGCCATATGAAGAGCAAACTTGCAAGGTCCTTCTGGCTTCTTGTACCATTCCATATTTCAAGGTTCTGGATGAGACACTGGTCCCCACACTATGGATAATGCGCAGGACAAATCAGGATTATTTTGCCATAACTTCCTCATGAAGGGTACCATCATACAAGAAAAGTAACTAAGTGATAGATCAGATTCACTTCCACTCTCGTAAAGCAGCTAGCATGCAGCATATGTGCCTACCGTGCAATCAAACTGCAGGGAATAGCCTCAGATCATAGCAATAACTTTTTCCTGAGGATGAAACCACTTTTGCATCCCATTTAATTAGTTTACCGCAATTTTCTACAATATTGATGGCTGTGCATGGGACAAACAAGGTCCTACTAATAGGAACTCCTGCGAGGAGTTGCAAATGCACTCCTTGACTCTGAGAAAAAAAGGTGAGGTCCCAGTGGGGCAGCAGATGTTAGTTACAACACCCAAGATGTTGTGAGGCACCTGTCACTGTTCACAGCTCTCCATTTACAGCCCTGACATTTCAAGCTGGTCATGTCAGAGAACACCTGTTTTTGTCACAGCACTATGCCATCTGTTCCAACTCGCAATGCAGGAGCAGCTTCGTCCTTGCATCCAATTAACATTAGTCTTGTTCCTGACCACACATTCATTAGATTCTCTCCTTGTCTCATTGCCCATCATGTCCACATTACTTGGGCGGGTACAAAAGAAGAGGTTCTATCCCTGAAATCGGCAAGGCAGGTAGCTAAAATGGACGAGGAAACTTGTAGATTTATTGCTCCATTTTCACTGTTTTTCCGTATTCACTGCTGTTCTCTGTAGGAAACCTGAAACACTTACTGAGGTCTCTAAAGGCAGAGTGAAAACCCAATGTTATCTCACTGCTCTTTAATTGGTGATCAGAGCGGGGAAGTCCTATAGTTTTGGTGCCAGTTGAAGATGATGCAATTTCAAAACATTGTGGAAACCATATGAGCAGGACTGCTTGAGCTAACACTTCCAAAACCAATTTCCTGAACCAGCAAGCAATCCATTATCCCTGTCTGGAAACCTCCAACTGTTCGATATCCAGTTGGCCTGGTGCCTCTTCCCATTTAGTGGCAGCCTGGAACTGGGCTTCAAATTGAGAACTCAGCAAGGCTTAACACTTAAGTCTAGCCCACCTCTTCTCACTCACTTTGTGCTTTGTTTAAAATAATACGATGACCAGATGGATGGCTGTGAGAATCATTGTCACTATTGCAGAACTGTTACAAGAGTCCCAAGCACAACTGGATTGTAAGTATAATGACCTGCATTATTCTACTCAAAGTGTTATGCAGAATATCGCTTCTATAGTCTAACAAAATTATAGGCAGTCAGTCCAGAAGAGTTGGAAGTTGTCAGTCCCTTTTACATATTGCATAGGTTATGAAATAAGGAGCCCTCTGTGTCAATGGGGCCCTCTGTTAAAACAGTAATAAGGATAAAGAGAAAAAGCAAAGAACCAAAGATAAAACTTAACAACTTGATGCAGCAGTCACTGAAGAACGACTGCTACCAGTAATGCCCTGATCTGGGATGCAGTTGAATGGAAAATACCAGGTTATCTTTATCCATTTGCTGTTGTTTAACTGTAAACTCACACCAGTCTTTGAGCAGCTGGAATTTAAATTTGGCTGTTTATAACAGAGGGAAACTGCACCAAAGAGAAATAAAATGCTGGAATTTGATTGGGTGATGCTTAGTTAATGAAGTGGCTCAGCTGCCTGCTGCCGTGCTCTCCTTATTGTCAGAAAATCCTTGAAGCAATCCCTGCCCCACTGCTGTAAATGGTGGTGAGAGCTACACATATGTGCATTATTAGAGTTGCAGCAGGAACTTTGGCGAGATTAGGCATGCAAAGTTGGGGCAGCTGCATGGTAACCTCATAGTATCTATCCTATTACATGGAAAGTTGACTTTAAGGTCTTTTCACCATCCACCAGTTGCTTCCTGATCACAAAACCTTGAGGAAGCTAATAGAAAATAGCTAATATTGGAATACACACAAATGATGAAATGACTCAGTCCAAAATGTCGACTGTTTACTCTTTTCCATAGACGATGCCTAGCCTGCTGAGTTCTTCTGGCATTTTGTGTGTATTGCTTTCATTTCCAGCATTTGCAAATTTTCTCTTGTCTGTGATTCAGCTAATAATGGAAGTTATCCACATGTTCACAGGTGGACTGCATTCCTTGTGGACCACCCTCTGAAGATAAGCAGCTGCCTTTCAACTGGTCCTTTTCATCAATGTATACTGCAGTATACTGTGTTGTGATTGGGCCTGTGTTGGTAACTAGGCAAGGATGAATATGTGACAGCCTACATTTAATGGAAACAGCTTACATTTGATGGAAAAAAAACCCTCTGACTTCAGGATGGAATGTAATATTCAGAGGTTTATTGCTATATACTGTTCGGAAAAGTTGTTTCTTTAAGTACAGAATAAACAAGAATGAAAAAGTGATGGAGAATTTGTTCTGTAAACTCTTGTACTTTCATTGCCTTAGGGTCAAATATTCCTGGTGCGTGTTCTTCTCAAAAATCATTAAGAATATAGTTTGATGTTTTTTTTGTGGCAGTGGTGTGCAATTTTTTTTGGAATTGTGCAGAATGAATCCAGATGTTGAAATTTGGCAGAGCACCTAGACATTCAGCCATGTGGCAGGCTTCTTTTGTTCTGCTACTGCAAGTAGAATTGTTTACCGTTAAAATAACTGGTTGATTATATGAATCTATTGCTCCTTTCACTTAGGCATCATGATAAAACTGAATTTGTGAAAATAGTGACCTACATTTGGAGCTACACATGGCGATCCTTCAAAAGACATAGTTTACAGCTTGGAAGAAATCTGTGGCAGAAATAACGAAGAATTGTTGTTCAGAGTTGGATACAGTCATTCCTTTATTTGATTTTGGCTTCAAATCTTTGTTCTGAACTTTGAATATTGAAGACAATTTGGCAAAGGCACAGCTTTCTCATAAAATCCAATGAAGTATGGATTGTGGGTGTCAGAGAAGATGTTGGCAAGCTACTTCACTCTTTATTTAATTAATTCCATCCATGTTAGAATAATTGAAGAAGAATTTGCTATGAGAGGCGGTTGAGTTGAAGATTGTTGAATATAAAGATCCATATTTTACAGTGTGAAGTACATATCTGGAACTTCCACAACAGAAATTGAACAATGAAGTACAAATTCAACATAATGCAAGGACCTTTCAATAATTAATTTCAAGCAGACTGTCCTTGTCTGAGAGCACGTGTATTGGATGTGCAGAAACATTTGTGTATTTGTTTCATTTTTATGTACATGTACTCTCATTTGGAAGGAAATTAGGGACCTAATAACTGTGAACTCAAATTTCCAATCCCATGCATCTTATTTATTTAACTAATTGTCAAACTTCAGTTCACATCTGGACTGAAAATAGCAGGGGAAGATGAGTGGACCACAGTGAGTGGTCCACACAACACTTATGACCCTCCAGATGGCATGGTGCTGGCCTACCATTCTTGCTCTTCATTCTCAAATTAAAAGTGTTTTCCATGACATTTATTTTAAGTAAAATTGATTTCATTTTGCATTAGAATTATATTAAGGACTATTGTTTAGCTATCGGTAACTTCTGAGGTTGAATCTAGGTTGCCATGAATACTTTCACTGTTGGGTAATGTTTTCTGAGACTAAACTGAAGTTGGAAAATTGACCCTGATTGCAGTACCTCTTGTAGGTCCTTGGAAGTTATTTGCACTGACCAGGGATTAAATGCAAGATTTCCCTGCTATTTATGGCTCAGCTACTGAATGCCGTAAACCCATTGAAGTAAAATAGGGATCTGATTCACATGTTGTCATATTTTTCGTACTGATTTGGTAGAAATGTTGTGCATCCAAATATGAGAGCACTTGTTAGTGAGGCTAACTATAGCCAGGGAATGACTGATAATAGCATTTCTCAGCAGCTGCACCATTACATCTGGAACTCCTCAGGGCCTAACTTTGAAGCCTTTTATTTCCCAGCTATGTGCAATCCCTCGGCGGCATTATTGGAAAACACAGAATTAGCTTCGTACAAACATTGGAGCATGACAGTTAGAAGCAGCAGTAGGCTCCTTTTCATCTACTCTGCCATTTAATAAAATTAAGGCTCATGTGACTGTAACTTCAGCTCCATTTTCTGTTTTGTCCTCAGGAACTTTTCATCCTCTTGCTTATGAAGAATCCATCTACTTCTCCCTTAAAAATGTTTGAAGACTCTGTTTCCACTGCCCTTTGAAGGGCTTCAAAGCTTCATGATCCTCAAGAAAAAAAAAAATTGGCTCACCTCAACCTTAAATGAGAAACCCATTTTTGAAGTGGTGAATGCTAGTTCTAAGTTCTCCCCCAAGCAGAAACATCTACTTCACATTCACTCAGTGTATTCCTCTCAGGATCATTTATGTTTCATTTGTTTCAAAATTACAGTGGATAAAAGCCCAGCTTGTCTAATCTTTCCTCAAAAGAAAATCCACCCATTTTAGGTCTCCCCATAAACCCTGATGACTTCCAACATTACCTCATCTCTGTTGACAATTTCAATGTCATTAAATTGACACTTCACTCATCCGGTGTTGGAGGAAAAGAAACTACGTTTGCCTAAATATTAGTAAGACTGAACCCACTTGTGTCATAGCTGACCTCAAATTCCATAATCTCATTACTGATTCCTTCCCTTCACCAGTAACTTCCTAAAACTGAAGCAGATGGTTTGCATCTTTGTTATCATATTTGACAATGAGATGAGCTTCCACCACTTTCCAAGAGCACTTACATCAATCTTAGGAACGCTCACCTAACTCCATCCAGGTCTTGCCCTTTAGGGCTGATTACTCAATTTGTCCTGCTCACCATCTTTTGTTTTCCTTATATCTGAAGTAATTCAAAACTTTGCTTAACATAACACATAACCTTCTGTGTAATATGCCCCTGGCAAAAAGTTTGTCTGTAGTTTTTAATATTTCCATTCTTGTTTTCAAATTGCCATCCCAACCTGGTAACATCTATCAGCTTAACAATGCCCCAAGACTGGTGCGTTATTAATTCTCACTTTTTGCATGTTGTTGATTTTCTCATTCCCACCATTCACTCTATGCTTGCAACCGCCTGGCTCTAAAATGTTAGAATTCCCTCCCTAAGCCTCTCAGCTTCTAATCAACTCCCCTCCTACAAATTCACTTTTAAAGGAGCCCATTGGATTTATTGGAGACACATTTTATTTGGTATAATTCCTTTAAAAAGGCTTGACACACTTTAGTTCATCACTGGTATGAAATTAATGGTGCTTGGTTTCTATTATTTCATAATGCCTACATTTCATTGCCTTTCATAGTTTCAGCAACAAACACTACGTACTGCAGCAAAAGTTTCATGCTAAAGTGGAAGTAAATGTGATTAATACTTACAGCGGAGTGAATGCTTATTAAATCCTGTTTTGAAGGATAGGAGATGTTTCTCAAATAATAAGCATATAGAAAGTCGTATACATCCTTTGCTGCATCCTCCACCTGATGAAACATGTTATCCAAAATATTAAAAATCAGGCATGTGCATGGGAACAATGTAAATATCTACAAAATAATGATGCAAGGTTGTTTTGCTGATTTTCTTCCCTATACAACCACCTAAGGGAAAACAGAGATGGAGAATTACACAAGATCTTAATAATCTCTAATGAGTTCGATCTGCTTCCTCCACTTTGTTGACTACAGATGCGAAGTGCCAACATGGTGGAGGAACAAGACATTTACTGTATTGTACAGGACACCCACTTAGAAAGTAACATCCAAGTTCCTTTGGAACCTGCCAAAGGAAATGACAGGCAAAAAAAGAGTGGGTGATGAAACAGAAGTTGGAACACAGTTAGTGGAATCTGAAGCCCCTGGCTGATGATCTCTCAAAGTGGTAGGTAGGGGGAGGTTCATGTGTCCATCAGGGTAGTGAAAATTAAGTTCAATTTAGTCTTCCAATAAGCCAGGCTCCAGATAATTGCCTTCAAATGAAACCACCATGACTCATCGACATGATTGACCTGCTGCTTGGGCTGGTGTTTAGCTGCACATTGAGGAAGTAGAACTCATATCTTAGTAATGTGGGAAAATGTGGTTGCATAATGAGGAGCACTCATGGGGTTTGTTGCTCAGTCTTTTGTTCCTGAGAAAGAAGGGTGACAACCATACCATCCCGTTTTACCATCTGATACAAAATAGATAAAGTTTCTGGTCAAAATGAATAAAACACTGTAAACTTTTTAATACTATCTATGTCCTCTGTATCATCTTGGAAGAAGTGACTGTGTCAAGGTACAGAGTTATCAGGAGCTTTCCAGTTTAGGATCATACACTAGGTTATCATTGTCAATCCTAGACTTTGACTGTTCTACATTATTTCTAGATTTGAACTGATAATGGACCAGTTCTCTTACCAGTAATTCTAGACCTTGAACCTGGACCAGAATCATTATGATCAATACTAGTCCAGCAATGGCGTATCTAAGGTATGGCAGGTATGGCACGTGCCCTGGGCGCCACTTGAAGGGGGGCACCACTGAGCAGTTTCAATTAAAGTCAGACAAGCCATCCTCAGATAGTGAAAAAAGGATTTTCTTCAGATGTATGATCTGTCTTTGATCAGTTCTCATGGGTGAGAAGCACTAGGATGGCCTTATTTCAGAGCATTATGCAAGAAGACCATGAAATGTTTCTTCACGAAGAAGAAGGAAAGAGGAGCTGAAGGATGGAAGAGAGGAAAGTTGGAGGCAGAGGAAGCCAAGAAGTCGAGCAAGTTCTTCATGCCCTTCTTTGAAAAGCCTGGAACAAGTAGTTTGACACATTCTATGGAGTCGTCTGCACATACTGCAAGTTTGTTAGAATCCGAAGGTGGATCAAGTACAAATGCGTCACAAGTCCAGGAGGAAGTCAAGTCAGATAAATCCGAATATGATGAGATTAAGAGTGAGGCTGCCACAGAGAACATGGACATGACAGGAGGGGAAGATGATGGTGGTGGTGGTGATGTTGAGTTTATTGACGAGATTGAACCTGACAGCACTGAACCTAGTGAACTGGATGGTGTCAAAGAGCCTCAAGCTGTCATACCAGAAGTGATTGAACAGCATGACATTGGACTTCTGAAGTTTGACAAGGATACCGGAAAAGCAATTCTGCTTGACGCTTTGAGAACAGAAATAATAAAGCTGGGTTTGAAGTATTTCCAGAACAGTGAGGGGCTTTTCCTACCCTCAATGAACAAAACTTGCTCAATGAACAAAATGAACAATGAACTTGCTCAATGAACAAAACTTGCTCAATGAATAAAACTTGGTTCAAAATGAAATTGGGAAATGGTCGTGGTGAGGAAGTGACTCACTTGTAGCAGGTTTATTCCCCTTCTAAGAAGTCTGCATTTTTTATCTGTTGTCTTTTCTATTCTTGGTCAGACCATCAGTCCTCATTGGAGCAGGAAAGTGGATTCAACCAGTGGAAAGCACTTGAAAGGATTAGTGTTCATGAAAATGTATAGAATCATCGGGAATGCTTCACACAGTGGAAAGAAATGGAAAGAAATTTAGCTGGAAACAGAGGAGTTATTAACACAGTATTTCAGTCACAGATTGAGAAGGAAAAGCAGAAGTGGCATGATATCTTGATGAGAATCCTTCACTGCATAAAATTCCTTGTAACTCAGAACCTGACTTTGCGAGGACACAGGGAGTCACTTCAGCTGGACAATGTGGGAAATTTCTTAGGCCTACTGAAACTACTGGCCATCTTTAACCCTGTCATAAAAGAACACCTCACTCATTTGGGAAGTCATCCTGGATCCACGTCTTGTCTTTCACTGGGTGTCCAGGATGAATTCATCTACATGATGGCATCCACTGTTAGCCAGAGTTTACTGAGAAGCATTTGTAAAGCCAAGTACTATGGTTTCATGTTCGACTCAACTCCTGATCAGTCCTTCCTTGGTTTTATCCAGATAAGCAAGAAGGATGCTGAGAGCTTGGTTGAAGACGTCTTGAAATAACTAGAGATGGATGAAATGGAGCTACAAGATTGTCGGTCACAGTGCTATGACAACGCTGCTGTGATGGCTGGACACAGAAGTGATGTTCATCAAAGAATAAGTGAGAAAAACAACCTGGCAGTGTTTGTGAATTGCGACAATCACTCACTCAGCTTGGTGGGTGTACATGCAGCCAAGCAGGATACAATGATGGTCACATTTTTTGGAACCATTGAAACTCTCTATGTGTTTTTCTCTCGTTCAACACAGTGCTGGGAAAAACTCAAAAACATTGTGCCTGTGGTTGTTAAGTTGCAGTCCGAAACCAAGTGGAGTGCAAGGACAGAAGCTGTGAAGCCTGTCAACAAGTGCCTTGAGGAGATACTTCAAGTTCTCCAGGACATGATAGACAATGAAAACGAGACCAGTGAAACAAGAAGTGACGCAAGGCAGCTGTACAACCACATGTTGAGTTACGATTTTCTGATTTTGCTAGGATTTTGGAACAAAGTACTCATTCGCATTTATCGTATTCAAAAGAGGCTGCAGGATCCTAGCATGAACTTCCATGATGCTGCCCTGGATTTGAAAGTCCTCTGAAGTCATTTTTATGATGAAAGAGAAGTGTTGGTCAGTGAGTCACTCGAAGAAGGAGTTGGTCTCTGTCAAGAATGGAGGTTGAAAGACGTCAGAGATGAAAGAAACGAATGGCTGATGAGAACTCAAGAGACACTGGGTTAACAGCTAAGGAGGAAATGGAAAGAGTCATGAAGGGAACACTTGACCGTCTTGGACAAAAGGTTCACTCGTTTGCACAACACTGACGCCAAGGTTGGGTTCCTTCTCGATGTCGAGGGACTGTGTTACGGCGCCAACAGTAACGATCTAAAGAAGTGCTAAAATTTGGGCGAATTGTACAGCTTTGATGTTGATGGACAGCAGCTATATGAAGAAATTTTGGATTGTAGAATGTTGCTATCCAGGCGGGTTAACATGAAAATATCAAGACCTGAAGAGCTTCTTAAATTTAATGTTCAATATGGAGATGAGAGTGTCTTCCCCAATCTTCGCATTGCTATTCAGATAATGCTAACCATCGCAGTTTCCATCGCCAGCTGTGAGAGATCATTCAGCAAGTTAAAACTAATACTTTCATATTTGAGAGCCTCCATGGGTCAAGACAGACTCTGTGACCTTGCTCTGCTGAGTGTAGAAAGAGAAGAAACTGAAAAAAACTGACTTTGATCACATCATTGACCAATTTGCATCAATGAAAGCAAGGAAGGACAAGGTGCAATTATAATTTTCACGTAGTGCCATAATTTGTTAATTAAAATATTGATGAGATTAACTTGTATTTTTAAGCTGATATTATGGTAAAGTTATCTAAAAGATGGGTGTCAGATGTTCGGTCAGGGGCGCAATTTCAGTGCTTGCCATAGGTGGTATTTTCTGTAGATACGCCCTTGTAGTCCAGGACATGAAGCACAAACTTGAATTTAAGCGTTTTTTTAGAATGTGTACTAACTTCACTTACCAGTATGTCATTCCTCTACCTGAATCTACAGCAGGGTTTTGATAATGATCCCAGGCCTACAATCAAACTTTCTTGAAATCTCCACTGATTTCTGGGAATATGCAGATCACGGACACTCTCAATGAGAGAAGAACATTTGGAATGCACTGAGAGCCTCAAATCCATGCACCAGTAATATAAAGGAGCCCATGGAAGTGACAGAAGGAACACAACACCCGACGAGCTATTCCTCCTGCTGGGGATTTCCTGCCCCATCTGTAGAAAAGCCTGCAGTCCTCACATTGCCTTCAACTGTGACCTCAGAACCCTCAAAAAGAGCGTATTAAGAAGTCATCCTTGACTACCTAAGAAGGTCTACATTGATCTCAGGAATGGGGTTATTAGAAAAGTATGGAGGTTTATAATCTGGGAACCAATATTGCTTATGATCTGGCATTGGGGTAAAGATTAGCAGATGTCTTGATGTTTACTAGAATTTATTATTACAGAATATATTTAGTATTAATGCAGCTTTGTTTAGCTCAGAAAATTTACTTCCCTTTGAAAGCATTAAAATCAGAAAGCTGTAAGTTTCAGTTTTAATTCCTCACTTCAGTGTTTTATGGGCTGCTAGATACTACGACAAAATCGAGACCAAGGTTCATTAATGTTCAATTATATTATACTAAATTGGACATCAAATATACAGTAGGTTAAAAGTATCTGATATCTGATTAGCTTCTGTGTCTTCTTCTGCCCACTCTAAAGTGAAGAGGACTTTAAAGTGAAGGTCGATTATAGCTTAAAGCTCTGACTGACAGCTCTCCCTCAGTGATGTTTTTCATATAGACTTCCAGAAGATATTTGAGCAAGTTTGATAGAAGAGACTTTTAGTTGAAGTGGAAACCCTTGTAACTGAAGGTAAATTATTGACCTCGTCAGGAAACTGGATAAGTGGAAGAAAACATGAGAAAATGTATGTATATCGGGATCTCCTGCCCTATCTGTGGAAAAGTCAGCAGCTCCCACGCTAACCACATCTGTGAACTTAGAACCCACAAAAATGGAGTGATAGGAAATCACCCTTCATCATGAGGAACTACCTAAGAAGCGATACATTGATTTCAGTATTATAATTTCATTCAAGGTGAGTGTACGACTCATAATGCCCATAGATATTTGGCTTGGATGGTGGGAGAGAAAGCCGCCTATCAAAGTTTGCCACTGACACCAAGATACATAACATTGCAGTGTAGGTGGATATGTTAAGTTACACAGAATTATTAATATATAATGTAAATTGGCTCCACCAGTGATAATGAGTGATGTCAGTACTAGGCTCAGCTGGATTCAAACAGGAAGTGATGACTGACCACCAGATACCTTTGGATCTAATCTGGTTATATTAGTACTGAACATTTAACTATTCTGGGTTCAGTGTGGAGTCAGGCACTTGGGAGGTCTCTTATAGGTGGCCTTAGATGCTGCAGAACCCTGAACTACTGCTGTTCTCTGCCTTCCTCAGAACAAGCTCCGTTGGACTTGGTTGACTTGAGAAATCTTCCTTAGCCTTCAGAAACAAAATTCAATTCAATTTCTGATTATTAATGATGGCCCAGACACCCTAGGGATTTCATTAGTCCGGGTTATTGGCTGCATTTTCTCATTAGGCTCTGTATGTAATGGATACTGAGTGAAAGCTCTCAGAGTTATGTTGACATAAATCCAAGGCAGTCTGTACAAGATTAATGGCCATTATCTGTGAGTCATATCTACAACTTCAACAGTTCAGCCAACTGTTAACTAAATGCTTAATTAATATCAGCTAATCTGTGGCCCACAGAGAGTCAGGAGTCTGGATAGCAGATTTGGTATTTAGCTGGTAATGGAACTTGATTTAATGATTTAAGGCATCTGCTCACGTGAGGATGTGGCACACACAAAGGTCCTCTGAAGAATAGTTGTTCAGGAAAGTGTCATTGAATTGCAGTTGCTGGGACATTCTCAGCTCCTAGGTTCAGTCCAGACCTACAACCCTTCTACGCTGCCCCACCCCATTCCAGATAAAAAGGCTATTTGCCAGAAACAACGGCTTTTATACATACTGCAGTAGGACTGTCTGTGGGATGAGATGGAATGCTGAGCAGAATATATACAATGAGCGTCAAGAGCCAACTTTAACCCAAATCTGTTGTGATTTTAAAGCAAATAACTAATGAATATACAGAGTGGTTTATATGAGTGGCACATGGTCGCAAGGGACATGGAGGGTTATGGGCCGTGTAGGACTGAAGGGTTGGATTGATTGTGGGGTAGGTTTATGTAAGCTGGCATGATCATCATTATGGGCCAAATCCTATGCTGTACTGTTATCTACTTTATGTTCTATGATCCTCCCTTCTCTCCTCATTCTCTTCCTCTCCCAATGACTAATTCTCCTCCCCAGCTCCTCACCCTCCTTATCTCTATTCCTCTCATTCTCCTCCCCACCCCTGACATCCTGTCCCTTTCTCCATTCCACCCTCTTGCTTACATCCCCAACCCTATCATTCTCCTTATCCCTGCCCCTGAGATTATCTTCTTCTCTACAGTGCAGTTCCTGCTCTGCCTCAGGATTTCAGGAGTGTTCAGGAAGAGAGAACTAAATGACTGGCAAGCATATGAAATTCATACAGTAATTGAATGAATCTCTAAGCAGTAATTGGCTCTGATAGGGGTTGATAATTGGCTGCCCCGGTAAAGGCAATCATGTACAAGACCATTGTATCATTGCGAATTCAGAGAGGAACAAAGATCAAGAAAGTCATAATTATGGGGGCACTTAGCGAGGGCAGCAGATGTGAAGTTCTGTAGTTGCAGGAAGGTTCTCAGGATGCGTTCCAGTGCCAGTATCAAGAATGTTGCTGAATGGCTCCAAAGTATCCTGGAGAGAGGAGGATGATCAGCCAGAGGCCACAGTCCTGATCAATATCAACAGAGAAATAGATGATGTCCCATAGGGAGATATGAAGGAGTCAGAGATTAAGAAGCAGGATATGTAATCTCCCAATTATGCCTTGTACTAATAAATACGGAATTCAGCGTGTATGAATCTGTGGCTGAGGACATGGTGCTGAAGGAAGACTTATGGATCATGAACTGTTTGGACTGATTCTAGGGATAGTAACAACTGTATAGTAAAAATGAGTTATAGCTTAACAGATGGGCACCACTACATTTGAAGGTGGTTTTGTTTTGTATGTTGGGCGGGGGAGGGGGGATTGGCTGGTGGGGAAGGAGAGAGAGGAGGTGTTTGAACTGTCCCGGTAGGACATCCCTCTTCTTGACAACGGTCTGAGTTTAAACCATATCCAGGTCACAAAACGTGACGCCACAGAAAGATGGCGTCTATTATTAAGGACCCCATCACCCAGGACTTGCCACCATCAAGGAGGAGGCACAGGAGCCTGAAGACACACACTCAGCATTTCAGGATCAGCTTCTTCCCCTCCATCATCGGATTTCCGACAGGACAAAGAACTTATGAATACTACCCCAGTATGTTTTGTTCTTCTATTTTTGTACTACTTATTTAGTTTAATTTTCGTGTTTTATATACACTTCTTATTGTAACTTACAGTTTTTATTATTATGTATTGGAATGAATGGGTGGCAGGGTGGGGATATGTCTCTACCAAAGGAGATGTAAGGTTCTCCTTCCCTCCACCAGCCTGCAGGTCACCCTTGGGCAAGGTGTAGTACCTTCTTAGCTCGCTGGGGGCAGGTGGCGGATGGTCATATGAGCAGCTGGTGCATATCACAAGTCCTGGTTAGGTGACCACTCTAACTCGGCAAACAATCTCTGAAGAAGGCAACAACCACTTCTGTAGAAACATTTGCCAAGAACAATCATGGTCATCAAGGCCACACTCTCTTCTCACTGCTGGCATCAGGAAGAAGGTACAAGAGCCTCGGGACCCACACTACCACATTCAGGAATGGTTATTATCCCTCAGCTATCAGGCTCTTGAAACAGAGGGCATAACTTCTCTTATCTTCACTCACTCCATTTGTTCCCACAACTTATGGACTCACTTTCAAGGACTCTTCATCTCATGTTTTCAATATTTATTCTTATTTATTTATTATTATTGTTTTTTTCTTTTTGTATTTGCTGAGCTTGTTGTCTTTTGCACATTGGTTGTCTGTCCATCTTGTATGCTGGGTTTCATTGATTCTATTGTATTTCTTTGTATTTACTGTGAATGCCTGCGAGAAGAATACAGGGACATATATGTACTTCGATAATAAGCTTACTTTGAACTTTTTTTCTACTCTTTGCCACAGCTTACATCCTGAATCCTGTTCAGTCTGTAAAATTTAAAAAATAGTGTGATCTAATATATGAACTATTTTATTTGAAATATACGGTTTAAACGATGATTGCTTTTGGTCACTGGAGAGAACTAAAGTATATTGCTCAATCTGGGTTTGCAAGAAAAGGTGTGAAGTAGCAATGGAATATTGAAACCAGTTAACAACATTGTAGAGACAGAATAATAGGGTGGACAAACATTGTAAGACGATGGACGTGCCGGTGATTGAATCAATAAAGTGAAGGGTTGATTGAATTCTTTCATGTATGCACTTATTTGTTCTCATTAAATGAAAGGCAGCAGCACAAACTTCCTTAGAGGAAGAAGCCTCTTCATGAGGACTGGAAAGGAAAGGGGAGGAAGCTAAAAGTTATTTCCAGTCCCGATGAAGTTTCTCAGCATGAAACATTGACTATTTGTTCCTTATATAGCTGTAGCCTAACCTGCTGAGTTTATCTGATATTTAGTGTGTTGCTCTGGATTTTCAACATCTACAGAACCTTTTGTGTTTACCATTTACTGTCTTTCACCTAGATTTGAGCTCCTTTCTCCGACGGATCATGCACAGGCACTCGTGACTGACCATCCAAAATAAGGTCATAGTTTTAACCTCAAAAGTGACTAATAAAAATCAGTAAACTGAAATGGCTGTGAGCATTACCACTGGTTAAGTGATTTTATAATTTTATTCTTTGCTTTCAGATCATCTCCATGATCTATCTATTATCTGTCTTCATAAACTCCACCATTCTGACAATCAGCAGAAATAAAATCACACTTCTAAAATTCCAGACTCTTGAACCTCTTAGATTTTATTCATTTTGCCATTGGCAGCTTTGCCACCAGCCACCAAGGTCTTTTGGTCCTTTAACTTCTCTAACCTCTACTTTTCTCCTTAAATATGTCCTGAAATCTACTCTTTGACCATTTGTGTCACCCTCGTAAGGTTTGGCATCAAATTTTGGTTAACACCAACTCAGGGTAATTATCAGATTAAGAGGATTATATAAGTACATTGTTTTTAGTTGTTATTGAACAGAGAATATTTTGTGGAACTCACTCTTTTAAAACATTTACAAAGTCAGCTAACTTTTGGGAATTATTTGATTGACCTCCCTGTCCTTACTCCATTAGGCACTGGTCAGGTTCAGCTCTAAGATTCTTTCTATATTTTTAATTTCCACCATACCCAAACTCATCTCTCTGTTGGAGCAGAGATTCACTTCAGAATAATATTTTCTACCTATTGCCTCAAGGACTGCAGTACTCTTCCCAATATATAGCAGTGTGTTAACTCATTTTTTGCATCATCTCTTTAGTGCAACTGATAATTCATTGTTGACCATAGCCAGATCAAAACCAATTATGGATTGGTAAAAATGGCGGCCAATCAACCCAATGCCCACATAGTGAGATTACACAGTTCCCAGTTGAACATATTCATTGTAATAAATACAATATATAATATCTGTCAACTCCAGGTATATTAAGATAAACAAAATTTTTGTTGTGGTCAGGTTGGGCATGTGACTCACCGCCTGTTTATAGGCATACTTCCAATATGCCAGCTGTACCACTCCACAGAATAGCACAGCAAAACCAATCAGCACCTGTGGAGAAAGGAAAGAAAACAAACTGAAAACCAGCAAACTTTAGTGCAGTGAACATCTAGAATAGAGACTACTTTGTGAGGAGACTCCCATCACATTCATTGGTGTAAATGCACCTGGGATTGAGGGAGTGTAACCTTGATGTTAACTTACACGCTGCTTTTCGTTAGCCTAGTTTATGAAACAGTGATATAGTGCTTTTGAAATTACTCTTTGCTGGGATGTAGACATTGAAATAGTTTATTTGCACACACAAATACCCCACTTGTGGCAATGCACTAATTACAAAAAATCTGCTTTAGTAATGCAAAGAGACAAATATCAATCAAAACACTTTCTTTTCAATCCCCAGCCTTTTCCAAAATAGAACAGTGGGCTATTTTTAGTGTGTGAGCAGGCATTCAGAGCTGTGGTTTACTGTCTTATTCAAAGACACCTCTGCATTAAAGCACTCCTTTAGTACTAAAAGTCTCCAAGGTTGGTGCCCAGCTCATAGTTTATTGGCAAGAAGTGCTATCACTGAGTCACAACTGACATCTATTAATAGGATTCTGCATTATAATGGAAATGATTCATCTGTGGCTTAATTGAGGATTTTTGAATGATTTACTTCGCTTTCCAGCAGGAAGGGCATTTCCTTCAGAGGTTTTCTTGAATTGTAAATGTTTGCATCTGCAGATGTTAGAAATCTACAGCACATTACAGGCCTTCAGCCCATAATGTTGTGCCAACCATGTGACCTATAGAAGCTGCCTAGAATTTCCCTACCACATGGCCCTCTATTATTCTAAGCTCCATGTACTCTATCTAAGAGTCTCTTAAAAGACCTGTTGTATCTGCCTCTACCACCTTCACTGGCAGTGCATTCCACGCACTCACCATTCTCTATGTGAAAAGCGTTCCTCTGACATCCCCCTTGTACCTACTTCCAAGCACCTTAAAACTATACCCCCTCATGTTAGCCATTTCAGCCCTGGGAAAAAGCCTTTGGCTATCCACACAATCAATGCCTCTCATCATCTTTTACACCTCTATCAGGGCACCGCTCATCCTCCAAGGAGAAAAGGCCAAGTTCACTCAACCTATTCTCATAAGGCATGCGCTCCAATCCAGGGAACATTCTTGTAAATCTCCTTTGCACTTTTCTCTGTAGCATCCACATCCTTCCTGTAATGAGGTGACCAGAATGGAACAAAGTACTCCAAGTGGGGTCTAACTAACGTCTTATATAGCTGTAACATTACCTCATGGCTCTTGAACTCAATTCCACGGTTGATGAATTCCAACACACCATACGCCTTCTTAACAACACTGTAAACCTGCGCAGCAGCTTTGTATGTCCTATGGACATGGACCCCAAGATCTTGCTGATCCTCCACACTGCCAAGAGTCTTACCGTTAATACTATATTCTATCTTCAAATCTGGTTTGTGGTGAACTCCATCTGCCACTTCTCAGCTCAGTTCTGCAACCTATTAATGTCAGGCTGTAACCTCTGACAACTCCCAATTTTTGTGTCATCAGCAAACTTACTAACCCACCCTTCTACTTCTTCATCCAGGTGATTTATAAAAATCACAAAGAGGAGGGGTCCCAGAACAGATCCCTGCAGAACACCATACATCACCATCCTCCAAGCAGAATATGAACCATCTACGACCACCCTTTGCCTTCTGTGGGCAAGCCATTTCTGGATTTGTTAATGACAGATATTGGCTGGTGTGGTTTTGAGCTGTACAGTAAAACTTCAGCCACAACTGTACATCAAAGAAGCTGCCTTCCAGATCAGAGTTTCTTCTGTGCAACAAATCAATATTCATAATCACCTGCAGCCTCTTTCGTCCTCTAGCACGATCTATTCCTTCAGAGTATGCCAATATTTTTCATTACAGAATGCAACAAGGATGTTCCTGTCTGTTCAGGAGGGTGATAAATCTAAGATCATGTTACAGATGAAGACAGATTGTGATGCTGGTATCCATGAAACGGGGTGTGCCAAGGCAATGATGTCTAGCATACAGAAACAGACTGAGACTGAATCAGAGCTGAAATTTTAAGTAAGGACCTAAGGGAAAATGGATCGCTTCCCAAGGGTATCATCTCCCAGCAACAGCATTCATCAATAATGAAATTCACCTCTAGTGCACCAGCCTTTGACCATCTGAAGAAGAGTGTTCAAAGGTCAACATCTCAGACTAGGCGTTATGCTCATGTTGTACTGAGCATCTATAGTGGGCACTTCAAAACATTGGAGAGGTAGCACCGACACAAAATCAGAATGCTGGAAGAACTTGTAGGGTTGTGCAGTGTCTGTGGAGGCAAAAGGCATAGATCAAAGTTTCAGGCCAAGACCCTGAGGCAGGATCTCAACACTGTCTATTTTTTGCCTCCAGAGTTCTTGTTTTTTTTTAATCCAGATTCCAGTATCTCTTGTGTTCTTACCATCAACACAAATCTATTGGCAACATCAGTGAACTATCAGCATTCTCTCCCATGCCAATGTTACCAGTGCTGAAGACCACATTGTCCACAGGCTAGCCATCCAAACCAGGTGTTCTGGTTCCATTCCACTGTGGTAAGAGATTTCCAGGAGGGCAGAAAAAAGCTGCAAGGTATTCTCAAAGCCACGTAGGAAAGGGTAACATTATCCTTAACTTGTGGGAATCCCTGGCTGAGACAGACCAACATTTTAAAGCAGCATCTGAGAAGTCACCAAGCAACTTGAGTATCCTTGACAGGAAGATATGGAGACCAGGCAAAAATAGAAGAAGGAACACAGAACCTCTCAAGCCATAAACACAAGAGATTCTGCAATGCAGGAAATCCAGAGAAACACACACAACCTGGCGTAATTCCAGTTAGTACCAAGGGAATACTATGCTGTCATGGAAGACAGCTTTCATATGTTAAAAGAGATCCTGTCTCTTCATTCAAAAGAACATTGGAGATGGTCTGTCCAATATTTATCTGTTAATCAACATCACTAAAAAGCAAATTATCTGCTTATTATCACACTGTGTATATGTTAGCTGCCTTTTTCCTGACATAATATGGATGACTGCACATCAAAAGTACTTCACTGATGTTACAATGCTTTGTGATTTTGTGACATTGTGAAGGTACCGATTAAATACAAGTCTTTATAGAAACTTAGAAAAACTACAGCACAATACAGGCCCTTCAGTCCACAATGCTGTGCCGAACATGTAGTTACTTGCTTGTAAGTACATGTAATTATTTTATGTAAAATTATTTTCTTAAATTTATTCTGGGAAGCACCTAGATGTTGGATAACATATGGTAAGAGATAGAATTCTGGTATAGAAATGGGAAGCAGCACCACCCACCAAGATCTTTTATCTCATGGGGATAAAGTTAAAGTTGTCAACTTTAGCTTTAACTTTAGCTAGTTGTCAACAATCTGTTAAAGTTGGACCAAATGAGATACAAGAATAAAATGCATCATCTCAGAACAAGTTTAGAAATAACCAATGAAATTCTAGTAGGCTTCAAATATGTACAAAAGAATCCTGAAAGTAGTCTTTGGTTCTAATAACATTTAAAAAATACTTACAAAATCAATGTAGATTATTATGTATCAAATTACTTTTCATAATAGTGTACATATTTCCAGTTTATAAACTTCTATAATTCTTATGAAAGTCATCAATTCTGCTTTTCCTCAGTTCATCTCTTACTGGAACTGTAATTCATATCACCGTTAGTTCAAGACTTGAATATTATAATACACTCCAATCAACCATCCCTCATTCTACCTGTTATGTTTTGTAACTTCAAAACATTAAACTAATTTGAAGGAAGACACGGGAGTCCAAAATGCAAGTCTAAGTTTGTGCTTACTTCAAGCGAGGCACACACCTATCATGTGGTAGTGTGGGGACGTATGCAATTCATGTGTTTATAGACATAACCCGGAATGAATTATTTATACGAACAGGAATGCTTAATCAAACAATATATGTACAAGATTACTCCAATATTGCTGAAAAATTAAGTACACAATGCTCCTCCCTCCTTAGCTATAAACTCCCATAGTATCAAAGCATCTCAACCACATGCACAGTATACTATATAATACAACTATATACAGACATCCATAGCATTCAAATTTTAAATTATTCCATTCAGGTCTAAAGATTTAATTGCTGTGGTGGATTTCTTACTCTTGTGGGATAATGTCTTTCCTGACAGGGAGGTCAAGCTTGGAAAGTGAGATTTGTAGCTGTGAAACACTCTCAGGTTCTGGGACCTGTGGTTATGGCTGTCAGAGTTGACTCTGACAGCAGGAAATGGATTTGAAAGTGATAACCTTATTTCTTCTCTAACAATTAACTCTGATCTCCTCAACTGATTAATGTGTCATCTACAGAGGATATCAGATGCGATCTCCACTGAGTAGGAGAGTGGTGCAGCTGTGTATTTAATCTTTCCGGGTACCCTCTGTTGATCATCTCAGCAGTCCCTCACCAGGACTGCTTGTTCAGGAAACATCAAGCCCCCTTGTTTGAGGAGTGTTAATTTTGCCTCAGCTGGTTGTCCTGCATACATACTCCTTCTGAGGTTGGGTTTAAGGAAATCAAAGTCTGACTGCAAGGGACAACTGAAGGACAGCATAGCTGGTGAGTTATGATAGTGAAATGCGCTGCATTATGATATGCAAAGGGGAAATTGGCGAGCTTCTGATTCAGTACAGTGTCATGCATTCTGCTGACATTGCTTACAATGTTCTTTAAACCCTGAACAAACCTTTTTTACCAAGCGATTTGGAGTTGGGTGAAGTGGTGCAGATATCATATGTCTTACTCCAGTCATTCTTAAGAATAATTGAAACTGTTCCACCACAAAATGTGATCCATTGCCACTGACTAAGTGATCTGGAAAACCAGTCCTTGTGAAGAAGCTTCTCAACACAACAACAGTATGTGAGGTTGTAGTAGAGGCTATTGGGAACACTTCTGGCCACTTTGTAGCTGTATCCACTACTACCAAGAAATTTGTGTCTATGAATGGTCCGGCAAAATCCACATGAATCCTCTGCCAGGGCAATGCCAGCCATTGCCAGGGATGGAGATGCGCTGCTGTTAGCACCTTCTGGACATGTTGGCATTCCAAGTAGAGTATGGCAAGTTGCTTGATCTGCTGATTTATCCCAGGCTACCAGACAAAGCTTTGAGCCAACACTTTCATTTTAACCACACCTAGTTAACCGGCGTGTAGCTCTTCCACTGCTTTGACCCTCAGCATGGGTGGTACAACAACTCTCAATCCCCACAAGGTCAGGGGCAAGTTCATCTCAGTGCTGGTAAGAATGAGGAAACTGGAGCTTCTGTTGCACATTCTAGCCATTTGGGTGGCAATGTAGACCTGAAACAGTGTGGGGACTTTTTTGGTTTCCCTTTGAATTATCTCTGCTGTATCTGGAAGACTATCAATTTGCGTTCGCAAGAATATGTCAAGAGAAGTGTCTCTTTTGTAATTTTTTTCCACTATCTCCTCTTCCAAGGGTAAACGGGACAATCCAAAAGCATTTCTATGATTAGTCGTCCTCTTGATTCAATCTTGTAATTGTGTCCTCCAAGAAACAGAGCCCATCGCTGCATTTGTGCTGCTGCTGTTAGTGGAACACTCTTCTGTGTATTGAAAATGGACACTAGTGGTTGATGATCAGTAATGAGGGTAAACACTCTCCCATACAAGTACAGGTTGAAACATTTTACACTCCAAATCAGACTCAAGGCCTGTCTATTAATCTATGTGTAATTTTTTCTCTGCAGTGGTAAGGGAACGTGATGCAAAGGCTATGGGGCATTCACTTCCATCACTCATAACGTGACATGATTGTATTTATACCATAAGGCGAGGAATCGCAGGCAAGCTTTTTGAAAGCCACCTCACACTGCTTTATCCATGGCCATTTCTTCCCAAACTGTAGCAACGAGTTCAGGGGATGAAGCTCGGTAGCCAAGTTTGGCAGGAACCATTTATGGTAGATGACAAATTCTATAAAGTACCACAGCTGTGTCACATCCTTTAGTCTTCGGGTATCCACCACAACTTGAATTTTCTCAGCATCCTGGTGTGTCAATAGTGTGACCATAGTAAGTGATGCTTCATTTAAAGAATTAACACTTGTCGAATTGTGGCTCTGAGCTCACAATCTTCTAATCTTTTTGATGCTATCTTGAGATTTTGGAGATGTTCCTTGTCATCCTTACCGACAGCAACAATATCATCCGGGTAACACTGAGTGCCTGGGCAGCCTTGCTGTGCCTGGACCATAGCTTTTTGCCAGAGTGCAGGTGCAGATACTATACCCAAGCTAAGCCTATTTTAGCGAAACAGCCCTCTGTGAGTGTTTATGGTGAGAAGCACTTTGACCTCTTGTTCCATCTCCATCTGTAAGTAGGGCATCAGCTGTCCACTTTGCTGAAGTGTTTCCCTCTAGGAAGGTTTCCTCTATCCTGAGGAGAGGGTATTGATCTACTTTCAGTGCTAGGTTGATGGCATCCTATGTCGGGATCCTGTTGGTTGACTCAGCGTTTAGCACTGTCATTCCTACTGATTAATAAACTTCAGAACCTGGGCCTCTGTACCTCTCTCTGCAATTGGATCCTCGACTTCCTAACCAGAAAAACACAACCTGTGCAGATTGGTATTAATATCTCCTCGCTGATGATCAACACTGGCACACCTCAGGGGGAGGTGCTTAGCCCACTGCTCTACTCTCTCTACTTCCATGACTGTGTGACTAGGCATAGCTCAAAAGCCATCTATAAATTTGCTCATAGTACAACCATTGTTGGTAGAATCTCAGATGGAGGCGAGAGGGCGTACAGGAGCAAGATAAGACCAAAGTAACGTCAAGAAGACCAAAGAGCTGATTGTGGACTTCAGAAAAGGTAGGACAAGGTACACAAACCAATCCTCATAGAGGATCAGAAGTGGAGAGGGTGAACAATTTCAAGTTCCTGGGTGTCAAGATCTTTGAGGATCTAACCTGGCCCCAACATATCAATGCAGCTATAAAGAAGGCAAAACAGTGGATACTTTTCATTAGGAGTTTGAGGAGATTTGGATTGCAATCTAAAAAACTCAAAAACTTTGATGTATGTACCATGGAGAGCATTCTGACAGGCTGCATCACTATCTGGTATGGGGGGGGGGGGGGTGAGAGGTGGGGCTACTGCACAGAGTCAAAAGAAGCTACAGAAAGTTGTAAAATGAGTCAGCTCCATCTTGGGTATTGGCCTCCGTAGTATCCAAGACATCTTCAAGAATTGGTGGCTCACTAAGGACCCAGTTCACCCAGGACATCCCCTCTTCTCATGGTTACCATCAGGAAGGAGGTACAGAAGCCTGAAGGCACACAGTCAGTGCTTTAATTGATTTACTTAGTTTTCTGTATTACCGTATTATGTATTGCAATGTACTGCTGCTGCTAAGTTAGCAAATTTCACTACATATGCTGGAGGTATTAAAATTGATTCTGATTCTGATGGTGAACTTACTGGCATTGCCTATGGGCTGCATGCAAGCTTGGAAAGAATCCCTTCAGCCTTCATGCATTCTAGTTCACGGGTTGTTTCATCACAGAAGTGATAAGGAACTAGACAGGCTTTGCAAAACTTGGGTGCAGCATTTTCAATTAACACTAGTTTTTCCTCGATATGTTTGAGTTTTCCAATACCATCCTTGGCACCATCCTGTACCTTTCTTAATTTGCTTTCATTTGGTTTCATTGCAGTGGATGCGGAATGCAATTGGTGGATGGATTTCCAATCAAGTTGTAGTTGTCTCAGTCAATCACACCCCAACAATGCTGGTCCTTCTATTGGTATCAGATACAAGCTCAATGTGACTTGTTGGTTGTTGTATTTTGCAATTGCAAATATCATTCCCACAGGATTTATATTTTCTCCAGTCTAAGTTCTTAGTTGAATATCTGCAGGATTCAGTTTGGTATCTTGAAAATGCTATTCAATCTCATTTTGTGGAATGATTGTAACAGCTGAGCCAGTGCCCAATTCCATTTCAATTAATTTGCTATTCATTTCTGGCATAAGCCACATTGCTTGGCTATTGTTAATTTTCATAATGTAAATCTCAAGGCTACACAATACTTTGTCACTTTCTTCATTATCAGATAATACTTTTAATGAAACTGCAAAATGACATTTTATCTTTTTGTCTTCTCTGTGCAGTTTATTTTTGTCTGCCCATGCTCTTTGTATGTGATCTACTTTGTTGCATTTTATACAAGTTTCACCTTTAAACCTGCATTGGTCTGGTGTATGTGAGCCCCTGCCACAAGGGTAACATGCTTCTCTTTAGATGTTGCAATTTTGTTTCCACTCACTTTTGTTTCAACTTCAACTCAATTGAATTTCTGTCTGCAATTTCCATTAATACTGCTATTTCAACTGCTCTTTTAATATAAGTTGTGCTTCAGTTAGGATTCATTTCTGAATGCTTTCTTGTAAGATAGCACAAACTAAATGATCTCCCAGTGATTAAGTCCGTCACTGAACTGGCAATGCTCAAACAATCTCTTCAACACAGCCATGAACACTGAAAAGGACTCCCCTTCCTTTTGATTCCACTTATGATACCTAAAATATTCTGCAATTGATTGCAAACAATGGTTTTGGTTTTAAATGTTCTTGCATTACTTTCACAATATCACCAAACCTCATTTTGGATGGTTTGCTCAGAGCAGTTAAACTTTGAAGCAAACTTAATACTATTCTTTAAACCCAAAGCACTCAGCAAAATTGGTACTCATTTCTCATTGGCTATTTCATTTACTTCAAAATACTGTTTAATTAGCTCAGTATACAGTATGTGAGCCAGTTATTTATTGTGTAATCAAACATCTATCTTTCTAATGTAGCCGGCCACTTCTGCTTTTTTTTAGATTATGATCACCCAGTACTCATTCCATGAATACTTCAGTTTTCTGCCTTTTGTTTTTAAACTCGATCATGCCTTCCCTTCCAAAGACCATCCACTGTGCTTTTTTTTAAACAACTGTCTCGTTTTTTTTCACTCCACCATTTCTCACTGCACTTCAACAGATCAGTAGCCATCTCAGCTTTGTTTTAAAAAACCTCGTCACCACTGCTATGCTTTGGAACTTCAAAACATAAAACTAATTTAAAGGAAAACACATGAGTCTGAAATATGAGTCTAACCTTGTGTTTACTTTAATTCAGGCTTGCACATATCATGTGGTAGCGTGATGATGTATGTAATTCATCTATTTATACATATAGCCCATAATGAATTAGTGTGAATATGCTAAGGTTAAAAAGGATGTACAGGATGAAGTAAAAGAACACTTGAAAAGCATTAACAGGATTGAACAAAGTTAATGTAGTTGTAGGAAAACCATGCCCAACACCTTTAAGTTTGCAGATAACGTAAAGGTGTGGAGGTGGGTGGAAATGTGAGCTGTCAGAAGGATAGATAGATACTTCAATAGAACTTAGACAAGTAGGGTCAATTGGCAAATTGATATTGATATAAGATGCATGAATGTTAGCTTATCCACTTTGGTTCTAAAAACAGGAAGACAGAATATCTGAATGATGTCAGACTTGGAGAAGGAAAGTGCAACAAGACTGGAATATACTTGTTCACCAGCCAGTAAGAAGTCAGGGACTTCAGGGAAGATGTTCCTGATGGCAAGTGAAAAGGCAGGAACAGTGTACCACAATGGATGATCAGCCATGATTGTGTTGGATGGTGGAATAGGCCTGAAAGACTGTATGATGAATCCTGCTTCAACTTCCTATGCTTTGTTTCCTATGTATAGCCTTGTTCCTCCCAGTATCTGATTTTCTCCTACTACTGTCCAGGGTATCTGGCCTCCATAAATTCTGGGCTCTCGATCATTTTTAATTTAATTCTTTTTGCAGTTGATGGTCAAGTCTTCATCTGCCATGACCCTAGCTCTGGAATTCCTTCCCAGAACCTCCCTCTTTTGATAGACTTTTTAAAGACCTGCCACTTTAACCAGGCTTCAATTCATTTCCTTACTTTAGCAACCATAATACTGGCTGGGTCTCCCTTAGTGCCAGGGACTAGGATGGGACAGAATTTGTTAGGGGAACCAGGGAGCAATATTTGAAACAAAATATAAACTGTCCACCTAGGGAAGGAACCATATTAGACTTTGTACTGGAGAATGAGCCTGGTCAGGTGATCAACATTTCAGTGGGGAAGCATTTGGGGAACAGCAATCAAAATTCTGTAAGTTTTAACATAGTTATGTGGATAAGAAATACACAGGGTCTCAGATGAAATAGCAAAAAGGCTAATTACAATAGTATTAAGCAGGGACTAAGGGAAGTAGATTGGGAGTGGCTCTTTGAGGGTAAATACACATTAGACATATGGCTATCTTTAAAGGTCAGCTAGTTAGGTTTCAGGACTAGCATGCAGCTGTGAGAATGAAAGATAATGTTGGCAAGGGTCAGGAACTTTAGCTGACAAGAGAAATTGTTAGTTCAGTCAGAGAAAAAGGAAACATACTTAAGGTGTAGGAAGCTGAAGTCAGACAAGGTCCTTGAGGAATATGAAGTAAGCAGGAAACAAGGCATTAGGAGAGCTAAAAGGGGCCATGAAATGTTCTGAGTGAATAGGATTAAGAGAATTCCAAGGCATTTCATACATATGTAAAGAATAAGAATGTAGCTAGGGAAAGGGTAGGTCCATTCACAGACACAGAAGAAAATTTATCTGAGCAAAAGGAAGTGGGTGAGTTTCTAAGCGAATAATTCACATTGGTTTTCATCAACGAGAAGGAAATGGATGATGATGAGGCCATGAAGGGTTATATTGGCGTTTTAAGGCATGCTGATATTAAGGAGGAGGTGTTAGGTGTCTTGTAGAAATTCAAGTGGAACTTATCCCAGGGTACTAAGGGAGGCAAGGAAGGAGACTGTACCCTCTTTAACATGCAAGGTCCCAGAAAACTAGAGAATATTCCAATATTTTTTCTTTCTTTAAGAAGTACAATGGAGATAATCCAGGAAATTATAGGCACTGGAGAAGATTCTTAAGTAACATTTTCTGGCATTTGGTAAAGTTTGGATATTAGGGATAGTCAGCACTGCTTGATCAAGGGAGGTCCTATCTCACAAATTTTGGGGAGATGTAAAAAGGTTCAGGTTAAGGTTAAGAGTGAGGTGATGCATTCTGGGAGGTCAGATGAAAAGAGGAAAGTAAATGGCAGGGCCCCTAGGAGCATTGATGTGCCAGGGTCTTGGGGTGCAAATCCATTGCTACCTGAAAGTTGCATAGGGTGGTAAAGAAGGCAAATGGCATGGTTCACTTCATCGATCGTGACATTGAGTATCATAGTTAGCAAGTCATATTGCTGCTGTACCAGACCACATTGAGAGTATTATATGTAGTTCTGCTAACATGAGTGAGGATGTGGAGGCTTCGAGAGGGAGCAGCTGTTACCTTGATTGGAGTGTGTTAGCTATGAGCAGACACTGGGTGAACTTGGGTTGTTTTCTAGAGTGTTGAAGTCTGAGGGGCAGCCTGACAAATAAGTTAATGGAAGTTTTTTTTAAAGATTCTATAAATATATTAAGAACAAAAGGGAAACTTTGACAGCTCAGAGGAGATTCACTTGAAGATCAGTGTGGTAATCTACGTGAGAAGCCACTGGAGATGAGTAAGTTGTTTGATGAATACTTCTCCTCTGCACTTACTATAGAGAAGGATATGGAAGCCAGTGAGTTCAGATAAGAGAACAGTGGCATCATGAAAGGAAAAGAGGGGTAAAGTTTAAAAGAGTAACACACACAACATGAGGTAGGAAATCAGCAGATCACGCAGCATCTATGGAGAGGAATGAGCATCAATGGAGCTGATGTTTTGGGCTGAGACCTTTCATCAAGCCATAGTCTTAAAAGATGATCAAGGCACATTTTTTTTGTACACAGACAGGTAGGTGCCTGGAACAAGCTGTCAGGGTTAACAGTGTAAGTAGATGCAAAAGCAATGTTTAAAAGGCTTTAGAAAAGCACTTGAACAGGCAGGGATTAGGGGGATCTGGACTGTGTTCAGGCTGACGGGACATGTTTAGATTGGCATCGTGGACAGTGCAGACATGGTGAGTCAAAGGGCCATCCCTCTGTTGTACTTGCTATGTTCTATTATATGCTTCCTAATTCGTTAACAAAACTCTTTGAGACATTTTATGATTGCGAAAGGAAAGGGTTAATAGGACGAGGAGTCTCAGACTGAAATGTCGATGTTAACTTTTTCCACAGTCCTGCCAATTATTTCCAGAATTTTCTGTTTTTACTGTGGTTAAAAACCCACCTAATTCACTAATTATCTTTTGGGGCAGAAATAGGGCACCCCTTACTTGGTCTGGCCTGTATGTGTCTCCGGAGCCATCAATATGGACAACTCTTAACTACATATGTATTTCAGGTAGAGATAGACAACCATTTTTTGTACTGTTAGTGACAACTATTAATCAGTGTCCTCGCTGTCACCTGGCAAGAATTATCCATTAACACAGAAATCGCATGCAAGACCAGTTGTGTATTTAATATTTCAGTAATATTTGAAATACAATGCAAATATGTTATTGAATATGCATTCTTGTTCCTTTAAATAACTCACTGCAGGTTATATGTAAAAATATGTGAATTGCATACGACATGACATTACAATGTGAGATGTGCGTGCTCCTCTTAAAGTAATAGATGAATTAAGACTCTCAACTCCCTTGCTTTTCTTTGAATCAGTTTAATGTTTTGAAGTCACAAAGCATAACAGGACCTGGTTTGCATTGACTGAATTACACAGTGACTGTGCTTTTGCCCAAATGAATTGTTTGAGGAGATTCTATAAATAGAACACATCTCATTTGGGACAAGCTGGCTAAATCAATTTCAGGAGGAATTCTGTTATCAATCATAGAGTCAGTATTTTAGTTCAGGCTGAGAAATCTGTTCTATAAAGGTTCAGTACTGTAGTCTCCTCAGCTTTCTGCTTGACAACAATAAATCCACAGCTGGGATGACAGTCGAGGTTTTGAAATGATCACCCTCCTCACCCGAGGCAGTGAGAACTGGACTGCAGCTGTTTCAGATGCCACTGCTGACTTTCCGATGAATATCACAAATCAAAAGCGTTCATTGTAACTTATCACAGATGGGACTACTAGGGGTGGTAAATCTGGTTGTTTACAAGGTTTCTGGGCCTGGTTTCTATTCAGTGGCTACTGATGCTCCCAATTCCCCTCTCCCTCCTCTTTTATTTTCTCTTCCACTCAAATTGGAAAATGTAAAGTTGTACTAAACCCAAAGGTAGGATCAGGTTTTTCCTGTAATTGTCAAGTAGAAAACCAATAATTTTGGTTTATTCTGAAACTCTTTTTCAAGGTTTTGACAACAGTCCAGTACTTTGTGACGAATGGTACCATGAGTTTTATTTTGAACCCCTCCTCTCTTCCTCTATACCCCCACTCTGGCCCTTTACTTCTTACCTTTCTATCATTTCCCTCTGGGTCCCCTCCTCCTTCCCTTTCTCCTAAGGTCCACTCTCCTCTACTATCAGTTTCCTTCTTTTCCAGCCCTTGACTTTTCCCACCCACCTGGCTTCATCTATTACCTTCCAGCTAGCTTCCTTCCCACCAGATTTTTATTCTGACATCTTCCCCCTTCCTTTCCAGAACTGAAGAAGGGTCTCAGCCCAAAATGCCAACTGTTTATTCACTTCCACAGATGCTGCCTGACTTGCTGATTTCCTCCAGCATTTTGAATGTGTTGCTCTGGATTTCTAACACCTGCAGCATTTCTTGAATGTTATTTTTTACTATTATACTTACAGACTTCATTTAATTCTGGTCCAGAAGGTTAAAGTACAAAGGATCTAAGGTGAATTAGGGAACTAGATCACAGATTTGCTGTGGGAGAGGAGACAGATGGTAGTGCTGACTGGAAGTCTGTAACAAGTAGTGTACTGCATGGGGACTGGTCATATCTTCTTTCTCTTTTGATGTTTGTATTATATATAAATGACTTGGATGAGAACTGGTGGGTGAGAGATGTGATAAGTAAGTTTGCAGATATAATTAAAAATTAGTGGAGCCATGGATAAAGAAAGAAATTTGTTTAAAAAAATGGCAGAGACCTGAAATTCTGTATTGGTTTACAGAGAGACCTTGGGGTGCAGGTCCATAGTTCCTTTAAAGCAAAGACACAATAGTGACGTGGATAGTGGAAAAGGTACTGGTTATACTTGTCTTCATAGCAGAGGCATTGAGTATGAAGTTGGCATGTTATATTGTAGCTGTATAAAACATTGGTTAGACTGTACGTAGGGGATTGTGCACAGTTCTGGTCATCAAACTACAGGAAGGATGTAACAATCGAGAGCGCAGAAGAGATTCACAGTAATGATGCCTGGAATGGCTTCTCAAGGTCCTACCCTCCATCCCCAACATGAGAGGTGGAAATGGGTAAGGCCGGCTAACAGGACTCTGGTCAATCCCCTGTACAGTGGATGCATCAGATACCAGAGGCGTTGATGAACTCCAACTGTACCATCGATTTCAGAGGACAAAAAGGACAGAAGATCAACAATGGCTTCTGCCCCACTGGGAGCAAAGGGTCCAAGCCAGTCAGAAAGATTTATTCTCACTGGACTGTAGGAGACTATGGAGTGACCTTATAGAGAGTTTTAGAATAATGAGGAAATAGCTAGGGTAGTTAATCAGCTTTTTTTTTTGAGACAGGGAATTCTAAAATGAGAGGGAACAGGTTAAAGTGAGAGAGAAGTTTACGGTCGAGCTTGAGCATTAGATTTTTCTCCCAGAGTGTGGTGAATATTTTGAACATGCCGCCGCGGCAATTAGTTGAGGCAGATACAACGGCAATGTTTAAAGGGCATTTGGACAGGTACTTGGATAGGAGTGGTGTAGAGGCATATATTCCTAATGTAGGGAATTGGATCAGTATAGTTGGGCTTCACTTTTGGCATGAATGCAGCGGGCCAAAAAGCTGAGTTATAGGGTGGAGGTGTTGATCAGCTTGATGGCTTGAAGGAAGTAACCGGTTTTGAATCTGGTGGTCCTGGTGTGGACAGTGTATAGCCTCTTCCCTGATGGGAGTGAGATAAACAGTCCATAAGCAGCATTCTGACAATATTTACATTCCCAGCTGCTGCGGTGGGATTTGAACTTACACATCCAAATTAATGGTGCAGACTGCCAGCTGCTAGTCTAGTAATTTATCCGTTAAACTATATGAATAGCTATGCTTGTCATAACTGCCGTTTGGTCATATTAACAGATGGATAAGTACTTACTGGTAACAGCCACAGCTATTTAAATATAAACACACAAATCCAAAGTGGAAATATAAAACTGCTGAAGCCTGCCCTCCCTTGTATATTATTTGGGATTTGGAAAGGAGGAGTGGCAAGATTATGAAAGCTGTGCTTGCACATGAAAACCAATTATACCTGCAAATCTTGCTGAATGCAAAATAAAATGTTTGATTGAATATTAAATACAATATACAGGAATATAAAGGCTCTAGAAATAGAAGCAGAAGGCCTTTCATATCATCAGGTCTGTTCTGCCATTCATCAAGATTGTGATTAAACTTCTATTTTAAACACAATTCTAATATCTTCCAGTTCACTCACTCTATATGAAAAAATATTGATCAGTTATAATGAACTCAGTGATCAAGCCTCCACACCTCTCCTTGGTAGAGACTTTCACAGAATCACTACCCTCTTAATGAAGAGATTTTTCTTCTTTTCAGTCCTAAACAGCCTACCCCTGATTCTGGATTTGACCCCAGTTTTGGACTTCTTAATCAGGAGAATCAACCACCTTGTATCTCACTTGATAAGCTTAGTAATAATTTTGTAAGTTTCAATGAGATCTCCTTTGGGTTTTTTTTTAAATCTAAGGAATACAGGACAAGCCTGACTTGATCTCAGTTTATTCACCAAACCTACATCCCTGGAACCAGTCTGGTAAGTTGTTACCACTCTCTCTTTGTGGCAGTCCCTCCTTTCTTCAACAAGAAGACAAAACGGTTAGTAACATTCCAGGTCTCATCAAGGCCTTTAACATTACTGCAAGATCTCTTTACTTCTAACTTCAGTTTTCAAATCCTCTCATCACATGTCCAACTTACATTTGCCTTTGTTACACCTGCATGTTGTATCTTAGTGACTTGTGCAATTTCCTTTTTTTGTCTTAGCATTTAAAAATATACTCCGCTTTTCTGTTGTTTGCATCAGTGAACGACCTCTTATTTTTCCACATTTCTTGCCTACTCACCTCTTGAAGCCTCTCAGACTACCTCATTATAATCTTGCATCTTAAATGACTATACTGCACTCTCTGTAGATGTTGCACTTTATTTAGCGGTCTGTTCTTGATTTACCTTGTACGACCTCAATGCACTGTGTAATGTATTGATCTGTACAAACGGTGGGCAAGACGAGCTTTTCACTGTATCTTGGTACACGTGACAATAATACGCCAATTCCCCTTAATGTGGGAGTACCTTCACTGCATGCACAGCAGTGCTCATGAAGGCTCATCATTGCTTTCAAGAGTGAGAGGGGAAGGATAATAAAGGCCAGCCTTGCCCCCGACATCTACACTTCCATGTATGAATTTTAAAAGAAAACTGTAGCACCAGGCAGTAGTGTTATATAGAACATAGAATAGTACAGCACATTACAGGCCCTTCGGCCCACAATGTTGTGCCAACCCTCAAACCCTGCCTCCCATATAACCCCCCACCTTAAATTCCTCCATATACCTGTCTAGTAGTCTCTTAAATTTCACTAGTGTATCTGCCTCCACCACTGACTCAGGCAGTGCATTCCACGCACCAAACACTCTGAGTGAAAAACCTTCCTCTAATATCCCCCTTGAACTTCCCTCCCCTTACCTTAAAGCCATGTCCTCTTGTACTGAGCAGTGGTGCCCTGGGGAAGAGGCGCTGGCTGTCCACTCTGTCTATTCCTCTTAATATCTTGTACACCCCTATCATGTCTCCTCTCATCTTCCTTCTCTCCAAAGAGAGAAGCCTTAATCTCTTAATCTCTGATCATAATCCATACTCTCTAAACCAGGCAGCATCCTGGTAAATCTCCACTGTACCCTTTCCAAAGCTTCCACATCCTTCCTATAGTGAGGCGACCAGAACTGGACACAGTACTCCAAGTGTGTGGCCTAACTAGAGTTTTATAGAGCTGTATCATTACTTTGCATCTCTTAAACTCTATCCCACGACTTATGAAAGCTAACATCCCATTAGCTTTCTTAACTACCCTATCTACCCGTGAGATAGCTGAGATGATTATAGCTTATCATGCAGCATGTTTTTGCATGAAGTGACATGACATAATGATTTATTTAAAAGGCAGGAAGTTTATGCTGCTCCCCTGTCTTCCTCTTTTTATTCTACTGTGTCTCTGTAAATATTTTCTCTCACACAGCCAACAACTCCCTGTCAATTCTTCTGCCAGTTACCTACACGAGAGCTAATGTGCAAGAGCTAACTAACCTCACATCACAGCTCCGGGATGTGGGAGTGCACGGGAACACCTGGAGACTGGAGAAACGCAGGCAGAGCCAGGGAGAACTTGCAGATTCCACACTGGCATCACCAAAAAAAAAGGGATCAAACCAGGCAGCTGTGCCTTTCTGCCATCTTTCAAATGATAATTCTTGCTAGGACTGTCAGGTAAACCCTGTATAGGGCCAGCCCAGTAATTTGCAAAGCAAAACACCGTGGGGAGGGGAGGTGGTAAAAAGGCATCCAGGGCAAGACCTTGTGGCATCCAGCGCAGCACAGCCCAGCTCAGAAATGTCTTCTGCTTCTTGCAGCTAAAATCTACTTTGTTCTGCAAGCCAAGTAAATTATTAAACTTTACACAGCCCTGTCATTTCAGAGGCACAATGCATGTTACAGGTATATTGCTAGTGTGAAATTACTTGAATAATTGATACTGTTTATACCATTTTTCATAAACAATCTTTTATTTGGCACTCTACTGTAATCCTGTAAATGCTCTGTGCTCTCACTCAAATATAAGCATTCTCTCTCCTACTTCTGTTCAGCCAGACTACATTGTGGCAAAGTTTCTACTGAGCAGCACCATTCAGTTTTGCTGTGTCCCCAGAGTCTCCCTAAATTGATTTATCCAGCCTTAAATTCAATACAGTAAATAGATTATTTTAATTTTCCATCCCAATATTGTGGCACTTCTAATGGTTCAATCAATAATTTTGGTTTTGCTCAGTTGTCTCAGTAGTATCAGTTTATCAAAGCAATATTTTGCTCCATCCCTGATATTTTTGAGTTGAGCTAAGAAATAAGTGTGGTGAAGCTCGTTTATATTATGTGTAATCACTAGTGAATTTACCACAATATCCGGGTATCTTTACTGAAAGTGTCCAGTTAGCTAATTTTAATGACTCAGTCATGAATAACTGAAAGTTACTCAAATCATATAATCCTCTTATTAGTTACATTGGCATACTGCTGTTTGTTTCTTGTGAAATTAAACCAAACCTTGAAAGAATGCACAGTGACATCTTTGTGGCTTATGACAATGTAATTGAGGTATCACATTCTGCTTTAAACCCAGTAGGCTACGGTCAATTATGGAAAACCCTGAACATCCTCTACATAGCACCATCCAGAGACAGAGAAGCAGTTTCAGCGACAGGTTACTGTCGATGCAATGCTCCTCAGACAGGATGAAGAGGTCAATACTCCCCAATGCCATTAGGCTTTACAATTCAACTGCCAGGACTTAAGAACTTTTTTTTTTTTAAAGCTATTATTAATGCTTTTTGAGTTAGTGATTTAGATGCATATCATATTATTACTGAGTTAAGTATTGTATGTAAGGAGTTTTTGCTACAACAAGTGTATGGGACATTGGAAAAAATGTTGAATTTCCCCATGGGGATGAATAAAGTATCTATCTATCTATCTAGTGCACAATCCTCAATTTGGAGTGGAGATGCATTCAATACAATGCCTTCACTGCCCTCCAGTGGAATGCAAGTGAATTGACTATTCATTTTCCCAGGAATTCCTTAGTTTTATATATCCTGTCAAAGATAATGCTAGTGTTTTGTACGCATTTGGGAAATTTCCACAACTATCAACATTTTAATTTTAGAAAAAAATGCTATGGTGCCCTCCCTTATTCCTGCAAGCTGCAGCCCGCATGAACCTGTACAAATGGCAAATCACATTTGCTCCTGGATCCTCTGAGTTTACTCAACAGAAGCAAAGGAAGGAATTTCATACTCAAAAGGTGATTTGAAAATGTTTTGAATATGCACTCATCTGCACATATTGGGCTCTTATCTTGCTTTTAAATTCATTTTTCAGACAATTTTCTTTACGCATTGGAGGATCTATTGGTAAGTTAGCTTGCATTATTGTTTAGGTATACACTTGGAAGAAAAGGAATTTAGTAATAAGTAGCAGGCAGGATAGACAAAGGAGACCAGTGGGTGTTTGTTGGATTTTAGAAGGCCTTGGACAAGGAGCTGCACATGAGGCTGCTTAACAAAAACTCATGACAGGCAAGATACTAGCATGGATAGAAGGTTGGCTCATTGGCAGGAGGCAAAGATTGGGAATAAAAGGGCATTTTACGGTTGCGTGCTGGTGACTAGTGGTGTTCCGTAGGGGTCAGTGTTAGGACTGCTTTTTTTTCATGTTATACGTCAATGATTTGAATGATGGAATTGGTGGCTTTGTGGTCAATGCGAAGATAGGTGGAGGGGCAGGTATTGTTGAGGAAGCAGGGAGTCTGCAGGACTTAGATTGGGAGAATGGGTAAAAAAGTGTCAGATGTAATATGGTGTAGGGAATTGTATGGGAATGCACTTCGGTAGATTCATGAGAGTGATTGCAGGAATGAAAGGGTTAATATACAAGGAGTGTTTGATGGCTCTGGGCTTATACTCGTTGAAGTTTAGAAGAATAAAGAGGGATCTCATTGAAAACTATCAAATATTGAAAAGCCTAGATAGAATGGATGTGGAAAGGTTGTCTCCGATAGTTGGAGAGTCTAGGAACAGAGGGCACAGCCTTAGAGTAGAAGGATGTCCATTTAAAACAGAGATGAGGATGAATTTCTTTCGCCAGAGGGTACTGAATCTGTGGAATTCATTGTTGCTAATAGTTGTGGAGGCAAGTCATTGAGTATATTTGAAGTGGAGGTTGATAGGTTCTTGATTAGTCATAGTGTCAAAGGCTATGGTGAGAAGGCAGGAGAATAGGGTTGAGAGAGAGAATAAATCAGCCATGATGGAATGGCCGAACAGACTCGATGGGTCAAGTGGCCTAATTCTGCTCCTGTGTCTTATAGTAATTGTATAATTTCAATTAAATCGATTCAAGAGTTTATTTTGTTAAGCATTTGATCATATCAATTGAAGCTTTTATTTCCTTTCACTTTTGCCTCTTAAGAAATTTACACTCGTCGCCTTAATCTCCAGCTTACTGTTTGCTCCCGGACGGTCTGATTTTGTCCTGGTGAATTAGGTGTTGGGAATGTCAGGCTGCTTGATAACCACCTCAAAACCACTGGACAATAAATTCAAATGACTCAACCTTTTTGTGTTTTTAATTCTCTGTGCACTGAAATGGAAGATCTGAAAAATAGAGAATTTGTGATCAGCTATTCCATGCATATACAGCTCGATATGGAATTGCATTGCTGGCTTCTGTGTTCATGACAAGTTGTCACCAGGTATCACAGTGATAATGCTGGTCAGCAAGCCACTGACAGGGGCATTCAGACTGAAGGATAAAACATATACATGAACTGGAAACCCAGATCTTAATAGATGGCGATTTAATGTAGCAAACCTGACTTGAAATGCAGTTCAGACATCAGCCTCTGAAGATGACCATAGGATTTTCTGCACTGAGCCAGATGTTTCCATAATGTTCCAGCTAAAGATTTCTGCCTTTTTTTTTGGAGAGGTAGATAAATCCTCAAACACTTCATAAAAACAAGAGATTCTGTAGATGCTAAAAATCTTGAGCAACACATATTAATGCTGCAGGAACTCAACAAGTCAGACAGCTTCCTCACATTCTTCTCTTGGGTGTCCACGTCTGACACCACAACCTCTGACCAGGTTTTGGAAAAGTGGGATTCCCACTTCTATGTCCATGCCACTAATTCTGGTGAGATTGGCAAGTTATCCAAAGCAGCAGTTCCTATTAAAAGTGAGCACTTTATAAGTTCCTGCCAGTGCAGGAAATAATGCAGGTACAGCAAGATAGTATTTCCCAGGCAACTCTGAAGACTCCTAAAACTAATCAAACTGCTTGCTTGTTGCGGGTTAGGAAATTGGAGCAGCTCAGATGCACAGAGGTGTCATAGAGGACATTTTGTGGGCCTTATAACTTCTGGTCAAAACTTACCACACTGAGCAAGAGTTCAGATTCCCTCATGATTCCAATCAGGCAGACGATTCCCAGGAGAATGAGAAAGACGCTGATGGACAATCCAGTCTGTGCAGCTGTAAAAAGGAGGGGGAGGGGGGGGAGGAGGGGGGAACAAGCACAGATGTTCTTAATGTGTTGAAGATTTGTTGATTACCTCTCACAGAAATCTCACCATTTTAACAATTCATAATAATACATAGAGCAGGTTAACCACAGGTCTTTAACCTTTTGCATAGAATTATGGGATGAAAAATTTATTGTTGATTTGATGGATGATACAAGGGAATGATGTTTAGCAGAAAGCAGGAATGTAGGCCCTTTTACTCAACATGTCCACACTGACTGTATTGTCCAGCAAGCTGGTCTTATCTACCCGGTTTGGCCCATAACCCTTTAACAGTGTTACTTACTTAGTCTTGTACATGTAGCAGAAAATATTCTATTTCTTCAGCATGCATTGTCAATCTCACTTTGAGGGATCCATGGACATGGACCTCAAGACCCATCTGTTCCTCCACACTGTCTGGAATCCTGCCATTAACCCTGTATTCTTGATTCATTTTTGACCTTCTAAAGTGAATCACTTCACATTTTTCTGGATTGAACTCCATCTGCCACCTCTCAGCCCAGCTTTGCAGCCTATTAGTGTCCTGTCGTAAGCTATGACAGCCTTCTACACTATCCACAATAACACAAATTTTGTGTCATTATCAAACTTACTAACCCATTTCTCAACTTCCTCATCCACATCTTTAGAAAAGTGAGAAAGAACAGTGTTCCCAAAACAAATCCCTGCAGAACACCACTAGTTACCAACCTCCAGGCAGAATATGCTCCATCTACTTTCTGTGGGCAAGCCAATTTTGAAACTATGCAGCCAATTTCCCTTGGATTCCATGCTTCTTAACTTTCAAAATGAACCTATCATGGGGAACCTTGTCAGAACCTTACTAAAATACATGTACGGTACATCGACTTCTCTACCTTCATCAATTTGTTTTGTCACTTCCTTGAAGAATTCAGTCAGGCTCATAAGGCATGACTTGCCCCTCTCAAAGCCATGCTGATTATCCCTAATCAAACTATGCTTCTCCAAATGCTTGTACATCCTGTCTCTATGAAACTCCAATAGTTTGCCCACCATAGATGTGACACTCAGTGATCTTTAATTCTCATGATGATCTCTGTTATCTTTCTTGGACAAAGGAATAACATTTGCCACCCTCCAATCTTCTGGTATTACTCCTGAGGCCAGTGAGGATGCAAAGATCATTGCCAAAGGCACAGCAGTCTCTTCCTTTGCTTCCCTGGTAACCTGGGTTATATCTCATCCAGTACATCCTCTTTGTTAACATTGACACGTTCCAGCATATTAGCCTGTTCTACACTGTCCTCACTGGTGAATGCTTAAGCAAAGTGTTGATTAAGGACCTCTCCTTACTCCATTGTCAAGCCACGTTTCCTCTTATCCATGATTGGACCTACTCTCACTCTACTCATCCTCCTGTTCTTCGCATACACACAGAAGGCCTTGGTGTTTTCCTTCTTGCTTGCAAAGGCCTTCTCATGTCCTCTCCTAGCTCTCCTAATTTCCTTGTTAAGTTCTTTCTAGACTCAAGAGTCCTGTCTGATCCTTGCTTCCTAAACCTTAAGCAAGCTTCTATCTTCTTCCCGACTAGATGTTCCTACTGTGATCAAATAGACATACCTTCTACCTGATGGCAGCAGTGAGTAAAGAGCATGACCTGGGTGGTGAGGATCTCCGATGATGGATGCCGCATTTCATGTAGATGTGCTCAATGGTTGGGAGGGCTTTACCATGGGGCACTGGGCCGAATCCACTACCTTTTGTAGGATTTACTGTTCAAAGGCATTGGTGTTTCCATATCAGGCTGTGGTGCGGCCAGTCAACACACTCTCCTCTACACATCTACAGAAACTTGGCAAAGTTTTAGATGTCATGCCAAATTGTACATCCGTGCTGGCCCCAGGACAGGTCCTCTGGAATAGTAACACCCAGGAATTTAAAGTTGCTAACCCTCTTCACCTCTGATTCTCCAACGAGGACTGGTCATAGACCTCTGGTCTCCGTCTCCTGAAATCTATAATCAGTCCCTTAGTCATGCTGACATTGAGTAAGGGGCTCTTATAATGACACCACTCAGCCAGATTTTCAGTCTCCCTCCTGTACCCTGATTCATCAGCACCTTTGACTTGGCCTATGACAGTGGTGTCATCAGCAGCATGGTCTTCACAAAACATCTACACGAGGGCTTTGCATGAAAGCTAGGAGCTGTTTCTCCCTTTAGTATCTAACTGAGATGAAAGCTCAGTCCAGAAGGGTTTTGACCTTAAATGTTGACCTTTTCCCTCCACAGATGCTGCATGACCCACTGTTCCTCCAGCAGCTTGTCTTTTGCATTTGTTACTGCAACGCTGTTGAGTTAACCTCCAGAATCTCAGAATACCTTCTCCATAAGATCTACAGCAATTCAGGAAGGGAGCTCCCCAAAACAGCCAAAAACAGAAATTAAGAAGGGACAAAACAAATTGCAGGCCTTTTGTTGTCATATCTGCAAGCCATGAATGAAAAGAACATGAATATCCCACTCACTACAGGGAGGGACACTGCTTTGTTCATTTGGGGTTGTTATATTTTAAATAAAAATAAGTTTGAGTTTTATCATTTTGAGATGTGTCTGCCAGCTGTAGCCTTCAGAGACAAAATTGGTGTCAGCCAAAGATCAGCACTATCAAGATACTATCCAATAAATATGACATCCCCTACCTCCCACTAATTCAGAGGAGAACTATCAATCCAATTTTATGGCAGAGATAGGAGTAAACAACTTAAACTATACTAGCTCTCTCAACTCCTGCTCAAAATTCACAGGGACCACTGTCACAAAGAAAAATAACCAGCATAATCCTTGTGGGGCTGCCAGAGCCTGATAATAGAAGTAGTACTTACCATGGAAACAGAGATAACAGAGAGGGAGGGAGGGCCCTCAGATAACACATTCAACACTCTTTACTGCAATATTTAACCCTGTCAGGAAACCAAACTAGAAGAGTTGGACAAATCTATTTTACAGTTGGTGTATGCACTGCAGAGAGAACATCAGAATAGCTGGAGTGTATTATATTGCTCATATACAGATTATAGTGTGTTAGATAAAAAGTATTGTGGCACAAATGTATTCAGAATAAAATGCATAGGATGGGAAGTGTTGTGTACAGTAAGTGTGATACAGAGAGGAAAATACAAGGCCCTTGAAGTTTGTTTCTAGTGGAAAACGTACATCAGAATTAAGTTGCACTGAAGTCCATAAGACCATATGATGTAGGAGCAAAATTAGGCCAATTGGCCCATCGAGACTGCTCCACCATTTCATCATGGCTGATCCAATTTTCCTCTCAGCCCCAATCTCCTGCCTTCCCCCCCACCCCCAATCCCTTCATGCCCTGACCCATCAAGAATCTGTCAACCTCTGCCTTAAATATAGATAAAGTCTTGACCTCCACAACTGCCTGTGGCGGCGAATTCCACAGATTCACCACCTTCTGGCTAAAGAAATTCCTCCTCATCGCCATTCAAAAAGGATGCCCCTCTATTTTAAGGCTATAGAGAGAAATATACTTTAAGGATCCCAAAGGAAATTACAGTGTCACAGTAGCATTACGAGTGCACAGATATAAATATTAGAAGAAAAGTAAGAGAGAACAAAAAATAAGTTACCTCTACAGTCTAACAGGTGGGGGGGGGGGGGGGGGGGTGTGGCCATCGCTTCCCTGGCAATAGGTTGACTCATTATAAAGCCTAATGGCCAAGGGTAAGAATGACCTCATCTAAAACTGTTTGGACCAGCACAATTGTCTTAGTCTATTACTAAAAGTGCTCCTCTGTTCAGCCAAGGTAGTATGCAGAGGGTGAGAAACATTGTCCAGAATTGCCAGGATCTTCTGTAGGGTCCTTTGATCTACCACAGCCTCTTGTGTGTCCAGTTTGACTCCTATAACAGTGACAGCCTTTGTAATCAGTTTATTGAGTCTGTTGGCATCACTAGTATTGTTGCCATTGCCCCAGCACACCACTGCATAGAATATTGTATCGACAACAACAGACTGGTAGAACATGTGAAGGAGAAGCCTGCAAACTCCAAGAGACCTCAGTCTCCTCAGGAAATAGAGGCGACTCTGGCCCTTCTTGTACACAGCCTCTGTGTTAGTGCTCCACTCAACTCTGTCATCCAGATGCACCCACAGGTACTCGTAGGTCCTCACCACATCCACACCCTCACCATCAATAGTAACAGGGAGCAGTGCAGTCTTAGTCCTAAAGTCTGTCGCCATCTCCTTGTCTTACTGATGTTGAGCTGCAGATGATTCAGCTTGCACCATTTGGCAAGGTCCTCCACCAGGGCCCTGTATTCATCCTCCCATCCTCCCTTTATACACTCAACTATTGCTGAGTCATCAGAACATTTCTGTAGATGGCATGACTCAGTGTTGAATCTAAAATTGGAGGTATACAGGGTAAACAGGAAGGGAGCCATTACAGTTCCCTGTGGGGCCCCAGTTCTGTTTATATCTATGTCTGACACACAGCTCTGAAGCCAAACAAACTGTTGGTCCTAGACCCTCCCACCATCATAAATATCCTCTCCACATCCACTCTATCAAGGCCTTTCAGCATTTGATAAATTTCAATTAGGTCACCCCTCATTCTTCTGATTTATATAGTGAATACAGCCATCAAATGTTTTCATATCATAAGCCGTTTAATGCTGGAATCATTTTTGTGAACCTCCTTTGAACCCTTTCCAGTTTTAGAATGTTTTTTCTAAGATAAGGGGCTCAAAACTGTTCACAACACTCCAAGTGAAGCCACACCAGTGCTTTATAAAGTCAACATTACATCCTTGCTTTTATATTCTCGTCCTCTTGAAATGAATGCTAACATTGCATTTGCCTTCCTCACCACAGACTCAACCTGCAAATTAACCTTTAGGGAATCCTGCACAAGGACTCCCAAGTCCCTTTGCACCTCAGTTTTTTGTATTCTCTCTCCATTTAGAAAACAGTCTACACTTTCATATCTACTACCAAAGTGCATGACACTGTATTCCATCTGCCACTTCTTCGCCCATTCTCCTAATTAGTCTAAGTCCTTTGCCAAATTGACATAATGCAGCCCATAGCTTAAATTTGTGCATCCACCTCTTTAAAATGATTGCAAAACCAATGACACTGGTTAGTTTGTAAGCATTTTCAGGAGATCTTTACGCTGATTGAATGTTGATGGTGCTGATTGAAGATGTGTCCATGGCTCTAACCATTGCTGAAATTAATTCACAGCTTGGCAAAGGCAAATTTCAAGGAATGGCAAACCAAACAGGATTAGGAATCTGGTGGAGAGCAGTGATGTGTTAGGGCGGGGGTAAGGCCAACTCGCAGCATTGGCATGTCTGTCTGAATGCCAGTTGAAATATCAATGGGGGAGACCAGCTCCAAGCTTCAGCCTATCCTTTCTAGCCTGGAATCATAGTCATACCCTGGTGTCTGATGAATGACGTTTGAACTTCATTTAATTTTGGCAGAAGCCACCCCATGTCAGAGTGCTGCTGTCATAGTTTTACATTCTGTGATCAAAGAGGATTTGAGAATCTTGTATCACTCCGGTAACCATCAAATGACTAGCTTTAGTCAGGCATGCCCTGGGAAGGTGGCCTGGGCTCCATCCAGCAGGAAACATGGCATCATAACTCAAGGTCACAACATTTCTCCTCAGACCATTGCTACTTCATCTGCTCCTTCTCCGTTACTCATAAACCAGTTGCCAGCCCAGGTTGCTGCTAATTACAGAAATCTGAGTAGTCAGTCTAAAACTGGGTCTACAGTCGCCCTACATCCTTCATCAAGATTGGTTGCAGCCCCCTGTGTTAGAGGAAAGTTGTCTTCAATCAGCTTGACTTCATAAAAGTGACAAAGGACAATGACAATGGAAGACAAGCACTAAGTGTTTGTACAAGGGCAGTTAGTCATTGACGGCTACTCCGAGGATGTCCCTTATGATCAGAGACCAATAGTGGAGAACAGGACTGGTGTGCGACTTTGAATGGTATTGTATCCAAGCAACTGCTTTCCTCATCATTCTGCGAGTTACAGATTGCAGCTTTTTGTGGTGCCCAGTGAAGCCTCAGTGTGCTCCACCAATCCTACTGGGATACACACTAACACGCTTCCTTAGAGCCATTGGTAGGGCACACACTGAGGCAAATAGTATATCTTCAGTGTAACTGCATTGCTATCCCAGCCACGTTCAAATTGGCATAGGTTTGAATGGAAGAGAGAGATAAATCATGGCTTGAAGAATGGTGAACGGGAAAACAATGTTGATTGACTGGGCATTGGTGCTGATGAGGTAAGAGAGCTATTCCACTGGTTTAGGCTCTAGTTCAGTTCGACTTGGTGTAGTGTCCTGGTTAAACGGGTAATGAAAGCTGATGTGAGGGCTTTAATCCTATAAAGGGTGCAGAAGAAGGGTTCAAGTGAAGGAATGATTATAAATTTAAAGGGGAAAATTGAGGCAATAGATTAAGCAGATTAATAATACAGAAAGCTGAACAAGAACAAATTTGAATGATTATGAAGTGTATCATTAAACAGCTGGTTGAAGGAAAAATAGTTAACAGCAAGTATTGAAGTCATAAGAAAAACTATCAGCATCTACAGAGCCAATGATTTTGACCTAATTAAATATTCTATGTTTTTTGTCTTTTGGAAGCAGGAACAAAATGAAAAATGAGTTGTGGGGGGTGAGAGTCTGGGGCAGGGGGTGGTAGTGTTGATAATAAGTGATGACCAAGGGGCTGTGGTGAGAAAGTGCTTTGTTCCAAAACAAATGGAAATAATACCAATGAGGGTGAAGATAAGAGGTAACAAATGATAAAAAAATACAGCAGTTGGAGTGACTTACTGGCTTGTTAACAATGAGAGAGAGAGAGAGAGAGAGAGAGAGAGAGAGAGAGAGAGAGAGAGAGAGAGAGAGAGAGAGAGAGAGAGAGAGAGAGAGAGAGAGAGAGAGAGAGAGAGAGAGAGAGAGAGAAAATCAGGAAATAAGAAAAACATGTTAACTATTAACATAATCCAATTATTGGTACATTGGCTAAGCTAGAAAGGAAATTAGAATACAATAGCTGGTTTCCCAGTGCACAACAACATCAAAAATCTCAAGTGTAAATTTCACTGACTTGTAACTCCTTGAGTAACCTCAGGCTAACTTTGGAGGTTTGAGATGGTAATAAAGATGGACAAAGAGGCATTTAGAGTTTCTAGGAGTAACAGTAAAACTGAGACAAACTGGAAGTTTTTGGAAACAGTAACAAACTAAAATTGACAGAGAAGATAATTAATAAGAAATTTTTTTAAAAACTGAGGTTGTAAGGACATCTGTAGCTATACAAAAAGGACACCAGTAGCAAAATGAATTGTGAGTCCTGTAGTGACAAGAGTGGATAAATTATAACAACTGAATGAAACATTAAACAAGTATGTTGTATCAGTAGTCATTGCAAAATACATAAAAAATGTAACAAAGCAACATACACAAAAATGTTGGAGGAACTGGTGTGTTGCTTTGTATTTCCAGCATCTGCAGACTTTGTATTTATAAATGTAACAATGCAGGGGAAGCCAAAGGTGTAGTGACAATAAGAGACAAATTCATTAACATAGAGAAAGAGAAAATGCTGGAGAAACTAAAGTAATTAAAACAGGACAGATCTTCCCGACCTGACAGCCTGAATCCCACGGATCTGAAAGGATAGACAGGAGAAAAAGCTGGTGCATAGTGTATTCTTCTAAAGTTCCCTGGACTTAGGAGCAGTCACAACAAATTGGACAACGGCAGATTTAACAAGTTTATTTTTAAAATGACCAAGGAGAAAATAAGGAACAGTAGATCAATTAGCCTGCCATCTGTTTGACAACAATATGCTAAACCCATTGAGTAAAAATACAATAATAGGACTTACAAGATTATAACATTATAATATCCATACAATATCTTTATTAATAAAAATTAACTGATATATGATAGTTTTGTGAAGATACAGCTAGCAGGGAGGAGAAAGTGGAACTAGTAGACATGGCATATCTGTACATCCAAAAGGTATCTGATAAAGCATCACAAAAAAGGTCGAAACTTAAATTGAGAGTTCATGCAATTAGGAGTAGTTTGCCAGAAAAGAGAAAGGTTTGTTCAAAGCATACTGCACTAATGAATGGTCATTTTTAGATTGTCAGACTGTTATTGTTGGGTGTCTCAGGAGTCAGCCTTGGGCCCTCAGTTGACCACAATTTATATTAATGACACATGAAATGTCAGAGGAAAGTATCCAAGTTTGTTAATGACAGGTTAACAAAGTTTGTTAATTGCAGCTTCAGGACTTGCTGAGTTACTCTTCCCGTCTTGCCTGGCCCCAAATTAGAAATCCTAGGGTATTTGGCCAGCTTTTCCTCCTCTTCTTAGTACTGTCAGTGTAAACTGTGGGAAGTGTACTTATCCCTGGCACCCTCTTACATAAGAAATAGAAACAGCAATAGGCCATGCATCCCATCAAGTCTGTTCTGCCATATTAAACCACCGATGCCAATTTCCTGCACAATTCCAAGATCCCTTTATTCCTTTTATATTGAGAATCTATTGCTCCCTTTTTTGAGTGAAGACAATAACAGGATTCTGAAGTTGAGAATTTTATAGATTTGCCACTCTCCTAGTGCAGAAGTTTCTCCTTACTTCTGTTTCATATAAACAAACTGAAAATGTGACCCTTGGTCCTGACTTAGCTGTTAGGGAAAACATTCTCCCAGTATCCACTCTATTGTAAGTTTCAAAGAGATTTCCTCCTGCTCTTCTAAACTCTAGGGAATACAGGCCTTGAATACTCAACCTCTCCTTGTACAGCAAACCTACACCGCTGAATGAAAGGTCTCAGCCGGAAACATCAATTGTTTACTCTTTTCCATAGATAGTCTCTGGCCTGCTGAGTTCCTGCAGCATTTTGCATGTGTTGCCACACCCCTGGAACTAGTCTAGTAAATCTTCACTGCATTCTATGCTAAGCACATCCTTTCTTCAGTAAGGAGCATTAGATGATGGTCCATAAGACACAGGAGCAGAATTAGGCCATTTGGCTCACCAAGTGTGCTCTGCTATTCCATCACGGTTAAATTATCATCCCTCTAAACCCCATTCTCCTAACTTCTCCCCATTACCTCACTAATCAAGAACTCTCAACCTCTGCTTTAAATACATCCAACGACTTGTCCTCCACAGCGATCTGAGGTAATGCCATAGTAAGTAGACCAAAAGGTACACAATATTCCAAGTCTAACCGAGGCCTTAAGCAAATGCAGAAACACTTCCTTATTCCTAGATTCAAATCCTTTCATGTTATAGATCAAAATATCAGATGTTTCTAAATGATTATTGACCCTGCGTGTTGGGTTTCTGTGTCTTGTGCACAAACACACTTAGATCACTTCGAAAATCTACACTACCTAATCCCTTCCCCTTTACATTTATAAATACTATTCTCTTCTGTTTTGTACAGCAAAGGGAATTTTCATTTTATACTCCATCACCATGTTCTCACCCACTTACTTGGCTTGTCAATTTCCTCTTGAAACCTGCTTATGTTTTCCTTCCTGCTTATAATCCTACATCCTTTAGTATCCTCGTTAATTTGGAACTAGAACATTTGGTTCCCTTAGTACCCTGACTTCTCAGTGCCTGGCCCAGGAGAATTGACAAGCAGTAGCTTTGATATATGGCCTGAGAAAGGTTGTGAGCAGTAATCGGTCACATGGTCTGGAAAAGGCTGACTGTAGTGATCAAACACATGGCCGGGAGAGATAGTGAGCGGTAGCACTGACACACAGTCTGGCTGAGACTATAAGTAATTGTCAGACACATGGCCTTCAGAAGGCTGTGTGCAAAGGTTTAGTTATTTGTGGTGTTTGGTACAAGTAGCATGTATAATATATAAACCCACAGTTGCATGTTGGTTTAAGTTTGGTCTAAGAAATTATTCTATAGATTAGTATGGTATTTCACTGAAGAGAAGTTCTTCACCTAGCTAAGTCCACCATTATCAGTATCATTACAAAGTACAATGGATGCACCTTCCATTATTTTTACTGTATCTGGGAATACTTCCCCAACTGATTCAGCATTAAAGTGTAAATACAAGTGAGCTGGAAGCAGTTTGTTTGATTTTCCCAAGTTACTTTCATCGACTGTAACTGTTTCAATGGTTTGGTGCTATGATGAACAGATAAAAATCACATCAGTTCTGTGGTGTGATGGGCATTTTTACCAAATTATACAAAGGCTGCTAACGTGGGTAGCAGGTATCTTTCAGTTTGTGTCTGCAATGCTGCAATTTTATTTCATGTGCTAAATCCAAACATTTACAGCCAAACAAAATTGATACCCCAAAACTACACCAAACAACAAAATTCATCTCTGGAACTTTTCTGGCCAGACCCATTCCACTGTCACTTCATTATAACCATACGAAGAACTTAGATTACCAAGGCACTTGGTATAAAATAATATGTTTTCCATTTCAGGTACTTTCAAAATCAAATGTTGTACAGCAGCTGTGTAGCAAAATGCAGAGTACGGCTCCATTAGCCACACCATACATTAGTCACAGAATATACTGCTCCCTCATCTCCGACTCCCCAAGAGATGTAATAAAATTCAATGTAAAAGAAAACTTTCTCAAACAAGTCATCACAACTTCAACCTTTGAATACACATCTTCATTGCATTCTGGTAATAATTTATCATTTCCAACAAATCCATGAAGATATCTTTCTGCATGAATCATACCTTTCATTTATACAACATTTTTTAACTCATAAATATGGAAAAATAATTTACCCTCATGTATCATCCTTATTTTTCCTACCAAAGTTTACTATCTTAACTTATCAGTTGTTTCCTACTTGACAAGACAATGACCATTTACAAATCTTTTGATATCTTCCTGTACTTATTCAGCTCCCTTCTACATTAGCAGCATTCCCCAATTTAGTATCGCCAAAAAAAAACATAGAAAATCTACTTCCAATTTTCAGGTCCAAATCATTGATGAATGGAAGTGATCAGATCCTTGTAGGACACACAACCTACCATTAGGCAGTCTGACATTAAAAACACAAGACAGTCTGTAGATGCTGGAGATCCAAAGCAACACACATACACACAAAATGTTGGAGGAACTCAGCAGGTCAGGGAGCATCTACAGAAAAGAGTAAACGGTTGATGTTTCGGGCTGAGACCCTTCATCAGAAACTCTGTTCTCTGTGTTCTGTTTTGTGCCAGTTAGCTCTATCTTGCTTCTTATACCCTACATTCTGATAATCATTATTTTATTATCCAACAACATTATAAAAGGCTTTGGACATCTCTGCATATTATAGATGGAACTCACAGTTATAACGCAAGTTTTTGATATTGTAAGTATCCCAAATTAACTAGTAAGCTTATCTTCAAAAATGGGGAGGAGCAGCAACACCATGTGATAGGATGGGGAACAACAGGGAGGGGGCGAATTTGAGATCTGTGTATATTGATGCCAGAAGGCTCTGTGATCCATGATCTGAGTTCTACATTGCTCCAATTCAAGTTTCTTGTACATACACCACAGTCCTTATCCATCATTTTCAGGATTATATTCACTTTTCTGTTCCTTCACAACTGTCCTTTAATTCACATTTCTTTAATCAAACTTTTATTTGCCATCCTGGTATTTCCAGCCTTGTATCAGTGTTGATTTTCTTTGCCCCATTTGGCAGTGTATAACCTTTCTGGGGTAGTGCTTGTGTTAAAATACTTCAAACATACAAGTCATTGATATGTCAAACTGTTAATACTAGAGGCAGAAGTTTTTCGTTCTAGCTAGATATGGGGTGCAATTAAGTGATGGTTCAGTTAGAAAACTAGCAGTCAGTCAGTGTTCTGGATTATCAATCCAGAGATAGGAGTTCGAATCCCACCACAGGAGCTAGCGATTTTAAATATAATGAGGCAAAATCTGAGTAAATATATACCTATATTAACTCAGATTTTATTGCATAAATCCATTTAACCCATTAATATATTTCAGCAAGGGAAATAATATTAAGGATAAGGTTTCAGGGTACTTGCAGACATGATAAAATAGGCCAAAGTCAGTATGGTTTCCTTAAGGGGAAATCTTGCCAGGCAAATCTGTCAAATTCTTTGAGGGAACAACAGTCAAGTTAGACAAAAGGGACTCAGTGGATGTTGTTTACTTGGATTTTCAGAAAACCTTTGATAAGGTGTCACACAAGAGGTTGTTTAACAAGAGCCCATGGTATTACAGGAAAGATACCAGCATGGATAGGAGATTGGCTGACTGGCAGGAGGCAAAGAGTGGGGATAAAGGGCGCCTGTTCTTATTGGTTGCTGGTGACTAGTGGTGTTCTACAGGGGTCAATGTTGGGACCGCTTCTTTTCACATTGTATGTCAATGATTTGGATGATTGAATTGATGGCTTTGTGGTCAAGTTTGCGGACGATGCAAAGATAGGTGGAGGGGCAGGTAGTGTTGAGAAAGCAGTGAGTCTGCAGAAGGACAGAGTGATTGGGAGAATGAGCAAAGAAGTAGCAGATGGAATACAGTGTTGGAAAGAATATGGTCACGCATTTTGGTAGAAGGAATAAAAGCATAGACTATTATTTAAATGGGGAGAAAATTCTGAAATCAGAGCTGCCGAGTGACTTGGGCATTCTCAGGCAGGATTTCCTAAAAGTTAACTTGCAGGTTGAATTGGTGGGAAGGAAGGCACATACAATGTTAGCAATAATTTCAAGAGGACTGGAATATAGAGCAAGGATGTAATGTTGAGGCTTTATAAGGCATTGGGCATACCATACTTGGAGTATTGTGAGTAGTTTTGGCCTCCTTATCTAAGAAAGGATGTGCTGGCATTGGAAAGGGTCCAGAGGAGGCTCACTTGAATGATCCCGGGAATGAAAGGGTTTAAGTATGAGGAGTGTTTGATGCCTCTGGACCTGTACTTGCTGGAGCTTAGAAGAATGAGGGGGAATCTAATTGAAACCTATCAAATATTGAAAGGCCAGGATAGTGTGGACACGGAAAGGATGTTTCCTATAGTGGGGGAGTGTGAGGCCAGAGACCACAGCCTCAGAATACCAAGACATCCTTTTAACACAGAGATCTTTAGCCAGAGGGTGGTGAATCTGTGGAATTCATTGCCACAGACAGCTATGGAGGCCGTCATTGGGTATATTTAAAGCAGAGACCTAGGTTCTTGATTAATAAGGGTGTCAAAGATCTGGGGAGAAAGTAGGAGAATGGGGTTGAGTGGTATAATAAATCAGCCATGATGGAATGGCAGAGCCGACTCAATGGGCCAAGTGGCTAATTCTGCTTCTGTGTCTTATCATCTTATGATCAATGCTACCTTTGCGTACCCTGGTCTAAATCTGATTCAGCCTGGGCAACTTAGAATGGCGAATGCATGCCAGATTTGTCTGAAATTTCTATATTCTATATCCCATGAATAAATAAATGTAAACAATGTAACTTTCTAAAGACCGTATCTGTTCCTATCCAGTGTAATCCAATAAATGTTGTACTAGATCAAAGTCAATATTCATAGTGATTCATATCACAATGCACACTAGACCTTCAAATCAATTCTCATTTTAGGTATAATTTAGCTTCTATTGAAAATGAATAATTAAATAGATTAAATGATAAAGTTGTTGCAATCACATTATTTTAACAATATGCTGTTATATATAAAAGACCTGTCAGAAAACCGTGCTACATTAGCAGGATATGTATTCAATAGGACTGAAGAAAGGTCTTTTTTCAGTATATCAGTTTCTCACCTGTCTGCATGCAAACTTACCCAGATCATGCATTTTAGCATATTGGTTTGATTCAATTGTGACATTGCGGATAACATAAAGCTTGTCATTGAAGCAGGTCCATAAGGTAACTGCAGCAACTGCAACTCCGAGGAACTAGTACAAAACACGACAGGGAAAGTAATCAGATACAAAGGTGCAGACTGAGCAAAACTGTTCATTACAAGACAGATGATAAAAAGTAAACATTTTATTGAATCTTTGTTTCACTCCACTCCTTCTCCCCAGCGAATTTCTCTCCTACTAATATACTAAGGACATATTTTGTTTCATGCAAGTGCCTTAAAATGCCCTTTTTATTTCTGATACCTCTTTAAGAAAGAAAAACCATTGATCATATTTCAATGACACTTTTTTTAATATACATTGAAATGCTTTATACATCTCCACAGTTCATGCATTCATTGCCATGGTAAAGGCATACCATTCTTTCTAAAACAGGTGGAATTCTTCCTCTACTAACTAGATGACTGCTTTTTAAAAAATGAATCATACATTACCTATTTACCATTGAATAGACAACAAGAATTCTTATTGTCCTGAATATGTTGCTAAACCCACGTAGACAAAGGAAACCTGAACTGAAATTTTAGTTTTCTTTGAAATAAACCTTTCCACTTGCTTTTGGCTCAAGACACCTTTTAGAAAATTAAGTTTTTGTAGTTCTCCCCTCTTTTCTTTAAAACATGATGTTGGATTAAACAGTTTTTTCCCAAAATGAATTTAATCAGTTATTATTTTCCATCCCAAGCATTTACAGAAAATATTTCACTGATTATAGCATGTTCGCAGGGACTAACCATAAGCTATAGTTAGGTAGGTCTTTAATAACCTTCAAAATTACTAAAAAAAACTAATATATAGTTGAACTCTTATAATTTGCTATTTGATTTTTCTGAAACACTGATCTTTCAGCATCAGGCTCACCTGATTCTGTTTCCCAAGCTACCTTAAACTTTCCAGAGCCCTCCTCCCATGTTCTTTTTAAAAATCAGTGGAGATGTGTTCGCACATGCCCTATAAACTGACCTGGTCCCCATTCTCACACTTGCCCATTGGGTCCTGATTTTCAAGGCTCCTTTAAATCCACCAGACCATATGACATTTAAGCTCACCAGGTTTTGTTTCCTATTCTGCCTTCAAACTTTTATTATGCTATAGTGTCGATTCTGTCAATTAAAACTGTGCTTGGATTATACATAAGAATAATATCCAATAGTTCAGAAAATCTGCCAGTTCAGCAAAGTTCCAAGCATGCCAGGCATATTGGACTATCAGAGTTTTACTGTGTCCACTATGGTTTTTTTAAAAAATTCCAAGTATATTTAGAATTTAAAACACAGCCAGTTTTTGATTTGATATCTAGATCACTAAACTACTCCTTTATCTGCTGCCATAAATATCGGTGCTTTTTCCTCCAGATTTTTTTTCTTGCTACATTTTATGACAAGTATTTGGTCTTCTTTTAGATCCATAGAACACTACAGCACTGAAAACAGGCCATTCGGCTCTTCTAGTCTTTGCCGAAACTTTATTCCGCTAGTCCCATTGACCTGCACCCAGTCCATAACCCTCCAGACCTCGCCCATCCATGTATCTATCCAATTTATTCTTAAAACTTAAGAATGAGCCTGCATTTACCACATCAGATGGCAGCTCATTCCACACTTCCACCACTCTCGGAATGAAGAAGTTCCCCCTAATGTTCCCCTTTTCACCCTAAAGCCATGTTCTCTCTCCTAATCTGAGTGGAAAGAGCCTACTCACATTTACTCTGTCTATACCCCTCATAATTTTGTAAACCTCTATCAAATCCCCCCTCATTCTTCGACGCTCCAAGGAATAAAGTCCTAACCTGTTCGATCTTTCCCTGTAACTCAGCTCCTGAAGACCCGGCAACATCCTAATAAATCTAGTTTCACTTTATCATCAACAAATCAGCTACAAGTCTGACTCTGGCTTAAATGTGAACTACTCCTGAAGATAACTTGGACCAAGAAATTATGGCAAATAAAACTGTGATCTTTGTTACCCAATGAGAATCAGAAAGTTAAATGGTACAATCTTATGCCACTGTGTCCATGTTGTCCATCAAGTACCCATCTCCACTGGTCCAAATTAAAGAAAGATTAGTTTTATCCATCTCCCGTACACTGAAACATGTGTTATTTGGGTCTGAGGATTACTGGGGTAGCCCACAAGTATTGCAATGCTTCTGGCACTAACATACCACGCCTGTAACTTTCTAACCCTAACCTGTACATCTTTGGAGTGTGGGAGGAATCCTGAGCACCCAGAGGAAATTGATGTGGTTACAGGAAGAATGTGCAAAGCCCTGGCAAACAGCGGCAGGAATTAAACCACAGTTGCTGGCACTGTAAAGCACTGCACTAAACACTACACTACTGTACCACTTGGCCCATAGCCTCCTATACTTTGGTAGTTCAAGTGCTTGTCCAGGTGCTGCTTAGATGTTGCTACAGCCTCTGCCTCGGGCAGTGTTCCAGAATCCAACCTCACGATGAATGAGAACAATTCCTAAGAAGCAGTCCTTGTGGGAAAGGTGGGATTTTGGTGCAAGGTGTGCACACGTGTGTGGACTAAGATGCAAAACTACAACACTCATCCTGCTTTTGTGGGAATTTTGAGATATTCTTGGCAAGGATTGGGCTGTTTATTCCATTTCCATTTTCACGACATTGAAAGATAAGCTAAGTGGACAGAATAGTAACGGAATTTGTCTTACAACAAAGAAATTTGTAAGCTGGGCTTTTGTTCCAAGTTGGTTAACAGCTACTGAAAGGGACCTTTTCAAAAAGTATAATTCTGCAGGTTGGGCAGCAAGGGCTTCCATTTCCAATAAACAGAGAGCAAGCAACAATGAATAAGCACAGATTGTGGTTTTAATTAACTATTGACAATTCTGGATGCAATATTAAAATATTTCAATTCTACTCTTATTAGGCATGGGGCCAGGAACATATAGCAATTTGATACTAAACTGAAGGTTTATTGGAGAGACCAAGATAGATTTTGTCCATACTGTTGATTACTCCTATCTACACGAATCCTATTTGCTTGCACGAGTTCCATAACTTTTTATGTCTTGCTTATTAAATGCCTATTTGTCTGTCCAAGTAGCTATTAAATCTTGTGATTGTATCTGATTCCAGCATCTCTTCTGGCAGATTGTTCCAGATATGAACCAGTCCTTCTTCTTACCTTTCCCCCTTGTTTTTGATATCCTGATCATGAGGAAAAGATGAGTATGATATACCTTATCTGTGCTTCTAAGAGTCTTATACAAATCCATCAGGACATACTTCCAGTCTTTGTTCCAAGGAAAGCAAGCCCAGCCTATCCAATTTTTTCCCACACCTTAAATCCTCCAATTCAGGCAACATCCTGATGAATCTCCTCTGAAGTCCCTCCATTATAATCACATCCTTCCTATAGTGCAGAGACCAGAACTATACACAATACTCCAAGAACAGCCAAAGGAGTGTTTAGTTAAATTGCAAAGTAACAAATTAACATATATGTATTATGCTCCTATCTATGAAACCAAGCATGCCATTTGCCTTCTTCACCATCCTATCAACCTGCATTGTGACTTTCAGTGAATAATAGACTTGGTTGCCTTGGCCGCACACATCATCAACTTGACTCTGAGACTCTAAATTGTATTAGACTTCAAAGAAAGCAATCTAACAAAGGAAGTACTTAAATGTGGAGATTAGATTGAGTGGTTTGGTCAGTATAATGTAAGTATGTGGCATGTGTTCAGCAATCTAAACCAAACAAGATTAAAAAAACAGTGAGAGAGATGACAGAATGACAGGTTCTGTTACAAACAAAAATAAAGCTACCAAATTTGTAGAATTCAGTTGGAATTGAGTTTGAGAGAACACTGTGAGTCCAGGATGAAGATTAGGTGTTGTTCTCAAGTTTGGGGTGGGTTCTTTATAGCAGTGCAGAACGCTATAAATAGTCTGGTCAAAGAGGAACTAGGCTGGTGAATTAAAATAACAGGCTCAGAGTCATTCCTGTCAACTGAAGGCAGATTTTTTTTTTTTCTAAAGACTAGGTGGGTTGCAATGGAGTAGAAGCTTTAATCTTCTTCCTGGCAGTGTGTTGCCCAAAAATTAAAAGTAACCCTTCTTTCATCCGGTGAGTTCATAAATGGGGGACAGTCTAATATTACAGTCATGTCCTCCTTCAGTTTAAGGACGAGTAGGCACAAGGAAGTGATCGCCACCCATGGCGCTACCCAGGTCAAACAGCCCTGGCCCTTGTACTCACAAACTCCCACCGAAAACACCCCAAGGAGAGGGGATGATGTGGGGAGTGGGGAGGTCGAAGGTCTTAAAAAACGTTAAGAGTCTGAACCTTGCGAACAGACTTAACCCAACTTTTAAAAGCGTTTCAAAAACCGAGGCAAATGCATATACACATCACTAGTGTCCGTTTACTATTCCAGGACTTGCAGCATTCGCTAAGGAAATTGTTTGTACGTAAAAATAAACTAAATGTTAGTTTAGTTTTTAAATTAAGCATTATTTAAGTAAACTACCGAACTTCAGTATTCGTTGCTTTAGTCTCCCGCAGAAGGTTTTAAAAACACAAACCAACATAGCACGAGTGCCCTACTTCAGAATTAACCGGTTAGTGTTAATACTGCCATTAATGATTTTGACATTTACCATAACGATGAAGCTGATGCCCAGCAGCTGGTAACTTGTGGTTCTGATCAGACACCCGATCCCCATATTTGTAACTATGTTCACTTTTCAATTTACAAAAAGAGACGGGCTGTCCTTCGGCATTGTCAGACCGCGACAATTCAACCTGATATGGATCAGCTCGCTTCTCGCGCTCCCCGCGGCTTTGCGTCTCTGCTTTTGGGCGCGACTTTTCTGTCGATAGTCAGCCGAGAGCAACTATAAATGTAGTTACGAATATTTATCTGCTTAACCATCTGTTGAAAGCTCTTGACGCGGTAATCCCCATAAATGGGATCATCAAAGCATTCGTAAAATGTGGTCCTCAAATTGGCAAATTTTATAATCTCGTCAGATGTACGACGAACTACGGAAAAAAAACACTGTTTTGGCACAGGGGAGTCCACGTTGTTCTTGCACAAAGAAGTGGGAAGTAGCTTGCAGTTGCATCAAATAATTTTGGGCTTCAATGAACACAAAGGCAGGACACATATAGAAACACGTCAGACGCAGTGTAATAAGAAAAGGTTGGGTGTGCTGCTTTGTGTTTTAGACCATAAGATATAGGAGCAGAATTAGGCCATTTGGCCCATCGAGTCTGCTCCACTATTTCATCATGACTGATTCATTTTCCCTCTCAGTCCCAATCTCCTGCCTTCTCCCCATATCCGTTCATGCCCTATCAACCTCTGCCTCAAATGTACCCAATGACTTGGCCTCAACAGCCACCTGTTCCACAGATTCACCACTTTCTGGCTAAAGAAACTCCTCCCCATCTCCATTATAAAAGGCCACCCCTCTATTCTGAGGCTGTGTTCTCTGGTCTAGACATCTCTGTAGGGAACATCTCTCCACATCACTTTACTGAGGTCTTTCAACATCCATTAAGTTTCAATAAGGTCACCCCTCATTTTTTTCTGAGTTCCAGTGTGTAGAGGCCCAGAAACATTAAACACTCCTCATATGACAAACCCTTCAATCCCAAAATCATTTTCATGAACCTCCTATGAACCCTTTCCAATGTCAGCACATCCTTTCTTAGATTATGGGTCCAAAATTGCTCAGAGCACTCAAATGAGGTCTCACCAGTGTTTTATAAAGCCTCAACATTACATCTTTGCTTTTATATGCTAGTCCTTTTGAAATGAATGTTAACGCTGTAATTGCCTTCCTCACCACCAACTCAATTTGTAAATCAACCTTTAGGGAATCCTGCACGAGGACTCCCAGGTCTCTTTGCACCTCAGATTTTTGAAAGTGTAAAGAGCTGGAAACAGCTAGCAGGAATGGTAGTTCTGTGTTTAAGCAAAACACTCCTTTAGGGGATTTAAAGCAGAGAGAAGGTGGAGCAAAGTCAAGATAGCGCTAAACAGCGACTCCTTTGCTTGCATCTTTGGAAACAGCTCTATTTCTATCTTTGAAATCTCCTCTTTTCCTTTTCAAGGCTCTTTTGAAGACCCTGACCTGGAGTTACACTCTGACATCGGTTCTTTGCGGGAATGGGTCCCGCTCTCAGGGCCTCACGACCGGCCGCTATTTGATATCCCGCTATTTAATTGCAGCCCAAAAACTTGCCAACATCCATGTGCGACCTGGAAGACTATCACACATTCAGGGTGCCGGAATTTTGTGGCTCTGGAGTTGGGTTGATTCAAAGCCAGTGCCCCTGACCGAGGCGTCGTGGGAGAACTTGGAACATCAGGAGCAGCAGGTTAGCTGCCGTGGTCTGTGTGTTCAGAAACCCGAGCCCTGGGGCCGACTCTCCGGGTGCAGAGCTCGGAAAAAGTGATGCAACAGACTTTTAACATCATAAGTCAGCGAATTGTTTGTCATGCCTCCCCTTTCGCTGTGAAATGAGGACATCTCTTTTTCCCTTATTAGGGTGAGAGAGAGCCTGTGGTACATCGAATTACAGGGTGAAGCGAGTAGTCTTCGGGGTACTGCAGGCCTGTGTCTTTAATGATGCTTTGCTGCACATTTGAGTGCTCGGTGGAGGGTGCTGATGATTTTTTGCTGGTGGGGGTCGTTGCCATGCTGCTGCTTGTGCATGTGAGGGGTGAGCTGGGGGGGGGGGGCTTTGGGGTTCTAACATTCAACTGTCATTCGTACTTCGGGGCACTCCTTTGTGTGCGTGGATGTTTGCAAGGAAAAAGAATTTCAGGATGTATATTGTATACATTTCCCTGACATTAAATGTACCTATTGAACCTACTGTTATTTGAGATAATTGACTTGTTACAGGCTTTAGAAGCAACTGTCTCAAATCCAGCTCCTGCCTGTGTCAGGTTGAGAGTTTCAAGTCCTTATGTGTAAATATCAGCACTCGATCCCAGATCAGCCATATCAGGGTTATGACCCAAGAAAGCACACTGATACCTCTACTTCCCCAGAAGGCGAAGGAAGTTCAGTATGTTCCTGATGACTCGTACCAGCTATTACAGCTGCACTAGAAAGCATTCCACCTGGATGGATATAGCAACTGCTCTGCCCAACACCACCAAAAAATTGCAGAGAGTCCTTCATACAGCCCAGACCGTCACACAAATCACCTTCCCCTCCGTAGACTCTGCCCACTCTTCCTGCTGCCTTCGGAAAGCAGCGAACATAATGAGGAACCCCCTCCCTTCCCCTGTCCTATTATTCTCCGTTCTTCCCTTTCCCATCAGGGAGCAGATGCAAAATCTTGACAGCAGGCATCACCAGACTCAAGGACAGCTTCTATCACATGGTTAATCGAACTCTTGAATAGAACTGAAGGATGTTAAAGGATGACTCTTGATCTCTCCAGCTACCGTACCTCATCAGGGCCAATACACTTTATTTATCTATCAATACTGCATTTTTTTTGTAATTGTAACACTATATTCTGCTATCTGTTTTCCTTTTTAATATTTCTCTGTACTTACAGTCCCTATAAAAAGTATTCACTCTTCTTGGCAGTTTTCATGTTTTATTGTTTTACAACACTGAATCACAGTGGATTTAATTTGGCTTTTTTGACACCGATCAACAGAAAAAAGAGGTCTGTTTTTGGAGACCTGTGTGCAGTCAAGGTTTTTTAACTGACTGTTGTAAAATACACTTGTATCTGGAAGGTCCATCTGCTGGTGAGTCAGTATCCTGGCAAAACCATGAAGAGAAAAGAATACTCTAAGCAACTCCATGAACAAGTTATTGAAAAGTGCAAGTCAGGAGATGGATGCAAGAAAGTTTCCAAGTCACTAAATATTCTGTGGAGTATAGTTGTCAATCATCAAGAATGGAAAGAATCTGGCACAGCTGTAAATCTGCCTGAAGCAGGAGGTCCTCAAAAACTGAGTGGCCACCAAGAGACCCATGACAACTCTGGAAGAGTTACAAGCTTCAGTGGCTGAGATGGGAGAGACTGTGCATACAATAGCTGTTGCCCAGGTAATTCACCAGTCACAGCTTCATGGGAGAGTGGCGTAGAGAAAGCCACTGTTGAGAAGAAACTCAAGTGAAATCTTAGCTAAGGTTTGCTAGAATGTGTGTGGGAGACTATGAAATCAGCTGGAAGAAAGTTCTATGGAAATGAAACCGAAATTCAGCTTTTTGGCCATCAGACTAAATGCTGTGTTTGGTGTAAGCTAAACACCACACATCATCAAAAACACACCGTCCCTACTGTGAAGCATGGTGAAAGCTGTGTCGTGCTGTGGGGATGCTTCACTGCAGCAGGCCCTGGAAGGCTTGTGAAGGTAGAGGATAAAATAAATGCAGGAAAATACAGGGAAATCCTGGAGGAAAACAGTCTGCAAGAGAACTGCAACTTGGGAGAAGATTTTTTTTTCCCAGCAAGGCAATGACCCCAAGCATAAGGCCACGGCTACATGCGAATGGCTTAAAAACAGCAAAGTTAATGTCCTGGAATGACCAAGTCTGAGTCAGACCTCAATCCAATTGAGAATACTGGCTGGACTTGAAAAGGGCTGTTCACTTACAACCCTTATGCAATCTGACAGAGGTTGAGCAATTTTGTAAAGAAGAATGAGGAAAAAATTGCAGTGTCCAGACATACAAAGCTGATAGCGACATATCCACACAGACTCATGGTTGTAATTGCTGGCAATGACGCATCTACTAAATACAGAGTTGAAGGGGGTGAATACTTATGCAATCACTTATTTTGTGTTGTATATTCGTAATTAATTTAGATCATTTGTAGAGATCTGTTTTCACTTTGACACAAAACAGACTTTTTCTGTTGACCAGTGTCAAAAAACCAAAATAAATCTTCTGTGATTCAATGTTGTAAAACAATAAAATGTGAAAACTTCCAAAGTGGTGAATACTTTTTATAGGCACTGTATGTATGGGTTGATCTATCTGGATGACATGCCATTAAAAGGTTTTCACTGTATTTTCAAATTATTTATTAAATATTAAGATACAGTGTGAAGTAGGTCCTTCTAGCCCTTTGAGCTGCGTTGCCCAGCAACCCCCAATTTAACCCTAGCCTAATCACAGGACACTTTACAATGACAAATTAACCTACCAACCTTTGGACTGCGGGAGGAAATGGAGCATTCTGAGGAAACGCATACATTTCATGGGAAGGATGTAGAAACTTCTTATAGACAGCGTTGGAATTGAACTTCAAACTCTGGCGCCTTGAGTTGTATTAGAGTTGCGCTAACCACTACGCTACTGTGTGCCCTCATTGCACCTTCAGTGGCCTGTTGGGGGTCATGAGAAATTATTTGGCGACCAGCTGTTTGAAATGTACTTATGCTGGGTATATGGGAACTGTCAGCTTTATGAAGTATACCTATGTTGACACACGTAATTTGCAATATAAAATTATGCAATATAAATGCCTTTGGAGAATAAAATCGATGATTTCAGAGCTAGGGTGCTGAATCAGAGGGACATTAGGACCACGTGTGTCCTTTGTTTCATGGAATCCTGGTTAACCCCTTCTGTACTGGATGCAGCAATTCAGATCGATGGGTTTACTATACACTGCCAGGACAGATCTGTAGAGTCTCTCAAAAGCAGAGGTGGAGGAGTATGCCTCATGATCAGCTCTTCTTGGTGCACAAATATATCAGTGCACTCCCAATTCTGCTCACCAGAACTGGAATAACCAGCGGTAAAGCGCCGTCCATTTTATGTGCCACGGGAGATCTCTGGAGTCATTTTGGTAGCAGTTTACATTCCACCTCAGGCCAATGTTAATTCAGGCTTTAGACGATCTGAGCAATGGGATCAACATGGCCAAAACAGCGCACCCTAGTGCCTTCACCATCGTTATGGGAGATTTTAACTAGGCTAGTCTGAAAAAATCACTAAGCAACTACCAGCAACAGATCACTTGCAATACCAGAGGAAACAACACAATGTTACACCACCATCAAGAATGCCTACCGTGCTATTCCACGCCCTCACTTCAGGAAGTCTGATCACCTAGCTGTACTTCTATTCCCTGAGCATAGGCAGAGACTGAAGACTGTAGCACCAGCAGTGAGGACTAAGAAGGTTTGGATAAGGAAAGCACAGGAGTGCCTACAGGACTGCTTTGAATCGGTGGACTGGACTGTATTCAGGGATTCATCTTTGAATGTGGATGAATATGCTGCAGTTGTTACAGACTTCATTAGTGAGTGTGTGCCCACAAAGACTTACTGTACATTCCCAAACCAAAATCCATGGATGAACCAGGAGGTACGTCGTCTGCTGAAGGCTAGATCTGTGGCATTGAAGTCTGGCGACCCAGGCCTGTACCAGAGAGCCAGGTATGATTTCTGGAAGGCTATTTCAAGGGCGAAGAGACAATTTCGAATGAGGTTGGAGGCGACACCGGATGCACGGCAACTCTGGCAGGGTTTGCAAGACTTTACTTCCAACAAAGCGAAACCCAATAGCAGGAATGGCAGTGATGCTTCACTACCAGATGAACTCAACGCCTTCTATGCCTGCGTTGAAAGGGAGAACACAACTGCAGCTGTGAAGATCCCTGCTGCATCTGATGACCCTGTGATCTCCGTCTCAGAGGCTGATGTTAGGCTGTCTTTAAAGAGAGTGACCCCTTGCAAGACAGAAGGTCCCGATGGAGTACCTGATAAGGCTCTGAAAACCTGTGCCAACCAACTAGTGGGAGTATTCAAGGATATTTTCAACCTTCCACTGCGATGGAAGGAAGTTCCCACTTGCTTCAAGAATACCGGTGCCTAAGAAGAATAATGTGGGCTGCCTTAAAGACTATCGCCTGGTAGCACTCACATCGACAGTGATTAAATGCTTTGAGAGATTGGTCATGACTCCTGCCTCAGCAGGGACTAGGAACCACTGCAATTTGCCCATCCCCACAATAGGTCAATGGCAGACACAATCTCAATGGCTCTCCACATGGCTTTAGACCACCTGGACAACACAAACACTGTTTGCGATGCTGTTCACTGACTATAGCTCAGCATTTAATACCATCATTCCCACAGTCCTGATTGAGAAGTTGCAGAACCTGGGCCTCTGTATCTCTCTCTCCAATTGGATCCTCGGCTTCCTAACCAGAAGACCACAATCTGTGCAAATTGGTGATAACATATCCTGCTTGCTGAAGATCAACACTGGCGCACCTCAGCAGTGTGTACTTAGCCTACTGCTCTACTCTCTATATACCCATGACTGTGTGGCTAGGCATAGCTCAAATACCATCTATAAATTTGCTGATGATACAACCATTGTTGGTAGAATCTCAGATGGAGACGACAGGGCATACAGGAGTGAGGTATGCCAACTAGTGAAGTGGTGTTGCAGCAGCAACCTGGAACTCAACGAAAGAGCTGATTGTGGACTTCAGGAAGGGTAAGACAAAGGAACACATACCAATCCTCATAGAGGGATCAGAAGTGGAGAGAGTGAGAGCAGTTTCAAGTTCCTGGGTGTCAAGATCTTTGAGGATCTAACCTGGTCCCAAAGTATCGATGTAGTTATAAAGAAGGCAAGACAGCAGCTATACTTTATTAGGAGTTTGAAGAGATTTGGCATGTCATCAAATACACTCAACAACTTCTATAGTTGTGCCACGGAGAGCATTCTGACAGGCTGCATCACTGTCTGGTGTGGAGGGGCTACTGCACAGGACCAAAAGAAGCTGCAGAAGGTTGTAAATCTAGTCAGCTCCATCTTGGGTACTAGCCTACAAAGTACCCAGGACATCTTCAGGGAGCAGTGTCTCAGAAAGGCAGCGTCCATTATTAAGGACCTCCAGCACCCAGGGCATGCCCTTTTCTCACTATTACCATCAGGTAGGAGGTACAGAAGCCTGAAGGCACACACTCAGCGATTCAAGAACAGTTTCTTCCCCTCAGCCATCCAATTCCTAAATGGACATTGAATCTTTGGAAACTACCTCACTTTCTTCTTATTATACAGTATTTCTGTTTTTGCACATTTTAAAATCTATTCAATATACGTATACTGTAATTGATTTACTTGTTTATTTATTATTATTATTTTTATTTCATGTATTTTTTTCTCTGCTAGACTATGTATTGCACTGAACTGCTGCTGTTAAGTTAATAACACTTGCCGATGATAATAAACCTGATTCTGATTCTGATTCACTCTTGAATGTGCCGCCAGCAGGTGGTGCTGTTTTCCTCTAATCTCACTATTGCTTTTCACTAAATAATGACAAGGCAGTTCTATTAAAATGCTGAATACTGGTTAGTAATTTTCCCTTCTAGCTACAAATGCAGTATTCTTTCATTCTGTTTTGTTCCTAATATTCTCCCAGATATAACACCAGGGAATCTGCAGATGCTGGAGTTTCAAACAACTCACACAAAATGCTGGTGGAACACAGTAGGCCAGGCAGCATCTATAAGGAGAAGCACTGTCGACGTTTCGGGCCGAGACCCTTCATCAGGACTAACTGAAAGGAAAGGTAGTAAGAGATTTGAAAGTAGTGGTGGGGGGGGGGGGGGGGTTAATGCGAAATGATGGGAGAAGACCGCAGGGGGTGGGCTGAAGCTAAGAGCTGAAAGGTGATTGGCGAGAGTGATACGGAGCTGGAGAAGGTAAAGGATCATGGGACGGGAGGCCTCGGGAGAAAGAAAGGGGGAGGGGGGGATGCACCAGAGGGAGATGGAGAACAGGCAAACAACTAAATATGTCAGGAATGGGGTAAGAAGGGGAGGAGGGGCATTAACGGAAGTTAGAGAAGTCAATGTTCATGCCATCAGGTTGGAGGCTACCCAGCCGGTATATAAGGTGTTGTTCCTCCAACCTGAGTTTGGATTCATTTTGACAGTAGAGGAGACCGTGGATAGACATATCAGAATGGGAATGGGACGTGGAATTAAAATGTGTGGCCACTGGGAGATTCTGCTTTCTCTGGCGGACCGAGCATAGGTGTTCAGCGAAATGGTCTCCCAGTCTGCGTTGGGTCTCACCAATATATAAAAGGCCACACCAGGAGCACCGGACGCAGTATACCACACCAGCCGACTCACAGGTGAAGTGTCGCCTCACCTGGAAGGACTGTCTGGGGCCCTGAATGGTGGTGAGGGAGGAAGTGTAAGGGCAGGTGTAGCACTTGTTCCGCCTGCAAGGATAAGTGCCAGGAGGGAGATCGGTGGGAAGGGATGGGGGGGGGGGGGGGGGAACCAAGTGGACAAGAGAGTCGTATAGGGAGTGATCCCTGCGGAAAGCAGAAAGGGGGGGGGAGGGAAAGATGTGCTTGGTAATGGGATCCCGTTGGAGGTGGTGGAAGTGTTCTCCCAGATATGCTGGCTCTTTCCCTCCCTCAATTGATCATTATTTACATGGGAACATTGAGAGTCAGGTCATCACAGTCACCATACTTCTAAAGTGAGATCCATCATGCACACTTTTCAAGTATAACCCTTGAGGACGGTCCACCTTCTCTACCTTGCCAGGAAAACTAAGGCCAACTGTAATACTCCCACTACACGTCACACTGCATCGAATCAACAAGCTCTGAGAACTGAATTTAAGACTCTCAGGTCTCTTAAGTTATGCAACATATTGATTAACTACACCTCCTAGGAGCAATGAGACTCAAATTAATTAGATGAAATAATTAATCAAGTGGCAATTGAACCTTCTAAGGAGTGCTTAGCAAAGGCGCTCTCCCTACGTCCATTGTGGCTAACACCAATGACCTCATTAATCTGATAATAATGAAGATGATTATCCTCCTCATTGAATTTTGCATTCAGAAGTGATGGTGTTGTTTGCCCTATGGAAATGTGTGTCATGTTGGGCACTCAGCCATTCCAGTGTCATTTCTCTTAAATACAGTATATACTTATAACTACACTGATAAAGTTGAACTCAGATTCACAAAGCAATTATATCGTACATCTATATATTACCAAACACTGCGCCATCTAAGCAAACATGAGGAAATCTGCAGACGCTGGAAATTCAAACAACACACATAAAATGCTGATGGAACGCAGCAGGTCAGGCAGCATCTATAGGGAGAAGTGCTGTCGACGTTTCGGGCCGAGACCCTTTGTCAGGACTAACTGAAAGGAAAGATAGTAAGAGATATGAAAGTGGGAGGGGGAGGGAAGGGAAAATCTGAAATGATAGGAGAAGACAGGAGGGGAAGGGATAAAGATAAGAGCTGGAAAGTTGATTGGCAAAAAGGATACACGGCTGGAGAAGAGAAAGGATCATGGGACAGGAGGCCTAGGGAGAAAGAAATGGGGAGGGGAGCACCAGAGGGAGATGGAGAACAGGCAAAGAGTGATGGGCAGAGAGAGAAAAAAAGGAGAGAGAGAAAAAGGGGGGGGGGAATAAGTAAATAAATAAGGGATGGGGTAAGAAGGGGAGGAGGGGCATAAACGGAAGTTCCTGCCATCAGATTGGAGGCTACCCAGCCGGTATATAAGGTGTTGTTCCTCCAACCTGAGTGTGGCTTCATCTTGACAGTAGAGGAGGCCATGGATAGACATATCAGAATGGGAATGGGACATGGAATTAAAATGTGTGGCCACTGGGAGACCCTGCTTTCTCTGGCGGACAGAGCGTAGACATTCAGCAAAACGGTCTCCCAGTCTGCGTCGGGTCTCACTCATATAGAAGGCTACACCGGGAGCACCGGACGCAGTATACCACACCAGACAACTCACAGGTGAAGTGTTGCCTCACCTGGAAGGACTGTCTGGGGCCCTGAATGGTGGTAAGGGAAGAAGTGTAAGGGCAGGTGTAGCACTTGTTCCACTTACAAGGATAAGTGCCAGGAGGGAGATTGGTGGGAAGGGATGGGGGGGGACGAGTGGTCAAGGGAGTCGCACAGGGAGCGATCCCTGCAGAAAGCAGAAAGGGGGGGAGGGAAAGATGTACTTGGTAGTGGGATCCCGTTGGAGGTGGCACAAGTTACGGAGAATTATATGTTGGACCCGGAGGCTGGTGGGGTGTAGGTGAGGACAAGGGGAACCCTATACTGAGTGGGGTGGCAGGAAGATGGGGTGAGAGCAGATGTGCGTGAAATGCGAGAGATGCGTTTGAGAGCAGAGTTGATGGTGGACGAAGGGAAGCCCCTTTCTTTAAAAAAGGAAGACATCTCCTTCGTCCTGGAATGAAAAGCCTCATCCTGAGAACAGGTGCAGCAGAGATGGAGAAATTGCGAGAAGGGGAGGCCTCCCTAGGCCTCCCGTCCCATGATCCTTTCCCTTCTCCAGCTGTGTATCCCTTTTGCCACTCACCTTTCCAGCTCTTAGCTTTATCCCTCCTCCTCCTGTCTTCTCCTATCATTTCAGATTTCCCTCTCCCCCTCCCACTTTCATATCTCTTACTATCTTTTCTTTCAGTTAGGCCTGACGAAGGGTCTCGGCCCGAAATATCGACTGTACTTCTTCCTATAGATGCTGCCTGGCCTGCTGCATTCCACCAGCATTTTATGTGTGTTGCCATCTAAGCAAATATACCGATGTAAGTGGCTTAACAAAGATCAATATAATATTGGCTACTGTTCACTTCACGGTATCACTGCCACATTTCTATGGCTGTAAACAAGACATTCATAGTTCATGAGAATTACATTACAGTGCCACCTACTGTTTATGCAAGGATTCCAAGGCTGCATGATATATGTATATCCATATGTATATGGATATATATACATATCCATATGTAATCCATATATATTACCTAAATTCCCATAGGGTTTTTACGAGAAGTGGGATTAGATAAGGATACAGTATAAATAGATGGGATTTCTTTGCACAATGTTTTTCACTCAGTTTGTGAGGTAACAATTCATGGTAAGCAACTATCATTAATATTTGTAAATATACTGGATCAAAACAAAATGTCTCCTAATTTGGGTGCGTAACCGCTGAAGCTGACGGGATGAAAGTCTTTGGTTTGGACTTCAAGGCAAGCTATTTAAACAATTACAACATAGTTCCAACTTTGTGCAAGCCCACATCACAACATGGCAAGAAGTTCAGTGCAAATTGTTGCTGGTTTAAAATAAAGCGGATTATGATATTGTACGAATGAAATGCAGCATTCTGAATCAGTGTTTTAAATACCCACAGTCATTGGCCTTGGGCCAACAAAAAAAAGGGGTATGACTGTTTTTAATCACAGTGAACTAATGTTACTTTGCTATTCATTCTCGCCTATGGGCGAATAGTTAATGTCCATCTCTAGTTGGCCTTGAGAGGGCAGCAATGAGCTGCTTTCTGTCACAGCTGCACTTTTTTTAAGTCGTGAAGGCACTAACTATCACAGTACCATTAGGTAAAATGTTCCTGGATTATGACCCAGTGACAATGAAGAAATGGCAATCTATTTCCAGGTCAGGGTGAAGAGCTTGCAGGTGGGGGTGGTTACCTCTACCTGTTGCCCATGACTTTCTTGGTAGGTGTTGAAAAAGCCTTGGTAAGTTATTGCTGTGAATCGTACACACTGGTCTGCTGACAGTGAATCCGATATGGAGCCAGGCATGCTTCTTTATCCTAGAATGCTGTTGGAGCTGTGACCTTCCAGTCAAATGGGGAATATTCCATCTCACTTTTGTTTTGTGCTTTGAAGATGTCAGAAAGATTTAGGGGGAAGGAGTTGAACGGATGGCTGCTGGTTTCCCTGAACTTAAGGTGCTCTTGTAACTACAATATTTGGATCCACTTGAGTGCCAACTTGATATCCTAGACACCTTTGGGTCTAGTTGTAGGCACTCCTACAATATATTGGGGCTGAGGTGATTGACCTCCAACAGGTAGGGTTTTTCTTTGATGCCCATTGATTTAAACTTTATTCAGGATCTGTGGTGGAACAATAGAACAAATAATCTCTTGCTGTAAAATTTCAAGCACTTCACCTTAGTATATTGGTTCTTTTAATGTTTGGAGCAAAGCTATAATGCAGAATGGAGCATTATGCGCTTAGCAAGTCAGCAAGCAAGTTTTTCATTTGTGGCTATAGGTAACATTATTGAACAGATCAACACCATTGATCTGTTTCTGCCAATGATTGAGAGTAGCGTAATTGTGATTAGTTTGATTAGATTTGTTTGTTTGTTTTAGAACATACTGGGGAATTTGTAACATTGTAAGATGGAATCCACCCTGGAACACCTTGGTTAGAGTTGCAGCAGATAGTGGAGCACACATCACTACTTGCTCAGCAGTCGGGTCTCTCTAATCAGAGTTCTTAGACGCTTTGTGATAATATTTGGAATGAGTTGCATTGCTTATGTCTGGCTTCTGTCATGTTAGGACCTCAGGAAAAAGACCGAGATAACTCAGTAGTTACTATTGTATAGTTACAAACACATGTGCGGTGATCTGTCATAGTTGAAGTTGTTCATGAAATCTCCTCCTCATTTGCTCTTAGCTGCTGTCACCAGGCTGAATTGGAGGGCAGTGTTATAATTGACTTTGATTCGTTGAGTGAAAATAAGCTGCGTTCCCACTCTAAATCCATAAATAAAGCCCTGGCTGAAAAGACAAATACATGCATCTTGCAGAAACAGATCCAAACATGATGCTGGCTATAGCTGAGTCACCTGTTTTACTAAGGATAATGAAAAATAGCCACTTTATTAAATTACTGAGGGCACCTGGATCCTATATGTTCCAGAAACTGATGAATTATCTCCATGATAGAAGAGACAATAGCACATCAGTCATGTTTGTTATTAATTTTCATTTCAAATGCTAGGAGATGATAACCATCTTCACAGTAAGGAGATGCAAATATAAGCCCTATCATTCAATTAATTGCTAAAAATAGAACCTGAATATATTTGGTGCTAATGAAGAGCCCATTCAAACTCTGTATAGAGTGGGAGGTGACTGAATTTTGATCAAAGGCAGCAGCATTTGCTCCAGCACACAGTGACGGGAGCAACAAAAGAGAGAGGATATGAGAATCTAACAACAGCTGGCACACATAACTCTCGGGAATTAACAGCACAATGTACCTGTGCTGTGATAAATAGCAAAGCAAGAGAATAGAAGATGGACAGCCAAAGGTTAAGTGGACTGTAAGGAATGAAATGGGCTTTGAAAATGACACAAATCCGCAAGCATTAAAATTTCGGACTGATTTCTTTCTTATTGATCAGCTGAAGCTCTCACTCCATCCAATGTTTTACACGACAATTAGAAATCAAGCCCCTCATTCAGCCAATCTGATGGATGACTGATATGCAAGGATTGTTGGTCCTATTGCTTAATCTTAACCAACTGATCTTCCATCTATTGAATAGCTGATAAACCAGCAACATTGTGACAGGTCATTGACTGACGTATTTATTCATCAATCAAAATTCAAATGGCTACCTGCTCTCAAGTGATTGATGCCTTTTCCTGGATATCATAATGCTAGGTCTTTCAAGCCAATTTGCAGATTTTCAGATCTTTTAACACTGGATTAGTTCCATCAGACATAGCCTGAGAGTGGATGAAATAACTAAATAGGCTTTGATAAATTTGGCATGAAGTGGATAGATTTTCTGAAAGTTATTTTGCCTGGCAGCTCAGCACATTGTTTGAGAAAGTTTAGTTTAAATTTGCCATTCATTCTAACTCTGAAAGAATCAATTTGCAAACTTTCATAAGGAACAGTGTGATAATGGCCATGTTTTTAGTGATGCGAATTGAAGGATAAACATTGGCCAGTCTTCCACCCTTGTTCTTCTGTAAAGTAGTGATACACAATCTTTCCTAGAAGGATGGAAGGTAACACAGTTAATATCTGACACAAAAGGCCGTACGTATGATGCTGTAACACTTTCTCTGCAATACACTGTACGCTGGATTTTTGTGCTTGAGGCTTCGGAGTGGGATTTTGGCCTAGGGTTGCCACATTCAAGGGAGGGGTGCTGTCAACAGAGTCACAGTTGACTTTGTGCCCAGTTCTTGGCTCTAGTGACTTCATTTTCTGATATGTATTGTTATTAAGGTTAGGGCCTGTGGATTTGGCCTCTGAGTAAAATGCTGGGAAGGTTGCCAGAGCCCTTGAAGCAGATTATGTTAATTTAAGAGTAAAAATTAGTAAAATAATCTCAAAGGCACAAAATGTTGGCATGGAAACTTCAACAATCTGTATTACTGAACATCCCTACTGTGTCAATGGAACTATAATAGAAGTGTAATTAAATAATTTATAGGTGCTAAATGCTGTGAAATTCTATTTCAACCACTACATGTCTTAAGAGCAAAAATAATTTAGTGTCAGTTAAAACATAAATCATATTTAAGAAATGATTACTTACCAAAAGTCTGATTCAAATTCTGTTATGTTTCAGATGAAAGAGTAATACTTATTGTTCTTCATTCTTTCAAGTTGCCTATGCATACACAGGACCTATCCTCCCATGAGACAGAGCTCCTTTTAAACAATTACAACAAAAGAGCAGTTGATCTTGCCCTACACTTTTTAACATAGTCTCAGGGTGGGTCAGGCTTTAAATGCTATAAACAAAGTCACTAGGGAGATACCAGGCCTGGAAAGGGGGGTCCCAGGGCTTTCAATCAGCTCTGAGTGGCAGTCTAGTATTTTGCCTTGAGTAATCATTGACTTTGAAGGGGATTGGTAAACTGGAGACTTCAGGAGCCCATTGGGAGTCCAGTGTCGTGCATTTAATATACTTTATCGTGTAGACTTTATTACTTACATCCTTACATGAGAAATAAAAATCTTTACATCTCCGTCTAAATGAGCAATGTGCAAATTATAGTAATTTATAATAAATATTATGTACAACAGGATAGTCAATATAACATAAGAAATACAGTTGCGTCAGCATGATTTAAGCACTCTGATGGCCTGGTGGAAGAAGCTGTCCCGGAGCCTGTTGGTCCTGGCTTTTATGCTGCAGTACTGTTTCCTGGATGGTAGCAGCTGGAACAGTTTGTAGTAGGGGTGACTCAGGTCTCCAATGATCCTTTGGGCCCTTTTTACACACCTGTCCTTGTAAATGTCCTGAATACTGGGAATTTCACAACTACAGATGCGCTGGGCTGTCCGCACCACTCTCTGCAGAATCCTGTGATTGAGGGAAGTACAGTTCCCATACCAGGCAGTGATGTAACCAGTCAGGATGCTCTCAATCATACCCCTATAGACAGTTCTTAGGATTTGGGGACCCATACCAAACTTCTTCAACCGTCTGAGGTGAAAGAGGCGCTGTTGTGCCCTTTTCACCACACAGCCAGTATGTACAGACCACGTGAGATCCTCGGTGAAGTGTATTCCAAGGAACTTAAAGCTGTTCACCCTCTCAACCCCACGTCCATTGATGTCAATGAGGGTTAGTCTGTCTCCATTCCTCCTGTAGTCCGCAGCCAGCTCCTTTGTTTTTGTGACATTGAGCGAAAGGTTGTTTTCTTGATACCACTGTGTCAGGGTGATGACTTCTTCTCTGTAGGCTGCCTCATTATTATTTGAGATTAGGCCAATCAGTGTAGTGTCCTCGGCAAATTTAATTAACAGATTGGAGCTGTGGGTGGTGACACAGTCATAGGTATACAGAGAGTAAAGGAGGGGGCTTAGTACACAGCCCTGAGGGGCACCTGTGTTGAGGGTCAGAGGTGAGGGAGCCCACTCTTACATCCTGTCGGCAATCTGACTGGAAGTCCAGGATCCAGCTACACAAGTCAGGGTGAAGGCCGAGGTTTCTGAGCTTCCTGTCGAGCCTGGAGGGAATTATGGTGTTGAATGCTGAACTGTAGTCCAAGAACAGCTTTCTCACATAAGCATCTCTCTTCTCCTGATGTGTGAGGACGGAATGTAGAGCAGTGGCTGTTGCGTCACCTGTTGATCGGTTGTGTTGGTAGGTGAATTATAGGGGGCCCAATGTGGGTGGTAGCATGCTGCAGATGTAATCCTTGACCAGTCTGTCAAAGCATTTACTTATTATTGAAGTGAGTGCGAAAGGACACCAGTCGTTCAGACGTGTTACCTTGATCTTTTTAGGTACTGGGACAATGCATCCTAAAGTTGCATTTTGGATCCACAGAAAGAGGATCCAAAATACTATTTTCAGCTGCCAATCCTTTGTATGTGATTCCATTTTTTACCACAGACATTAGATAGAATGCCGGTTAAAACCCAGGTTCGACTGCAGATGTATGAAAACCAACAATACCAAGATAAGCCATCTGCATAGAACTCTAATTTAGAGTGTTCATTTAGGCCTACTCTACTCCAGCACAGTGTTATCGGCTCACAAACACAAGAAGATCTGAAGGTGCTGGAAATCCAAGGCTACATGCACAAAATGCCAGCGGAACCCAACAGTCAGGCAGCGTTTATGGAACTGAATAAGCAGTCGACATTTCAGGTTGAGACCCTTCTTCGGCCTCAGTTTATTCATTTCCATAGAGGCCGCCACACCATAGAACCATAGAAGACTACAGCACAGTACAGGCCCTTCAGCCCTCTATGTTGTGCTAACCCATATAATCCTTATGAAAAAAGTACTAAACCCACACTACCCCATAACCCTCCATTTTTCTTTCATCCATGTGCCTGTCCAGGAGGCTCTTAAATACCCCTAAAGTTTTAGCCTCTACCACCATCCCTGGCAAGTCATTCCTGACTTCCGCTGGCATTTTGTGTGCGTTGCCCAGGTATTATTGGCTACTGCATCTTGTCTGCTTGAACACTCACCTGTTGAGAGAGCATCCCTCTGAAGTCGTACTGTTAGCAGATTCTCCATTTGTCTACTGAACTTGCCATACTCTATATTCATTAAAAATGACATAATTGATTTATTGGAAGAAGATGATAGATCAAACTCAGTAGCAACCTGATCACTCATGTCTGGTACGTAAACAATACATTTTTACAGCTTCACAGCACTGACCAGCCACACGTGTAGATAGTCACTGCTTGTGCCAACAAATACGGTGAGATTAAGAGTTCGGCACGGACCAGGAGGGCCGGAATGGCCTGTTTCCGTGCTGTGATTGTTATATGGTTAAATACGGTGTTTGCTGTGGGCCCATAAGCTCTGAGCTGTGTGAGTTCCAGGCAACAGGCATCTCTAACTGGAGGCAGTCTGCCAACTGCCACCTGTTGGCAATATTGAGCCCACCACCCCAGGTATAGGGGTGGTCATCATTACTTAATGGACCAGCCACATAAGCATTGCCTCTACAAAACAAGTCAGAGACTGTGTTCCACAGGACACAAATCGGGATTTTGGTAAAATGCTCACTGCTTGCCTAAACTGCAGCAACATTTGTGAAGCTTTGGGACAAAGTAAGCTGTTTGATTTGTACCTGCCCCACCACCGTGAGCTTTTCCTTCTTCCACCTCTGACAATCTGTGGCTGCAAGATGCAGTATCTATAGGATACTGATGGGTATTTAATATTTCAGTAATATTTGAATAATATTGTAAACCTATTGTTTGATTAAGCATTCTTTGTTGATAATATAATTCATTCCGGGTTATATGTATGAAGTATGTGAGTGGCATACATCATTATCCCACCACAATGTATGTAAGCACCTCACTAAGATGTGTTACCCTGGCTCCATGTTTTCCTTTTGATTAGTTTTATGTTTTGGAGTTACAAAACATAACATAGATCCTTTAACAACTTACTAAGGCTTCTCTTAAACACACTTCCAAAGCGCACAGCCTTGATAGCTGGACCAATTTGTAAATACATTATTGTGGCCGTGTTGCTGGGTTAGAATCCTAGCCCATTCTTTCTAGAATCACTGCAGAGGATTGTTGCATCATGAGGGCTGTAGCTGTCAGGAGTTCACCTCCATCTTCTCAATGTATGTTGGATTCTGGCCTTGTCAAAAATCCCTGAGTTCCACATCCTAATTGAAATGCTTTTCACATTCTACATTCTGCATTTGTGCACAGTGTAAAACTGAACATAAAACTAACTCTGTTCACAGAATCTTGTCTGATTTCTTCTCCTTATGTCTTTACCACACTGATGCAATATTTTCTCTATTAGAAGTCACATTACTTGACCTAGTTTTTCTGCTGCATGGTTTGAATGCTTAAGGCATGCTAATCTGGTACTGCAGGGAGCATTTGCACTGCATGAAACTCAAGACTTACAGTTCGTTGTGCATCTCACATACACAATGTGATTAACTCTGAATGTGCCTGGAATTTGGTTCAGATAAGCGATCCCCTCACCACCAAACTGATTAGTAAAGGTTGCTTATGATGACCTATAAGAACACTGATTACATTGCAGAAGTTTTCTCCTGGAGAAATCAAAATCATTTAATTAACTTTATCAAAACAAACTTATACCAATGAGCTCTGCCCTGCTGTGAGGTAGCATTGTTGAGAGGCATTTTGGATCAGTTGACTGATTGCTAACTGAGAAACACTGCACAAAGATTTACTTACGTAAGTTAGGTAGATTTACAAGGGGTTAAATTTCGACTGCCTCTAAGAACAAATGCAGAGATTACCATGAAGCAGCTCTGATAGTTTGCAATATAAGCAGCATGTTGTTTGTTGGTTTTGTATGTTTTCAGTTTCCAACCAAGACAAACTAGGCTGTTAATTGGCTGTAAGCATCAGCAGGAGGCAGATCTCATAAGAGCTCGGCTTCAGTTAAAGCCGTCCTCAATCTTCTAAGGGCGAGAACATTGTGGGGGGAGCGGGTACTGTTATTGCTCTGCAAGTAAACCTGATCAGAGAAACACAACCACATAACAATAAAGGAGAGCCCGGCATCTGAAGGGGTTTGACAGGAAGCCTTTGTGAATATTGTGCAGTGTAAAAGAGATGTTCTGACTCTGTAAAAGATCACGAGGCTCTCCAGGCACAAGCTCAGGGGAGATAGGAACAGATAAATACAGAGGTCAACAATAGGTATCATGTCTGAGGATATGACTCTGCTGTTATTAGAAGTCCCATGACTTGTGTAAGTGTTCAGGGTCAATGAATTCATCTCCAAATGCCACCTCCTGCCAATTGTAAAGTCTCAGTTCACCACATCAGCATCGCTGATCTGCCAACAATTTTTATATGAGTCCTAACATTTATATGCACCACCACATTCTTGGCATTGCTGCATGCAACACAGTCACATCTCACAAAGTCAAACTTGTACTACAGTGCCCAAATCGATTGCAGAATGTTCGCTAGAGTTGCTGCGGAGGGTTTAAACTAAGTTGGCAGGGGCTGGGAGCCTGAGTGATAGGGCTGAGGATGGGGCAGCTGGTATACAAGTAAATGCAGTGTGTAGTGATTCTGTGAGGAAGGACAGGCAGGTGATAATGCAATCAGTGGGATGAGGTGAAGTGTAACATGGGGGCAGAATCTCAAAAAGAGTGATGAATACAGGACTGAAAGTGTTAAACTTGAATGCACGCAGTATGTGGAATAAGGTAGATGATCTTGTAGCACAGATAGAGATTGGCAGGTATGATGTTGTGGGCATTGCTGAGTTGTGGCTGGAAGAAGATCATAGTTGGGAGCTTAACATCCAAGGATACACTTTGTGCCAAAAGGACAGGCAGGTCGGCAGGTGGGGGGGAGAGTGGCTCTGTTGGTAAAACATTAAATCAAATCCTTAGGAAAAGGTGACACAGGATTGGAAAATGTAGAATCTTTGTGAGTGGAGTTAAGAAACTGCAAGGGTGAAAAGACCCAGATGGGAGTTATGTACAGGCTCCCGAACAGTAGTCAGGATGCAGGATATAAATTTCAATGGGAAATGGAAAAGGCCCATAGTAAGGGCAATGTTATGATAGTTATGGGGATTTCAATATGTAGGTAGATTTGGAAAATTAGGTTGTGTCTGGATCCCAAGAGAGGAAATTTGCAGAATGTCCTTGAGATGACCTTTCAGAGCAGCTTGTTGTTGAGCTCACTAGTGAAAAGGTAATTCTGGATTGGGCTTTGTGTAATGAACAAGATTTAATTAGGGAGCTTAAGGTAAAAGAACCCTTAGGAGGCAGTGATCATAGAGTCGTAGAAAAGTACAGCAAAGTATTCCTTAGTGTCCACTATGCCCCCAATCTTGGTGCCATTCGCAAATTTGCTGGCCAGTTAGCCACATTATCAATTGAGGTCATTAATATAGATGACAACCAACAACAGACCCAGCACTGATCCCTGTGGTACTCCTCTAGTCACAGGCCTCCAGTCAGAGGGGCAACCATCTATTACTAATCTCTGGCTTTTCCCACAAAGCCAATGTCTAATCCAGATTACTACCTCATCTTGAATGCCAAGCAACTGAACATACTTGATATACCTCACACGCAGTAACTTATCAAATGTCTTGCTGAAGTCTATGTAGACAGCATCCACTGCTTTACCTTCATCAGCTCTCCTGGTAACTTCACTGAAAAACTCTAAGAATGGTTACACATGAACTGCCATGCACAAAGCCATGCTGACTATCCCTAATCAGCTCCTGTCTGTCCAAATACTCATATATCCGGTCCCACAGAATACATTCCAATAACTTTCCAACTACTGATGTCAGATTTGCCAGCCTATCATTTCCTGGTTTATATTTCGAGCCTTTCTTAAACAGTGCAACAACAATGGCTATCCTCCAATCCTTGGCTATCTCTCCTGTTGCTAAGGACGATTTGAATATCTCTGCTGGGGCATATTATAATAGAATTCACCCTGCTGTTTGAGAGGGAGAAGATAAAGTGGGATGTATCAGAATTATGGTGGAGTAAAGGGAATTACAGAGGCATGAGAAAGGAGCTGGCCAAAGTTGATCAGAAGGGGACATTATCAGGGATGACAGGCAGAGCAGCCATGACTGGAGTTTCTGGGGGCTATTTGGAGCCACAGGGTAGATACTGTACATTTCAAAGGTGAAAAAGTATTCTAAAGGGGGGATGAAGCAACTATGGCTGACAAAGGAAGTCAAAGACAGCATGAAAGCAAAAGAGAGGGTATATAATAGAGCAAAAAATAGTGGGAAGTTGAAGTATTGGGAAGCTTTTAAAAACCACAGAAGGAAACTTAAAAAAAAGCATAAGGGGAGAAAAGATGAAATATGAAGGTAAGCTAGTCAATAATGTCAAAAAGGACACCAGAAGCTTTTTCAGATACATAAAGAGTAAAAGAAAGGTGAGAGTAGATATTGGACTGCTGGAAAATGATGCTGGAGAGCTAGTAATAGGGGAAAATTGGCAGATGAATTAATGTATTTTGTGTCAGTCTTCACTGTGGATGGCACTAGCAATATGCCAGAAATTCAAGAGTGTCGGGGGCAGAAGTGAGTTGTCATTGCTATTACTAAGGAGAAGGTGCTTGGGAAGCTGAAAGGTCTGAAGGTAGATAATTCACCTGGATGAATTGAGTGGTATTTAGAAGGAAATGAAATAGATGGTGAAGAATGAGTTCCAGTTCTGTTGAGTGCAATGGGTGGAAAAACATACAGTTGCTGAGAAGTTTAACTGCTCCAACCAAACCAGTCAAAATGAGCTTTGCTGATATCGTGAATGTAATGCAGGAACATTTAGAACCAAAACCATTGGTAATTGCAGAACACTTTAGGTTTCATAAGTGGATTCAAAAGGAAGGGGAATCCATTTCAGCATACATGGCCGAATTGAAGAAATTGTCCAAGCATTGTCTGTTCAGTGACAGGCTCAATGTTGCACTTTCATATCAAGTAGATTGTGGAATCTTCCAAGAAATATTCAAAAACAGCTCTGAACTGAAGCACGACTCACATTTAAAAGAGCAGTTGAAATTGCTGGAAATAGAAATAGCAGCCAGAGACAGAACTGAGTTACGATCAGGAATGGAAGAGAGCATGAACAACATTGCAACATCTAAACAGAAACCTGCCTGGCCGAACAAATTGTGTTACCATTGTGGCAGGGACTCACATACACCCAACCAAGGCAGGTTTAAAGGTGAAACTTGCAGAACATGCAACGAAGTAGGACCAGACAAAGAGCATGTCAGGCAGACAAAAATAAATGGATTGCCCTGGAAAGAGAAAAGGGTAAAAAAAAAAGTCAATTGGCAGTTTCAAAACAAACACTAACCTGCATGTTATTGAGGAAAAATCTGATAATGATGAGAGTGACATTTGGACTGGGTAGCCCGAAGATTTACGATGAGAAAACTAACAGGAGACAACCAATATGGCTTAAATGGCAAATTAATTGAAATGGAATTGGACACGGGCTTGGGTATTTCAGTCATTCCATAAAAAAGTTAGAACGACAGTGCAAAGATTCTGAACTGAAGCCTCAGCTATCCAACTGAGAACTTATACTGGAGAAAAGATAAATCCTGTGGGAATGACATAACAGTGAAATACAACAACCTACAGGCCACAGTGGGCTTGTATTTGGTCAAAACAGGAGGACCAGCATGGTGGGGCCATGATTCACTTGGGACAACTGCAGATTGTTTGGCAATCCATCCACTATTTACTGTACTTGTCAAATCCCCTGCAATAGAGTCAACTGAAAACAAGTTAAGTACGTACTGAGGATGCCACAGCAGTGGAGAACTCAAACATATCAAAGGTAAAATCGTGTTAAATGAAAATGCCACACCGAAATTTTGCAAAGCCCATCCAGTTCTTTATACCTTCTATGATAAAGTAGCTAGTGAGCTCAATCGCATGGAAGCTGAAGGAATTCTTTCCAAGGTTGAGTGAAGCCCATGGGTAATGCCAGTTGTCCCAGTAGCCAAGGATGGGTCTGTAGGATCTGTGGTGATTTTAAGGTCACCATCAACCTAGTCCTGAAAGTAGATCACTACCCTCTACCTAGGATAAAGAATATGTTTGCAAACCTTTCTGGAGGGAAACACTTCAGCACAATAGAGCTGAGGTCTGCCTACAGATAGAGACAGAAGAAGAATCCAATGAGTTTCTGACTATAAACATTCACAAAGATTTTTATCGCTATAATAGGCTTATTTTTGGAGTAGCGTCTGAACCTGCACCCTGGCAGAAAGCTATGGACCAGGTGCTGCAAAGCTGCCCAGGTACTTGGTGTCACCTGGATGACATCATTGTTACTGGTGATGATAACGAGGAACATCTGGAAAATCTCAGGACAGTGTTAAGAAGATCGGAAGATCATGGGCTCAGAGCACAATGCAACAAGTGTGAATTCTTTAAACCGAGCATCACTTCCTGTGGTCACACCATTGACTCACAAGATTTACACAAGTGTGCTGTGAAAATTGAAGCAGTGGTGGATGCCTTGAGGCCAAAGAGTATGTCACATTTGTGGTCCTTTTAGAATTTGTCAATTACAATAACATGTCAAACCTGGCTACAGTGGTCCACCCTTGAACTCTTTGCAACAAATCAGGAAGAAATGTCGATGGACAAAGCAGTGTAAGCTGGCTTTCCAAAAGGGCAAGGAAATGGTGACGTCAGACACTGATTATATTATGATCCACATCATTCAGTGAAGCTTGCCTCTGATGTTTTGCCTTATAGTTTACAATGAGTGTAGTCATGTCTCATGTTATGAGTGATGGAAGTGAATGCCCCACACCCTTTGCATTATCTTCCCTTACTGCTGCAGAGAAAAAAGTATACGCAGATTGACAGAGGGGCCTTGAGACTGATTTGGGGTGTAAAACGTTTCAACCAGTACTTGTATGGGAGAGAGATCATCAGCCACTGGTGTCCATTTTCAATCCACAGAGGATGTTCCACCACCACCAGCAGCACGATTGCAGAGATGGGCTCTGTCTCTTGGAGAGCACAGTGACAAGACTGAATTCAAGAGGACATCATGAAAATGCTGATGGATTGTCCCATTTATCCTTGAAAAAGGAAATACCTGAAAAATAAACAAAAGACAACACCTATCTTGACATAATATAACCATATAACAATTACAGCACGAAAACAGGCCATCTTGGCCCTTCTAGTCCGTGCCGACGCTTACATTCACCTAATCCCACTGGCCGCACTCAGCCCATAACCCTCCATTCCTTTCCTATCCATATACCTATCCAATTTTACTTTAAATGACAATACTGAACCTGCCTCTACCACTTCTACCGGAAGCTCATTCCACACAGCTACCACTCTCTGAGTAAAGAAATTCCCTCTCGTGTTGCCCTTAAACTTTTGCCCCCTAACTCTCAAATCATGTCCTCTTGTTTGAATCTCCCCTACTCTCAATGGAAAAAGCCTATCCATGTCAACTCGATCTGTCCCCATCATAATTGTAAATACCTCTATCAGGTCCCCCCTCAACCTTCTGCGCTCCAAAGAATAAAGACCTAACATGTTCAACCTTTCCCTGTAACTTAGGTACTGAAACCCAGGTAACATTCTAGTAAATCTTCTCTGTACTCTCTCTATTTTGTTGATATCTTTCCTATAATTCGGTGACCAGAACTGTACACAATACTCCAAATTCGGCCTTACCAATGCCTTGTACAATTTTAACGTTACATCCCAACTCCTATACTCAATGCTCTGATTTATAAAGGCCAGCATACCAAAAGCTTTCTTCACCACCCTATCCACATGAGATTCCACCTTCAGGGAACTATGCACCATTATTCCTAGATCACTCTGTTCTACTGGATTCTTCAATGCCCAACCATTTACCATGTATGTCCTATTTGGATTATTCCTACCAAAATGTAGCACCTCACACTTATCAGCATTAAACTCCATCTGCCATTGTTCAGCCCACTCTTCTAACTGGCCTAAATCTCTCTGCAAGCTTTGAAAACCTACGTCATTATCCATAATGCCACCTACCTTAGTATGATCTGCATACTTACTAATCCAATTTACCACCCCATCATCCAGATCATTAATGTATATGACAAACAACATTGGACCCAATACAGATCCCTGAGGCACACCACTAGTCACCGGCCTCCAACCTGACAAACAGTTATCTACCACTACTCTCTGGCATCTCCCATCCAGCCACTGTTGAATCCATTTTACTATTTCAATATTAATACCTAATGATTGAACCTTCCTATCTAACCTTCAGTGCAGAACCTTGTCAAAGGCCTTACTGAAGTCCATATAGACAACATCCACTACATTACCCTTGTCAACTTTCCTCGTAACCTCTTCAAAAAATTCAATAAGATTTGTCAAACATGACCTTCCACACACAAATCCATGCTGACTATTCCTGATCAGACCCTGTCTATCCAGATAATTATATGTACCATCTCTAAGAATACTTTCCATTAATTTATGCATCACTGACGTCAAACTGACAGGCCTATAATTGCTAGGTTTACTCTTAGAACCCTTTTTTAAACAATGGAACCATATGAGCAATACGCCAACCCTCTGGCACCATCCCCGTTTCTAATGACATTTGAAATATTCCTGCTATTTCTACACCAACTTCCTTCAAGGTCCTAGGGAATATCCTGTCAGGATCCGGAGATTTATCCACTTAAAAAATTCCTTAAAAGCGTCAGTATTTCTTCCTCTTTAATTGTCATAGTTTCCATGACTTCCCTACTTGTTTCCCTTACCTTACACAATTCAATATCCTTCTCCTTAGTGAATACCGAAGAAAAGAAATTGTTCAAAATCCTGCCCATCTTTTTTGGCTCCACACATAGCTGTCCACTCTGATTCTCTAAGGGACCAATTTTATCCCTCACTATCCTTTTGCTATTAATATAACTGTAGAAACCCTTCGGATTTATTTTCACCTTACTTGCCAAAGCAACCTTGTATCTTCTTTTAGCTTTTCTAATTTCTTTCTTAAGATTCTTTTTACATTCTTTATATTCCTCGAGCACCTCATTTACTCCATGCTGTCTATATTTATTGTAGATCTCCCTCTTTTTCCGAACCAAGTTTCCAATATCCCTTGAAAACCATGGTGCTCTCAAACTTTTAACCTTTCCTTTCAACCTAACAGGAACATAAAAATTCTGTCCCCTCAAAATTTCACCTTTAAATGACCTCCTTTTCTCTATTACATCCTTCCCATAAAACAAATTGTCCCAATCCACTCCTTTTAAATCCTTTCGCATCTCCTCAAAGTTAGCCTTTCTCCAATCAAAAATCTCAACCCTGGCTCCAGTCCTATCCTTCTCTATAATTATATTGAAACTAATGGTATTGTGTTCACTGGACCCGAAGTGCTCCCCAACACATACATCCGTCACCTGACTTATCTCATTCCCTAACAGGAGATCCAGCACTGCCCCTTCTCTAGTCGGTACCTCTATGTATTGCTGCAAAAAACTATCCTGTACACATTTTACAAACTCCAAACCATCCAGCCCTTCTACAGAATGGGCTTCCCGGTCTATGTGTGGAAAATTAAAATCTCCCACAATTATAACCTTGTGCTTACTACAAATATCTGCTATCTCCTTACAAATTTGCTCCTCCAATTCTCACTCCCCATTGGGTGGTCTATAATACACCCCTATAAGTGTTACTACACCTTTCCCATTCCTCAATTCCATCCAGATATCCTCCCTAGATGAGTCCTCTAATCTATCCTGCCAAAGCACTACTGTAATATTTTCTCGGACAAGCAATGCAACACCTCCTCCTCCCCCTCTGATTCTATCACACTTCAAGCAACTAAATCCAGGAATATTTAGTTGCCAATCACACCCCTCCTGCAACCATGTTTCACTAATAGCTACAACATCATATTTCCAGGTATCAATCCATGCTCTAAGCTCATCCGCCTTTACTTACAATGCTCCTAGTATTAAAATAGATGCATTTAAGAAACTCTCCACCTCTTACTCTCTGTTTATCCCTAACAATGCGATCAACTTTCTTATCTTTTTCTTCCTTCTGCCCTATATCTTCGGTCTGAGTGCTCCCTTTCTTTATCACCTGCCTATTCTCCCTCACACACTGTCGACTAGCTTTCTCTATTTGTGAACTAACCTCCTCTTCCCTAGTCTCTTCAAATTGATTCCCACCCCGCAACCATTCTAGTTTAATATCTCCCCAGTAGCCTTAGCAAATCTCCCTGCCAGGATATTGGTCCCCCTAGGATTCAAGTGTAACCCGTCCTTTTTGTACAGGTCACACCTACCCCAAAAGAGGTCCCAATGATTCAGAAACTTGAATCCCTGCCTTCTGCTCCAATCCCTCAGCCACGCATTTATCTACCACCTCATTCCATTCCTACTCTCATTTTCGCGTGGCACAAGCAGTAATCCTGAGATTACTACCTTTGTGGTCCTTCTTCTCAACTGTCTTCCTAACTCCCTATATTCTTCTTTCAAGACCTCTTCCCTTTTCCTACCTATGTCATTGGTACCTATATGTACCATGACCTCTGGCTCCTCCCCCTCCCACTTCAGGATATCTTGGACGCGATCAGAAACATCCCGGACCCTGGCACCAGGGAGGCAAACTACCATCCGGGTCTCCTGATCGCATCCACAGAATTGCCTATCTGAACCCCTAACTATCGAGTCCCCTATTACTACTGCCTTCCTCTTCCTTTCCCTACCCTTCTGAGCTACAGGGCCGGACTCTGTGCCGGAGGCACGACCACTGTTACTTCCCCCAGGTAGGCTGTCCCCCCCCAACAGTACTCAAACAGGAGTACTTATTGTCAAATGCTACAGCCACTGGGGTACTCTCTAGTACCTGACACTTCCCCTTCCCCCTCCTAACCATGACCCACTTGTCTGCATCCCGTGGTCCCGGTGTGACCAACTGCCTGTAACTCCTCTCTATCAACTCCTAATCTTCCTAATTCAAATTGAAAGTCTCCTTGTCACGGATGACGATCCAAAGAAAAACAGAAAAAAATACCTCACATTGTCTCAGGTCTACATGGCAACTCAAAATTGCTGGAATGTGCCGCAGAAATTCTAGTTCCCCTATTTTTGCCAGCACCAAGATGAACTTGCCCTTGACAGGGGTTACCTTATGTGGGGATTGAGAGTTGTTTTACCATCCAAGCAGAGAGCTGAAGTGTTGGAGGTCCTACCTGCTGGTCAGCATTAGCTTGAAACTTTGTCTGGTGCCTGCAACCATCGCGGAGGAGGCTCCAGAACCTGAGATTGTCTCACAGCCACAAGTCCTCACCTGCCTAGCAGAGTGATCTCCCTTGTTAGGAAAGACCTTACCCTGGTAGTGTAAGAAATCCTCCACAGCTTTTACATTTTTAGGCTTCAATGAGAGAATTTAACATGTTCAATGCTGTGGATGCCTGGGTAGTAGTTGTATTTTATATATATATATATATAATGACTAGAGACTAGAGAGCACGACGTTGCATATTTAAGTTGAGATGCTTTCTATGTTGAGTTGGAGTTTATAGCTAAGCAGGAAGGAGCGTTGTGTATTTAATATTTCAGTCATATTTGAGTGATATTGTAAGTGTACTGTTTGATTAAGCATTCTTTGTTTACATAATTCATGAGGGGTTATATGTAGGAAATATGTGAATGACATACATCATTACACCACCACCTCATATGTGAACATAAAAGAAAGCTAACCAGGCAAAGATCCTGGCTCTTGTGTTTTTATTTTGATTAGTTTCTGGAGTTATAAAGCATAACACTATGGTCTTGTCTTTCATACACCCTTCACTCTTGTGGGACTATGTGTATAACTAGAGACAACAGTGGCTAAATGAAAAAATAAACCGCAGATGCTGGAAGTGAGAAAGCAAAAGCAGTAACTACCAGAAACACTGAGCAATTCAGGCAGCATCCGTGGAGCACAAAATAGAGTTAACTTTTTGCTTCATTCACCCTTCATGAGATGCTAATCAGAAGGAGATAGGTGTTCCTGCAAGACTTAGTCCCATGGAAGAGATGGTGTTGGACATTGTTACGACAGCCAGTGCTATTTTCCATGTCCTAATCCTCCTCGTTAAACTGCCTTAGATTTTGGCCTCCTCGGTTTTACAGGCTGAGGATGCTGTAAGAGAACATCGTTTACTTATTCATCCCAGCAATCCAACCTTGCCAGCCTTTCCCTGAACGGCTGAGAGCTATAACCAGAGCTGACAGTCCTGGAGCAACAAGTCAATAAACATGAAGAAGCCACACTGTCAATCATTTCTAAACCTTCAGTCAGCCACTCAGATACTGACGGTCCACATAATTTAAAGGGCAGCTTAAATGTACGATTATGGGTGTTGAGACAATGGAGCCATCTCAAGGATACATTAGCCCTCTACTCTACTCTTCCTACAATCATGACTGTGTGGCTAAACACATCTCAAATGTCATCTATAACTTCACTGATGACACCACCATTGGTAAAATCTCAGATGGCAATGAGGCAGCATACAGTAGTGAGATAGATTGGCTGGATGAGTGGTGACACGGAAAAAAATGCACTCAATGTCAGCAACACCAAGGATTTGTTGTTAACTTCAAGAAGGGAAAATTGGGAGAACACACACCAGACCTCGGCCAACAGTGGAAAGGGTGAGCAGCTTCAAATTATTGGATGTCAGCATCTCAGTGGATCTAACCTGGACCCAACACGAAGAATGCAATCGCAGAAAAGGCATTCCAGCAGCTCTACTTTAAGATTTTGAGGAGATTTGGTATGTCACCAAAGACTTTTGAAAATGTTAATAGATGGTTGGTGGAGAGCATTCTGACAAGATGCACCAGAGCCTGCTATGAAAGCTCCAGTTACAGGATTGTAAGAGGCTCCTGAGGGCTGAGAGTCAACCAGCACCATCATGGACACAGCCCTCCCTACCATCGAGGAAATCCTCAGGAAGGCGACATCCTCACACTAAGGACCCTCGGCATGTCCTAGATGCACCAGGGAAGGAGTACAGGAGCCTGAAGGCACAATCTCAGTGTTCCAGGAAGAGCTTCTTCACATCTGCCATCAGATTTCCGAACAGTGCATGAACCCTTCACCACTACCTCATTATTCCTATTTTTTGCACTATATATTTATTTTGTAATTTATAGTTATTATATGTTTTTGCACTGTAACACTGCTCAAAGCAACACATGTCATGTCATATAAGGCAATAAACCTTGAATAAAACTTATTCTGATTCCTCCTGGACTACAAACGGCTGATCTTTCTCAGGGAGGTTGCATTTCACCTTCCATGCTGGAACTCGACACCTGAATTTGCTGATGCCTTATGAACTAGCTGGACGACTAGAAGATCTCCTAGTTCTTGAGAGGTAATGAGACAGTAACTGGATGCAAAAGCGTGATTAGAAAATTTATATCTTCAGTGCGGCATATATAATTGGATGCTTGTTTTGTGGTATTATTACCAAGTAGATAATTTTGACCTCAGTGACAGAGGGTAAGTAAGGTATGTGAATGGAGAATTAATGTTGATATATTATGTTGATAATTTCTTCAGTGGTAATCCAGGCAAAAATAAGCTGTCCACGTTGTTTCGTGTTTTCCTGTTCCTGCTCCCCCACTGCTTGCTGGAAAGCTTGTGCTGTTCACCTAATGATTGTACAAACCTTGACGTCATAAATCTTGATTGAATCAGAAAATAATATTAGTATGAAACACAAAACTCTGGAGAAAATGATTAAAGGTGTCAATCTGAGCTGGGTTATGGAAATGCCTGCAGTCCTGACACAGCTCCTTGCTTTCTGTGCTGTTTGGCAGCGACAAGACAGAATACCGTGTAGTTAACTTTCTTTCAGTCGAGGGCACTGGTGATATTGAAAGGGCAATGTGACCATTATCTCATAAGCTTTTAGTCAAATTCTGACCTGAACCTGTCACTCCCACTACATATCATTCAGTGAGTACATTCCTACTGTATCAAGATTGAAACTTGGATTGCTTCCCATGTTTTAATTCCACGGGTTCTTGAGATATTTGTTGACAATATGGTCACATGTGAAGATTATACCTATCCAGGAGGATAGCTGATTCAGGGGAAGCAATTTATAAATAATGGAATGAGTTGCAAAAATGTGTGAACAAAATGAACGGATATTTTAGAATTTTTCTTAATTACTTGTAGGGGTCAGGGAGTACTTATGCAAATTCTTTTTCCTTGAGGTTAATGGCTGAAGCAAATCTATTATGATGTAAATCATATGAGACTTGTGATAGAGGCATTTTGACCTTTTTTTGCAAGATGTTTGTCTTACTGTAAATAATTTCAGTGTGACATTCCTATATTCCACAGTGGTGATGCTGTAATCTCTAATGACTTGGAACTGCATTGCTGGCACAGCAAGGTTTCAGCACTGTATTGTGTCCCCACTCTGCCCTAATGCAGACGTACAACACTGGCTCCCAAATATCTTTTTCAATGTTTTACCTTAGAGACTTCTGACGGCAAATAGATTTCCCAATGTGGGAGTGATTACCTTGTAAAATCTGATAAACCTGGAATTTTGTATATCCTGGCCTCAGAAAGGACCATGAAGGAGAAAGTTTCACACATAAGGCGGACATTAAAAGAAATTCAGTGTAAAGCTTGGGTTTGGTTAAGAAATTGACTGGAGGGTAAATGGCCATCTCATAATCCACAAATAAGTGGTGTGGAAGCAACCACAAGGGTCTGCCATCTCTTAAACACAAGAGATTCTGCAGATGCTGGAAATACGGAGTAAGACAGACAAAATGCTGGAGGAGCTCAGCAGGTCAGGCAGCATCTACAAAGAGGAATAAACAGTCGACATTTCAGGCTGAGACCCTACATTAGGACTGGAAATGAAGGGGGAAGAAGCCAGAATAAAAGGGTGGGGTGAAGGGAGGGAGTACAAGCTGGAAGGTGATAGGTGAAGCCATTCCATAAATATAGGCACAGTTGATGTGGTTCTGGGCTGAGGGGTAGGGGTGAGGAGTGGATAGCTGAACTTTGGATCAACTGTTGTTTTTAACTTTCAGTAATATATTGGATTCCGTAGTTCAGTGCAGTTAGTGGAAATACAAAAAACTGCCCAGGCTGGAAATCTGAAGCAACATACGAAGTGTCACAGCAACTCGGCAGGTCAGGAAGCATCTGTGGAGAGAGTGCCAGTGGGTGCAAAGCATGGGAAAATAATGTCTAACTCCCCCAAATATAATGTTCAAATGTCCGTGTATATAAGAAAGGAAAGTTGGAATTGGTGGACTTAGCATGTTGAACTATGCAGACAAATCAATAAAAATACAATTTCCACAAAGTTAGATAAAGTTGCAGAATAGTCTTGTCAGATCGTATCCTTGTATCCAGTTGATAAGGAGATATTCAAACATTGGAATAGTACAAAGAATAACTTTGAGGCTGTCTACAGATTTTGACAAGCAGAAATCTTGATATATTTAAGAGGAGATATAGCTAAGCAGGTTTGTATAAGAGGGGAAAATGAAGAATAATGTTCAAGAACATAATGAGATAGAAGCACAAGCAAGAACCTTGAGTTTGCTATACTATTCATGTTATTATTGATCGGTTTTCTATCATCGTGAATCCACTTTATCCCGAGATTTATTAATACTTTAGTCTTCAAAAATCTATTAATCTCAAATTTACAATTAACAATTGACCCAACGCTTCTGTCACCCCTGGAAGACAACTCCAAATTTGTGTTATCCACTCTGTAGAAATGTTTCCTAACTTCACTCCTTAAACATCCAGCTTTTATTTTTATATACTATTCCTCACAACCCTCAGCCTCCCTAACCACCTGTGGTATTTTCTCTACATCTATTCTATCAATTCTCCTTATTGTGAAAATTTCCATCTAATCACCATATAGCCTTTCAAAGTCCATTTAGAATGATCCTAATTAGTGTGTCCTCTCCTCAGAATCGAACTTCTAGTTTGCTTTCATTCTGGTAGGTCTCTGCTGATTTTCTTGCAGCCTAGTATAATCCTTGCAAAGGTGTGGGTGCCCCAAAATAGTATTTAGTCTAACTGGTGGGTTGTACAACTGTACTAACTTCTAACTCCTTGAATCTTCAGTAGTTGTAAAGTAATAAAAGGCAAACATTCTAGCAGACTTTTTCATTATTTTCTGTATTTGCCTGAGATACTTTAATGTATTATGTACTCTATGTCTTTCTACATCTCCAGTTCCTCTAGCTTTTTTCCACTAAGAATGTATTTTTAACTCCGAAGAATACAGTATATATATTAAAAAAAACATTTGCACAATTTTGTCCATCTCCCCAATCCAGTTGTTTATTTCTCTCTCAACTTAATTCTTCCATCTACACTGCTTTTAAAGCCACTGATCTTGTCATTGTCCACTGCTAAATCTACATTCAGTGATCCATGAAAGCAAAGAGATGCTGTGATCAACAACACAATCGGACCAATCAGCCAGTTTACGTTGACACGTCCTGGCAGTTCAGTGCCTAGTTTCTTCTTGCATTTGCCATAGATGGCTTCATATGTGTTCTGTGTGTGCCAGAATGGTGTGGGTGGTCTGAATGGAATTGTAGGCTTCCACCACAGCTGTGGAGATCTGTTTAGCTGGGTAGGTGGAGTACTTCAGCCTACACTTCTCGGTATAGTCCATGGAGGGCCATTCCATCAGCAGACCCATGCCACCACCAAAGCTATGAAACACTAGCAAGCCTTGAAGACCATGGATAGCTGTGGCCCCAAAGGAATGATTCCACTGGCCATGTTCTGCCGGTTTGAACAGGTGTCCCTTGTCTCTACTGCACAACCAATTGATAAACAAGATAAATGACTTGCCATCAATTCCAGGAGTTTTAATGTCAGACAGAGGGGACCAAATTCAATATCTTCTAAAAGTTTAGTTATACCCCCCAAAAAAAGCAATGGCATTTATTAGGCATTGGGCAAGGATGTTAGTTGATTACCTCTCATATATCCACGGCAGCTCTCTCTGATCAACAGATTAAAGGGTTTCAGTTACTCTGTATTTAAATATAGACTCTAGTAATTTATTTATCAGGTAAAGGCTAGGGAAACTGCTTCATTATACCTGATTTCCTTTTTCACCTTTCTTACATAATAATGTGTCTTGCAATATTTTCTGTTGAAATGAGTTTTGGAATTGAGAGGCCTTTGGAGAATTATAATTGATCCAGAGAAGTGGCAGATGGAGTGTGTGGGGGTGTTGCATTTTTGGAGAACAAATGAAATGAGCAAATGAACAGTCAATCCTCAACCCCTGAATAACATTGGGGTACAGTGGGATCTTGGGGTTCAAGTCCATAATTCACTGAAGTGACTATGCAAGCAGATATGGTGGTAAAGAAAGCTTATGACAGGCTTGCTTTCATCGATTGAGGTGTTGAATAGAAGAGTGAGGAGGTTATGCAGCAGTTATATAAATCTTCAGTCAGACCTCAGATGGATTATTGTGCTGTTCTGGTTGCCCCATTATAGCAAGGACTTGGAGACTGTGAAAAGTGTACAAAAGAGATGCTACCTGGATTAGAGGATATGAACTATAAGGAGAGGTTGGATAAACTTGTGTTGTTCTCCCAAGAGTGTTGGAGGCTGAGAGGAAATCTGATCGATGTTTTTACAATTATGAGAAACATAGACAGGCAGAATCTTTTCATAAGGGTAGAAATATCAGAGAAGGAAATGTACTTTTAAGGTTAGAGGAGGGATTATTAAAGATGACATGAGGGGCAAGTTTTTTTGTATAGAGAGTGGTAGGTGCATGGAATATGTTACTAGGGGTAGTAGTGGAAGGAGGCAGTTTTGTGGAGTTTAAAAGGCTTTTAGATAGACACATGAACATGAAGAGAGTGGAGAGATATTGATAATACACAGTAGGAGCGCATTTAGTATAAATTTGTATCAAGATTAGCACTACAATGTGGGCTGAATGGCCTGTACTGTGCTGTACTGTTCTACGTTCTATGTTCTGTTCTTCAATTGACCCCTAAATTTTTTTGAACTGTTATTAATACCACAGTTATCACCTGAACCTTTTATCTCTGTAAGCCCAACCATTAACTAATTTAAAGTCCTTGTGACTTATAGTCTTACCAAATTCACAGCATCATGTTCTGTGTGTTACATTCTTCCAGGACAAAAGGACTCACAGATTGACATTAATGGAAGCAAATTCTGAGTTGGTATTAATTTTGTTTTTCTCCACAGTGAGCAGCACGTAGTGAGGATTAGACAGAGTAATAAAGAAATAAAAAACCTTGGAATTGTGTAAATAGGTAATGGAGAAAAAAACCTCATTAAATAGTTGCATTAAATAATATAATGTTGCAATGGAGGATTTTTAAGGTGATTGCAAACAAATAGTTTAAAATGGACTGATATTCATTCCTCATTCCTAATTACCCATTGCAATAGAGTTTAGCGGTGCAGTGAGTAAATGAGATTCTGGATGAAAGTAACAGAGCATTGAAAGCTTGTGTGTGAGAGAGATATAGAGGGAACGACGTGTCAGAGTCTGAGCTTCCAGTCACCTTGTCTTTACGCAGTGTCTGACAGCCTTGCTCGGCTGATTTCAGTACCGCACTGTCTTTGACCTTTAGGAATAGACTTATTGTCCTCCGATGCACACTTGTTCCCACTGTGTACACTGATTAATGAGTACACTGTGGGGAGCTGTGTGCATCAAAGGACAGCAAGATCCGATCCTGCCCAGTAGTCTGATCACTGTCGTGTCCTTCCTGGCTTCCTTACTGTTGAGATTAGTTATGAAATGGTGATGGTGCGCAGTGCACTAATACAACATAGAAAGACAACGGGGAAGATGCCTCATTCGGAATCCAGTTTTCATCAACCCTTTCATTACCTGCCGTGTGCATTCTGTTAAACGATAGCTGTAAGGTCTTCATTTGTGAGTTAAGTGAGGTATAGCTTGCAGTGGTATCATAACAAACATCACTTTTATTAACATTATGTGGATTTGAATAGTAATGCATGGGTTATATAGTCCCAAAGCAAGCTATCCAGCCCAACTGGTGCATAGCCTTCTTCCTTTCCTCATCTAAATTTATCAGAGTATTCTTCTATCCCCTTCCCCTCATGTGCTTGTCCAGCCTTGCATTATAATTAAATACACTGTTCGCCACAACTTCTTGTGGTAGATAGTTTGACCTTTGGCTACGCTTTGTGTATAAAAGTTCCTTTTGAGTTCCCAATTGACTATTTTATATTGATGCCTTCTAGTTAAGCTGTTCTGCACAAATGGAAAAATATTATGCATTAGTTTAAAATTTTTCATGATTTTAAAGACTATTTGGTCACTCTGGAGATGAACAATCTGTTAATCGTTTCCTGATATGTATTCCCTTGTACTTCCATTGTTGTATAAATAAATCTGATCATCACCCTCTCCATTGCTCTTTATTCTTTCAATAGTTCAATGGTTCCATTTAATATCAGAGAATGTATACAATATGCAACCTGAAATTCTTATTCGCTGCAGACATCCTCGAAACAGAAGAAAAACCCCAAAGAATGAATGACAGAAGAAAATGTAATAACTCCAAAGCGCCCTGTTCCCCTTCCATGCACAAGCAACAGCAGGCAGCATCAACCCTTCCCCCCTTCCCCCACTTATTCTAGTAGAAAGCATTCCCACCACCCACCATGCTAGCAACAGCAAATTCCCCAAAGAGAGATCATGGCCTACAGTACATCAAAAACCAACTGTTTATTCCAACAATTCGACACCCATCTCTCTCACTAAAAGAGAGAATCAGATATCACTCCTTCCAAAGTGAGAAAGGAGACAGTCACTGTTTCGATGTTATAGTGACAGTCTGAAGGGTCTGTATTACGACAACCACAAATGACTATGTGTAGTTTAACCAAAGTTCAATATATTTTTAACAAAACCTGCCAACTTTCCTCTTCCATCCTTCTTGAAATACTGTAATCTCATATGTTTGTTTAACATTTTTTTAATGGCCTTTTAATGGTGGTGGATTATCTAGTAAAGGAAGTAATTTTACTCCAAATTTGCTCTCTTCCAAACTAGACCAGCACCTTCTCAGCAATCAACCACCTCTCTACTTTGCATGACAATGCAGTACCTGGCCTTAATTTGCATCAAATGTCATATTTCAAAAACTTGTCAGATACGCAAGTTTATTAGAGTGTTTGAATCACCCTCAGTATCATCTGCACCACCCCCCCAAAAAAAATCACAAGGTGTTTCACAAAACTAATATCAAATGCAATTCAATGCTACGGCACAGAAGCAGATAACTGGGCTCATAACTAAAAGAGTTTGGATCTAAGGAATGTATTAAAGGGTAAGAGAAATCTGAGAAATATTAAGAAGAGAATTCCAGAGGTTAAGGTCCTGGCAGCTGAAGGCACAGATGCCAATGATAGAGTGAATCCATTTGGCGACGATGAGACCCCTTCAATGCATAAGCGTATTTATCTCAGAGCTGTTCAAGCACAATCACAGGATAGAGTGCAATCTCTATTTTTCCATAAGAGGAAGCAAAGGACACCAGTGAAGTGGTACTATTTCAGCATTCATGGCACCATATGCTATTAAATATATAATCTTTCTAATTTATGGGCTGTAAAATTTTAATACAAGTATGAATGCCAATCTACAAAAGCTGACACAGCTCAAAAACTCTCTCAATATATGCCTTGTGATGTACATAAATCAGGCATCAGATCAAAAGTCCAATGAGACATGGACACAGCATCTCTTAAACTAAAGTCAGACGTAACATTGGTTTTATTATCTAGGAGAAAGTTATACCATACAGAGTTTGAAAGTTAACAAACTTTAACTTCATATATGTGGGAGATAAGGAATTGTCAATGCTTCAGGTTGAAGTCCTGCAGGAGCACCAGAACTTGGGTTGCAACCCAGCGTCACTCCTGATGCAGAACTGCAGCCCAAACCATTGGCAGTTCCTTACCTCCCACAGATGTTGCTTGACTCAGTGAGTTCCTCCAGCAGATCGTTTGTTACCCCAGATTCCAGCATCTGCAATATCTTGTGTTGCTAAAGTTTGGAAAGTGTTGCATTTAGAAACTTCTGGCAGGGCAACGAAGGGCAAAAGGCATGCAGTTAGTTTTTGAATGGAGACTAGAAATGTTTCAGCAGCAGAAAATGTATCTGTATCATAATTGCCGGGCTAATTTTAGCTGTTGTCCAGAAGCCCTGGTAGAGGACAGCAAATCAGGTTTTTTTTAAAACTGTTGTACTTCATTTAATATTGCCAGTTAGTGAAGAAAGTCTTAAGAGAAAATTGGGAATTGCAAGAAAGAAAATCTAAGAGCAGGAGGATTTGGAAGGTGTTGAAAAACGTCTCATCATTGGAGAGGAGGGAGCCTAGTCCTAGTGTCACTAAGGGAAGTTTATCTGTCAGCTTTACCTGTGGGATGTCCTTATTCAGCTGTGAGTTATTATGCCATGTATGTGATGGGACATTGATCTGCATTTACAAATTAGGCCTCTGCCAAAGCACAGTTTCTTTACTGCTGATTAAAAAGGATAAAAAATTTGACCTTTCTGGCCTCTAAGGCAGAATAAATTCCTGAAAACGTTAGATGTTATATATAAAGAAATACAAGCAGCTTTTATAATTTTAATTTAATTTGACAGGTCAAGCCACTTTCTGGACCAGCAACAGGAAAAACTACATTAGTTCTTCCAGTTGCATAATTTCAAATGTGAATTGAAATATGAATATCATCTAAAACTTTGACAAACTTCTGTAGATGTATCCTGACTGGCTGTATCAGGGTTTGGTGCGGAAGTACCAATGCCCAGGAACTGAAGGTAGTGGATATCACAGGGAAAGCCTTTCTGACCACTGAGCAATGCCACAAGAAAGCAGCATCCATCATCAAGTCTCCCACCATCCTGGCCGTGTTCTCTTGCTCCTACCAGCCAGCAGGAGGAACAGGAGCATTAGGTCTAACACCACCAGGGTCAGGAACATTTACTACCCTAGAATCATCAGGCTCCTAAACCGGGTATTGATAACTTCACTCACCACAACTTTGAATTGACTCCAAACCTATAGAAGAAATTTCAGGGGCTGTACAGCTCATGTTCTGTGTATTGTATTTTTATATTTGGTCAGTTTTTTCTTCTTTGCATATTGCCTGTTTGTCAGTTTTGTTTATGTATTGCTTTTCATAAATTCTATTGCATTTCTTTATTTTCCTGTAAATACCTGCAAGAAAATGAATATTAAGTTAGTATATGGTAACATGTATAATACTTTGATAATAATTTTACATTGACTTTGACTTTGAAACTTTTAACAACACACATCTATAATTTACTCATACAGTAGTGATTTTACAATTGTATCCCAAACTCCAGAACAATAAATGTCTACAATGAGGATTAAGTGCATGAATCTAGCATATTTTACTGTCTACCAGATTTTTTTTAGTTTTTTAACTAGTTTTACATGACTTAGGGTAAGACAATGCCAAGGAACAATATTTGGCTAAGTTCTAATGAATGGCCATATCCAAATTTTCTTTAAATGCTTATGAATTCTATTTCAAATATTTTTATTATTAAAACCTTAAAATGATAGAAATTTCTAATGGCAAGAGCTAAAGATAAATTTTGCTCCTCTCTTTGCGAACACTTTTTCATATACTGCTCTCTCTATTATTTCAATCATACGTTAACCTACAAATTAATTTTTAAGTTCAATATGAAAATAAGAATATTATATCAAAATGTAATCATTTGTCTTGCAATTATATCGAACTCTGCTGTAGATTCTCGTCCAAATTGTTCTTTTGACATTGTCAAAAAGTTTATTAATGTGCTAATTATACTGGATAATTATTAGAAGAAAAATTAATATGCTGAAAAATGAACAGGAAGAGACATGAAGAGCTGAACATTGTCTCTTTCAGAGCGCCTGACTGATCTCTGGGGTGTAGTGATTATTAAATTCACTTCTCACATTTCACCATAGAAACTATCTCATTTTATTTAGTGGACTCCCTTATTTGTGAGAGGTTTTAATGTAGATAACTTTTACCCTTTCTTTCTTTTCACTCTACAATACCGAGGGCAAACTGAATTGTTTTCACATGTAAACAAGTCCTGAACGAAAAGCCAGTTGTCAGCATTTTACTTCACAGTAATGCACAATAACTTATGCTTGAAATTCCCAGCGTAAATCTCAAAATTCCTTCAACATTTTCTTTTCAGTGCTGCTGCCTCACTGCTCCAGTGATTGGTACTGACCTCAGATGCTACTTGAGGGTAGATGTTCTTCTAATGACTGTGGGGTGTAGGTGAGCTGTGGGAGAACCAGGCTGAAATCAATGGGCATATGAGAGAGAAATGACAACAGGAAAATAACTAGGGGAATACAGTAGACGGGAATACTTCAAAAACCAGCATAGACTCAATGGACTGAAAGGCTTCCTATATCATAGAAGAATATATTATATTGATATAAAAAGGATATATAAGATAACCTAAAAATTATGAAGTGCATTAATAGGAAAGCCCACTTAAAAACAATGAGCACATTTATACTAAGGACATTACCTGTATCAAAAAAGTAAGAAAACCTGAAGATAATTCTTGTCTAAAGGAACATCTAGGTGTGATACAGATAGTTACTGCATTGCAAAAAGACTTTATTAAAACCTTTATTTTAGTATAATGTTTGGTCTCTTTAATTTTTTTGGAGATGAATTTCCACTCAGGCATATTTCAGCAAGGTTCTTTGATGGGGTTATGAAGTTAGATGTCAGATACTGTAAGAGGCTCAGATACAAATGCATTAGATATATGTATAAATTAGTGGCAAATCATTGCTATCATCCCATGTGATATTTACAAGTTGTTTTAGCTTGTAACTTTTGTGACATATGCAGAAATCCTTCCTATTTGTTGCCATAGCACCTCTTGAACCCACTGTAGGTTAGAGAACATATAAGGTGTCTCTGCCAATATGTAGTGGAATATATTCTGAGAATCCTAGGATTCATAGAGATGGGACAATCACTACTAACTCCATTTGGGAAATTCTTTACCCGGAAAACAGTAAGAAATGTTCTATTATAAGAAATAATTGAGTCAAATGGAACAGATGCATTCAGGGGAAAGCTAGAAAACCACAAGAGGGAGAAAGGAACAGAAGGATGTATTGATATAGTTAAACGAGAAAGGGGTTGTTGATTTCCAAAAGGAGCATAAATATTGGCAGCAACAAGGTAAACCTTGGCAAGACCACCAAACCTTTCTTCATGCAACATACACAAAATGCTGGAGGAACTCAGCAAGACAGGCAGTATCTATGGAAAAGATTCAAGGTCAAGACCCTTCATCAGAAGAAGACGAAGAAGATGAAGAATAGCCCTTAACTCGGCAGTGGAGTTATCGGGGCACCATCTTTTGACGGTGTTTCCTTAGCAAGCTGTTCTTGTTTTTACGAGGCCGAGTTGCTAGCTCGATGCTCAACCCGACCTGGATTCGAACTCGGGAACCTTCGCTCTGGAGTCCGGCGCTGAGATTATTGTGCCACCAAGTGGGACACCCTTCATCAAGACTGGAGAAAAAAAGATGAGGAGTCAGAAGGTGGAGGGAGGGGAGGAAGGAACACAAGGTGTTAGGTGAAACCAGGAGGTGGGGGCGAATGAAGTAAAGAGCTAGGAAGTTAATTGGTGAAAGAGATACGGGCTGGAGAAGGGGGAATCTGATAGGAGAGGACAGAAGGCCATGGAAGAAAGCAAAGGGGGGGAGGAGCACCAGAGGAAGGCGATGGGCAGGTAAGAAAATAAAATGAGAGAGGGAAAAGGGGATGGGGAATGGTGAGCAGGGTGGCATTATTGGAAGTGTGAGAAATCAATGTTCATGACATCAAGTTGGGGGCTACCCAGATGGAATAGAAGGTGTTACTCCTCCAACCTGAGTATGACCACATCGCAACAGTACTGGAGGCCATGGACTTAGATATCGGAATGGGAATGGGAATGGGCATTAAAATGAATGGCCACAGGGAGATCCCACTTTTTCAGGCAGACGGAGCATAGGTGCTTGGCGAAGTGGTCTCCCAATCTATGTCGGGTCTCACTGATATACAGAAGGTCACACTGGGAGCACCAAATACAGTAAATGACCCCAACAGACTCACAGGTGAAGTGTTGCCTCACCTGGAAAGACTGTTGGGACCCTAAATGAAGGAGGTGTGAGGGGTGTGAGGGAGGAGGTGAGGAGGTGTGAGGGAGGGGGTGAGGAGGAGGTGTGAGGGAGGGGGTGTGAGGGGTGTGAGGGATGAGTTGTGAGGGAGGAGGTGTGAGGGAGGAGGTGTGAGGGAGGAGGTGTGGCACTTGATGCTTCACCGAGCACCTAAGCTCTGTTCCCCAGAAAAAGTGGGATCTCCCTGTGGCCACCCATTTTAATTCCACTTCCCATTCCATTCCGATATGTAAGTCTACAGCCTCCAGTACTGTCGTGATGAGGCCACACTCAGGTTGGAGGAACAACACCTTGTATTCTATCCGGGTAACCTCCAACCTGATGGCATCAACATCGATTTCTCAAATTTCCGGTAATACCCCCTCCTCCTTCACCATTCCCCATTCCCCTTTTCCCTCTCTCACCTTATCTCCTTACTTGCACATCACCTCCATCCGGTGCTCCTCCCCCTTTTCTTTCTTCCATAGCTATCAGAATCCCCCCACCCCCCCTGCCCTGTAGCTCTTTCACCAATCAACTTTCCAGCTCTTCACTTCACCCCTCCCGGTTTCACCTATCACCTTGTGTTTCTTCGTCCCTCCCCCCCACCTTCTAACTCTGAGTCCTTTTTTTTTCCAGTCCTAATGAAGGGTCTCAGCCGAAAACATTCACTGTCTACTCTTTTTCATAGACACTGCTTGGCCTGCTGAGTTCCTCCAGCATTTTGTGGGTGATGATAGGATTTCCAGCATCTGCAGATTTTCTCTTGTTTGAGATTGAACCTTTCTTCACGAGCAGGTTTGACCGAACAGCTATATTAGTAATTCTTGCAGCTTCTGGTTTAACCTGTTTGCAGGTTTGATTTTGCTTGATTGAAAGCCAAGCAAATGAGTGGAAAGTGTAGCAAATCTTGATCTCCACACAGCTTCCTCAACTCTGCCCTGCCGCCATAAACTCATATACCTGCCTCCAGGATCAGGAGTCAGACCATACCCACCACTTACAGTAGCATGCAACTAACCCATGACTAGTTTTCTCCTGGACTTCTTTGTCCTATAGATTAAAAATTAAGTCCATCACCGAGGGTGCCCTCCAAATGCAGATGCTGCCAAAGAAAAGCTTTCCATACCGTGCAGCCAATCACAATCTACAAAGTTTCCTAGCAACAATTCTGCTCCACAAACCATTCACTCTCCTATGCGTCCCCCACACAGCCTGTTCAATTATGGCTCTGGGATCTTCTGTAGATTATTGTTCAATAGGATTTCCTTTGGCTTTGGTCAAAAGCATTTCTGATTTGCATTGCTTTGTACTGGCAGAGGTAATGGATGGGAACACTGCAGAATAGAAACTTTTTCACCTTGTGGCAGGGCTCCTTCCAGGTCAGCTGTGGATGAGATCAAATTTGCTGCTTTGATGTTTGGGTCTTCTTGAGGCCACTGCTGTATCAGTCTAACACTTCCTGCATTTCCCAAATAAGTAATTCTGATGTCCCTGAGGACGTGGAACAGTTAACCTAAATCTGGCTGAGAGGAGGACAGGATCACATGGACTAATATGTCAAAGTCACTTCAAACAGGATTCCTCTTAGAACCAGGAAGGAAAGTGATGCCGATGCCATTACTCTTGGCTAGAAATGAGTCCAAAACTCAGTGGCCAACTTCTGAGTTATCAAATAGCTCCATACCTCTAAATATCCTTTCTCAGCAGTTATTCTTCCACACCTCTTGTTATAATGTGTTATTTAATTGTCCTTTTCAAGGCAAACCTTCAATGCTGAGCTAAAGAAGCTAATTTTTCAGGTGTCTAACCTTGTTTGCATTTATGTCCTCAGGTCACATGCTCCTGACCGTTTACATTATTTGCTTAGGTCATTTTATTTGCAGTGATGGATTGAGCATATATAATCAATGAATGGTAATTAATACCTGCACCCTTGAAAAAAAATTCTACATTTGACACCAGAAATTAGAAACTGGTCAATTTCTTGGCCCTATTGTCAAGCAATCTGAAAAAAAAATTGAGGAAGCCAGAGAAATAAAACAATTAGATTGAAAGCCAACTGTGAGAGAGTTTTAGACAAATCTTTTTGAATATTGTAGCAGTGCTCAATGGAACCCTTTGTGACCTGTGCTGCACTTGATCTACAAATTCTTTATTGGGAAACTAGGCAGGATATTTTTTGTCTTTTTCCTATTTTCTTGTCAATAATATTGCCTTTGTGCCACAATGATTTTGTGGATTGCAAAATCTGATGAAGCAAATACGTTTGTAGAACAGAAAAAAAAACCCTGCCAGAATTTTCAGCAATTCTACAAATTAAAGAAATGTATTTCATGACACCATTCACAAGTGCCAGGCAATGATGGGATCCAATTTGAGAAAAGCTATCGGCCCCTGATATTCAATGGCATTGCCATCTGAGTCCCCTATTATCAAAATCCTGGGGGCTACCATTGACCAGAAGCTGAACTAGCAGAGTCATATTTATATATACAATGTGGCGACAAGAGCAGATCAGAAGCCAGGAATACTGTGGTGAGTGACTCACTTTCTTAACTACCCTCCATCTACTAGACTCAAATCGGGAGTGTATTCCCCACTTCACAGCTCAGCAACACTCAAGAAGTTCAACACCATAGAGGCCATTGCAGCAGTTTTGATAGGCACCCCACCCACATTCACTCACTCCACCACCAATCAGATTAGTAGAAATTTGTACCACCTACAGTTTACACTGAAGCAATTCACTAAGTCTCCTGAAACAACATCTTCCAAACCCACGGCTTCTTCCAGCTAGAAAGACAAGGATTGCAACAGCATGGATACCACTACGTAGGAGTTTCCCTCCAAGCCACACACACACCAACCTGGCTTGGTTATGTATCACCACTAATGCACCGTCACTGGGTGAAAATCCTGGAACTCTCTTACAAACAGCATCTTGGGTTTACCCAGACCTCAAGTACTGCAGGGGTTTAAAAAGGCTGCTCACCATCACTGGAGCTATTAAGGATGGTTAATAAAATGCAGGCTCGGTCTGAAAAGCATAAATCCTTTAAATTAATAAAAAATGGTTATGTATGACCATTGCCTGAACTCAGGTTGGGGCCAGTATAGACTGCAGGAGCTATGTAGGTTCCCAAATTAAGTTGCGTGGGTGCCATATTGGTATGGCCATTAGTGTGCACATAAAGTCCACTGGAATAGAGGAGGAAATGCAAATGGTTTTAAGATATTTGCCGTAGGAGCTCAATATACCACCCTTTCTTAAACACGTAAGTCTGAACCTACTCAGATGCAGGGCTTCCACCCATCATTGCGAATGACAAGAATCAACCACTAACGGATGAACTGTTGATTGATTTCTTCTTCCCATACCTGCGAGTCTGTTATGTTTAGTTCTCATCCAACACTGATTGCATGCATGTTCATATGTTTTTTTACCCCAGATTCCTGATTAGGTCTACTCGTCATTCGCTACATTTCTGCTTCTGCAGAGTTTCAGCGTCTGTAGTCATAATCAATGGTTTGTATTGGTTTTATTGGCTTTGCTGATTGACAGAGAGTTTCATTAACACATCAATGAATTTCTAAGAGAAAGTTCTGAGGGAACCAGCTGAGGAACTCTTTCCTTTTCCTGATCTTGCTTGCTATCTACAATCCAAAACCTGAAGTCTAGAATGATTTGTCTCATCTTCTCTCACAGACAATTTTATTATCTTTTTGGTAACCCCTGGTTTGAAGCTTGAGATTCTGCCATCAGTTTCCCCAGGTTTTCTGAAAGAAAAAAAATGAATGCTTTATTTTCTCCTTTTTGCTTTAATGCATTGGACAAGGGTTACTGTTTCTACAATATTTCCAGGGGAATTAGCACAAAGAAGGCCAAAAATACACTGTCAGTCTGTCATCCAGAATAGAGCATTGCAGAGGAGGTAAAGGCAGAGGCTGACAGCTGCCAACTTTATTCTTGCTGTTTCCTTCACGCCATCTGGCCCTGGGCTATCATCACACCCTCTACTCTGCTTAAAGAGCTTCATTTATAAGGCACTTATCATTTTAGTGACCTGCACAATGAGCATTCCAACTTACTGGAGGAGGCAGATATCATTACTGACTAATCCAAACACAATGTCAAAATAAATTAAGAGAAAATAAGAATTTTTTTTTCCTCCTTTTGATTTCAAGTTTACTGAGTTTTGATCCTGCTGTGAGTCAATCCTGTGCTAACTAAGAAATGCTGCAACGTCATTGCAATGTTGCAAGCTTTGAATAAAATTGTGCACATTTGGAATCTAGAGAATAGCAATGAATTTAATTAGGCACTTTAAAGAGCAATAGATAGGTACAATGTGCAAAATAAAAACTGGAGTTGGAACTAAAATGGAGAGTGTGATTTATATGAAAATGACTATAAGTGACTTTGGGAGGTTATCACTGCTGAATTGGGGGAATAGATGACGTTTAACATAAGGAATCATGAGGTAGAATAAGGAGGCAAAATATGCATTATATGAATAAGGATTTAGAGTTTGAAAATTAGTTTTATAAACCTATGATGATGCACATAGACATTAGGGTGATTTTCCTGGCTTTGATATCCAAACAGCATCAGAAAAGGTGTAGAGCACTTTATGACTTTTGAAAAACAAATGGCAGACTAAAGATTTAGCACTGAACAGAAACATTACATACAGTGTGTGTATCCACATATTGCATTTTGCCTCTGAAATTCATGGCACTGATTTCAAAGGAATGAATTTCATAAGAATATTACAATACTGCCATTTTAAGATTTTACCTCTTCCGAGAGGAAGTGATTTTCTAGGTACTTTTCTTAGTTTCCAAAATGTTTACAGAAGGTTCTAACTTTTATTTACTCCTGTAAATACCAGACACAGATGCCAGGGTCTTAACGAAGGTTAGGGACCTATGCATATCTAAGGAAAACAGACATTGCTACCGTTGATGTTTTTTTTAGAGCAGCTGGTTTGTTGGAAAGGGAACACTTTCAAAAACTTTTAAGTTTCTCAAACAACATGTCACACAGGCACTCTTAGTAATGTGGCTCACTGATATGGTGCCAATCTTGTAGTGAATATCTAATTTCATGACTTATTTTGCTACCTTCTGAATTGAAATTCAAGGGAATAAAATCATGATATGCTCATCCTGCACTAATATATCTGATGTCTGAGTACAGTGATGAATGTGACACTGTTCTGAGTCACTTTACTGTCAAGAACAAATCTCCAAGGACATGTGCATTGGAAGAGAAGGGGTTGGTTCGTAGGCCACTAATTTGTCATTAAGCACATTATGGTTATATGCTCCTGTGCATGTATGTATATATAATAGGCATTGCTAACATGTACCCTTTTAAAAGCAGTCATATTAAAATTATTTTCCCTAAAGGTCTCTGACATCACCCTGAATTCTGCCAGTGACTTCAGACTGTGAAGTACATACACAGCGTGGCAAGTGTCAATCACAGCAGTTTGACATGAATACAACTTAAAAGCTGCCCTTTTGTGGGTTTCTGAGTATAAATGCAAATAAGTGAGGATATAAGTGAGCAAATCTGAATTGTCTGCGTGTATTCAAGATAAGTTTTATTATCGTTCTTCGGTACACAAGTGCAAAGGGGAAAAAATGATTGTTACTCCAGATTCGAGGCAGCATTAAGAACCCAATAAAAATGCAATAAATACAAGTAACTCTTTGTGCATGGCCACATATACGTAAGATTAGCTTATATACATGGACTGATCGTGTGTACATAAAGTGACACGAGGTAACTTCCAGATAGCAGCAGGGCGTATGAAAACAACAGAACATCGACTGTGTCAGTGTAGGTATGAGGTGTGGAGTGTAAGCATAAAGTGACAGTGCATGGGGGGGAGGGAGGGTGAAGGGAGTGGCTGATGTGTATATAGTGTAGTTGTACCCTATGTCACCATATAGTACAACTCTGAGATTCACATCCTTGCTGGTATACACAGTAAGTCCCACCCAACAGGATGGGCAAACAACTAACAGGAAAAAGACAACAAAAAGATAACTCTGAACATCCTCTACATAGCACCATCCAGAGACAGAGAAGCAGTTTCAGCGACAGGTTACTATCGATGCAATGCTCCTCAGACAGGATGAAGAGGTCAATACTCCCCAATGCCATTAGGCTTTACAATTCTACCGCTAGGACTTAAGAACTTTTTAAAAGCTATTATTAATGCTTTTTGAGATAGTGATTTAGATGCATATCATATTTTTTACTGAGTTAAGTATTGTATGTAATTAGTTTTGCTACAACAAGTGTATGGGACATTGGAAAAAAAAGTTGAATTTCCCCATGGGGATGAATAAAGTATCTATCTATCTATCTATCTATCTAAAAGAAAAAGAAGAAATCAATTTCAAAAACATGAGATGAAGAGTCTTTGAAAATGGGGTAGGTTAATGGCTGGAGGTATGGATCAGCCTGACAGGTTGGGGGAAGTAACTGTTTAGAGTCTAGTGGTCCCGGTGTAGCTTCCTCCCTGAAGGGAGTGGGACAGACAGTCCATAAGCAGGGTGGGTGTGATCCTTTATAATACTTCTGGCCTTTTCCCGGCACCTTTCCGTATATATGTCCTTGATAGTGGGTTGGATGATGCCAGTGATGCATTGGTCAGTGTTAACTACCCGTTGTAGAGCCCTCTTGTCTACCATACCACTCAGTTATGCAATGTGTTAGGATGCTCTCAACTACACATCAGTAAAAGGTCTTGAATATTGTTGCGCATAGTCCAGCTCTTTTCAGTCTCCTCAGAAAGTTGAGGCATTGGTGAGATTTCTTGATCGTGTAGGATGTGTTCTGAGACTATGAGAAATTGGGCAAGACATCCGCTCCCAGGAGATTGAAACTGCTCACGGTTTCCACTGCTGAGCTGTTGATGTGTAGAGGGGTGTGAGTGGTCCGGGGTTTTCCTTAATTGGTAATCATCTCCTTTGCCTTGTTGACATTGTATGTGTGAGTGAGTGAGTGAGTCCATTTGGTAGAGTTTCTTAGCTCAGACTACTTGGCAAAAGTTCTCTTGCAAGTGAATTATATGGATCTCATTCCAAGCAATTTGTGGCAACGCAAGAATAGTGACACATGGTTTGAGACTGAGAGAAAAAGCAAAAAAATTCTAATACTCAGAAATTCTATGTCCTTTTCATTCAAAGCAGACCGACCAGAGCATCATTATTCTGCACAGTCCCAAAGAGCAAAGATTAAAGTGAAGCTATGTGGAGACATGATGGAATAACGTGCAGATATATGAATTATTGAAAACTTGTCACTGTGGTTTCTATTGGTGAAGTTAACCTAATGCAATTACAAAAATACATACAAAAATGAAACTTATAATGAATCCATGTTCCTTCTAAGCCATGCTAAATACATATTTCTAGCATTTGAAATAATTATATTGGCCAAACCTAGGAGCCATCTTGTTCCACCTGGATTTCAGCATCATTCGTTAACTTTTAGCTTCCGGGTTTTGGATTTTTGAACTTCATTACAGGTGAATTACGCATCCACATTATATGATCTCAAATCACCTGAAATATACAAATGGAATTTATGTATTTACTGTGTAAGTACCTGGAGCAAAGGCAGCTTGCAGATTTTAACAAGACATGAATAGAACTAGGACTGTCACCATGTGAGTACAGAAGTGTTGTTTTCAAGGCTTACATGAGGAAATCTGCAGATGCTGGAAATTCAAACGTCAAAATGCTGGTGGAACACAGCAGGCCAGGCAGCATCTATAGGGAGAAGCGCAGTTGACGTTTCGGGCCGAGACCCTTCATCAGGACTAACTGACAGGAAAGATAGTAAGAGATCTGAAAGTAGGAGGGGGAGGGGAAAATGCGAAATGATAGGAGAAGACCGGAGGGGGTGGGGTGAAGCTAAGAGCTGGAAAGGTAATTGGCAAAAGGGATACAGAGCTAGAGAAGGGAAAGAAAGGATCATGGGACGGGAGGCCTAGGGAGAAAGAAAGGGGGAGGGGGGAGCACCAGACAGAGATGGAGAACAGGAAGAGTGATGGGCAGAAAGAGAGAAAAAAAAACTAAATATATCAGGGATGGGGTAAGAAGGGGAGGAATGTTATCCCCTTCTCACAATTCCTCCGTCTCCGCCGCATCTGCTCTCAGGATGAGGCTTTTCATTCCAGGATGAAGGAGATGTCTTCCTTTTTTAAAGAAATGGGGTTCCCTTCGTCCACCATCAACCCTGCTCTCAAACACATCTCTCCCATTTCCCGCACATCTGCCCTCACCCCATCCGCCCACCACCCCACTCGGGATAGGGTTCCCCCTGTCCTCAACTACCACCCCACCAGCCTCCGGGTCCAACGTATAATTCTCCGTAACTTCTGCCACCTCCAACGGGATCCCACTACCAAGCACATCTTTCCCTCCCCCCCTTTCTGCTTTCTGCAGGGATCGCTCCCTACGTGACTCCCTTGTCCATTCATCCCCCCCCCATCCCTTCCCACCGATCTCCCTCCTGGCACTTATCCTTGTAAGTGGAACAAGTGCTACACCTGCCCTTACACTTCCTCCCTCACCACCATTCAGGGCCCCAGACAGTCCTTCCAGGTGAGGCGACACTTCACCTGTGAGTCGGCTGGTGTGGTATACTGCGTCCGGTGCTCCCGGTGTGGCCTTTTATATATTGGTGAGACCCGACGCAGACTGGGAGACTGTTTCGCTGAACACCTACGCTCGGTCCGCCAGAAAAAGCAGGATCTCCCGGTGGCCACACATTTTAATTCCACGTCCCATTTCCATTCTGATATGTCTATCCATGGCCTCCTCTACTGTCAAGATGAAGCCACACTCATGTTGGAGGAACAACACCTTATATTCCATCTGGGTAGCCTCCAACCTGATGGCATGAACACTGACTTCTCTAACTTCCATTAATGCCCCTCCCCTTCTTACCCCATCCCTGATATATTTAGTTTTTTTTTCTCTCTCTGCTCATCACTCTTCCTGTTCTCCATCTCCCTCTGGTGCTCCCCTCCCCTTTCTTTCTCCCTAGCCCTCCCATCCCATGATCCTTTCCCTTCTCTAGCTCTGTATCCCTTTTGCCAATCACCTGTCTGGCTCTCAGCTTCACCCCACCCCCTCTGGTCTTCTCCTGTCATTTCGCATTTCCCCCTCCCCCCACTACTTTCAAATCTCTTACTATCTTTCCTTTCAGTTAGTCCTGACGAAGGGTCTCGGTTCGAAATGTCGACAGTGCTTCTCCCTATAGATGCTGCCTGGCCTGCTGTATTCCACCAGCATTTTGTGTGTTTTCAAGGCTTAGACTGATTGTAGAAAACAATTTACTGATTACCTTAATCAATAAAAGTGACTGGATTGAGCTTTCTAATTACCAATGCTCTGTGGCTGCATACCTTTGGGGTTGCATTCTTCCTTCCAGTGTGCTCCCCAATGCAGCCTCCCAGGATGGGGCCAGTTCATCGCCGACCAGTGAGGCCCTTACATCTTTACATGCTGGCTGAGATGACCAGTGAAGCCCCAGCTGTTTGGTAAACTGTATTTAAAGAAAGGGCATTAACACAGTCTGTTCACAGAGATGGAGTTCAATCGTCCTTTTCGATAGGAGGATATGGTTTGAGTTTCAGCACGGCTTGCTTCATCTCCACATGAAATCTCACACTAACAACATACTCAGTATGATCGACCAGGAGGATGAATTGACAGGATCCACATTTTGTATGCAACTGTTTAACTCTCATTGAACTAAATACTTACAGTCTTAACAACGTTAACTTGAAGGAATTTTACTAGTCCTAGACTTAACTTCAATTGCCTTGGTATATATGAAAGTAGATTTGAGGAGTCACTGAAGGGAAACGTGGGCAAAAAGGAAATTGCCAACACACTCTGTGGTGAGTTTGCAGGTGGAAGAGCTAGATAGATATTTTATTGATCCCAAAGAAAATTACAGTGCCACAGTAGCATAACAAGCGCACAGATTTAAATATTAGAAGAGAAGTAGAAAGAATAAAAAAAGTGTATCACAAACAGTCTAACAGGAGGGGGAGGGTCATCACTTCCCCGGCTATCAGCTGATTCATTGTACAGCCTAATGGTCCAGGGTAAGAATGACCTTATAAAGCACTGTTGTCTTAGTCTATTACTAAAAGTGCTCCTCTGTTCAGCCAAGGTGGCATGCAGAGGGTGAGAAACATTGTCCAGAATTGCCAGGATTTTCGGTAGGTTCCTTTGTTCTACCACAGCCTCCAGCGTGTCCAGTTTGGCTCCTACAACAGAGCCAGCCTTTCTAATCAGAAACAGTTAGCTACATTAGCCTTCCTAATTGGCTACATTTAGCGGCCACCTGAAGGAGCAGAAGCGATCTGCGTAATAAATGGGAAAATGAAAGCAACAAACAGTACAACAAGCTAAAATTGCACCTCTTTAAATCTATAGCTGACATCACAGCAGGGAGCTGACCGCAGAAAGATCCATCGATGACCATTTTGGTGTCAACTGTACGTTGAGACGGTGAAGTATCAAATCAGGGCAATTAGACTGTGAATTCCCGCTGCACAGTTTCAGTGCTTGGTGAAGACTTCAGTATGGTCAACACTCTGTCAAACTCTGAGACATTCACTATTCTGCATCCCCAGCCCCTCCTTTAAATCATAGCTCTGAGTCTCCACTGGAGAATTACTGTAGTATTTGTGAGGATTCATCTTACTGTTGTTGGAGCATTTTATGTAAAGCTCAAAGCTAGGGTATTGTTAAACTGCCCTCACATACTGCAGCAAAGCAGGGTGATGCCATCGGTGTTGGGCCTGATTCCATTCATCAAATCTGCATCTCATTTCACCGCTCACTGCTGGCACTTGTCTATAGCGATTCACATCTTCCTTAGGCACATTGCCGATTACAATTTCTCCCCGTCTTAAGCTGTATGGGTGGCTCCAGGTGCCCACTTCCAGCTGTCTGTCAATCTCCCAATTGTGCCAGGGAAGCTTTCTCACCCACAGAGTCCTGATAGGGGTCAGTGGGATAGAAGGGTCTCCCAGCCAATGTACGTGTGAATGATTCAGTCAGCACACAGGGTTGGTGCACGTAGTCTGGTAACTGGCCGGAGACATACTGTATCTGTGCATTTTCAAGCCTCACATGAATAAATGCAAGTGCTGAAAATGATTAATAATCAAATTACATATGTGTGACAATTGAACCTCTTTTACCATTGTGTCCAAATGCTCTGGAGTTTGACTCCTGGCATTGAATAGCAGGGCAATTCTCTCCCACTGCCTGTTGGGTGTGAGGCCAAAGGGGCTCCTTTACTTCTACGGAAACATGACATGATAATACAAAAAGAAAAAAATAAATAAGTAAACCAATTACAGTAAGTGTATGTATGTACGTGTGTGTGTGTGTGTGTGTGTGTGTGCGTGTGTGTAAATAAAGATATATATATATATATTGAATAGGTCAAAAACAGTGCAAAACAGAAATAATATATATAAAGAAGTGATGTCGTGAACATGGGTTCAATGTCCATTTAGGAATCAGATGGCAGAGGGGAAGAAGCTGTTCCTGAATCACTGAGTGGGCACCTTCAGGCTCTGTACCACCTTCCTGATTGTAGCAATTAGAAGAGGGCATGTCCTGGGTGATGGAGGTCCTTAATAATGGACACTGCCTTTCTGAGGTACTGCTCCTTGAAGACTTTTCTCAAGGTGGAGATGCCTGAACAATCTAGTCAATAATATGAATTCTCATAAAATCGGAAAGATGAGTGGGGTTTGCTGCCTGTCCTCATGGCTGAAGAATGTATCAGCCTGGCAAATACCTTCTGAATGGCTGTTCAGAGAAACCTCTGAATGAAAGATTCCTTGACATGACCCACGAGGCCTTGCTTAGCAGCAGAATTTCACTGAATTTCTGCTGCTAAGTGCAGGGTTTTGAGGGTAGACCTTAAACATCAGGCTGTACATGTAGTCTCTTCCCAGTCTCCACCCAGCTAACAGGCGTCACCTGCCACTCATTTCCAAATCATCACCTGCAGCCTATTTAAACCCAGATCTCATCTACAATCCTTGTTCACTCACACGAACCAGCCAGCCTCAACCAGTTGTTCCTAGCCTTCAGTTACCTTGTCACCTGTGAGTTTAGTATCTATTCTTCCTTGTTTTGTAACCCATGTGGCTTGTTATATTTGCAGTCTATTATTAAAGTTATTGTTATGGCCAAATCATCTCTGCCATGATGCTTTTAGGTCAAACCTCCTCTACATTTCCAGACATCAACAGGCCCTGTCTAAGCAAACTTCCGATGATGGAATACAAAGCCTAGATAGATAAGATTTTGTAGATACTAGGAATCTTGAGCAACACACTCAAAATGCTGGAGGAACTCGGCAGGTCAGGCAGCATCCATGGTGGAGAATAAATAGTTGATGTTTCAGACCAAAATAATGAAAGGTGTTGACTTGATACATCTTCTGGATTTCACCCCTCTCATAGATGATGTCTGATCTGTAGTGTTCCTCCAGCATTTTGTATGTACTGAAAAACAAAGCCTACAGCTTTGAACACTGACAAGCTTTTCCAATGTCTCTGAATGTCCCTGACTTACCCTTTAAAGAAGGAAGTAAGCAAAAAAAAAATTAACTTTGTAAAATATCATAAACCAGTTAAGAAACATAAACTGAATTTAAATAATTGAAAACATTCCATCAAACGCAAGTAACTACAAAAGAAATTGTGCTTATTTTTACCGTTCTCTCTTGAGACCGCTCTCCCGTCATGTGAAAGTACCTATGGAGCCTGTCCCAGTCTAACCTGACACAAAGTCTGCAGGCAGATTCCCAATTTAGGTGCCAGAATTCCAGCATCCTGGTGTTCTGCCACAAGACTCCAGTAGCGGAGTATTGCCAAGTTCACAAACAGGGATCCCTTGGCAAGTTTGGGACTGAACTATGTGGAAGTTATGAATCTGCTAACGGGTGTGCTGGTGATGCTTCAGTGAACTGCCGGCACTTACCAGCTGGATACAGGCCTCACAGTATGTTGTCTTCTTTTCCTCATCCCACCATTCTTCAATTACCCACCTATTCATGACCAACTATTCCGGACGTCCTTACGTAACTTAATTCAGAGCTTTCCAGTATTTTAACTACAAAAGAGCAGATGCCAAGCTTAGTCAGGTGTGTTGTTTTTATTTTTGAACTAAATCCTTATTCATTGGAATATTGGTCTGGCCTGTATGGTACGCTGGTAAGCAGAACAATGGTCCCTCAAGGGGGAGACACAGAACTACAAAGCATTGCACAATAAGGGAATTAAATGGTGTGCAGCGCTCTCCTTTCATTATGAGTGAAGCACATGCACACACTGGCAACAAGTCACTTCGCTATGAATTAGCTGCTGGTGATCGGAGGTGGAAAAAGCTTTGAAATTGAGGGAAGGAGGCTTTTGATAAGCAAACTTTTGCATTCACTGATATAAAAGGACACCCAGTTCAAAACCTGCAGGAGGCAAGATACTGGTAGATTCAGTAAGATTCTTTATAGATGCATTCAGCCTCGCTCTCATTAACAGTCTCTCCTTTGATCCTATCAGGAACAAGTCAAGCAGCATTCAACCCGTGCTGTAACCATGGTAACACCACAGTTAGCAGTGCTCGTTGCTAACGAGAGAGGAGAGATACTATACCAAAACATGCAGAAAGTAGAACTCCAGTGCTCATCTACTTCATAAAACATACACTAAACCTATAGGCAAATAATCCTGTTATTAAACTGATATAAGATATAAGAATATATGTAAAAATGACTAAAGCTAAAGAGCATATTAATTGATCCTTACATTTACACGCAGCATACGGTCTGGGAAGGAGAAGGGGTATAAAAGGGGTATAAAAGAAATTGATTGAGATCATATTGAGGATTTTAGGTGTAGTTCCCCTTTTCAGTGATCTACAGTTGACCCTTATATAACGTGTGTTTCCTTCTGCCTCCTGTGAAGAGTGTGAAGCTGCTGACTGTAGTCCTGCTGTTATTTTGTCAAGTGGTCAATGCTACAGTTGACAGGCCATGCCATTGTTAACCAGGTTTTGGTTTGGTAAAGTTGCACTCCCAATAATAGAACTCGTGAGCTGTGATTCCTGAAGTGACCAGCGAGGTGCAGACTGCAAAATGATATTTGCTTTCCTCTAATTTATTTGCAGATGCTACTGGTAAGGGCAACATGATACACAATGCTATTAAAGTTCTGGCCATTGGAGTTCAATTCCAACGTCGTCTGTACATCCTCCCTGTGGAATGTGTGGGTTTTCTCTGGCTGCTCCGGTTTCCTCCTACAGTCCAAAGATGTACTGCTCGGTAGGTTAATTGGTCATTGTAAATTGTCCTGTGATTAGGCTGGGGTTAAATGGGGGTTTGCTGGGTGGGACGGCTTGAAAGGCCGGAAGGGCTTATTGTTGAGCTTTCTCTCAATAAATAACCAAATAAGCAACCTACAGCCTTGCCGTCTTTTAGCCAGGTTGCTAAACATCTCAGGGAGCGACAAAAGATTCCACGTTACCCTTTCAAATGAGAGCAGACGTTCTATCCTCACTTGTACAGGTTCGTCAGGGATTCAATTGTGAGGTGCTGTTTACTTTAAAGACAGATATACCATGAAGTACTTTTCCCAGAAGGAGATGCAGTGACAGCCATTTCTGTGCAACACACACACAATGCTGGAGGAACTCAGCAGGCCAGGCAGCATCTGTGGAAAAGAGTAAACAGTCGACGTTTTGGGCTGAGACCCTCCATCAGTGCTGAAGAAAAAAAGATGAGGAGTCAGAGTTAGAGGGTGGGGGAGGGAAGGAAGAAACACAAGGTGATAGGTGAAACGGGGGGGGGAAGGGTTAAGTAAAGAGCTGGGAATTTGATCGGTGAAATAGTTACAGGGCTGGAGAAGGGGGAATCTAATAGGAGAGGATGGAAGAGAGGAAAGGGGGAGGAGATCCAGAGGGAGGTGATGGGCAGGTAAAGATTTCTGTGTCAGACACACACCTATTATTATTATTTAATCTGCTACATTCCTTTAGAGCACTGGCGGGAAAATTAGATCATACTGTTCCAAAAACCTCCAATGTCATTTTCACCCAGTACCATTAGTAATAGTGCACGGGAGTGGAGTTCCTCCAGGCAAGCCCATTACTTATCCTCTATTCTTAGCAACCTGACTCACTCCACCCCCCCCCACCCACCACCAAACCATCACTACTACTGCCACCAAACAACCTCTACACCCACCATTTCAACACCACAATTTCTCTTGGACCAGACACTAAATCAAGGGGCACACCAGTAGCACTTGATCTTATCTGTCGATTCCCCAGAGGCCTCGACAGTCCAATTCCCATTTGGCGCCGATTTCCTACCTATGTGACCAATGAGCTGATTATCGACTACAGGAGGAAGAATTAGGAGATTGCATGTGGAGAGGGTCAGTAGCTTTAAATCCCTTGGCGTTATCGTATCACAGGGTCTGTCCTGGGACCAAAATGCAAGTGCTCTCACAAAGAAGGCATAACCTTGCCTCTACTTTCTTAGAGGTTTGTGCATACCACCAAAAAATTTTGACTAACCTCTATAGACGCACAGTGGAGAGTATCCTAACTGGTTGCATTTTAGCTTGGTATGGAAACACTAATGCCCAGGAATGGAAAAGACTACAGAAAGTGGTGGATACAGCCCAGTCTACCACAGGCAAAGCCCTCCCTACCATTGAGCATCTTCACAAACAGTACTGCTACATGAAAACAGCATCCATCATCAAGGACACCGCTACCCAAGCCTTGCTACTACCATCAGGTAGGAAGTACAGGAGCTTTAGGTCCCACACTACTCAGCTCAGGAACAGTTATTACCCTGCAACCATTCGGCTCCTGAACCAGCATGGATAACTTCATTTACCTCAACTCTGAACTGATTCCACAACCTGCAGACCCAATTTCAATGACTCCACAACTCATGTTCTTAGTATTAACTTCTTCTTCTTGTTCACATTGGTGCTTTGTCAGTCTTTATATATGTAGTTTTTTTCATAAATTCTATTGTATTTTTTTATTTTTCTGTAAATGCCTGCAAAAAATGAATCTCAAGGTAGTATTTGGTGACATATATGTATTTAGTAATAAATTTACTTTGACTTTGATCAGTGTTCAATCTCCATTACTCCCCATCACGTGAGCTGGACATCCACCACAATCAACCATCTAACAGTCCGTTGGACTCAACAAATCGAACGGCTGCTGAGTTCCTCCAGCAAACTGTTTGTTGATCCTGATCCCAGCAGCATCTGCAGTCTCTTGTGTCTCCATAATCAACCATCTATATTGAATCTTTCCTCTACTCTCAGGCCTCAATCAGGTCTCTAATTGCCTGCCCCTTCTCCTCATCTCCAGACCTGGACTCTGGTGTCAAGCTCAGATGGGACACTCTCCTTTGAGTGCGCTACAACATCAGAAAGAAAAATTCATTGTCACCTAAAGCCCAAGGCTTCAGCATGCCACACAGTCATCAAGTCATACACACTTAGCCTTAAATTCCTGGTGCATTTTCCAGATATTATCTGTAGTTCTGTGTAAGCTGGGGTCTGAGATTCCCTTTGTTACAATAAACAGAGCACATTACTTTTCTGCAATCTGCTTGGGACATTTTGAGATTAAGAGATGCTCTCAGGATCAGCAGTTCTTTACTTTATTGTAAGAGAGTATGACAGTTTTGAGCGGCCAATTGGAGTAGATGATTTCTGAGCTCATTCTGTATGTCTACCTACTATAACTCAAGTACAATTGTCCATATATAATAGGTTAGATTCAGGCCTACTGTTCTAATTATGCATAGTTTCCATTTCTCAGGTATTACAGTTGGCCAGAATGAGTGGTTTTGCAAATCTGAGCCTGTTTGTTCCTGAATAATGGAAAATTTAAAGAGCATCCAAGTTGTATTCAACTCACCATCATTCTGTGGATAATGTTGTAATTTCTAAAGAAATGCTCCTACTTTTTAATGAAGGGTCCTGATGAAGGGTTTCAGTCCGAAATGTCGACTGTTTGCTCTTTTCTATAAATGCTGCCTGGGCTGCTGAGTTCCTCCAGTATTTTGTTGTGCTACTTCTTAACATGTAGATTTAATATTGTCTAAAAATAAAGAAAACAACAGAGTTTATGACAACCAAGATAATCCAGATAGCATCAATCATTTTGCTCAGTCTTTACCTCAGATAGGTTTCTTCAAATGGGATGTAGCTATACTATGCAAGATCCTGAGGGGTCTTTACAGGATAGATGTGTGGTGGCTGTTGTCTCCTGCTGAAGAATTCAGAAATATGGGTTACGCTTTAAAAAGGAGGTAAGGTAAAATGTTTGAGAGTTGTGGAGTCTCCAAATATGCTTTGATAAACAGAGGAGTGAAAGGTTATCAAGGGTAGGCAGTAATACAAAGTGAAGGTTTGCCCCGATCTGAAACAGGTCTGAGTGGCTGAGTGCACCAGTGTGAATGTTGAATACATTGCAGTGTGCATTATTTCCACTCTGTTCTGGATGTCAGAATTCCTTTACATTTCACCCAGTGATGACATTTCCAGGCAGTGTATCATCTCATCAGGCCTCTTGTTGCTAAATTGAAGTTTAGATGAATTAAGCAGCTTTATTTCGCCCTGCCAAGCTGAAGGGAGCCCATGGGATCACAATCCTATAAAATAATTGATTCTGATCTGTACTTTGTGATGAGAGTACAGAGGCACAATTGGATTCGCTCCCAGCACTCCCAGTATCTGGTTTCCACTGCTCAAATTCAACCGAGTTGTATCTTCAATGTCCCTATGAATAAAATTATGATTTATCCTGGTTACCTTGAATGTAGTCATCCTGACAAGATGCGACTTTTTAGGATCAAGCAAAACTGGTCAAATATGTTAATTAATGAGGCGCCATGTCCAAAGTACGATATTGCCCAGACAACTAGCTCATTGTGCATTCCAATTATTCTAAACATAAAACAAACATAGCTACGAGCCACTTATTTATGTTGGTTCCATTGGAAGAGGGAATAGAGACACAGGGGGTCCATTATGTCCCTTACTGCAATTTCTTTTTAGTCTGAATGTTGTGAATTGAATTACATTCTAAAATGTGCACTCATCATCTAGGCTGACACTATGCGGAAAGCACACTGTCAGATATTTGTCCTTTGAATTAAATATTAAAATAATACCTTCTTCACTTTACTTGCTCATTCAGATATATTTTAAAGATGGCATAACAAAGCATTTTCTTCCTTAACTAACACTGCTAAAATCACTGCCATGTTATCAAATTTTGCAAAAAACTTACTATAAAGATAAGAATTGCACGTGAACCTTTTTGAGACATTTCCAAGTAATTTAATCAGGCACTCTACAACCAAAGTCTTTCTTCTGTAGGCACAATGTGGAATCAGTAATACACATGTTTGCTGCAATTGTAAAGTGGTGCTCATTTCTATGATTATAATAACTCAAAGTTAGCATTTGTCAAAGCCTACCACAATGCTACTCTAAATGATGAGGGGTGTGGCTTGAATGTTCCGCATCTGGTTTTCTTACAAGTTTATTGTGTAAGAGGTCATACTTATCAAGCTCGTATTATCTATTCAATTATTGCTCTTTTATGAAAATCTCAGGGGATGTGGAGCTCCAGATGGTGAATGTACCATGGCAACACCCATCTCTGTACCTTCCTACAGACTATCAAGATCAAAGAAGTCCTCCAATTCTGCAAATGTGGACACTCCTGGTGTTAAACTCATCCTACCTTCTACTTAAACCCAGGCCCTCAAGCTTGTTCTTTGAACCTCCAACTCTCTAAATCTCCCCCATCTTTAAAACACTTTGCTTTGACCAAGCTTTTGACAACCTGTCCTGATATCTTCTTCTAATATAGAAAATGTTAGAAATAATCATCAGGTTAGGCAGCACCTGCAAAAGAAGGAACAGTTAATGATTCAGGTCTCAGACCATTAGTTCGGATCTGGAACTTGAAACTTTCACTGTTTCTCTTCCCACTGTTGCCGCTTGACCTATCGAGTACTTCCAGCATATTCTGTTTTATCTAAGGTTTTACTGCACCTACTTTGATTCTAATATCTCCTTATTTGGTATTTTTTGTCTGCATAACTTCATAACCTGATGTTGCAAGGGACATCAGTGTCAGCCTGAGAGATGACTGTGCAATTACCTTCTAGGTTACAGGCATAATGCCAAACAATAAAGAGGAAGTACAAAAATATAATCAAGCATATCCATGTGGTTGAGATACTTGGCACTGGCAGGAAGGCTAAATTTGTTAACCGCCACTGGTTGTGTTGGGAAGATGATGCTGGGATGCTTTCTTAAACCACTGTATTCTTGCAGTGATGGTGTTCCTTTGATGATAACTTCTGATCCATTGAAAAGCAAGACTGATCACCTTTAAACAAGTCAGGGCAACTTATTAATCAAGGTATAGTGCCGTGTGAGAATAGAGCACTGGAAACTGCTAATTCATGGGATGTCTTATAATGAGCTAATTAGAATTATTAGGGTTTTTTTTCTGGAGAGCATTATTGTTAGTGACCCTGAATGCAGCGTCTGATCTATTTCCCTTTCAGATTCAGATTCAGATTCAGTTTATTGTCATTTAGAAACCACAAATGCAATGCAGTTAAAAAATGAGACAACATTCCTCCAGAATGATATCACAAAAGCATATGACAAAACAGACTACACCAGAAAATCCACGTAACGTTTGGCAATCCCCAATCCAAAGTCCGGAGAGGCTGCTGTGTGTTAATTATGGTATGAATTAAAACACATGCTAACACTTCTTCTTAAGCAAAAAAAAGCCGCTAGAAATCTGAAAGGAGAGCAAAAAAAAAATGTTGGAATCGTAAGGTTTTTCCTGTAACTTGTTGGTGTTCTCTTCAAGTAACAGTCAATATCTAAGCTTTTGTATCCTTCAGCTTGGCTGTGAAAAGAAGAGGAATACCATGTCTTAGTCAGTCAAAACCAGCATCACTCTAACAACTGCAATCCTAACCAGGTGATTCATAACCTGAGAAGGATAAATCGGCAGCACTATATTTCCACTGGAAATTGTGGAAATCTGTGGTATATACGTACGTAAATGGCTGGCATATTATAGCAAAGAGTATTTGTAGCCCAGCCTGATTTATGGAATGTCCATTTTTAAAACAGTGTACTATATCAACATCAGTTGGCAATATTCGCTAAATGCAGACAACAGTTACATATAAGTACATTTGGAGACTGCTTTTAAGAAATTATACACTCTTTCATTGATGGGCCTTACTCTAAAAATTTGCTCCTTATGGATACAGATACGCAAAGCCATTGCAGCATTTACATTTCCAGTGTACTGAAGTAAGCAGAGAATAATTGTACCATCCCCCAGTTTGCCATCTATGACTAATAATATTTTAATTGGGTCAACTATGGTTGTGAATAAAAAATGAAAATCCTGAGCAATCATGTGAGTCAAACTGGAGAAAATCCACAGGGGGCCTTTCTTTGCCGTGTTTCATCTTGTCCAGACTCACAAAAATATCAAGGCTGGTTTGCCCAGAATACCTTGTCAGCTTGTTCAGCTGAAGCCATTGAAATGGTTAGAGTGTCGTCACTGAGTGCTGATAATTGTGGGTTTTGTAGCCACCCCTATTGGTAGTTTGTATAGCTCATGAAACATGACGTTATATCTATGATTAGAGAACAAGGTCTGGTTGGATGTCACTTTTTCCCAATTGCAGTAGAATATAGAGCAGAGGACACTTCAGTACATGGTTAGCACCTTCACGATGCCTTTGATGACCATTATGCCAATTTAAACTGTGTATCTGCTTGAAACTGGTCTAAACCCCTCCATCTCCTGCCTGTCATGTGTCTGTCTAACTGCCTTGTCAATGTTGCTATCATATACGGTTGGTGGTATCGATAGCCACGTTGCCCTGTACAGCCTTTTTATCTGCTTACGCCAATTGACTTCACAGGTGAAGGAAAGGTAAACCCTTTTAAGAAGTTTAATTTTATAAATGTGATTTGTTAGTGTGTGGGAGTACAATATTGGTAAGTCACATGTGCCAATTACCTACATTGTCACTGTTGTATCTGAAACTACCTATAGTTCTTTACTGTGTATGCAATATCACACCTGTCCTGTGCTGACTGTCTGCCATTGACTTCAGCTGGCACCGAGGGAAGGGTGCACATGTGCCAGCCTGCCAGTGCTCACTGCTGCACCAAGCGGAGGGGAATATGTCATTGTGAAGATCTTCGACTGTGGTATGCTTGTGAGCTGCTCTCCTGAGGTCGATCAGTAGCATTTGTTGATGAATGAATATTCCAGAGGGCCTATGTAATTTATGTGAATGGGAAGATGCCAGTGAGCCTAAATGTGATCAGTGTATCTCACCAATTTCATAAGCACAAGAGATTCTGCAGATGCTGGAAATCTAGAGTAACACACACATAAAATGCTGGAGAAACACAGCAGGTCAGAGGGCATTTATGGAAAGGAATAAAGAGTCGGCAGTTGTGGGTGTTATGTCACAATTTAATGCCACTGTTAAATTTAAAATTTTTAAATGCAGATTCAGCAAATTCATGATGTAATGAAATTCCTTTGATAATTGTCCAGTTATAATAGGAAATGGCCAAGAGTGGTTTTCTTTTCTCACAGGAATGCACAGATCTCCGTGTCATGCCTTGGCATTTTGAATTTACAGTTGGCAATTATACAGGCTCATTCCATCTGCTCTACAGCAGCTCTGGACACAAAGCTTTCACATTCTCACTGCCATAAGGGCTCAGCTTGTTTAGCTAATAAGTGGGACCCATCTCATGCTACTGTTTCTTGCTCGATTTGATATCCTCATTGAGCCACCTCTATTCTTCTCACTCTACAACAAACTGAAAACAGAGAAATTAGAAAATAATCTACAAGCTTCAAGGCATAGGCCTCAATGCCTCCTTGTGCAATTGGTTCTTCAAATTCCTCACATGCAGACCCCAGTCAGTTCGGATTGGCAACACCATCTCCTCCACAATCTCCCTCAGCACAGGTGAACCACAAAGCTGTGTGCTAAACCCCCTGCTCTACTCGCTTTATACCTGTGACTGTGAGGGTGAGCACAGCTCCAATGCCCTACTTAAGTTTGCTGACAACACCACTGTCATTGGCTGAACCAAAGATGGTGACAAATCAGCACATAGGAGGAGATTGAAAATCTGGTTGAATGGTGCCACAACAAAAACCTCTCACTCAATATCAGCAGAACTAAAGATCTGATTATTGACAGCAGGCTGAGGAAACCAGAGGTTCGTGTGCCAGTCCTCATCAGGTGATCAGAATGGAGAGGGCCAGCAACTCTAAATTCCTCAGCATTATCATTTCAGAGGAACTGTCCTGGGCTGGGTTCGGCACAAATGTGCAAATATGAAGAAAGCACAGCAGTGCCTCTACTTCCTTAAAAGTTTGCGGAGATTCAGCATGACATCTAAAACTTTGGCAAACTTTTATAGATGCGTGTTGGACAGTATACCAACCGGTTGTATCATGGCCTGGTATGGAAACACCAATTCCCTTGAATTGAAAATCCATAGTGGAAATGGTCCAGTCCATCATGAGTAAAGCCCTTCCTCGACTGAGCACATCTACACAGAGTGCTGTCGAAAGAAAGCAGTATCCATCATCAAGAACTCCCACCACCCAGGGCTTGTTCTATTCTCACTGCTGCCATCAGGAAGAAGAAACAGGAGCCTCAGGACCCACACCACCAGGTTCAGGAACATTTATTACCCCTCAATCATCAGGCTCTTGAACCAGTGCAAATAACTTCACTCAATTTCACTGAACAGTTCCTGCAAGCTATGGACTCACTTTCAAGGAGCCATCATCTCATGTTTTTGATATTTATTGCTTATTTATTATTATTATTATTATTAATATTATTATTATTATTTTGTTTCTTGCAGTCTGTTGTCTTTTACACGTTGCTCATTTGTCTGTTCTGTTACGAGTGGTCTTCCATTGATTCCATTATGTTACTTGGATTTATTGAGTATGCCTGCAAGAAACCAAATCTCAGGGTTATATACGGTGGTATATATAAGACCATAACACATAGGAGCAGAATTAGGCCATATCGCCCATCGAGTCTGTTCCGCCGTTTCATCACATCTGATCCTTTTTAACCTTCGTCTGCCTCATTCCTTGGCTTTCTCTCTGTAACCTTTGATGTCCTGTCCAATTAAGAACCTATCAATCTCTGCCTCAAATACACCTAACGACCTGGCCTCCACATCTGCCTGTGGTAACAAATTCCACAAATTCACCACCCTCTGGCTAAAGAAATTTCTCCACATCTCTGTTTTAAATGGACGACCCCTATCCTGAGGCTGTGCCCTCTTGTCCTAGACGACCCACCATAGGAAACATCCCTTCCACACCTACTCTGTCTAGGCCTTTCAACATTCGAAAAGTTTCAATGGGATCTCCCTCATCCTTCTAAATCATAGCGAGTACAGACCCAGAGCCATCAAAGGTTTCTCGTATGATAACCCTTTCATTCCCAGAATCATCCTTGTGAACCTTCTCCAGTGCTAGCACAACTTCTCTTAAATAAAGAGCCAATGGTTTGATATCCTGCTGATTCCTTTGGCAACGTTCCTTCCTATCTAGAATTCCACCAATTTTTGTGTCATCTACAAACTTACATATCAACCCACTGACAGTTATGTCCAAATCATTTATTCATTTCGCAAACTACAGAGGTCCCAGTACTGCTCCCAGCAGAACACCAGTGGTCACAGGTCTCCAATGAAAATGTCATCCCTCTGTCTGCTATGGCCAAGCCATTTCTGAATGCAAGTTTCCATGAATCTCACGTGCTAAAACCTCCTTGATTAGACTGCCATAATGGAATTTGTCAAAAAAAGCTTTACTAAAGGTCATGTATACAACATCCTCTGCCCTACCCTCATCAATCATCTTTGTCACCTCTTCAAAGTATTCAATCAGGTTTGGAATACATGACCCCTCCCTCACGAAGCCACTCTGACTATCCTTAAAAACTCACTGCTTTTCCGGATGCAAGTAGATCCTGTCACTTAGAATATTCTCCAAAAATTTCCAAGGACTCACTGGCCTTTAGTTTTCTGGTTTGTCTCTACAGACTTTCTTAAACAGAGGAATAAAACTGGCTATTCTCCAGTCCTCTGTGACCTTGTTTGTGACTCCACAGAAAATGAAGATTTTGAAGAATTTAAAATGAAGAAAATGAAGGTGCAAGGCCCCAGCAAACTTCTTTCTTCCATCTCTCAATAATCTGGAATAGGTCTCATCAGGGCCTGGGGATTCATTCATTCATGTTAATAATTTTCTACAGCCATAACCCTCTTAATAATTATATGCCCTTGAATATTAGTATACAATTCTCTGATCTATCTATCCTTTACGTGTTTCTCCTAGCTGAATACAGATGCTAAGTAGACATTTAGTACCTTGCCCACTTCCTCTCATTTCCAGCCTAAATTCCCTCCTTTGTCATTGAGTGGTCCCGTCCTCTCCTTAGTTGTCTTTATGATTTAATTTATGTTTAAAATGCCTTGAGATTCTCTTTAATTCTACTTCCAAAGATATTTCATGGTCTCCTTAATACCCTGTTTATGTTCACTTTTGCTTCCTTCAAGTGCTTGGTCCAATTTCAGCTTCCTAGACTTCAAACATGCCTCCTTTTCCTTTTGACTAAATTTGTAACATCGCTCATCATCCAAGGTTTCTGAACCCTGCCATCCTTGTCTTTCTTCCTCATAGGACTATGTTGGATGGTATTGATAAAAGTTCTGTCAGCATGAGAAGGTGCAAGTTTGTAGTCATATGAGTGTGTGATGCTACACGGCCTGTGAGATTGAGAATACAAATGTACTGTATGAATAGTATGAATAAATGAGGACACTAGCATTTGAGTATGTGACTGTGAGAACATATAAGCATGGGAATTTCCAAGTTTATGATTTTTTAAGAGTTCATGGATCTAAAGGTGTATCCAAAGATATAAATCAGAAAATGCATGAATTTGTTTTTATGGAGACGTACAGTAAATGTATGCGACAAAATAAAAAAAAACTGCAAATGCTGGAAATATAATATAAGATCATGAGACCAATAGAAATAGGAACATTAGACTATTCAGCCCATCGATCCTGCTCTGTTGTTCCATTATGACTCATTCTCGTGTTTTCTCCCTATAACCTGTGAAGCCCTTACTAATCAAGAACCTATCAATCTCTGCTTTAAACGTACCCAGTGATTTGGCTTCCACAGCCATCTGTGCAATGAATTCCAAAGATTCACCACCCTCTGGCTAAATAAATTCCTCCTGCCCTCCTCTCTAAAGGGACCTACTTTTACTCTGAGGCTTTGTGCTCTGGACCTATGCTCCTCCACTATAGAAAATATCCTCTCCACTTCCAATCCATCTAGGAAGAATAGACACATTGGAAGAATAGACACATTCGATTGGACAAGACATAACTGGAATACATATAGTGAGTGAATTGAGCAGTATTTTGAGACAAATGAAACAGCCAATGAAAAGTGAAAGCTAATTTTGCTGATTGGATTTAAAGGTATGCAGTTTGCTTAGAGTTTAACTACTTTAACTAAACTAGCTTTGCTGATGTCATGAAAGTAATGCCCAAACACTTAGAAGTGAAACCATTGTTGATTGCAGAACACTTTAGGTTACATAAGCAGAATCAAAAGGAAGGGGAGTCCATTTCAGCGTATGTGACTGAATTGAGCATGGGCTTAACAATGCACTGAGAGATTGTTTAGTTTCTGGAATCTACAAGAAAGCATTCAGAAATGGCTCCAAACTGAAGCACAACTCACACTTGAAAGAGCAGTTCAAATCGTTGAATCAGTTGAAACAGCAGTCAGAGATGCAATTGAGTACCGGTCAGGAATGAAAGTTAGCATAAACAAAAAAGCAATGTCTAAACAAAAACCAGCCTAGTCAAACAAATTGCATTATCGTTGTGGCAGGGCAACACATAGACCAGACTAATGCTGGTTTAAAAGCGAAACTTGCAGAAAATGCAACAAAGTAGGACACAGACATAGTCAGGCAGACTAAAATAAATGGACTGACCAGGGAAGAGATACAGGTAAAAGTCAAGTTGCAGTTTCAAAAAGAGTACTAATCTGCACGCTGTTGATGAAAAATCTGTTAATGATGAGAGTGACACAGATCGTGTGGCCTTGAGATTTACAATGTGAAAATTAACAGTAGACAAGCAATATGGCTTACATCAGAAGTGAATGGAAAGTTAATTAAAATGGAATTGGACCACTGGCTTGGCTTTTTCAGTCATTCCACAATAAGAGTCTGAACGGCATTTCCAAGATGCTAAACTGAAGGCTGCAGATATCCAGCTAAGAACTTGTACTGAAGAAAAGGTAAGTCCTGTGGGAATGACATTTGTAACAGTGAAATACAACAACCACCAAGACACATTGGGCTTTTATGTGGTGAAAACAGAAGGGCCAGCATTGTGAGGACATGATTGGCTGAGACAACTACAATTTGATTGGAAATCTATCCACCATTTACTGTACTTCTCAAGTCCCCTGCAAAAGAGTCTACTGAATGTGAATTAAGAAAGGTAATGGCAAAGGCTACAGCAGTGTTCAAGGACAGCATTAGAAAATTCAAACATATCAAGAGTAAAATAGTGTTAAATGAAATGTCCCACCCAAGTTTTACAAAGCCCCTTCCAGTCTCTTATACCATCTGTGATAAAGTAGCCAGTGAGCTAGATCACATGGAAGCTGAAGGAATTCTTTTCAAAGTTGGGTGGGGCCCATGGTTAACGCCAGTGGTCCCAGTAGCAAAGAAGAATGGGTCTGAAAGGATCTGTGGTGATTTTAAGGTTACCATCAGCCCAGTACTAAAAATACATCAATACACTCTGCCCAGGATAGAGGATATCTTTGAAAAATTTTCTGGAGGAAAACACTTCAGTAAAGTGGACTTAACAGATGGAGATGGGAGAAGAACCCAATGTGTTCTCACCATAAACACTCACAAAGTAGCTTCTGCAGCTGCACTCTGGCAGAAAGCTATGGACCCCGATGATGCAAGACTACCCAACACTCTGTGTTATCTGGATGAAATCATTGTTACCGGTGATGATGACAAATAAATCTCCAACATCTCAAGACAGTGTTAAAAAATTGGAAGATTAAGTGCTGAGAGCATAATGCAACAGGTATGAATTCTATAAACCAAGCATCACTTACTGTTGTCACACCATTTATGCCAGGGAATTACACAAGTGTGTTGAGAAAGTTCAAGCAGTGGTGGATGCCCCAAGGCCAACTGATGTGCCACAGGTGTGGTGCTTTTCAGGATTTGTAAATTGCTATAACTAGTTCATGTCAAACTTGGCAACTGTGCTCCATCCCTGGAACTCATTACTACAGTTCAAGAAGAAATGGCGATGGACAAGGCAGTGTGAGGTGGCTTCCAAAAGGTAAAGGAAATAGTGACATCAGACACTGTACTCACACATTATGATCTGCATCATCCACTGAAACATGCCCGTGACATCTCACTTTGTGGTTTAGGTGCAGTCAGTTCAAATGTTATGAGTGATGGAAGTGACTGCCCAGAAGAGTTTGCATCACGTTCTCTTATCACACAGATTGACAGAGAGGCCTTGAGTCTAGTTTAGGGTGTGAAACTTTTCAACCAGTATTTGTATGGGAGAGAGTTTACCCTCGTTACTGATCATCAACCACTAGCGCCCGTTTTCAATCCACAAAAGGGTGTTCCACTAACAACAGCAGCATAAATGCAGAGATGGGCTCTGCTTCTTGGAGGACACAATTACAAGATTGAATTCAAGAGGACAACTATTCATGGAAACGCTGATGGATTATCCTATTTCCCCTGGGAAAAGTAAATATCTGAAACATACAAAAAAGGACACTCCTCTTGATATATTCTCCCTAATACACCTAACTGCACTTGACAGGGATTGCCTTATGTGGGAATTGAGAGTTGTACCATTCAAGCTAAGAGCAAAATTATAGAAAGGAGCTACATGCCAGTCACCTAGGCCAGGTCAAAATGAAAGCATTGGACCCAGAGTCCTGCTGAAGGGTCTCAGCCCGAAACGTTAACTGTGCTCTTCTCCATAGATGCTGCCTGGCCTGCTGAGTTCCTCCAGCATTTTGTGTGTGTTGCGGGGACAACTTAAAATTTACTATGCTATGGATGTGTATTTTGTAGTTGTATTATATAGTAAACATATATGTGTATATATGAGCTGCGTTCTATATTAAGTTGGAGTTTATAACTAAGCAGGGAGGTGTGTTGTGTATTTAATATTTCAGTAATATTTGACTACAATTGTAAATATATTGTTTGAATAAACATTATTTGTTTGTTTAAATAATTCATTACAGCTTATATGTAAAAGTATGTGAATGACATGCACCATCACACCATCACGTCATATGTGTGCACCTCCCTAAAAGGTAAAATCAAAGTTTACATGCATCTCTCGAGGTCCTTATTTTTATTTCTATATGTTTTGTAACTCTAAAACATAAAACTAAATACCTTTCATCCCACTGACTCAACCTACAAGTTAACCTTTAGGGAATCCTACATGAGGACTCCCAAGTCCCCTTGCACCTCTGATTTCTGAAATTTCTCCTTATTTAGAAAATAATCTATACCTTTATTTCCATATACTAGACTGCATGACCATACACTTTCCTACACGATATTCTATCTGAACTTCTTTGCCCATTCTCCTAATCTGCAGACTCCCTGCTTCCTCAACACTACCTGCTCCTCCACCTATCTTTGTATCATCTACAGACTTGACCACAAAGTCATTAATTCCATCATCTAAGTTGTTGACATACAACGTGAAAAGAAGTGGTCCCAATACCAACCCCTGCGGAACATCACTAGTCCCCGGCAGCCAACCAGAATAAGGCCCCTTTATTCTGACTCTTTGTCTCTTGCTAGTCAACCAATCTTCCATCTGTGCTGGTATTTTTCCCACGATGCCAAGGGCTCTTATCTTGTTAAGCAGCCTCGTGTATAGCACCTTGTCAAAGACCTTCTGAAAATCCAAGTAAACAATATCCACTGACTCTCCTTTGCCTATCCTGCCTATTATTTCCTCTAGGAGTTCCAACAGATTTGTCAGGCAAGATTTCCCCTTAAAGAAACAATGCTGACTTTTGCCTATTTTATAATGTGGTTCCAAGTATCCTTAATAATGGACTCCAACATCTTCCCAACCCACTGAATTGGACTAACTGGTCTATAATTTTGTCTTAGAGAGCAGACTGATTTTTGCAATTTTTCAGTCATAGAAACATAGAAAACCTACAGCAAAATACAGGCCCTTCGGCTCACAAAGTTGTGCCGAACATGTCCCTACCTTAGAAATTACTAGGGTTACCCGTAGCCCTCTATTTTTCTAAGCTCCATGTACCTATCCAAAAGTCTCTTAAACCCTATTGTATCCACCTCCACCACTGTTGCCGGCAGCCCTTTCCACACAATTACCACTCTGTGTTGAAAAAACTTACCCCTGAAATCTCTTCTGTACCAACTCCCAAGCACCTTAAACCTGTGCCCTCTTGTGGCAGCCATTTCAGCCCTGGGAAAAAGCCTCTGACCATCTACACAATCAATGCCTCTCATCATCTTATACACCTCTATCAGGTCACCTCTCATTCTCCATCGCTCCAAGGAGAAAAGGCTGAGTTCACTCAACCTGTCTTCGTAAGGCATGCTCCCCACCCAGGCAACATCCTTGTAAATCTCCTCTGCACCCTTTCTATGGTTTCCACATCCTCCAAAACTAGTGATTCTTGAAGGATCATTACTAATGCCCTCACAATCTCTTCAGCTACCTCTTTCAGAACCCTGGTGTGTAGTCCTTCTGGTCCAGGTGACTTATCTACCTTCCAGCTTGCCAATCACCTTCTCCTTAGTAATTGCACTCATGTCTGCCCCCTGACGCTCTCACTTTCTGGCATACTGCTTGATATCTTCAACTGTGAAAACTGATGTAAAATACTTATTAAGTTTATCTGCCATTACTACCTCTCCAGTGTCAATTCCAATGAAAGGTCTGTAATCTGAAGTGTTAACAGTTTTTCTCTCCAAACATACTGCCTGAATCACAGTGAGTGTATCTTATAACAGATGCTACAGCATGTGTGAAATTAGGGGTTTCAATAAGTAAGAAATTAAAACAGTTTACAGAGTAAGGGTTTTTTTTTTGTTTTAAATCAGAACTACTTTTAGAATTGTATATAAAATCTTGCTTATGGTTTACGGTGATTATATTTTATCAGATTTTCTTTATCCTCTGAGATTTAATGGGAAATAACCCAGCCATGCCTTGTTCTGTGCCATCCATATCCTTTATGAGGCAGAAGATCTGAAAGCTGGATATGAATGCCTGGATCACAGAGCCTCCATGTATGGCAGGAGAGTTGATGTAGTGTAAAGGGTTACTCTGTCTTAACACACGTTTTGTAGTTGTAATTCTGACAGAGTGTTGACTGCAGGCAACCTGGCTTGAAGAGCTGGCATAGGCACTCAAGCAGTACAATTCAATTTGTAACAATGACCCGAGCAAGGCTATTTTTGGTGGAGAAGTAGGTCAGGACAAGCAATTGGAAGGTTGATGAATAAACAGCTTCTGTAGTTGGCCCTTTTGCAGCAGTGGCACCCGTTAGCCTGTTACATGAGCAGTGGCTACATAACAGGCCTTGTCTCGGTGGCCAGCAAATCCCAGCGAAAATCATTCCGTTCTGTGATGGATTTCACACCCGTGAATCTCCAGGCTGAAAGCTGGCTACTCAGTCTGGGAAGAAACCACATAGAAATGACAGTTTGCAGTTAACCACCACCACCTGTTGACTTATCAATTACCTGAGGCTCAGGTAATTCAACACCAATGATTAAATCAAGAAGAATGGCACAAAGGGAATGAAATTTCTCCTGGATGATAAACACAAAATGATTGATAGAAAGTTGTCAATTTATTTTAAAATCTGTTTATCTTCTTTCCCTCTTCACAGCTGCTGTAGTACAGGAAACTGCTGTCAGCAATTTAGAACATTTTACATAGAAAATCTATGTTGAGTAATGTCAGTGAAGGATAAATATTGACTGGAACAATGGGAGATCTCCCACAGTCTTTTATGTTCACATGAGAACACAGTGTGCGGTTTGTTTTAAAGTCCCATCCAGAAGAAAGCACCCATCACAGTGCACACTCCCTCTCATCAGCATTAAATTGTCCATCTGGGTTTCTGGAATCATATTTGTACGGAGAGGAGAAAGTGCAAAAGCTGGCGATGATGGATCAGCTCTGATGCAATGAATGGTATTATCTAATTTACTGAGTTCTGTTATCCTCCTCATTATCTAGTTGTTGGAAACTTAGTTCATCTCATCCTACAGAACACAAAACGGTGATGCCAAAAATCTCAAAGAAAATAAGACCAGAAGCACTTGGACGCAACCCCAGACTGGAGGATCTCTACATAAGACAATCTGCTGACCAAATACAAAGAGAGATAACCCCTTACTTTGCAGAGTCATAGAGTCATAGAAAAGTACGGCACAGAAACAGCCCCTTGGTCCATCTAGTCTGTGCCAAAACCGTTTAAGCTGCCTACTCTCATCGTCCTGCACTGGGATCACAGCCTTCCATACCCCTACCATCCATGTACCTATCCAAACTTCTCTCAAACATTAAAATCAAGCACGCATGCACCATTTGTGCTGGCAGCTCATTCCACTCTCTCACGACCCTCTGAAAGAAGAAGTTTCTTTTCATGTTCTGCTTAAACCGCTCACCTTTCACCCTTAACCCATGACCTCTGGTTGTAGTCCCACCCAACCCCAGTGGAAAAATCCTGCTTGCATTTACCCTATCTATACTCCTCATATTTTTATATACCTCTATCAAATCTCATCTCAATCTTCTGGGTTTCAAAGAATAAAGTTCTAACCTTTTCAATCTTTTCTTATAACTCAGGTCCCCCAGACCCGGCAACATCCTTGTAAAATTTCTCATTACTCTTCCTACCAATGTCATTGCTACCTACATGGACTACGACCTTTGGCTGCTCCCTGTTCCATTTAAGAATGTTGAGGACTCAAATCTGAGATGTCCCAGACCCTGGCACCCAGATGGCAACATACAATCCGCGAATCCCTTTCTCATCCCCAGAACCTCCTTTCTGTTCCCCTGACTAACAAATCCCCTATCACTACAACTAGCCTCTTCTTCCCTCTTCCCTTCTGAGTCACAGAGTCAGATTCTGTGCCAGAGACCTGACCGCTATGACTTTCCTCTGCAGATTCCTGTGTAATCTGCAACTGCATGAAACAGTAGCATTTAACAGAAAACATACTCACTGTTAAGCGGTATCTTTGGGGAGAGTAGCAGTTAACATTTCAGATCATGATTCTGCATCAAAATTATTTTACATTTTCAGAATCTGCAGTATTTTGCTTTTTGTTAATACCCAGATGAATATACCTTTGCTGCACAGAGAGGGAATCAGAATTAGCTTTAATATCACCATCATATGCTATGGAAGTTGATGTCTTTGCAGCAGCAGTACAATACCATGCATAATAATGAAAAAGATGTGAATTATAAGACCATAAGACAAAGGAGCAGAAGTCGGCCATTCGGTCCATCGAGTCTGCTCCGCCATTTCATCATGAGCTGATCCAATCTCCCCTTTAGTCCCATTCCACCATAACCTTTGATACCCTGACTACTCAGATACCTATCAATCTCTGCCTTAAATACACCCAATGACCTGGCCTCCATGGTGTATATATAGATATATACATAATAGTTAAATAAGTAGTGCAAAAAATAGAAATAAAAGAGCAGTAAAGAAGTGCCCATGGGTTCACTTCCTCAGAAAACGGATGGTGGAGGGGAAGAATCATTGAGTGTGTACCTTCAAGATTCAGTACCTCCTTCCTGATGGTAGCAATGAGACAAGGCATGACCTGGGTGATGGGGGCCCTTAATGATGAATGCCACCTTTTTGAGGCTCCTTGAAGATGTCCTGGGTACTGTGGAGGGTAGCCGTGCCCATAATGGAGCTGACTAAATTTACAACTCTCTGCAGATTTTTTCAATCCTGTGCAGTAGCCCCACCCTCATACCAGATGGTGATGCAGTCAGTTAGAATGCTTTCCAGAGTGTATCTGCAGAAATTTGCAAGTATTTTTGGTAACATACCAAATCTCCTTAAATTCCTAATGAAACATAGCCGCTGTCTTGTCTTCTTTATATGTTAGGTCCAGGATAGGTCCTCAGAGATATTGACACTCAGGAACTTGAAATTGCTCACTCTTTCCACTTCTAATCCCTCTACAAGGACTGGTGTGTGTTCCTACATCTTACCCTTTCTGAAATCCACAATCAGTTCTTTGGTCTTACTGACGTTGAGTGCAAGGTTAGACAAACTTATAAAATACTGCATGCCTAGAACTTGCTTGGTTGTTGTTTTTATGGGAAATTCAGTCTTACTTACTGCATGAGGGCCTGTTTTGGGGTGAAATTGGATCTGGTGTTTCGCCACACTCTCCATGTTAGTGCAGCTGACCTTTCTCTGTTGCAGACAAAACACCAGATTATGTCATTATTTCTGCTGTGCTGACATGTTGGAACCCAAACTATGAGTCACTGAACAGACTCAGTGAACTTGGAGCACATTATGCTAGTCTGTTACTCTTTCACTATTTAAAGGGATATTCAGATGACTTTTGGGTGATCTGAGAATGGAACCTCAGCCCACTCAGACACCTTCTAAAGCTCATAGAGTGTGCTGCACTAATAGTGAGTGTTTTTATTTTCAGTATTTGGCCATTAAGTTTCTCACTATTGCTTGCCTGGGTAGTAAACATATTGGCAGCACTTTTGTTTCTGGACATGCTGCTATAGACATATTTGGTCATTAAGGGTTGGTCAGGAGCCCCAAGCCACAAGGCACAGAAATGGACACAAGAACACGGGAAAATCGGAAAAGGATTAGGCCATTTGACCCTCCAGCCTGCCCCACCATTCCATATGATCATAGTTGATCTACACTATGCTCGCAACTCTTCTGCCATTCCTCCATTTTCCTCTTTTGCTGGATCTGTCAAATATTTATTGACCGCCACTTTAAATACTTACTATGAATTAATTCACCACCCAGCAGGGCAGAAAATTCTAGAACTTCACCACCCTTTGTGAGAAGAAATTTCTACATACCTCCATTTTAAATAACAGCCTTGAGGTGCACCAACGTCAATGCTCAACAATATGGAGATGTTACCAATTCTCACTTGTAGGGTTTGCCAATGAGGACATTCAATATCCAGTTGCAGGGCAAGGTGCAGAGGCCCACATCTGGAAACTTGATGATGAGTTTGGTTGGGATGATTCTGTTGAATACCAAGCTGTAGTACATGAACAGCAGCCTATTGTCCAGATGGCCCAGAGGAGAATCAAAGGCCAGAGAAACCATATCTGTTGTTGACTTGTTGTGGTGGTAGGCATATTAGACCAGTTCCAGGTCCCTAAGCCAGAAGTTGACTTAGACCATAACCAATCTCTCATAGCACTTCTTTATGGTTGATGTAAGTGCCACAGATTGAAGTCATTGAGGCAGGTTCCTGTGCTCTTTTAAGGCACTGGTACAATAGATACATTTTTGAAGCAGGTGGGAACCTCACATCCCAGACATAAGAGGCTGAATATGTCCATAAATACTCCATCCAGTAGGTCCACACAGATCTTCGGTACTTGGCCAGGTAGAACATCTGGATCAGACAACTTTCATGGATTCACCCTTTAAAAAGGTGCCTGGATTTCAGTGCCAAAGACTGAGATTTACAGAGTCACTTTGAGGTATGGGGGGCTTATGTAGGTTTGTCATGAGGCCTCACCAGCATCCTGTGCAATTGAAGTAAAAGCTCCCTATTTTAAAATTAAATATCCCTGTTTTTTCAATGAAGGCCAAATGGATTTTCCCTTCTGAACTGTGTTTTGGACCTGCCTGTTAGTTTATGATTCATGCAGTAGAACGCCTAGGTCACTCATTTGCAGTCTCTCAATTTAAATAACTTTCTACCTTTTGGTTTCTCTTACCAAAATGCATGACCTCAAACTTCTCCGGTCAAATTCTATTTGCTCAGACTTCATCTATCGATTGTAGACTCATAGTATTCTAATCATACCATGCCTTGCCACCAATTTGTATCACTGTCAAGTTTGGAAAGCTTATATAAGTTCCTTCAGGTAATTAATATAAATGGGGAACAAGAACTGATCCCTGGAGTACTCCCATCAATTGCTTCCTGTCAATTTGAAAAAAAATTATTACACCTCTCTGTTACCAATCTATTCTATCATACTTCCTCCAATACTGAGTTTTAATATATGCACCAGCCTCTTATGTGGCAATTTGTCAAGTACATTTTACAAATCTAAATGTCCTACATCTAGATTCCCCTTTTATGACATAATTTACCTTTCAATAAGTTATGCTGACTAGGCTTAATTCTATTCAGCTTTCCTGAATGTTTGGACTACTTAACATTTTACATATTAGCTGTTGGAGAAACTGGCCAATAGATCTTTATCTTCCATCTTTTTTCTTTTTTAAACAATGGATTGGCATTAGTTGTTTTCCAATCTTCTGTAAGTTTGACAAGTCATAAACTATGGAAAAAATCCATAGTTGCTTGGATTCATGCAGGCCAGTTAACACAACCCCATTGTCTTAACATTTGGCTGATGTATATGCAAACGTCCCATGGTGATCATTTTGCAAATGATACCTATTAAAGATGGTATAGTTCATTTGCAAAGGTGTACTTTTAACTTCAATTTACTGCTTGCAATTTATAATTTTCATTAAGAACTGAAGACTAGTTCTTGTTTGAATTAATATTTGCTATATTCAGATATCTGCAGAAGACCTCCTAACATAGTAAACAATGGATAATGTTAAATTGAAAAGCAAAGCATATAAAGTAGCAAGGGCTACTGATAGACCAGTGGACTGGGAGGTTTTTAAGATCCAGCAATAGAAATTAAAAAGCTTATATAAGAAGGGAGAAAATTAACTTTGAGAGAACACTTTAATTAAATATAAAAACAAACAGTAAAAGTTTCTATGGATATAAAATAGGAAGAGGGCAGCTGAAGTTAATGTAGTCCCTTGGTACAAGGTTGGTGAATTAATAACATATACAGAAATGACAGATATGTTGAATAATTTTTTTGCATCAATCCTAATTATTAAAGTCATTGCTAATGTACCTAAGATATCACATGGGCTAATTTCAAATAGCCTTGTAGAATTTAGAAAAATCCCAATTCCGAAAGATAATGTACTGGGTAAAATCAGGGGTCTAAATGCAGGTGTCATAGGATCTGTTGAAGTTTTAAAGGAAGTGACTGCAGAGATGTGGAGAAAGCGAACCAGCTGAACAACTTCTTCAACAGGTTCGACAGCTCAATCTCATCCTCACCGCAGAAATCCACACCAGGCTTACTTCCCTCACAGGAAAATAGCCACTCACAGGAGACCTTGCCCATGCCCAGAATTACGGCTGCACAGGTGGAAGGTCAACTGAGGAAGATCTGTACCAGCAAGGCAGCTGGACCGGATGGAGTTTCCCCACGATTACTGAGGGCCTGTGCTACTGAGCTGGGAGAACCACTACAGCGCATCTTCAACATGAGCCTGGAGCAGAGAAGAGTACCCAGACAGTGGAAGACATCCTGTATTGTCCCGGTACCGAAGAAACCACAACCAAAGGAGTTGAATGACTTCAGACCTGTTGCCTTGACGTCGCACGTGATGAAGACCATGGAGCGGCTGATAATACAGAATCTGAGGCCACAAACCAGGCACGCCCAGGATCCTCTTCAGTTTGCATATAAGGAGAAGGTGGGAGTGGAGGATGCTATCACATATTTGCTGCACAAATCACTCTCTCACCTAGAGGGGGTCAGTTGTGCTGTGAGGATTACATTCCTTGACTTCTCTAGTGCCTTTAACACCATCCAGCCCAAGATCTTAAGGCACAAACTAACGGAGATGGGAGTAGACTCTCACATGGTGGATTGGATAGTGGACTACTTGACAGATAGACCTCAGTATGTGCGGTTGGGAGACTGTAGGTCTGACACGGTGGTCAGCAGCACAGGGGCGCCGCAGGGAACCGTACTCTCTCCGGTCCTGTTCACCCTGTACACATCAGACTTCCAATATAACTCGGAGTCCTGCCATGTGCAGAAGTTCGCTGATGACACGGCCATAGTGGGGTGTGTCAGGAATGGACAGGAGGAGGAGTATAGGAAACTGATACAGGACTTTGTGATATGGTGCAACTCAAACTACCTGCGTCTCAATATCACCAAGACCAAGGAGATGGTGGTGGACTTTAGGAGATCTAGGCCTCATATGGAGCCAGTGATCATTAATGGAGAATGTGTGGAGCAGGTTAAGACCTACAAGTATCTGGGAGTACAGTTAGACGAGAAGCTTGACTGGACTGCCAACACAGATGCCTTGTGCAGGAAGGCACAGAGTCGAATGTACTTCCTAAGAAGGTTGGCGTCATTCAATGTCTGTAGTGAGATGCTGAAGATGTTCTATAGGTCAGTTGTGGAGAGCGCCCTCTTCTTTGTGGTGGCGTGTTGGGGAGGAAGCATTAAGAAGAGGGACGCCTCACGTCTTAATAAGCTGGTAAGGAAGGCGGGCTGTGTCGTGGGCAAAGTACTGGAGAGTTTAACATCGGTAGCTGAGCGAAGGGCGCTGAGTAGGCTACGGTCAATTATGGATAACTCTGAACATCCTCTACATAGCACCATCCAGAGACAGAGAAGCAGTTTCAGTGACAGGTTACTATCGATGCAATGCTCCTCAGACAGGATGAAGAGGTCAATACTCCCCAATGCCATTAGGCTTTACAATTCTACCGCCAGGACTTAAGAACTTTTTAAAAGCTATTATTAATGCTTTTTGAGATAGTGATTTAGATGCATATCATATTTTTTACTGAGTTAAGTATTGTATGTAATTAGTTTTGCTACAACAAGTGTATGGGACATTGGAAAAAAAGTTGAATTTCCCCATGGGGATGAATAAAGTATCTATCTATCTATCTAGTGGACATATTATTTGAAATGATTTATGACTTGTCAAACTTACAGAAGATTGGAAAACAACTAATGTCAATCCATTGTTTAAAGAAAGAAAAAGGTGGAAGATAGAGATCTATTGGCCAGTTTCTCCAACAGCTAATATGAGTAAAATGGTAAGTAGTCCAAACATTCAGGAAAGCTGAATAGAATTAAGCCTAGTCAACATAACTTATTGAAAGGTAAATTATGTCATAAAAGGGGAATCTAGATGTAGGACACTTAGATTTGTAAAATGTATTTGACAAATTGCCAAATCTGGTGCATATATTATATTAAAACTCGGTATTGGAGGAAGTATGATAGAATAGATTGGTAACAGAGAGTTGTAATAATTTTTTTTTCAAATTGACAGGAAGCAATTGATGGGAGTACTCCAGGGATCAGTTCTTGTTCCCCATTTATATTAATTACCTGAAGGAACTATATTCTATAGGGAATATAGGACACAAAAAGTTCTCATCCCTAAAAAAATCAATAAGAGTAGTGAGAGACACTGGAGTGAACCCCGCAAGTGTCATCCTTACAGAGGGCGAGACACAGTCAGTGTCAAATGGAAGTAGAGTCGGATGAAGATATGGGTGTAAAGGAAACATCGCTGGAAGGGGAAGTAGAGGAGATTTTTATAGATGGGTTCCGGTAACAGGAGAGGAATTAGCTGCAGGGAGAATGCCCAGCTCAGGTGGCAGAATGAGTGGCTTTAATAGAGGCACTATGCTAGAGCACAGCAGCTATGCTTTTAGGGCGGTATGCGGTCACCTGAGGGCGTGGGCACAGTGGGTTCAGGATGGGCACTGAATACAAGAGCTGCTGGAAGCAGAGGAGTTGCCTGCAGAGGTAGCAGTGATTAAAGTAAAGGCTCACCAGAGACGGGAAGTAAGGAGCAGAAAGGGAATGAGTGGGCAGACCTCAAAGCAAAAAGAGTACGAGCCAGAAATTGCCAGCGAAGAATGAAAGCCAACCGAAGTCAATCTAGTAAAACTATCTAGGATGTAGAGGCAGAGGAGAAGGAGGAGAAAAGGAAGGACCAAATGATCGCTAGGTGCATCAGGAAGGAGCAGCTGTTACCCCAGCTTGTACGGGACAGATACTACAGAATTTATATCCTGGGGTAATGCATCAGGGTAGGTACAATATGATCACGAACCTCCAACCATCTTAGTGGTGGCCAGGGCTGGGCAGGAACATTGAGAAATTTTGTTGGACATGTATCATTTGTGCCCAATATAACATCAGAGGGGAATAAACCACAGAGTGGGCTCTGGGTAAACATCTAATGGACTTCATGGGGGAGATGCTACCATCTGGTGACCATGGATCAATCTCTCCGATAGGTAGTGTTTCCCAGCGAGAGATTGCACCGCCAGCACAGCGACACGAATTTGAGCTCAGGAATTCCTCCCCAGCTGGACTCTGATCGGGGAACACTGTTCACAGGGAAAGCAATGATGGAAATGTGCAAGCTGTTAGGGATTGGCTAACAATTCCACATTCCCTGCCACCCTCAGAGCTCAGGAACGGTAGAAAGGGTGAACCGAGCAATCAATACTGTCTTATCTCACTCTATAACAGAGAGGGGAAATGTTGTAATGTGAGTGTTATTAAAAGTAAGTTAATACTAATCTGGGAACTGTTGGTAGCAAGAGGCGGGATCCGGGGTTGGCTGGGTCTTTACTTACACTCTTTTTACTCCCAGTATGCATTGTATATAGTTCCTCCACCCAGGCCGCATGAGGTACCTGGAAGCCTCTGTATTGTAAATATCATTTGCCGTCCCAGATAAAGATGCTCTTTTGGCCATCAAGCTGTCGAGTGGTCTTTTTGTAAAGTAGAAGTTACCACATTTTTTGGCGACGAGTTAAACTGGTTTTGTGGATGGGTTGGCCCCGTTTTCGATCAGGAGCTGTAAGCGGGCGAGGAGCCTCGTGTTCGGATGGCTGCGTTCAGAACGGTCAGTGTGTTCGACGAGCAAATCGAGGAGTGGCCGGAGTATCGAGGAAAGGTTGGGCCACTTTTTCTGTGCTAATAGAATTACTGAGGAGGCTAAGAAGCGCTCTATTCTCCTGAGTGTGTGTGGGGCAAGGACGTACAAGCTGATACGGAACTTAGCTACACTGCGGAAACCAGGAGAAATTCCATACGATGAACTGGTCAAGCTCGTGAGGAACCACCACAATCCGAAGCCTTCGGTGATAGTTCAATAGTTCAAGTTTCACAGCCATGTCCGGAAGCCAGGTCAGTCTGTGGAAGATTTTGTGGCCGAGTTTTGGCAGCTATCGAAGCATTGAGATTTCGAAGCCATGTTGGATGACATGCTCCGTGATAGATTAGTTTGCGGCATTAATAATGATGCCGTACAACGCTGCTGGTTGGGGGAAACCCCACCGTTGACTTTCAAGACAGCCCTAGAGATTGCCCAAGGCATAGGGTTGGCTGCTAATAATGCCAAAGATATACAGGAAGGATATGGGGGGGGGGGGGGGGGGGGGGGTCGCAGTCAGCGGCAGTGCTCCAAGTCAGGAGGGAGACTGGTGGACAGGAAAAGCGGGTGGAATGTTTTCGGTGTGGAGGGACGTACTATGCAAATGTTTGTAAATTCAAAGATACTGTCTGCCATGCTTGTAGCAAAAAGGCACAAAGTGCAGGAGCATAAAGGGCAAGGGTAAGCCTGGGTAGGGGAAAGCTCAACAGACTCAGGCAGCCACACACCACCTAGGAGAAGCAGACGGAGAGGCAGCGTGTGCCTACAACATGTTTGGAGTGGAAACGGATGAGGAACCACCTAAACCATATTATGCCACAGTCACTGTCAGGGGAAAGGACATTAAGTTTGAGATTGATTCAGGGGCTACTGCATCAGTCATTAGTGAAGAGACATACAGGAGGACATGGGGATCCAACCTGTCTCCCATCAGACCGTCTAAGCTCCGACTCAGGACCTACACGGGGCATCCCATACCTCAGTTAGGGGTGTTACATGTGGATATTTCGGCCGGGGGTCAGAAGACTGAAACCAGGCTGGTGATAGCTAAGGGCAGTGGGCCCAGTCTTCTGGGCTGCGATTGGCTTCGTAAAATCCGGCTCAGCTGGCATGAATTTAAATACGCACAGATGACAGAAGAGCATGAGGTGCAGCATGCAGATGAAGTCGCCGATGGCAATGTGAGTGACAGACATAGTCCGGACACATTTGAGAGTGAGCTCGCAGCGCAGCTTGCGGCTCTTCAGTCTATTACAGAAGCAATTGAAGTTACCCCCTCGGCACTGAAAGCCAGCACGCCACTTCTAGTACGGCGAAGCAGTGACCCAGCTCTTGTACCACCTGCCCAGTTACAGCAAGGTGCATCTCAGCCTGATGATCCCACTAACAGGAACCTGCATGTGAAGCCAATCGTAACTGTAGCAAACGGGGCACCCCCAGACGATGTAAGAACAGAGCCTCCAGGACCACCAGACAAGCATTCAGAAAGCACTCTAAGTGATTTGACAAAGAAAGTAGAATTTTCTGGAGGTGGTGGCCCCCTGGGAATCCATGTGGTGCCTTTTAACTCTGCACTGAGTGGAAGATTCCTTGGCCTGAGTATTCGTGGTATTGAAGAGAACAGCCGTTCAAGAAAAGAGAACCTGCTCCAGGAGAATGAATGTATCATCAAAATCAATGACTGTGATTTAACAGACAAGACCTTTGCTCAAGAACAAGAGGTTTTCTGAAACGCATTGTGATTTCCTGCTGTTGAACTCCAGATAGTTCCAAGTTATAACAAGGAACTCTATGAAAAATTTGCAATTGGGTCCATTCTGAGCCACGGTTCAAAAACCAAAGTTCCTTCTTCAGTGCGTTCCAAGCCAGGTGGAATCTCAATAATGCTGAGAATAGCTAGCCACCGATTTCAAAGAAGCTCAGTAGTCCAAAACGGTTAAGGAGCAATGACCACTTAATGCGTACCAGGAAAGCATGTCCACCAGTGACTTTGCTAGAGGGAGAGACACTGGCAGAAGGGGCAGAGTCCCCTGAAGAGGATGGACATTCTCACGCGGACACACAGACCCCTCTCGTGTCCCCAACAGTAGATCCACCCGACACATCCTCACCAACAGTGCCTGCTGGGTCACCGGGGGTAGTGCGTAGATCGCAGCGCCCTCGCAAACCTCCTGACTGACTGAATCTTTGATTGGATAGTTTCTTTGTTGTTAGATTGAATGTTGAATTTGCCATGTTTTTTTAGGTGTTTTTGTATTGGTAACCTGTTGCTAATGATACCACTGTTTTTATTTCCCAGTTTTTCTATATTTGGGGAATGTTGGATTTTAAAGGGGGAGAAGTGTTGTAATGCGAGTATTATTAAAAGTAAGTTAATACTATTCGGAAAGCTGTTGGTAGTGAGAGGCGGGATACGGGGTTGGCGGGGTCTTTACTTCCGCTCTTTTTACTCCCAGTATGCATTGTATATAGTTCCTCCACCCAGGCCGCACGAGGTACCTGGAAGCCTCTGTATTGTAAATATCATTTGCCGTCCCAGATAAAGATGCTCCTTTGGCCATCAAGTTGTCGAGTGGTCTTTTTGTAAAGTAGAAGTTACCACAGGAAAGACATGGGTTGATGTATTACCAGGAATCCTGATGAGATTGCGAGTTCCAGCAAACCACATGCTGGATCTTAGCTCCTATGAATTACTGACGGGGCAAGCAATGCGACTCCCTTAAGGGGTGATTACAGGTTGCTATGAACCTGGAGCTTATAGAGATAAAATGACCCAGAATGTAAAGGACCTCTGTACCCAACTTAAAGTGTTTAAGCACTAAGCAAAATAACAGCAACACATTGCTGATCAGAGAGAGCTAGAGAGAGATAATCCTCCCATAGCCAGGAGACCAAGTCATTGGAAGGGAGCTGGCTGAAAAGGCAAGGTTTACTCCTAGGTGGATAGGACCACAGGTAGTGCTTCTGACAGATGAGACCTGTATTTGTGTACAGACCTGGTGAGGCAGCCAGTGGAAACACTGGTCTCAGGTTAAATCACATCACTCACCTTCTTGTCACCCTCACAGACAGAACAAGGGATCGAGTCCATCCATTAACAGTGTCAATACAGAGTGATGAAAACCTGTCTGCTGTGCTGCATCTGACCAAATCTGATGGAAGTAGGCCCACAGATGAAAGAGAATGGAAACACGAGAGAGAGAGAGAGAGAGAGAGAGAGAGAGAGAGAGAACGAGAGAGAGAGAAAGAGAGAGAACGAGAGAGAGAACGAGAGAGAGAGAGAGAGAGAGAGAGAGAGCGAGAGAGAGAGAGAGAGAGAACTGTGAATACAATTGAAAATGATAGGTTATTAATTGGGGAAGGGATCAAATTGAAGGGCATTTTCTCTGTCTTTCTTAATTACAACCTCCTTAAAGTTTGGCCTTTCTGGGACAGATTTCTGTCCAGGGGCCAAGAAAGGAGTATGTTAGGAGGTATTCTCCAGTAATGTGAATATAGCAGATAGTAGTTCAAACAAGAACCAATCTTCTGTTCTTAATGCAAATTGCAAATTACAACCAGTACACTGAAGTTAAGAGTACACATTTGCAAATAAATAATATTGTCTGTAAGAGATATGGTTTTGCAAAATGGTGAATATAGTACGTTTGCATATGCATCAGCCAAATGTTAAGGCAATGGGGTTGTGTTAACTAGCCTACATGAATCCAGGCAACTATGGATTTCGTCTAGCTCGTAGTCATCAGAAGTTTTAAAAATATTTGTGCTAATCATTTTCTCCCAACTAAAGCATTTGAACCTACAAAGGTGTCTTATCAATTATGATAGGTTTCCACTGTAAATGTGTACCTCAAAGGAGTCATTTGCCAATCCAAAGTAATGACGAAAGCAATGTTCTTGTAACTATTGAATCACCTACTGTTAACTTTGATCTTGAGGGTATAAAAATGTGATGTACTTTTGGGTTTGTGGGCCTCTACCCAGAGTGTCTCCAAGAGAGTGTCTGTTTGTCATGATGAATAAAGAATTCTGTATCACCAGCTTCAGTGTCTCTCCAGTGACTTTGATTACAGTCACAATGTTTGGAGACTCGTCCAGGACACCTTTGCAATTCCACTGGCTAAGGGGTTGAGAAGAAGAGAGAATGATTAGGGTTGGAGGGCTCCTTAATTATGTTGTTTGCCTTCCTGAGAAATGGGAAGTGTAGACAGAGTTAATGGAGGAGAGTTTGATTTGCGTGATGTATTGGTATGTGTGCAAAACTCCCTCCACTTCCTTGTGCTCTTGGGTGGAGCAGTTGCCAAGCCTATTTTTATTCCATTTGGATAGGATATTTTCTATGATACATGTAAAAGTTGGTAGGAGTCAGCAGAGATGTGTGGAATTTATTTATTCTTCTGAGAAAATTGGTGTGTTTTATTGGTTATAGAAACAATGAGGATAGACAAGGTCAAATTGATGATATTTATAGACCAGCTGTTTGAATATCTGCCAACTTGCAGAAAGTCTTCAGAGAGACTTTCTCCTCCTTAGACGTCTCTGGTGAACAGTTTATTTGCAGGCTCAGGTGTTCCAAGCCCGTCTTCACTCAGGTATGTGACATCCTATGAAAAGATCCTTACTCATAGTTTGTACCTAGACAGCTCCCTCAATGGAGATGAACATCACAGTGACTCTTAGCTTACATAATCACAATTTTTCAAATTGTCGCAGTAGATCTCTGCCAATTTGTTGCTTCCTGCTGTGTCAGAGAGGACATCAAGGTATTCCATTCATAAAATAATGATTTCAGTAAGAAGCAAGTGGCACCCTGGAAAATAGATGTTCTAGAGCATGTGTAGTTGTTGACTGTGATCACAAGGGATCCTATCAAGAACACAAACATTTTCATCAATGAGCAAAGTTTTCACTCTCACATTGTGCAGTTTGTTGTGAATCTCCTCATGGTGAACGCTGCCTAAGAAAGTCATGTGAGTCCTTTGCTCTGAGTGACACAGTCAGCCATCTGGAGAGCTGAGACTCACTTTCTTTGTAATTTCAGAATTAAACTTTATTCATAACAAGATATATGTACAAAAACAAAGCAATTGCAAAGTTCTCCTCCTTGCTGATGGTCAAGGATTATGCTGAGCCCACTGCTCTGCTCTCTATATGTGGCTAGACACAGCTCAAAGACTCCCTATAAATTCTTCAGTGTCTGCACTGTTGCTGGCAGAATGTTAGATGATGACAGCGAGGGGTCAGCTGACTGAGTAGTGTCACATCAACAACCTCAGTGTGGAGTTGATTGTGGACTTCAGGAAGGGAAATGTAGGACAACACACACCAGTCCTCATTGAGGGACCAGCTGTGGAAAAGGTGGGTAGTTTCAAGTTCTTGAGTGTCAACATCTTGGAGGATCTATCTTGGGCTCAACACGCTGATGCAATCATGAAGAAAGCATGCCAGTGGCCCTACTTCATTTGGAGTTTGAAGAGATTTTGTATATCACCGATGACTCATGCAAGTCTACAGAAATACAGCGGAAAACATTCTCACTGGTTGCATCACTGTCTGGAATGGAGGCTCCATCGTGCAGGACAAAAGAGGCTGCAGAAAATGTAGACTCGACTAACTCCATCAACAGCACAACACTCCATACCTTTGATGGCATCTTCAAGAGGTGATACCTCAAGAATGCTTCATCTATCATTAAAACTCTCACCATCTGGAAAACGCCTCTTCACATTACTACTATCAGATAGTACAGGATCCTGAAACCCATGCCCAATGCTTTAGGAACAGCCTTTTCCCTGCTTCTTCCCTTCTCTCTTATCCTGCTTTGTAGATCCATCTTCAATGGTTGCATCACAGAACTGAATGATTTGTTACTCGATTTACTCAAATAGTTTGCTCAAACATTTTAGTTTCCTAATGAGTGGCACCTCGTTTAGAGCACTCTTTCTGGCGCTATCTAATTATTTTTGTAACTTACAATAATTATTGTGTCTTACACTGTACCACTAGCACAAAACAGGTTTCATGACATATATCAGTGATAATGAATCTGATTCTGATTCTGATATTCTTACTATCATTTAGTCTATACATTCATTAGTGTTAATACTTTTTTACACTATGGTGCAACTGACACACATGTAGCTCATAGGGGCAATTCATCCTTCTGTTGTTTGAGGGGCTTACCCATTAGACTCATCCCCTCCATGTCTAGAGCAGAAGGACCCTAGGAGCCTGTAAAATTGCTCTTATGCAAGCCACATGAGTCTTTTAATACTCCAATTACTACTACACAGATGGTAAACACATAGTAGATGGCGAGTCCCAATTATTCATGAAAATCTCTCAAATCCTGTTTTGTAGATCTATCTTCAATAGTTATAACACAGAATTGAATGAATTGTTACTTAATTTTCTTTAACAGCTTGCTCAAACATTTTACTTTCCCAATGAGTGGCACCTTATTTAGAGCATTCTGAGTTCAACATAAAATATCTTCCTCTGCGAGAATTTCCATTCTGGAAGTGTAAACAGTAGTGTGTGAATCACCATGATGTATCTTGTAGGAACATGAACTTTCTTTTTGCATTGTTAGACTCTGTAGAGATTCCAACTCCTGCAGTTACCTCCTGGCAGCTATTTCTAAAGATATACCTGGCACGTCTCTGTACCCAGGCACACAGGCACCCCCTCCTGGTTTACATTGCATTCACCATGATGTGCATGTCCTCAAGCACGAGAATTGTCTTTCTATCGCCTGTAGCTTCTGTACATCAGATATACTCTCTTCTGCTCTCTCCCATTGGACAGAAGGTACAAAAATCTGAAAGCATATTCCACAAGGCTCAAGAATAGCTTCTAGCCTGCTGTTATAAGACTATTGAATGGTTTCCTAGTAAGATTAGACAGAATCGTGACCTCAGTCTACCTCATTATGATCTTGCACCTTACCGTCTAGCTGCACTGTACTTTCTATGTAGCTGTGCACTTAATTCTGCATTCTGTTATTCTTTTACCTTGTACTACCTCAACACACTTGTGCAATGATTTGATCTGTATGAACAGTATGCAAGACAAGCATTTCACTTTACCTTGGTACATGTGACAATAATAAACTAATTCCAATTCCAATTCTCGTGCCTGGCAACCGTAACTTATTGCTATCATGCCATGCTGGGAAGCTTGCCGTCAAAGGTGGGTACCCTCCGCTAGTTGCTGTGCAACAAAGTGTCAAGAATGACACCAAAGTGAGCAATGTTCCCTCAAAAGGACGCAAGTCCTGCTTAAGCCATTAGTTCTGTGTGTAAATGACACCAATTTCAAAATGTTTTTGTGAAGGACCCAAATTGTCATTAATGCTAAATACATGCTTGGGCATTCCAATAATGATTGAAATCCAATTTCTTCTCAAACAGTTCAAAATGTCATTAGTTCTATGGAAAATCAGGATAATTGTTCTCCTTCCCACCCACCATACTTCTCCCTCCACCCATGAATAAATTAGATTGCAAGGTTAGGAAGACATTCTGCAATTTCTTTGCACTAACTTTGAAGATATAAACATATGAAAATAAAAGACATGAAAAGATCTGCTGAGTCATTGAGCTCTTTTCCACAAAGCCATAATGTTTTATGCATTAGTAAAAAGGCTGTGTGCCCATTATTGTCATTTACCTCCCAGAGAAGAAGACAAAAACAAACTAAAACAAAGTTCGGTTGAGACAAAGCATCTGAAAGTGATCTTCTCCACAACAATGAACAGTAAAACAAAAAATACCGGGAGATCATTATGTGCTTATCTTGTGTGCCACAATTTCTACACCCAGCCAAAAACAAAAATCAGCCCAGTCCTTCCATCATGGATCTTGAAAACATTACCCTTGATAGAATGTTTTCTCATTCAGACTACAGGGAGAGTCGAGGAACTCTGACAACAAGTCCAGAGGGGACTTCCCTTCATCACAATCACCGTGTCCTTGCTCTGCCTCCTTATGTCTCTTTTAATGCCAGGCATTATTGTCAGAAGCTGGAGGGTAGAAGATGGTATGACACAAGGCTCTCTCCAGAGAGGGTCAGAAAATCATATGATATAAGTCCCTCTTTGGAGAGTATGACAAGGTAGCCCCAACTCCCCTTGAGATCCAATGTTCTGGTGTTGAAATTATGTAAATAAGGAGGCAGTACGACATGATACTTTTAGTATTGTATGGAGTTCTAGGCACCCACTCTACAGGAAGAATGTGATTGTTCTGGAGAGAGTATACATTCAGCTGATGGAAACATAAAAATTTATAAGAGGCATAGATAGGTTAGGGGTATCAAGAATGAGCGAGCATAGGTGAGAAGATGAAGTTTTAAAGGGAATTTGAGGGAAATAACTTTTTACCCAGAGAGTGGTTGATATTCTGAATGTTCTTCCAGGTGAGTTGGTGGAGTTGGACACAATTACTACATTTAAGCAGCATTTAGACAGACACGTCAATAGGGCAGGCTCCTAATGCAGGCAAATGAGATTAGTATGATGAGTAGAAGGTTAGCATGGATGTGGTGGGCCAAAGGGTCTGTTCCTGTGCTGTCTGACTCTGACTTGATAACGTTGATGGAACGGTGTGTGTTCCCAACTGCATGGCTTTGATTGCAATTCTGAGAGTCCACACAAGAGGAAGGAGTTGTGAGATACCTTGTTTGCCAAGAGGTAAGGGAGGGACTGTGATCAAAGAGCTACTTTGCCCAGGGTGGTCTTATTGTGGATGAACTGATGCCTGTGATATCCCCAAATATGGGATACTTGACTAAAAATTTGACCATGGGGGGGACAGTATTCATACCCTCCATAGCCTTCAATTGGGTGACTTTCAGTCTTTCTCCACACTTTCTGCTTTCCCAGGGAAATAAAAGCCATTTGTTTGCCCAGTGTGACGGCAGAAGATGAGCACAGCTCCCTGCCTCATGAATCATTGTGTGTGTGTGTGTGTGTGTGTGTGTGTGTGTGTGTGTGTGTGTGTGTGTGTGTGTGTGTGTGTGTGTGTGTGTGTGTGTGTGTGTGTGTGTGTGTGTGTGTGTGTGTGTGTGTGTGTGTGTGTGTGTGTATACTCGATTGAGGAGTTAGTGGCAAAATACTTCTAGTTTCTCCTTTGGTCTGCAGAGTTTGAAAACAGACTTACGTGTTGCAAGAAACAAAGGTTAATATGCAATTTTTAACTGGGCCAAAATAAAGTATAAATTAAAATCCGTTATCCTTAATACACATGTAATCAAATATTTGCTCAACATACTGAGATTTACAATAATAAAGTATTGTCTAGGGTCTTAACACACAAATTTAGGAATAATTTACTCAACACTTATTGCAAAAGGTAACCAGGAAAAGCTTCTAACTCTGAGCCTTGTTCAATATTGGAGCCTCCAAGCAGGTTCAAATCTATGCCTTTAGCCTTCTGCGCAGGACATCGAATCAGTTCTCAATCCACTACTAAATAGGACTAATTCCGCTAAGTTTTAACATGTAGAGCAACATTTTGTGAAGTGTCTTCTCTGAAGCCTTCTGAAAGTTTGTTGAATTACCCGCAGGGTTATTCTTTCCCACTAAAATCACGAGCTTAAGAAATTCATGATACAATCTTCTTTTCTCAAAATAGCTTTACTTAAAAAGCTGACAAAGCTTTCCCTATCAAAATGGTTATTTAGGGCATCACTGACAATTCCATTGAGTATTATATCTATTATTGAAGTTGAGCTAATGGAAGCAGAGTAACCTAGCACTGGCTTTTGAAAATTGGAATTACATTGACATCCATCTTGTCTGAAGGAATGTCTGAAACGCCAGCAAGCTGATAACATGGACAGGGGTTTCTTTCGGGTTTCTGGGTACCTATCATTCAGGGAGGCTGCCCAATCTAATTTTGGTGTCCGATTCTATCTGAGTTAATGTGTTGATCCATTTTACTACTAAAACAATTGAACTGCTCACTGCATCACGTTATCACGTTATGCTGTCAGATGAATGTTATCCTCCTGCATAAAAACCTGTATAGCAGCTCCAACTCATAACGACCTCACCTTTTCTCAAGCACCTTGTAAGATCTTTGATTACTCTGTAGTTCATAATATAGCTGAAAAATCTTTTCCAAAGCCATCATAGTTGTCCACTGTCTTTTTTTCCCATACAACCTCAGTTTACTTGAACAGTTCACAATATACAAATCTTTTTTTCTACATTACGTAAAAAAGCAAAATTTGTTTTATTTTGGTCTGTAGTTGTGTAGTCAGTCAACTCTTTATTCCTACAAAGCTTTTATTTTGTTGGCATGATCATCTTTTAATCACATGAAGTTGCTTTCAAAAACATGACATTTTTAGCTTGTAGCTATTGCAACCCACTCAGAAAACAATGGGCCTTTTTGAAATCTGGAATTATTTATAGTTTCAATATCCTTGGCAACTTGCAGCCCAGCACAGAGACCTAATGGATCTTTTCGGATTGATCTGCCTTCTGACTGGTTGTATCACTGCTTGGTATGGAGACCCCAACGGACAGGATCAAAAAATCCTTCTGAGAGTTGTAAACTCAGTCATCTCCATCAAGGCCATAAGCCTCCCTGTCACTGAGGGCATCTTCAGATGATGGTGCCTTCAGAAGGTGGCATCCATCACTGAGGGCCTTGCCATCCAGGATATGACCTTGTTTCATTACTACCTTCAGGGAGGAAGTACAGGAGTTTTAGGAACAGCTTCTTCCCCTCCACCATCAGATTTTAGGATGTCCATGAACCCAACCTCGCTAGTTTGCTCTCTTGTTGCGCTACTTATTTTTTAAATATTCCCTGTTGTAACTTAGTAATTTTTATGCATTGCATTGTACTGCTACCACAAAGCAAATGACAGTGATTAAACCTGGTTCTGATTTTGATTCACTTCCATCCATGAAACTGATTACATCTCCTGTTCTCATGTCTAATTTTTCCCTTTTCAAGGTGGCTGGGGTCTTGTCGAAGTCCACGATCTACGACTCTCAAACTGCATTCTCCCTGGACGTGGGTTCTAGCTCTTTGGAACTTGCCGAGCAGTGTGCGTTTCGGGATCTCCATGAGCAGCTTTGACTTTCGGAGTGAGGCCTTGTGAGGCGACAACCTGAGTCCTCACCGATGTCACCAGCTGAAGCTTCATGGGAGATCGGAACATTGAGACAACGGGTGCAGCGGTCGGAGGCCTCTGCACTCGAATAATTTCTCTCTCGCTCTCTCTCTCTCTCTCAATGTTGAGGAGAGTTTGCTGTTGATTCTTGAATCATGAGAACTCAAAAGAAGCAATGCTACAGACTGTAACGTTGAAACAGCGAGCTGTTGGCCAACCTTCTCGCTACTGCAGGGAACAGATCTCTCTCTCCTTCGTTAGTGAGAGAGCCGGCCTGTAGGATGTTGAGGTGTTGGGTTGGACAGTAGTTTTTCATGGACCATAGCTCATGGTCTCTGGAGGCTTGCTATTGCTTGCAAGGTGGGTGGGGGTGGGGCTGATGTTTTCTTCTGGAACATGAGGGGGGAGAGGAAAGGTGAGATTTGATGCTTTGCTGCTGATTGTACTTGGGAGGGGAAGGGAAGTGCCTTGAGCTTCTAATGATTTTCTGTCATTCATTCTTTGGGTCTTTTCTGTTTTGTGGATGTCTGTGAAGAGTAAGAATCTCAGGTTGCATAACTGTATACATTCTCTGACATTAAGTTGAACCATTGAACCTAGTACATCAAAAGGGAAACTAGAAGAACCTTGCTACTAAATGTTAAAGCTAATGTTTTGTAATGAACTAACTGGGCCTTAGGTCTCTGTATGTACTAAATCTACAATTAATTCTTGGGTGAGAATCCCTGATGAAACAGATTATAATTGCTAGATTATGAATCCAGGAATTCTGAACAATTTGATAATCCACTATCTGAATGTTTGGAACACTTGGATTCATTATCAAGCCCATACCATGCTCTCCCTTTGAACTCACTAAGGCCTTGTTTAGCATGCTTGCTTTAAGCTTACAGAAATCATTAGAACATTTCTTGTACTTCAATGCAAGATTCTTAGAAATGAAATAATGCATTCGATTAACATTTAGTGTAGGAATAAGATCCAGTATTCCAGTACTGACTAACAGGAAGATGTTTAAGGAGACCGTTACAAGTGGAGAAGACACAGACCTTAAGGAACATAGCTCATGTCACTGGCTGCATCTGTAAGTATATAGATGATGTTAAAACCTCAGGAACGGTCATCCCACAGCCCAACAAGAAGTCCTGGCTGAATGCAGAGGTGCACTCCTGACTAAAAGTCCAGGACTTCGCCTTCAAGTCTGGGGACAGAACAGCTCTCAAAATATCCAGGAGAAATGTCATCTTCGGCATCAAGAGGGCAAGGGCAACCTAGGAACAGAAAACTCAGAAATAACTGTCTGATAACAATCCCTGGAGTACGTGACCAGGCTTCAAGGGCGTTACTGACCACACAAGGAAAACACCATTGACTATAGCACCAACACCTTCCTACCTGATGCTCTAAACAAATTTTATGCACCCTTCGAGGCATGCAACACAACACTAATCACAGAAAGCTACTCCCCTCCCAGATGGGCAGCCACTATCTGTAACAGCAGCAGACATGAGAAGGACCCTGCAGAGAATCAGCCCCCATAAGGAGGTTGAGCCAGACAGCATCCCAGGCTGAGTATTCAAGGAGTGTGCACATTAGTGCACTGACATCTTCAACACTTCACTCATCCAGGCTGCTAAAACAGCCACCATTATCCTTGTACAAAAAACTCTACACCCTCAGAACTAAAGGACTACTGCCCAGAGGCACCGACCCCAATCATAATGAGGTGCTTTGAATAGCTGGTATTGGGACAGATCAAAAACTCCATTCCTGCAACACTAGACATCACCAAGATGCTGACCGATGGAACCACTCTACAACAAATGCCATAGTGTCTGTTACCTGGCCCTGACATACCTAAAAAATGATAGTTATGTCAGAAATAAGAGAAATCCTGCAGATGCTGGAAATCCAGAGCAACACACACAAAATGTTGGAGGAACTCGGCAGGCCAGGCAGCATCTATGGAAAGAAGCAGTCAACGTTTCGGGTCGAAACTCTTCATCAGGACTAAAGAAGGAGGGGGCAGGGGCCCTATAAAGAAGGTGGGGAGAGGGTGGAAAACCAATCAGAGGAAAGACCAAGGGGTGGGGGAGGGGAAGCAGCGAGGTGATAGGCAGGAGAGGTGAAGAAGGAATCTAAGGGGAAAGCACTATGGGTAGTAGAAGAAGGAAGAGTCATGAGAGGTGATAGGCAGCTAGAAGAGGAGACAGAGTAGAGGTGGGATGGGGAAGGGAGAGGGAGGGAATTACCAGAAGTTGGAGAATTCCATGTTCATACCAAGGGGCTGGAGACTACCCAGACGGTATATGAGATGTTGTTCCTCCAACTGAAGTTTGGCCTCATCATGGCAGTAGAGGAGGCCATGTATGGACATATCCGAATGGGAATGAGAGGGAAAGTTGAAGTGAGTGGCAACCGGGAGATCCTGTCTGTTGTGGCGGACGGAGCGTAGGTGCTCGATGAAGCGGTCCCCCAATCTGCGTCGGGTCTCACCGATGTAGAGGAGGCCGCACTGGGAGCACTGGATACAATAGATTACCCCAACAGACTCACAAGTCTGTTCCACACCTCAGTGAGTTCATGCCCGGCATAACACTGAACTCTTCTTCCGTCACTTACGTCTCCGAGCCTACTACTTTAACAAGGATTCCCCTCCCCCTATTGATGACCCCTTCTCCCATCTTCAACCCTCCTCTTCCTCCTGGACACCCCCACTGGCCCTTCTACCTGCACTCGATCTTTTCATCTCCAACTGTCGCTGAGACATCAACCGTCTCAACTTCACCACTCCTCTCTCCTGTTCCAACCTCACTCCCTCTGAACGCACTGCCCTCCACTCTCTCCGCACTAATCCTAACCTCACCATCAAACACGCAGACAAAGGTGGTGCCATAGTAGTCTGGTGGACGGACCTCTACCTCAGTGAGGCCAAACGGCAGCTCTCCGACACCTCCTCGTACTTACCCCTGCCACAGGACCCCACCAAAAAACATCAATCCACTGTCTCCCGCACCATCTCCACCCTCATCAACTCCGGACACCTTCCTCCCTCAGCCAAAAAACTCATAATTCCCACACCCTGCACTGTTCGCTTTTACCTCCTCCCCAAGATCCATAAGCCTGACTGTCCTGGTAGGCCTATAGTTTCGGCCTGCTCCTGTCCCACCGAACTTGTATCTGCCTACCTCAACTCCATTTTGTCACCCATAGTTCAGTCCCTCCCTACCTACATCAGGGATACATCCCATGCCCTCCACCTCTTCAATAACTTCCAGTTCCCCGGTCCCAACCGCTTCATTTTCACAATGGATGTCCAATCCTTATACACTTCAATTCCCCATCCAGAAGGCCTCAAAGCCCTCTGCTACTTTCTGGACAATAGACCTCACCAGTTCCCCAACACCACCACACTCCTCAGGTTGGCGGAACTGGTACTCATACTTAATAACTTCTCTTTCGCCTCTTCCCACTTTCTTCAGACTAAGGGTGTAGCTATGGGCACTCGCATGGGCCCCTGCTATGCCTGCCTCTTCGTGGGTTATGTGGAACAGTCCATCCTCCAAATCTATACTGGTACTGCTCCCCAACTTTTCCTTCGATACATTGACAACTACATTGGTGCTGCTTCCTGCACCCATGCTGAGCGCGTCAATTTCATTGACTTTGCCTCTAACTTTCACCCAACCCTCAAATTTACTTGGTCCATCTTGGACACTTCTCTCCCCTTTCTTGATCTCTCGGTCTCCATCTCTGGAGATAGACTATCCACTGATATCTTCTATAAACCCACTGACTCCCATAACTACCTTGATTATACCTCTTCCCACCCTGCCAAATACAAAAATTCTATTCCCTATTCCCAGTTCCTCTGTCACCGCCACATCTGCTCCAAGGATGCGGCTTTCCGTTCCAGGACATCCCAAATGTCCTCTTTCTTTAAGAATCGTGGTTTCCCTTCTGCCGTCATCAATGATGCCCTCACCTGCATCTCCTCCATTTCCTGCACTTCAGCCCTCACCCCATCCTCCCCTTACCACAACAGGGACCGTGTCCCCCTTGTCCTCACCTATCACCCCACCAGCCTCCGGATCCAGCATATTATCCTCCACAACTTCCGCCACCTTCAACAGGACCCCACCACTAAGGACATCTTTCCCTCTCTACCCCTCTCTGCTTTTCGCAGGGATCATTCCCTCCGCGACTGCCTGGTCCACACGTCCCTCCCCGCAGATCTCCCACCTGGCACTTATCCCTGCAAGCGTAAGTGCTACACCTGTCCCTACACCTCATCTCTTACCTCCATTCAGGGCCCCAAACAGTCCTTCCAGGTGAGGCAACACTTCACTTGTGAGTCTGTTGGGGTCATCTATTGCATCTGGTGCTCCCGGTGCAGCCTCCTCTACATCGGCGAGACCCGACGCAGATTGGGGGACCGCTTCGCCGAGCACCTCTACTCCGTCCGCCACAACAGACAGGATCTCCCGGTTGCCACCCACTTCAACTCTGCTTCACATTCCCATTCGGATATGTCCATACACGGCCTCTTCTACTGCCACGATGAGGCCAAACTTCGGTTGGAGGAACATCTCATCTACCGTCTGGGTAGTCTCCAGCCCCTTGGTATGAACATGGAATTCTCCAACTTCCGGTAATTCCCTCCCTCTCCCTTCCCCATCCCACCTTCACTTTGTCTCCTCTTCTAGCTGCCTATCACCTCTCATGACTCTGCCTTCTTCTACTACCCTTTAGATTTCCCCTTAGATTCCTTCTTCACCTCTCCTGCCTATCCCCTCCCTGCTTCCCCTCCCCCACCCCTTGATCTTTCCTCTGATTGGTTTTCCACCCTCCCCCCACCTTCTTCATAGGGCCCCTGCCCCCTCCTTCTTTAGTCCCGATGAAGGGTTTCGACCCGAAACGTTGACTGCTTCTTTCAACGGATGCTGCCCGACCTGCTGAGTTCCTCCAGCTTTTTTGTAACCCTTCATCAGAATGCTGTTTCTGGATTTCAGTTCAGCATTCAACACTATTGTCCCACAGACCTTAGTGAGCAAGCTCTAACTCCACTATCTATGGATGTCATTGTGCAACCTCCTAACCAACAAATAATCAGGATAATCAGGGTGCACAGCCGCTCCTCTCTCCCCATCCTCCTCAGCGTGGGTGCCCCCCAGGGTTTGGCGCTGAGCCCATTGTTCTGCACTCCTCACACACATGACTGCATGGCCAATTACCCAAGTAACCACATTGTCAAGTTCACTCATGACACAACCCCCGGGACTGCTCATCATGCATAATCTCTCATGGTTCCAGAGCACATCCTACACAATCAGGGAAGCTCCCCGACACCTCAGCTTTCTGAGGATGCTAAAGAGAGCTGGAGTATGCACACTTATATCCATGTCCTTCTACAGATGCGCAGTAGAGAACCCAAACGTGCTGGATCACCGCGTGGTACGGAAAGCACTGCGGCAGACTGGAAGGCTCTACAATGCAGCATCAACACCTGCCTCTCCATCATCAGAAAGGTGCCAGAGAAGGGTTAGTAACAAAGTGAAGGGTTCCATCCACTCTGCTCATGGACTGTTTGTCCCACTCCCATCAAGGAGAAGGCCAGGTAACATCCACGCCAGGACCATCAGACTCAAAAACAGTTACTTTCCCCCATGCAGTGATGTTGATCAGCACCTCCACCCACCAACCCGCCCCTCCACACCTCCCCACCTACTTTATCATTTCCTGTCAGAGTCACCTGATACATAGACACTCCTGCGCCTAGCATCAATCTATGGACAATATATAGGCTATCTTATGTGGTTATATTTATTGTGTTTTGTTAATTATTGTGTTTCTTTAACTTTTTGTGTTTTTTTTCTGTGCCACCTCGGCTCCAGAGTAACAATATTTTGTTCTCCTTTACAATTGTGTACTGGAAGTGACATTAAACAAACTTGAATATTAACAGGAATAGTATCTAAAATCAAGAAAATCTACTAGTCCAGTTTCTGGATGAACCGAGTTTTATTGTACACACCTGGGGAACGAAGGCGTTGTCTTTTTTATCAATAAGCGTTTCTTGATTTTCTCTTTTGTAATTCTGTAATTGTAAAAGACTCTTTTGTAATTCTGTGCCTGTGATAAACTGCTTTGCACATATGTTTCTGATCAAACCTCCATGCGCTTGGCTGGCAAATACTGTGTAGTTGGCCATAGCTCAGCAAGCCTGCACCAGGTTGCTAGCATTATTTACCAGCAAAGCATCAGACCTTCTGCTGTATGTTCATTGAGGGGTTTTCTTTAAGCAGAACAACATTGTGAGACTCCAAAGCTGCAAAAGTATCCAGGAACATTTTTTTAAAGGAAACGTCGATGTACTGGTGAGTTGGAAGAAATCCAGCAAGGAAGTCCCAAGTTATCCATTTAAAATGATAATGATGGATTCACATCCCAAGTCTTCACAATTACCTGTAAGTTAATGGGTATAGCCAGGAGCATGTTACACAGCAGCCCCAACCACCACACCTCAGCCCCAATGTGCCCTGACAATAGACCCTACCAGTTCCTTTCCACCACCGCCCTCCTCCATCTGGTGGAACTGGTCAACACCCTCAACAGGAATAAAATTCCTTTCTCCCTCACCTACCACACCATGAGCTTCCACATCCAACACATCATTCTCCACAACTTTGGCCAAATTCAATGGGACCTTACCACCAAGCACATCTTTACCTCCCCCCCCACTCTCCACTTTACACAGGGATTGCTCACTCCATGATGTCCTTGATTCTCTTGTCCATTCATCCCTCCTCACTAATTTCCCTCCTGGGACTTATCCCTGCAAGTGACAGAAGTGCTACGCCTGCCCATTCACCACCTCCCTCACCTCCATTCAGGCCCCAAACAGTCCTTCTAGGTGAGGCAACTTGTGAACCTGCTGGGGTCATCAACTGTATCCAGTGCTCCCGATGCGGCCTCATCTAACATAGATGAGACGTTACATAGATTGGGGGACCACCTTGTTGAGCACCTCTGCCCCATCCACAAAAAGCAGAATTGCCTGATGGCCAACGATTTAAATTCCTATCCCCATTCCCATTCCGATATGTCAGTCCATGGCCTCCTCTTCTGCCCTGATGAGGCCACTCTCAGATTAGAAGAGCAACACTCATATTCCATCTGGGTAACCTCTGACCTGATGGAATGATCATCGATTCCTCCAGCTTTTTTGGTAATTACCCCGTTCCCTATTCTTCAATTCTCACTCTGATCTCTAATGTCTTCTCCTCACCTGCCTGTCACCTCTCCCTCCTTCTTCCCTTTCTCCTGTGGTCCTCTCTCCTCTCCTATTAGATTCTTTCTTCTCCAGCTTTTTATCTTTTCCGGCCTCTCACCTTCTATCTTGCCCTCCTTCTTCTCCCATCAGCTTTTTATTCTGACATCTTCCTCCCTTCCTTTCCAGTCTTGATGAAGGGTCTCAGCCCGAAACGTCAACTTTTTTTTTCATTTCGATAGATGCTGCCTGACCTGCTGAGTTCCTACAGCATTTTCCGTGTGATGAAGGAGAAAACTGTTGGACTCTAAGTTAGACACTTTAATCTACTTTTGACGGCCTTTGAACCAACATGATGTAAATTAGAAATCATAGTGTGGCAGGTGATTCAGAATACACAGGACTCTGAAACTGCAACAGAGTTCCTTGATTCAATTCTGTCAAACAACCTGGAACTCTGCGTGCGTCATTTAAAAACTAAGCAAAAGGTTTGACTCCATGGTGGCACCGCTGGACAGGTGTCCATAACATAAACACGGTTTATGAGTTTCTCATTTTGTCCAATAGTATTGCAGTTCATAAAGCCCAAGCAAAGTGAAAGAATAGCCTTTTACCTGGTAGCCTTCCATATGTTAAACTTCAGGACTGGGGATCGCTAATTCTGAAGATTGTATGGTACAACCATGTTCTAAAATGGCGCTAAGTGAGGGGACATGGCAGCTTCAAGCAGGGCCTCAGGGGCGTGACCTTCCAGCACCCAGAAAAGAATGCTAGCGCGTTAGCAGAACTTCTGTCACGAACTAGACAAAAATATGCGGTATTGTCTAGTGGGAACTTACCTGCAATGTGTCCCTTCACAGCTGAAGATCTTAAAACAGCAGCTAGAAATAGTGCATCATAAACACAAGCGATTCTGCAGATATGGAAATTTTGAGCAACACACACAAAATGCTGGAGGAACTCCAGAAGTTATGCACCATGTATGGAGGGGAATCAACAGGTGGCATTTCTGGCCAAGACCCTTCAGTGAAATGGATGAAGGTAACCTGATGTCAGGACAGATGAGAGAAACCAGAAAATGGACACTCCATTTCTCAGTACTGGACTGGACCCCACAAGGCAGAATATATGTAACATGTTAGCACAACGTTATTACAGATTGGGATGTTGGAGTTCAGAATTCGATTCTATGCCACACATAGGAGATTTGTAAGTCTTTTCCGTGGGTTTCTTCTGAGTGTTCCGGCTTCCCCCTACATTCCAAAGATCTACCAGTTAATAGGTTACTTGGTCATTGTAAATGGTCCTGTGATTAGGCCAGGGTTGCTGGGTGGAGTGGCTCATTGGGCCAATAGGCCAATTCTGCACTGTCTCAATGTTCAAAGTACATATATGTTACCATATTAGATTAATTTTCTTGCGGACAATTACAGTAAATACAAGATATGCAATGAATCAATGAAAGACTGCACCCAACAGGATGGACACCAACCAATGTCCAAAAAACCAACAAACTCTGCAAATGCAAAAAGAAAGAGAAAAGTAAATATCGAGAGTATGAGATGAAAAGTCCTTCAAAATGAGTCCATAGGATGTGGGAACAATTCAGTGATGGGATGAGTGAAGTTAAGTAAAGTTATCACCTCTGGTTCAAGAGCCTGATGGTTGAGGAGTAATATCTGTTCCTGAAACTGTTGGTGTGGGCCTTGAGGCTCCTGTACCTTCTTCCTGATGGCAGCAGAGAGAAGAGAGCATGACCTGGGTGGTGGGGGTTCTTGATGATGGATGCTGCTTTCCTTCAATAGCATCCCATACAGATGTGCTCAATGGTGGGGAGGGCTTTACCCGTGATGGACTGGGCTTTTTGTAGGATTTTCCATACAAGGGCATTGGTGTTTCCATACCAGGCCATGATGTAACCAATCAGTATACTCTCTGCCACATAGCTCTAGAAGTTCCAGGTGAAGAAGTTCCAAGCAAGTAAAGCAGAGGGCTAAGCACCCAGTGTTGTGGTGCTCCTATGCCAAGGGAGATTGCAAAGGAGATGTTGTTGCCAATCTGAGCTGACTGGGGTCTGCAAGTGAAGAAATTGTGGATCCAGTTGCACAAGGAGGTATTGAGGCCAAGGATTTGAAACATAGTTTGAGGGGATGATAGTATTTAATGCAGAGCTGTAGTCAATAAAGAGCATCCTGATGTATGCATCTTTGCTGTCCAGATGCTCCAGGGTTGAGTGAAGAGCCAATGAGATGGCATCTGCTGTGAACCTGTTGCTCTGGTAGGCAAAATAAAATGGATTCAAGTCACCTCTCAGACAGGAGTTGATATGTTTCATCACCAGACTGTCACAGTATTGTCATTGAGGCAGGTTACCACATTCTTCTTAGGCATCAGTATAATTGAAGCCTGCTAGAAGCAGTTATATACCTCAGACTGTCCAAGTGAGAGTTAGATATTGGCAAACACTTCAGTCAGTTGATCAGCATGGTTTTTAGTGCTTGATTAGGTACCCCGTCTGGGCTGGATGCTCTCTGTCAGTACACCCTTGTGAAGATGCTCTCATGTCAACCTCAGAGACTAAAATCACAGGGTTATTTTGGGCTGTGGTAGTTAATGAAAGTGCCTCCCTGTTTTGATGTTCAAAGTGAGCATAAAAGGCATTGAGCTCATCTGGGAATGAAACCTTGTTGAAATCTATGTCGCTTGGTTTCACTTTCTAGGAAATTGATAGCATTCACGCCCTACCACCGCGGTTGAGCATCCTTCAGTGATTCAAGTTTGGTCTGGAATTGCCACTTCACACATGAGATCGCACCTGGACCATTTGTATTTCACTTGGTCACCAGACCTGAATACCACTGATCTGGCCTTCAGCAGATTGTGGATCTTAAGTTTCATCCAGAGCTTCTGGTTGGGGAAGACTCTGCATGATTTTGTGGGACACACTCACCTATGACTGTTCTTATAAAGTCTGCAACAACCAGAGTATATTCTTTCAGATCCTCTGATGAGTCTTTGAACATGGCCCAGTCTATCAACTCGAAGCAATCCCGTAGCTGTTCCTCAGCCTCCCACAACCACCTCCTTATGGGCCTATCTCTGAAACCTTGCTCTTTAGCTTCTGCCTACGTGCAGGTAGGATGAGGACAGCTAAGTGATCAGATTTCCCGAAATGCGGTCTAGGCACAGAACAGTAGGCATTCCTAATCATAATGTATCAGTGATCAAGTGTATTGAGACCCCTGGTGCTGATGCTATGTTGATAATTGGGAAGAGATTCTTTCAAGCAAGCCTGATTGAAGTCCTTGGCAATGATTTGAAAAGTGTCAAGGTAGGCAGTTTCATGTTTGCTAATCAGAGCATGCAATACATTGAGTGCTTGTTTAACATCTGCCTTTGATGGTATGTAAACTGTGGTCAAGATCATGGAGGAAAACTCTTTTGGTAAGTAGAATGGTTGACACTAAACCATCAGATGTTCCAGATTAGGGGAACAAGCGTGTGACTAGACTGCTGCATACAAGCAACAAAAAAAAGTTTACCACGAAACAGAGAGCCCCCACCTTTTGCCTTCTCCAAATCAGCAGTCCAATACATTCGGTGTATTGAGAATTAAATCTGATGTTTCTCTAAATAAATACATAAATAATTAAATCAGAACAGGTTGGGGACAGTCTCCAAGAATTATAGAAGGCTTCACTTGTAACATACAATGCCCTGTTGCATCAGATCTGAATTTGAAATTGGTGGACTTCTAAGCTTCTGTCTCTTTAAGGAGAATTCCGTTCAGCTTGCTTCTCTTTATTGTACTAGGGCCTCCTTTACTTTCATTTGCTCACACTGTTCTGATAGTGCAGCTGCACCATCATGTGCCTCAAACACTGATTGATATCACTGCATTAAACACACAGAGTTCATCATGTGCATGGAAGCATGTGATTGAAGGTTGCTTTATGTGCATAGGAGTTGATGTATTTCAGGACTGATTTTGCACCCCAAAGCAACTGCAATCATATGCTAAGGCCAGTGCCTATTCAATACAGGGGAGACTTGGTACCAGACTAAATATAAACTAACGTGTTCAGTGTTTATTTATAACTAATCCTGACATTTTCCAGGCTCTTCATCTCATTTATGACAACTTTCCCTTCCTCTACTTTCCTCTGTCCATCTGATAAAGATCTTAGAATGAATTATATAATCTAGTCAGGCCTACTGACATATATGAATTGTTCTTGTGGTCAAGAAAAATGTAAGGCCCAAAGTGACTCAGCAAAAACAGAAGTATTTGTGGAATGCATTTTCTACCTGTTGGTAATTGGAAATAAAATTGCATCATAGACTCACTAAGACAGTGAAAATGCCTTTAAGTGTGATTAGTAGAGCAGTCCTGTTCACCTGCTCTTTCCTCATTTATCTGCAAATTACTTTTCCTCACGACTATCGAGTTTCCCCTTGAAAACCCTAATCATTTCTGCTTTCTCCATCCTTATGTAAAGAACTAATCTATGTATAAATGTAAAGTTTTGCTTTTCTCTCTTTGACTCTTTCCATTCTTTTCCCATGGGACTTCCTCTTTTCCATTTTTGTTCCAACTTTATCTTTCTGGGGTATCCCCTTTTTGACTCTATTCCACTTCCTCTTCAAAGTTCCTTATAGCCCTTTCTTTACTTTGCACCCACTCCAAAATCAATATTTTTCTTTCTTTTCTCTACTTATGTCATCATCATTATGGTCGTGCCGTATGACGTAGGCAATCATGGTCTTTGGCCATGATTATTTTTGGCAAATCTTTCGGAAGTTCAAAGTAAAATTTATTATCAAAGTACAATAATTGTCACCACACACAACTCTGCAGGCATACTTAGCAAATCTATAGAACAGTGACTGTAAACATCAGGAACTATAAACTGTCAACAAACTGCAAATGCAGTTATAAATAAATAGCAATAAATAACAAGCATGAAATAACAATATACAGAGTCCTTAAATGCCCTTAAATGAGTGTAGTTCTCTCCTTTAGTTCAAGAGCCTGATAGTTGAGGGGTAGTAACTCCCTGACACTGGAGGTGCGAGTCCTGAGGCACCTGTGCCTTCTACCTGATGGCAGCAGTGAGAAGAGAGCATGGCCTGTATGGTGAGGATCTATGATAATTGATGCTTCTTTTCTACGGCAATGTTTCATACAGATGTGCGCAAGGGTTGGGAAGATTTTACCCATGATGTACCGATCCACTGCTTTCTGTAGGATTTTCAGCACAAAAGCACTGGTGATCCCATACCTGGCTGTAATGCAGACTTTCCACCACACATCTATAGAAGTTCGACGACAAGCCAAACCCCTGCAAACTCCTGAAGATGTAGAGGCACTGTCATACTTCCTTTGCAATAATATTTATAGGATGGATCCAGGACAGGTCCTCTGAGATAGTGACACCGAGGAATTTAAAGTTACTGACCCTCTCCACCTCTGATTCTCCGATGATTACTGGCTCATGGTCCTCAGGTTTCCCTCTCCTGAAGTCTACAATCAGTTCCTTTGTCTTGCTGATATTGAGTGAGAGGTTGTTATTGTGACACCACTCAGCCAGATTTTCAAGCTCCCTCCTGTATGTTGATTCATCACCACCCCTGATACAGCCCACAACAGTGGTGTCATCAGCAAACTTGTATATGGTGTTGGAGCTACACTTAGCCACACCAAAGTGATTTGCCATTGCTATCTTTTGGGCAGTGCCAGTCTTACAAGTTTGGTGAGCCCAGGCATTATCAATAATCTTCAGAGACTGTCCGCCTGGCCTCAGTGGTCACATAACCAGGGCTTGTGAAATGCACAACCTGCTCCCATGGCTTCATGTGACCCTGATCAGGGGACTAAGCTGGCTCTACACCTCGCGCAAGGGTGCCCTGCATGCTAGCGGAGGCAAAGAGTGCCTTACACCTCCTTTGGTAAAGCTGTATGTCCACACCGCCACACAACTATTTATACATCCATACATTTTATTTCTTCATACCCTTCTCCTTTATTCTCAACATCCTCCTGTCCTACTTCAATCTTCAAAAATTAATCTAAAAATGGATACATCATTGGATGGGTCTAAGGTTAAAAACTATTCACTTCCCACTCCAAGCCTTCTCATCGCCTCTGCATTTCCAATCTCCTTTACACAAATCTGTTCATTCTTGCCTTTCTTTTGCCTTGAGTTGGTCCATGTCTTTCCCTATCCCTCCATCATTGTCCCCACACCATATTCTTCTCCCACTTTCTGTCCAAGACCACCCCTCCCTCCCATGTTCTGAGCTCTTTCACTCCCCCTCCCTTTTCCTTTTCCTTTAACCCTTTCACCCTCCAGTGCTCTGCTTTACTGGTTGCTTTCTGCTTGCCTCTTCACTTTCACTCCCTGCCTTTGCCTCTCCAGTGCACAGTCTGATCTCCACAGCCAGTGCTGCTATGGAAATGAGATTAGCAAGTGGCAGATCACTTTCATTCTCCTGACAATTCATCCTTACCCTTGCCAAGCATTAGTGCTACAGTGAGTAAATATAGTAACAGGAGTCAGTTTAGCTTGCTGCAGCTACAGCAAGGCTGTTTATGGGCAGCATCGTTGATTTTTAACAATCTCCTCAACAAGCAGCTTCAGTTTAGCTGCCACAGCATTAGTTTCCCATTGTAGAGAAAGGAAGGGGTTAAAAGGCAATGTGAACATCGTGCAGGAGGAGAAGAGGTGAGGAGCAACGTAACTCAGTGGCACAGTAGATAGAGCCAGTGGCCGTGCAGCTTCAGACAGCTGGGCTCAGTCCTAATCTCTAGTGCTGTCTTTGTGGAGTTTGCACGTTATCCTGGTGATAGTATGGGCTTCCCCAGAATGTTCAGGTTTCCTACCATGTCCCAAACTAATGCTGGTTGGTAGATTAACTGGTTGTAGTATATTACTCCTGGAGTAGGTCATAGAAATGTTCAGCACAGACACAGGTCCTTCAGCCCATCTAATCAATGCCAAACCATATCAAATGCCTAGTCACTTCTACCTGCACCCAGACCATAACCCACCATACCCCTGCCATCCATGAATCCAAGCTTATCTTAAATGCTTAAATTGACCTTGCATACACTTCTTGCACTGGCAGCTTGTTCCACACTCTTACAACCCTCCAAGGAAGACGTTTTCTCTCATTTTCCCCTCAAACTTCTCACCTTTCACCCTTAACCGATGACCTCTGGTTGTAGTCTCACCCAACCTCAGTGGAAAAACCCTACTTGCATTTACTTTTACTTTTGTATACCTCCACCAAATCAGCCCTCAATCTTTTATGTTACAAGGAATAAAGTCCAAACCTATTCAATCTTCTCTTGTAAATCAGGTCCTCCAGTTACGGTAACACCCTTGTAAATTTTCTCTGTACTCTTTCAGCCTTATTTACCTCTTTCCTGTAGGTAGGTGACCAAACCTGCTCACAATACTCCAAATCAGGTTTCATCACTGACTCATACAAGTTCTTATTCAACATAACATCCCATCTCCTGTACTCAGTACTTTGATTTCTGAAGGCCAATGTGACAAAAGCTTTCTTTATGACCCTATCCACCTGCACACTTACAATGAATGAGGGACCTGTCTTCCGAGATCCCTTTGTTCTCCAACACTCCTCAGTGCCCTACTGTTCACTGTGTAAGACCTACTCTGCTTGGTCCCACCAAAGTGCAACACCTCACACTTGTCTGGATTAAGTTCCAGCTGCCATTTTTCAGCCCATTTTATCATCTGGATCATAGATAGAGATGATACAGAACAATGGACCCAACAACGATCCCTGCAGCACTCTACTAGTCACAGGCCTTCAGTCAGAGAGGCAACCATCTACTACCACTCTCTGGCTTCTCCCACAAAGCTAATGTCCAATCCAATTTACTACTTCATCTTGAATGCTGAGCGACTGAAACTTCTTGACCAACTTCCCATGAGGGACCTTGTCAAATACCTTGCTAAAGTCCATGTAGACAACATCTACTGCCTTGTCTTCATCAACTTTCCTGATAACTTTCTCGAAAAACTCTACAAGGTTTGTTAGACATGATCAACTAAGCACAAAGCCATGTTATCCCTAATCAGCCCCTGTCTATCCAAATACTCATATATCTAGTCCCTTGGAATACCTTCTAATAACTTTCCCACTACTGACATCAGGCTCACCGGTGTATAATTCTTGTTTATTCTTAAAGAGTGGAACGGCATTAACTATCCTCCAAACTTGCGGTACCTCACCTGTGGCTTAGTATGATATAAATACTTCTGCTATAGTCCCTGCAATTTCTGCACTTGGCCCCCACAGGGTTCGAGGGAAGACCATGTTGGCCCTGGAGATTTTTCCACCCTAATTTGCCTCAAGACAGCAAACACCTCCTCTCCTGTAATCTGTATAGGGCCCACAACCTCTCTGTGCTTTGCCTCACTTCTATAAATTCTGTGTCCACTTCCTGAGTAAATACATAAGCAAAAAAAAAAATCCATTTCAAATCTCCCCCATCTCTTTTGGCTCCACACATAGATTCTGATCTTCCAGTGGACCAATTTTGCTCTTAACACATCTGTAGATGCCTTCAGGATTCTCCTTCACCTTGTCTGCTAGAGCAGCTTCATGCCTTCTTTCAGCCCTAATGATCTCTTTCTTAAGTGTACTTTTGCATTTCTGATACTCCATAAGCACCTCATTTGTTTTCAACCTGTACCTCTACTCTGCACCTTTTTTCCCCTTAACCAGAGCCTAAATATCTCTTGAAAACCAAAGTTCCCTAAACCTGGTATTGTTACCTTTTATTCTGACAGGTACAAAGAAGTTTTGTACCATCAAAACTTTGTAGGTCTCTCATTTATCAAGTACACCTTTGCCAGAAAACAGCCTGTCCCAATCCACACTTGACAGATCCTTTCTGATACCACCAAAATTGGCCTTTCTCCAATTTAAAATCTCAACCTACAGACTGGACCTATCTTTTTGCATTTTTACTTTGAAACTAATGGCATTATGATCACTAGATGCACAATGTTCCCCTACACAAACTTCTGTCGCCTGCCCTGTCTCATTCCCTGATGGCAGATCAAGTATCACAGACTCTCCTGTTGGGACCTCTAAGTACTGATTAAGAAAGTTTTCCTTAACACATTTGACATAGAAACATAGAAAACCTACAGCATAATACAAGCCCTTCGGCCCACAAAGTTGTGCCAAACATGTCCCTTCTTAGAAATTACTAGGTTTACCTATAGCCCTCTATCTTACTAAGCTCCACGTACCTATCTAAAAGCCTCTTAAAAGATCCTATCGTATCCGCCTCCACCACTGTTGCCGGCAGCCCATTCCACGCACTCACCACTCTGAGTAAAAAAAACTTACCCCTGACATCTCCCCTGTACCTACTCTCCAGCACCTTAAACCTGTGTCCTCTTGTGGCAACCATTTCAGCCCTGGGAAAAAGCCTCTGACTATCCACACAATCAATACCTCTCATCATCTTGTACACCTCTATCAGGTCACCTCTCATCCTCCATCGCTCCAAGGAGAAAAGGCTGAGTTCACTCACCCTTTTCTAATAAGGCATGCTCCCTAATCCAGGCAACATCCTTGTAAATCTCCTCTGCACCCTTTCTATGGCTTCCACATCCTTCCCGTAGTGAGGTGACCAGAACTGAGCACAGTACTCCAAGTGGGGTCTGACCAGGGTCATATATAGCGGCAATATTACCTCTCGGCTCCTAAATTCAATTCCATGATTGATGAAGGCCAATACACCGTATGCCTTCTTAACCACAGAGTTGACTTACGCAGCTTCTTTGAACATCCTATGGACTTGGACCCCAAGATCCCTCTGATCCTCCACAGTGCCAAAAGTCTTATCATCAATACTATATTCTGCCATCATACTTGACCTACCAAAATAAAGCACTTCATACTTATCTGGGTTGAACTCCATCTGCCTCTTCTCAGCCCTGTTTTGCATCCTATCAATGTCCTGCTGTAACCTCTAACAGCCCTCCACACTATCCACAACACCCCCAACATCTATCCCATCTAGTCCTTTTACAATATGGGAGTCCCAGTAACTATGTGTAAAGTTAAAATCTCCAACTATAACAACCTTATGTTTATTGCAACAGTCTGCAATCTCTGTACAAATTTGTTCCTCTAAATCCTGTGGACTGTTGGGTGGTCTATAATTTAGCCCTATTAATGTGATTATACCTTTCTTATTCCTCAGTATTCCTCACTTAATGCCTCAGTAGACAAGTTCTCCTCTCTGTCCTGAGTGAGGACTGCTGTGACATTTTTCTTGACTAGTAAAGCAACCCCTCTCCCTTTAATCCCTCCCACTCTGTCACATCTAAAACAGAATACTGAGCTGCCAGCCCTGTCCCTCCTGCAAACAAGTCTCACTAATGGCTACAATATCATAATTCCACATGTTGATCCAAGCCCTGAGCTTATCTGCCTTTCCTATGATTCTTCTTGCATTGAAATACATGCAGCTCAGAACATTAATGGCAACATGCTCAACATTTTGATTCTTGACTTTGTCTGAGATTTCAACGTCTATCTCCATAACCACTCCATTATCTGTCCTGGCACTCTTGTTCCCATCCCCCAGCAACTCTACTTTAACTCCTCCCCTCCATACAACACTAGCAAACCTTCCTGCTCGGACATTAGTCCCCCTCCTGTTCAGGTGGAAACTGCCTCTTCTGTACAGGTCCACCTTCCCTGGAAAAGAGCCCAATGATCCATAAATCCTCTTATACTGATTCCTTAGTCAAATATTAAACTGTATGATCTTCCTATTTCTGGCCTCACTAGTACGTGGCATGGGTAGCTATACTGAGATCACAATCCTGGAGGTCCTGCCCATTAACTTAGCACCCAACTCCCTGAACTCACATTGCAGACCCTTGTCACTCTTCCTACCTATGTCACTGGTACCTACATGGACCACAATCTCTGGCTGCTCACCCGCCCACTTACAAATGTTAAGGATTTGATCTGGGATGTCCCAAACACTGGCATTCCGGGAGGCAACATACCAGTCGGAAATCTTGTTCTCAATCACACAGCCTTGTTTCTCTTCCCCTAACTAATGAATCCCCTATCACCACAGCTCGCCTCTTCTCCCCCTTCCCATCTGAATCACAGAGCCAGACACAGTGTCAAAGCCCTGACTACTGTGACTTTCATCTACCCTCTCCCCCAACAGTATCCAAAGTGGTTTACCTGTTGTTGAGGTGGATGGCCGCAGGGGTACTCTGCACTGGCTCTTTAACCCACTTCCCCTTCCTGACTGTCACCCAGTTTCCTGTGTCCTGCACCTTGGGTGTAACTACATCTCTACATGTCCTATCTATCACCCCGCAACCTCCCAAATGATCCAGAGTTCATCCAGTCCCAGCCCCAACTCCTTAACATGGATTGTTAGAAGCTGCAGCTGGATGCACTTCTTGTAGGGACACTGGAGGTCTCCCTGCCCTCCCACATCCCATAACTATTCTGACTGGCATCCTTACTGTTCCTACTGTGCAAATCTAAAGAAACAAAACAATAAATAAATTGGGGAAAAGAAATCTACCTTCAGCTTTTTGCCTTCGCTCCCTCAAGATGCCCTTGCTGAAGCCTCAAAGTGCTTAAGCCTCAAGTAACCACTCTAACTCTGTCCACTCCAACAGAAGCCACTCCAACTATGACTCATGGAAGAGACCAGAGGTAAGAGCGGGGTCATGAACAACTCCATCTCAAAGCAGTGAGGAAAATTGAAGCACCGAGGTGAATGTGGAGGGGGTCAGAGATGACTCCCAGCGAAGACGGTCAGCAGCCAGATAGGCACATTCAGCTCCTAAATTGGCACGATCAGCCCTAATCAGTGGTGTTTGGACCTGGGTCAGCAGTCACTCTTTACTCTTTTCCATTGACGTTGCCTGGCCTGCTGAGTTTCTCCAGCACTTTGTGTGTTTAGCTTGGATTTTCAATATCTGCAGACATTTTTGTGTTTTCAGTTATAATTTTTTACAAATGTTCTTGTTCCTCGTAGGAGTAGTCCATTCATCCCCTTAAACCTGTTCTGAAAATAAATTAAGATTAGAGAGAGAAATGGAGCCATGCAGCACAGAAAACAAGCCCTTTGGCCAAACTCGTCCATGCCAACCAAGATGCCTTAATGGGAGATACAAGATCATAAATTATTGCCCATCACTGCTTAATCTTCAGTCTGAGATAATAGCTAGATATCCAGATTTAAGAGACCATTTAAGAGTCACTTCCATGGAGGCCAGGCTGGTTAAGCCTAACTGAATGAATTTTCTAAAGCACCAGGCAAGTTTTTATAATAATCAGGTCACTTCATGGTCACCATTTCTAATACAGCTTTTTAGTTTTAGAATCATATCTAATCAACTAAATTTGAATTCCCTAAAGCTGTAGTTGGGTTCAAACTCCCGTCCTCAGATTATTAGACCATAATGTTGCTGTACTCCTAACTTGATAGTGTTAGGCTGCAAGATTCCTCAGGCTGACTATTTCACAATAAGATCTCCATTATCACTATTCATGATTATTCTAATGTAGTTATGGATACATAGGTTTCTTGGGTCTCCTGGAACTTGCCAGCAAAATTAAAATGCAATTGACAGAGCCAAACACAACAGAGATAATGTGTCCTGACGAAGGGTTTCGGCCTGAAACGTCGACAGTGCTTCTTCCTATAGATGCTGCCTGGCCTGCTGTGTTCCACCAGCACTTTGTGTGTGTTGCCAGAGATAACCTGTGTTGGTCAAGGAAGAGATATTACAGCTGGTTTCTTGATTATTTGCATGAACAGCTTTGTTCAAAGTACTCATGCTAAATTAACAACTACAGAAATGACTTGCGAATTTGAAGTTAATTTGACACCTTTAAAGGATTGTAGATACACAATAGCTTTTGGTTTAGAGCTCTGTGCAGAGAGATTCATCCCAGATTGCTTTTGCTAATCTTGTGTGTGGGAATCTGTAGCAGACCCGCCATCTCTGCAGCTGGAGCGGGTCAGCAGTGAATTGTGCTGGCAGAAGTTCTCCACAAGGGTGCACAGACAGGGAATAAACTCCTTTAATGTTTCCAAAACACCCATGTCCCAGCCGATTCAGGTTTCTGCATTAAATCAAGGCTTACCTTTGCAAACTGGTGCTGCCTTTTTCTTGGGCATTACTAAAGCCTTCACTGCCGTCAACTCCATTAGCTGTGGATCCTCCCTGAGCTGTGAGGGAGATGTTTGCAGGAACTCACAATCAGCAGGCCACAAATGCTTCATGCTAACATGAAGACTTCTTTGCCAAGCTAGGTAAATGCATCCATATTTTTCACAACTCTGTGTCCCGACTGTTTCCCCACAGTTGGTGGGTGTAGTAGACTGCATGTAATTAGCAATTAATTGCAGGTGGCAATTAAGGTGTTTGAAATCACCCAAGAGGATTCAATGACTCAAGGGCATCCATTAACTTCATGAATGTGCAGCTGAGTTCCAAGCTCAAAGAGATGATTTTGTTTTGCAGCAGTGCAAGAACTCCAATCAATTTGAAACAGACTTACCAGCTGGGTTTTAATATTTTGTGACAAGACCCACAACACCCAGTAAATGAGGCATTTTCCAGTGTGACTCTCTAAGCCCACTATGATTTTGTCTAGCTCTAAACCCGCTCTCTAATTTACTGTATCTGATGAAAATTGGAATTCAAATCAGAAGCAACCAAGCAAGTTATAACTCGACACACCTTCTATACATAGTTGCTTTGAAATTATATACTCCTTCATCGGTAAAGCTAAAGCAATTAATTCAAAACGTAGAACTATTTTTAAAAAAATATGAACATGAACTTTGAACTAGGTAAGTGCAGAAGATTAAACGTAAAGAAAGGTGCAATAGAGCTAGTAGAATGTAGAACAGAGTGGCAACACAACCAATGGATGAATATGAAACGTATAAGTATTTGGGATATCAACACACAAAGAAGATGGATTATGCTGTGATAAAAGGAAAACTTTTGATGGAATTTACTTCAAGGCTTAAGAAAACCTGTCAACCAGCTCAATAGTAAAAATAGACACTTTCACTATACCCGTATTAACGTATTGTTTTTGCTCCTTTTCGCGCCTCATGGTTTTTGCTGTTTCCTTAGCACTTGACTGTTTTTACAAGATTAAGCTGCGAGCTCAATGCTCAACCCAGCGTGGATGGAAAGTGTGCAAGGAGCTGGCCAGATTCAAACTCAGGACCGTTAGCCTCGAAGTCCAGTGCTGATGCCACTACACCACCTGCCAGCTTATTAACATATTCTTTTGGCATGATATCTTAGTCTGAATGCAATCTGGAAAATTTACTAAGAAAAATAAGAACTGAAATGACAAATTTTAGAAAACACTCTACAGTTGAACACACTAAGATTATCACTACCTCAGACAAAAGGAGGAAGAGGAATAACAGATATAAAAAATGTACACAACAATCAGACAAAGCTTCTAAGGATATATTTTCATTAACAAAAACAGGATTAAACACTCCATGCAATATATGCAATTCTAATAAGAAGTACACATCACTAACCTGAAATTAAAGCATGAATAAATTATCAATATAGAAAATCTGAGCAGACTAGATGTTGACAAGGAAGCGGTGAATGCATGGCTCTGAGTTGGAGACCTCTTCTCAGAAACAGAGGGGTTTCTTGTGGTAATACAGGACCACATGGTTACTACAAAAAAATTATCAAAATTACTTAATAAAAGGCCAACAAATTCAAGATGATAAATGCTGAAAATGCCAAGAGAAACCAGAAACAATCCAACACTTTACAGGATCCTGCAGGAGCTGAACTCAATCCGATTACTTACACAGGCGCAATCACATGGTAAATATCATTCACCAAAATCTTGCCTTAAAATACAAAATCAGAAAAGGTATCATTCCTTATGATAAATACAAGCCTGATCTGGTTTTAGAGTCAGAGTCCTACAAATTATATTATGACTGATCCATTATAACAGATAGAACAATCCATAATAACCATCCAAAAACAGAATAAACAAGCAAGAACATACAGTACTTAAAAGATATAGCCATTCCAAATACCGTACACATAACATACAGAAATAAACTGAATTAAAAGAGGAAATTGAAAGACTATGGAACATGAATAGGGTATACATTGTCCCAATAGCAATATCTACAACAGGTATCAACTGAAAGTCACTACACAATAGCATTAAAGAATAGCAATATTTACATAAATCTCCAAAAAGTCACAATACTAAACACAAGAATAGCCTGAAAGTTCCTAGCAATTGAGAAATGAGTGTGCTTGGCTACGTCTGCACCTTAAGTTTTATCAGCTGAGAAAAAATAAAAATACAATAATAGCAATAATATTTAATAAATAAGTAAATAATTACAACTGAGAACACGAGTTTTATAGTCTTAAAAGTGAGTCTATAGCTTATAGAATCAGTCCAGAGTTGAGGTGAGTGTGATTGTCGAACTACAGCCACACTCTGTCACCACAAGTCAGCAAAGCAGCTCAGCAGTCAGCTGGACTTCCTTTTCATGGCTCCTTCCCTCCAACCGCCATCAGTTCAACATCAGACTTGTACATCGAGAGATAATGTGGTACCATGAGGAGGGGCATCTGACTAAAGTTGACAAATTATTATGGATCATAGAACATGGGACATAGAACAGTACAGCACAGGAACAGACTATTCGGCCCACAAAATTGTGCTGAACCAGCTAAAAGCAAATCAAAAGCATGCAAACGGTAATCCTTCCTACCTACACATGTCCATATCCCTCCATCTTTCCTACATCCACGTATCCAAACATCTCTTAAAAGCCTCTAATGTATTTGCACTTCCAGCAAACCTGACAGCACATTCCAGGCATCCACGACTCTCTGAGTAAAAAAACTTGCCCCTCACATTCCCCTTAAACCTACCCCCTCTCACTTTCAATGCATGCCCTCTGGTATTAGACATTTCAACTCTGGGAAACAGATACTCTCTGTCCACTCTGTCTATGCTACTCATAATTTTGTAAACCTCTATCCGGTCTCCCCTCAGCCTCCGGCGCTCCAGAGAAAACAACCCAAGATTATCCAGCCTCTCATGATAGCACATGCCCTCTAAACCAGGCAGCATCCTGGTAAACCTCTTCTGCACCCTCTCCAAGGCCTCAAAATCCTTCCTGTAGTGGGGTGACCAGACTGTCTGCAATACTCCAGATGTGGCCTCACCAGAGTTTTATAAGTTGCAACATAACTCAATGCCTCAACTAATAAAAGCAAGCATTCCATAAGCCTTCTTAACTACCTTATCGACTTGGGTTGCCACTTTCAAGGAGCTATGAACTTGGATCCCAAGATCTCTCTCCATAGTCTCCATAATGTGGCCTTCTCTTCGTTGGAGAAACCAATCATGAATGGTTCGACTGTTTTGCGCCAACACCTAGTGTCTCACAGTAACAGCAATCACCAGCTTTCAGCTGCACCTCATTTTAACTCTCCTTACCAATGTCACACTGATGTACGTCCTTACCTTCTCCATTGCTTTGCTATAGAGGGACCAAATGGAAATTGGAAGAACAACATTGCATATTCAACTAGGGTAGCTTACAATTGAATGGTATGAAAACTGAATTTTCCAATTTCATGTAATCTACATTCCCCGTGTTCTCCACACACACATACAACAGTCCATCTAGTTTTCTTTTGCCCTTGTTTGCCTCCTCCTCCCCCTCCCTCAGCTGATTATAGTCCATCATCACCTTCTCCCACTCTCACAAATTTCACGTCACATGCCAATGATAATAAACCTGATTCTGATTCTGATTTATTCCAGACTCCAGCATCTGTAGTCTCTTTTTCCTCCTTTCCCCTTTCAATATTGTTCCCGTGGTGACCCGTCCACACTTCCCTGCTAGCAGGGAAATGATGAACACTCTGCTGTGCATCCCTGGGGTGCTGAATAGCAAACTCTGAGGATAAAGTGAAGTTCACAGCATGCAAGCCATTGCTGAGGGCCCGCAGACACTTGTCTGATTGCTGCTTCTAATGGTCCCAGCTGGTGGCTACTCTTGTACGGACAAAGTCAACATCACAAAGGCCTGCAGAACTGCGTCACTTATTCCAGAGGAGCACTCTACATGTTGGGACAGTAACTCAAAGTGCGGCAAGTATATTCTACATTCCTTATTCCTACTTCAGAATTACCTGTCCATTGACTGCAGCAAAGTGCAGTCCCTACATCTAGGTGAGCAGAGCTTGGACAGACACATACTCTCTTACTTTGTCCCTCCACTGCCATCTCTGTCTCTGTTACCTATGCATATGCAGGTAATATATTTGTCACCACTGAAAAACACACAATCATCTGTTTTGGCAACACACACACAATGCTGGAAGAACTCAGCAGGCCAGGCAGCATCTATGGAAAAGAGTAAACAGTCGATATTTTGGGCTGAGACTTTGTGATCATCTGTCGTGCTAGCCTTATCCCAGTGCAAGTGTCTGAGCTATTGAGTGGTCTGTCCAAATCTTATGAGAGTGCATTTTCAGAGTGAATGAGAACCCCTGAATTATCATTGTCCTATTAGACCAGCTCTTGTGGGGTTCTAGAAATCTATTTGGAACATTAAGAACGTTAATTGGAACTATCCAGGTAAGAATTATTGACCTAATCATTATGCAACTGATGTTGTTTCAGCTGCTGCTTACTTCAATCAGTGCATCCTGTATGAGCAGATGATGTCTAATTCTTTCACCACATATTTCTGCATCCCAGATGGCCAATGATTTAGACTTCCTTACATTTCCAAAGCTGAAACTTGCAAGATTGATGGGGGCTCCCTCTGTTTCCTTTCTTCCTCCTAGTGTTCTACTTGTTCTTCTGCAGGGATGGAAGGAAGGAATCTAGGAACAAAAAGTAATATATGAGAATAGACTTTCTGCTGATCACTGAGGAAAATGAGTGATATTGTACAAAGATAATGGAGTCGGTAGAGTGACGATGAAGAGAGGGACAGGTGCAAGTTGGAGGACTGATGACGTTCTGAAACTTCACATTATAAAGCCATTCTTGATTATCATCTAGTGGTCAGCAAACAAGTATGTTTGTGCAGATATCTTTTTAGAACAGGTTTGGGCTTGGTTCTTAACACTTCCTCATTCAAATAAATTGATACTCACTACCTGAATTGAATTATATATATGTATTTAACACAAATGCTTCCATTTCTAGTATTTGTGCCACCTCTGACCAGGAATCACAACGCCACTAGTGATCTGCCTTCAATCCCACTAACATTTGACCCTATGCAATCTGCTCTAGATCTTAACCTTAACAAAAAGTCATATGACAATCTTTGCCTTTAAGCTGTACACTATGCCCCCAACAGGGTGTTCCACCACCTAGTCCATACTATCAATTTCACCTCCGACTTAGAAAGCTTCACTCTGGACACCACTCCATCAGCTTTACTTTGTGTCTCACACCTCTGCATGTCCTGGACTAACAACGTTGTCAGAAACAAACACTGTCAGTTCACCCTCAGACCACACACTGTCTACAATGTTAGATTCATCCTGTGATCCAAACTGTGGCTTCACTCTGTCCTTCTCACTTTTAGTTTAGTACAGAGCTCTACACTGTCAGTTCCAACCTGTGCCCCATCTGCCATCGATGTATTTACACCAATGCATCAGTGAAAGAGTCTAACTTGTGCTTCTTATTCCTGGCTATGTTCCTTACTGGAAAGAAAAACAACTTAACTCCTGCATTATCCGCTGTAATACAAGATTATTCTTGATTTTGTGCTCTTGAAGTTTCACTGATCGGTAAAAATAATAATGGCAGTATCGCTCAATGGGGATTAAGAGTCTAGAAGTGGCTGAAAGCAAGGTCACCATAGCAACACTACACATTACGTCTCAAGAGAAAGCCGGCTCTCATGCTATGTTGTTTTTTTTGCTGTTTGTGTTTAAAATTAGGTCAGAGCACAGCTAATATCTAATAGAATTCATCTTCCAGTTAATCCACAATACTGATGAGAGCTCAAGTTTCTCTGTTGGACAGTCTCATTTAAGCATTAATCAGTGTGGCAGTCAAGGGTAGAAAAGGATGGATAGAACATTCATTCAAAATGATTGCATTGCATTGTAAACAATGATTCCTTCTTTATGTTTGATCAATTAGAGAAATATTCTGCATTTTTCTTTGGTGATTAGTTTGCTGGGTAAAACATTGTCCAATGCTGTCCACCCAAACCAGGGTCCCTAGTGTAACTTGTAATCCACTTAATTCATCCAGAACAACAGTTGGGACTCACAGATCCTGCTAATAGTGGAACAATCAGCTGCTGGCTGCTGGCCAGTGACCTACAGGAAAGACTACACGTGTTCATTATATCCTTTGTCCATATATCATCACTTCTGTATTAATAATGACTTTATTTATGCAGTATCTTTCATACATTAAGATGCAGGCTCAAAGTGCTTTACATATTGTCGATTGTAAAGATAAATCAATACAGTAATTAAGATACAAAACGTAAGTAAAGACAAACATTATATAGAATAAAATGTAATCGAATATGCCAAGTTACATAATGCAATCAACATCAACAGGCATTAAGTAATCCTATAAGCAGACCAAATCAAGAAAGCAGATTTGAAACGTTCCACAGTAACTAGACTGGTGTATCTCAGTCAGTAGAATATTTTAGATTTTTGATGCATGAGAGGAAAAGGCCTCAACACCAGTTCTTACAGTGCCTATAAAAAGTATTCACCCCCCCCCCTTAGAAGTTTACATGTTTTATTGTTTTACAACATTGAATCACAGTGGCTTTAATTTGGTTTTTTTTGACACTGATCAACAGAAAAAGATTCTTGTGTCAAAAGAAAAGCAGATTTTTTTTAATGTATTCAATTACGTGATGTGGGCATCGCCAGCTAAGCCAGAATTTATTGCCCATTTCTAGTTGCTGTTGAAAAGTTGGTGATGAGCTGCTTTTTTGAACAGCTGCAGTCCCTGAGGTATAGATCTTGTTGAGATCTTAACAAAGAGATCTAAGTTAATTACAAATATGAAACACAAAATAATTGACTGCATAAATATTCACCCCTGTCAAGTCAGTATTTAGTAGATGCACCTTCGGCAGTAATTGCAGCCTTGAGTCCCTCTCAGCTTTGCACATCTGGACACTGCAATTTCTCCCCTTTCTTCTTTACAAAACCATTCAAACTCTGTCAGATTGCATGGGAATCATAAGCAAACAGTCCTTTTCAAGTCCAGCCACAAATTCTCAATTAGATTGAGGTGTGGACTCTGACTTGGCCACTCCAAGACATTAACTTTGTTGTTTTTGAACCATTCCTGTGTAGCTTTGGCTTTATATTTGGGGTCATTGTCTTGCTCGGAAAAAAGTTGCAGTTCTCTTACAGACTGCATCAGGTTTTCCTCCAGGATTTCCCTGTATTTTGCAGCATTCATTTTACCCTCAACCTTCACAAGCCTTCCAGGGCCTGCTTCAGTGAAGCATCCCCACAGTATGATATAGCCATCATTGTTCTTCATGGTAGGGATGGTGTGGTTTTGATGATGTGTGGTGTTTGTCTTATGCCAAACATAATGGTTAGTAAGATAGCCAAAAAGCTCAACTTTTGTTTCATCAGACTATAGAACCTTTTTCCAGCTGACTTCAGAGTCTCCCACATACCTTCTGGCAAACTCTACCTGACATTTCATGTGAGCTTTTTTCAAACAGTTGCTTTCTCTTTGCCACTCTCCCATTAAGCTGCGACTGATGAAGCACCCGGGTAACAGTTGTTGTATGTGCAGTCTCTCCCATCTCAGCCACTGAAAACTGAAACTCCTCCAGAGTTGTCATGGGTCTCTTGGTGGCCTCCCTCACTAGTCCCCTTCTTGCACGGCCACTCAGTATTCATGGATCACTTGCTCTATGCAGATTTACAGCTGTGCCATATTCTTTCCATTTCTTGATGATCGACTTAACTGATATTTCACTCATTAAGACGTGTTTATTTATTGATTGCACCTCCATATTCATAATATTATTTTGTGCATTTTGTCACCACCCTAACAGCAGCAAAACTTGCTATTAACTTCATCACACATCTTGTTCTTTAATCATTCAGAATCTAGGCATCGGTGGTGAGGTAGAAGCTTGCTGTTTGCCTTCGGTTACCTTGACATAAATACAACTGAAGTGAATTTTCACAATTAATGCCATGAACGTTTGTAAAATCTGTGAGAGGCATATTGATTCCAGTTGATTGGTACATGGGTATTAATTCACTTTGCCGTGTTTTCTAGCCATCTAGTTTTGTAGATAAACGTAATCACTTCTTTAAGGCTTGACTGAAATATTTTCATCCGCTCAAAGTTACTGCGAAAGCAGAGCTTTATTTTATTAGGAGTTCAATGTCACTATAATCTCTGGGAACAGAAGATTAGAAGGGCAATTTTCAGATCTTAATGGGTGCATTCTCCTTCAGGAAATAGTTGTCAGGTGGTTGAATGAGATAATGGTGCAAGTTTCTGAAGCCAACATTGGAATTAGCATAACCTTGTACTCCAATTCACTGGCATCAGGAATGGGGCTTGCTATTTAATAATGCCCATCCATCTCCTTTCTCAAGAACTTGTGAGGCCACAAAAGACATTTGTTGATGTTGAGACCCCCAGCTAGCAAATGCCCTGTTTATGAAAGTTCTACAGGGGGAGCACTAACTGGAGGGCATTGCCATCTGTTAGTGAAGTTTCAATGTGGAAATTGAGATGTCAATCACAGATGGCATCCGCTAGTGCTAATTTAGGTGCAGGGTTATCAGTAGGATCCATTACATCATGCTTTCTATTGTAAATCATTTAAATTGCAAAATCTCCCGAGAATTATTTCAGGTTGGATCAGGTTTTAAATGGTGGTTTGATTATTGCTTGCATAGATTAATACTGTCCCAATATTGAATTAAATTGAATTGACTTTATTACTTACATCTTTCATATACATGAGGAGTAAAAATTTTTACATTACATTTCCATCTAATTGTGCAATGTGTAATTTATAGTAATTTGTAATAAATAGTATTTAAAACATAGAAATGCAATTGTATCAGGATGAATTAATCAGACTGATGGCCTGGTGGAAGAAGCTGTCCCAGAGCCTGTTGGTCCTGGCTTTTATGCTGCAGTACTGTTTCCCAGATGGTAGAAGCTGGAACAGTTTGTGGTTGGGGTGACTTGAGTTCCCAATGATCCTTTGGGCTCTTTTTACATACCTGTCTTTGTAATTGTCCTGAATAGCAGGAAGTTCATATCTACGTGAGATCCCCGATGATGTGTATGCCGAGGAACTTAAAGCTGTTCACCCTCTCAACCCCACATCCATTGATGTCAATAGGGATTAGCCTGTCTCCATTCCTCCTGTAATCCACAACCAGCTCCTTTGTTTTTGTGACATTGAGGGAAAGGTTGTTTTCTTGACACCACTGTGTCAGGGTGATGACTTCTCTGTAGGCTGCCTCATTATTATTTGGGATTAGGCCAATCGATGTAGTATCGTCAGCAAATTTAATTAGCATATTGGAGCTGTGGGTGGTGACACAGTCATGGGTATACAGAGTGTAAAGAAGGGGTATAGGACACAGCCCTGAGGGGCACCTGATTGATTTTGTTCAGTAAAATATTACTGTCATAGAATGGCCAAGGAAAAGGACATTCTGAATTAATGCCTTGTTAATAAGCCTTCACTTGCTCTGAGAACATGCTGTTTTTTTAAGAGAGAAATCATGAGTGTTTGAACTCTAAGATGTTCTTTTATCACCATTATAATAGCTCAGTGGTTAAAAGCACTGCATGATGTGGTAATAAGCCATGATCACAGAAGTCGCAGGTTCATACTGTGCTGAATTAGATGTCAGTGAAGGTGGGAACAGTAGCGTTGTATCTAATTTCAGTGCCTTTGGACTGGTTTTTAGGCTGTCTCCCAGAAGCCACAAGGACTTGCTTCCATTCCAACTGTTTGGGTTCTGAGGTCTGTGAATACGCTGATTCAGAAGCCGCAGACTCTTGCACAGATGGAACTGTGCCCGATGGGGCAGGCAGGTGGACAGGTTGTAAGGCAACCAGTTTATTCATCTAACTATGCAAGGTGTCTTTATGCCACTAATGGATAACTTCAAAGACTTATTGCTAAACTGAATGCTGCTCCTCCACTCTGAGAAGCCTTAGGGCAAAGGTTCCCAGGAGTCATTGGGGATATTGACACCAGCAAATTTCTTGGCCACACAATAGGGAGGTGTCTGGCCATCAAGAAAGAAGAGACACAACTGTGTCTTGGAGATCCTCGGTGACAATGCCTCTCAGACCTGCTGATGTGTTTTCAAGAAACCAAGGTTGACAGATGTTGCTGGGGTGACTGGGATATTGGACCCTATTGTTAACCATGGTATCAATCCTGGTGTCATGATATAACTGTGCATTTGATGATAATTCTGGCTGTCTGGGTAATTTAACTCGGAGAAATTGAGTAAGTATACACATCTGGAAAGTGCAATCAAGATGCCTTGTATGTTCGACTTGCTAAGTTTTCACAAACTCATCTTTGGTGCCAGGGGCAAGTGGCTCCCTAGGAATGACTGATTAATGTACTTCTTGGGGATCAGTCAATTCATCATTTTTAGAGATCACTAACATTCTTAGAATTTTTAAGGAACAGTGTTTGCTTTATTGGTTTTAGCTGTGATATAGTTTATATTGTCTCGACCTTTGTAATAAATTTTCCTATTCCGTTATAAACTTCAACACATCAAATGATGTATAACAACATATAGTTTTGGCCTTGGAGACACAAGACAACCTGTGTGCATTCATCATGCTCTATGACCGGTGGATGGCTTCATCCTTTGCACCCATTGCATCCAGGTTGAATGCCTGAAGGTGATGTATATTAAGTTTAGGGAATCCCAGACTTGTTGCAGAAACTAGAAAGAGAAGCAGGTCGGGTAAGTGGGACTCTCCCTCACATTAGCAGACAGAAAGTTTAGAATAAGACATTAGGTATGTGTGTGGCCAAGTCTATCCCATTCCTCATTACAGAACATTCACAGTCATGTGAGCTTTCTTGGACTTTGTCTGGTTCTCATCACCCACCCACCAGCTTTTACACTCAACTGATCATCCTTTGCAATTTATGCCAGCCTGAGCAATATTCCACAATAGAGACATATTCCCCTCCATTTTCAGCATTTAGAGTAATTGAACACTACAGCACAGAAATCGGCCCTTCATCCTATCTAGTCTGCACTGAACAGTTACTTTGCCTAGTCTCACCAACCTGCACCTGGCCCTTAGTCCTCCAAACCCATCCCATCTATGTCCAGGTAGACCTATTGTCTCAGCTTACTCCTGCCCCACTGAACTCATTTCTGCATACCTTGACACTGCCTTATCCCCCCTTGTTCAATCTCTTCCCACCTATGTTCGTGACACTTCTCACGCTTTGAATTTTTTCAATGATTTTAAGTTCCCTGGCCCCCACCACCTTATTTTCACCATGGACGTCTGGTCCCTATATACCTCCATCCCCCACCCGGACGGTCTCAAAGCTCTTCACTTCTTTTTGGATTCCAGACCTAAACAATTCACCTCTACCACCACTCTCTTCCGACTAGTGGAATTAGTTCTTACTCTCAATAATTTCTCCTTTGTCTCCTCCCACTTCCTCCAAACCAAGGGTGTAGCCATGGGCACCCACATGGGTCCCAGTTATGCCTGCCTTTTTGTTGGTTTTGTGGAACAGTCCATGTTCCAACTCTATATGGGTATCCATCCCCTTCTTTTCCTTCGCTACATCGATGACTGCATTGGCGCTGCCTCCTGCACGCATGCTGAGCTCGTTGACTTCATTAACCTTGCCTCCAACTTTCACCCTGCCCTCAAATTTACCTGGTCCATTTCCAAAACCTCCCTCCCCTTTCTTGATCTTTCTGTCTCCATCTCTGGAGACGGCTTATCTACTGATATCTACTATAAGCCTACAGATTCTCACAGCTACCTGGATGTCAGGGTCCGGTCCGGTCCGGAATCCGCGTTCTGGGTCTCGATCCGGTCCGAGGGCTCCGGACTCCGGGTCCTGCAGTTGCCTCTCCCGTCACCCGTGATCTAGTTAGGACCCTCCTGGCTCAAGGAGGCACACCTGTGACTCATTGAGCTGCAGGTGTTTATAAGGGGCCTTGGGACTGGGACCAGGCAGGTGGTTGTTTTGTTCTGTTTCCTGTTTCTCCGCCGGCTCCGAACTCTTCTCTGCATTCTGTTATCCTGCCCGGGCTCAGATCTACTCCTCATCATGCTTCTCTGCCCCGTACCAGTACTGCCAGGTTGGTCCTCTCCCCCACCTTTCTCCCCATGCGCTGGTCCCGCTTCTCCGCTCGTTTGTTTTGTTTGTGCGGTCGCGCTGTCTGCTGATCTTTCCCGATTTTCCTGCTATCATGGCTGTTCTGTTGGTCACCCTAGACCTATGCCCGTTCCTACCCCTTGCCTCCGTCAGGCGGATCCAGCTGACCCGCAGTGGCCCGGCGGTGGTTCTGCCCGCTCCTACCCCTTGCCTCCGTCAGGCGGATCCAGCTGACCCGCAGTGGCCCGGCGGTGGTTCTGCCCGTTCCTACCCCTTGCCTCCATCGGACAGGTCCGGCCGACCTGCCGCTGCCCAGCGGTGGTTCTGCTCGCTCCTATTCCATGCCTCCGTCAGGCGGATCCGGCCGACCTGCCACTGCCCAGCGGTGGTTCTGCCTGCTCCTATCCCTTGCCTCCGTCAGGCGGATCCGGCTGACCCGCAGTGGCCCGGCGGGGGTTCTGCCTGCTCCTATCACTTGCCTCCGTCGGGCGGGTCCGGCTGGTCTGCCGCTGCCCGGTGGTGGTTCTGCCCGTTCCTACCCCTTGCCTCCGTCGAGCAGGCCCAGCTGGTCTGCCGCTGCCCGGCGGGGGTTCTGCCCCATCCTCCTCTTCCGCCCGAACTCTGGGATCGTGCCCCACACCCGCCTAGGGGTCCGCGTCATGCCCAGGCCTCCGGTGTTTCCGCCTGGGAGGTGGCCCTACCCGGGACATATGCGGCCCGCCCAGGGAGGGCTCTCCGCCAGCTTATCTAGCCACCTAGACCTGCCTGCCTGCCTGAACCCCGGGGACCGGCCTGCCTGAACCCCGGGGACCTGCCTGCCTGCCTGCCTGAACCCCGGGGACCTGCCTGCCTGCCTGAACCCCGGGGACCGGCCTGCCTGCCTGCCTGAACCCCGGGGACCTGCCTGCCTGCCTGAACCCCGGGGACCTGCCTGCCTGCCTGCCTGAACCCCAGGGACCGGCCTGCCTGCCTGAACCCCAGGGACCTGCCTGCCTGAACCCTGGGAGCCTGTCTACCTGAACTCGAACTCCAGGAGCCCGCTCCGCTCTGCCTGCCTGACACTCTATCTACCTGAACCCCAGCTCTACCCTTAAATGCCATGGCATCCCCATCCTGTCCTCCCCCTAGTACTTCAGTGTCTGCATCCTGCGTTTGGGTCCATCCGGCCCCGTTCCTGACACTGGACTATTCCTCTTCCCACTCTGTCTCTTGCAAAAATGCTATCCCCTTCTCACAATTCCTCCATCTCCGCCACATCTGCTCTCAGGATGAGGCTTTTCATTCCAGGATGAAGGAGATGTCTTCCTTTTTTAAACGAAGGGGCTTCCCTTCGTCCACCATCAACGCTGCTCTCAAACGCATCTCTCCCATTTCTCGCACATCTGCCCTCACCCCATCCACCCGCCACCCCACTCGGGATAGGGTTCCCCTTGTCCTTACCTACCACCCCACCAGCCTCCAGGTCCAACGTATAATTCTCCGTAACTTCCGCCACCTCCAACGGGATCCCGCTACCAAGCACATCTTTCCCTCCCCCCCTCTTTCTGCTTTCCGCAGGGATCACTCCCTATGCGACTCCCTCGTCCACTCGTTCCCCCCCCCCCCCCATCCCTTCCCACCGATCTCCCTCCTGGCACTTATCCTTGTAAGCGGAACAAGTGCTACACCTGCCCTTACACTTCCTCCCTCACCACCATTCAGGGCCCCAGACAGTCCTTCCAGGTGAGGTGACACTTCACCTGTGAGTCGGCTGGTGTGGTATACTGCGTCCGGTGCTCCCGGTGTGGCCTTTTATATATTGGTGAGACCCAACGCAGACTGGGAGACCATTTCGCTGAACACCTATGCTCGGTCCGCCAGAGAAAGCAGGATCTCCCAGTGGCCACACATTTTAATTCCACGTCCCATTCCCATTCTGATATGTCTATCCATGGCCTCCTCTACTGTCAAAATGAATCCACACTCAGGTTGGAGGAACAACACCTTATATACTGGCTGGGTAGCCTCCAACCTGATGGCATGAACATTGACTTCTCTAACTTCCGTTAATGCCCTTCCTCCCCTTCTTACCCCATCCCTGACATATGTAGTTGTTTGTTTGTTTTTCTCTCTTTCTGCCCATCACCCTGCCTGTTCTCCTTCTCCCTCTGGTGCTCCCCCCACTTTCTTTCTCCCGCGGCCTCCGTCCCATGATCCTTTCCCTTCTCCAGCTCTGTATCACTTTCGCCAATCACCTTTCCAGCTCTTAGCTTCATCCCACCCCCTCCGGTCTTCTCCCATCATTCCGCATTTCCCCCTCCCCCCACTACTTTCAAATCTCTTACTATCTTTCCTTTCAGTTAGTCCTGATGAAGGGTCTCGGCCCGAAACGTCGACAGTGCTTCTCCTTATAGATGCTGCCTGGCCTGCTGTGCTCCACCAGCATTTTGTGTGTGTTGCTTGAATTTCCAGCATCTGCAGATTTCCTTGTGTTTGCCATCTATGTACTTAACCAACCTTCTCTTAAATTTTGCAATTGAACCTGCATCCACTGGCATTCATTACACTGAATGTTTCCCCTCAGGTTCCCTTAAATACTTCACCTGTGACCTCTAGTCACCCAACCTCAGTGGAAAAAGCCTGCTTGCATTTAGCCTAACTATACCCCTCATAACTGTGTATACCTCTATCAAATATCTCTCAGACTCCAACACTCCAGGAAATACAGTTTTAACTTTTTAAACCTTTCCTTATAACTCAGGTCAAGTCCTGACACACCTTTATAAATTTTCTCTGCAGTCTTTCAATCTTTTTGATATATTTCCTTCAGGTAGGTGACCAGAACTGCATACAATACTCCTAACTTCCTCACCAACATCTTATACCATTTTTAAAAAACATCCTAACTCCTGTATTCACTATTCTGATTTATGTAGCCCAATGTGCCAAAAGCCAAATCTACCTGTGACACCACATACAAGGAATATTCATCTATATTCCCCGATCCCTTTTTCTACCATATTCTTCAGTGCCCTTCAGTTCACTGTGTAAGTCCTACCCTGGTTTGTCCTCCCAAACTGCAACAATAAGCTTTGTCTGCATTAAATTCTATTTACCATTTTTCAACTTATTTTTCCATCTCATCCAGATCTGATTGCAAGCTTTGGTTGCCTACCTGTCTATCCACTACACCTCCAATCTTGGTCTCATCTGCAAATTTGCTGATCCAGATCATTAATATAGATAACAAACTGCAATGAACCCAGCACCTTTGTCTGTGACATGCCACTAGTCACAGGCTTCCAGTCAGCAAGCAACCATCTTCTACCACTTTTTGACTTTCCAACTAAGCCAATGTTGAATCCAACTTACTACTTCATCCTGAAGCTAAGTGATTGAACCTTATGGACTAGCCTGTCATGTGGGTCTTTGTCAAAGGCCTTGCTAAAGTCCATGTAGACAACGTCCACTGCCATTCTTTCATCAACTTTTCTGATAACCTTCTCGAGAACATCTACAAGACTGGTTAGACACAACTTGCCACACACCAAGTCATACCAACTATCATAATCAAGCCCTGTCTAACCAAGTACTTATATATTTTGTCCCTTAGAGTGCCTTCCAGTAATTTACCCATGGCAGATGTCAGGCTCCCTGGCCTATAATTTCCCAACTTATTCTTAGAGCCATTCTTGAACAACTTCCTTTGCTACCCTCCAGTCCTTAGGCACCTGACCTGTGGCTAAATATATTTTTAATACTTCTGCCAGAGCCCCTGTAGTTTAGGCACTAGCCTCCCACAAGTTCCAGGGAGACACCTTGTCAGCCCCTGAGTATTTATCCACCCTAACTTGCCTCAAGACAGCAAGCATCTCCTCTTCAGTAATTTGGATATGCTCCATGACCACTCTACTGTGTTGCCTCAATTCTATTGACTCTATGTCCATTTCCCAAGCAAATACACATGCAAAAACTGCATTTAAGATCTTCCCCATTTCTTTCAGCTCTATGTACACGTGACTATGCTGATTTTCAAGTGGACTAATTTTTTTCCTTGCTATCCTTTTGCTCTTAATATAGCCATAGAAGCCTTAGGGATTCCCCTTTACCTTGTGTGCCAGACCAACTTCATGCCTTTTTTAACCCTCCTGATTTCCCTCTTAACTGTTCTCTTACATTTCCTATACTCCTCAAGCACTTCATTTGATCCTGGTTGTCTATACCTGCTATCCACCTCCTTCTTCTTCTTAACCAGCGCCTCAATATACATCAAAAACCAATGTTCCCAAAACCTGTTAGCCTTGCCTTTTATTCTAACAAGAATACATAAAATCTGTACTCTCAATATTTCACTTTGGAAGGCATCCCACTTACCAAGCACCCCTTTGCCAGAAAACAACATATCCCAGTCCGCAACTGCCAGATCCTTTCTGATGCCATCAAATTTGGCCTTTCTCCAAATTAGAATCTCAACTCAAGGTCTATTCCTATCCTTTTCTACAATTACCTTGAAACTAATGGAATTATGATCACTAGATCCAGTTCCCCTACACACGCTCTGTCAACTGCCTTGTCTCATTCTCTAATAGGAGATCCAGTAACACACTTTCCCTAGCTATGACCTCTATACATTGAGTAGAGAAACTTTCCTGAACATATTTTACAAATTCTATCCCATCCAATCCTTTTACAGTATGGGAGAACTGGTACTAGTATGTGGAAAGTTAGAATCACCTACAATCACAACCTTATCTTACTTGCATCTATCTACTTTTTCTCTAAAATTTGTTCCTCTAAACATGGCTGACTGTTGGGTAGTCTGTGATATAATCCCATTAGTAAGAACATAAGAAATAGGAGCAGGAGTCGGCCATCTGGCCCGTTGAGCCTGCTCCACCGTTCAATAAGATCACGGCTGATCTGGCCATTGACTCATCTTCACCTTTTCCCCATAATCCTTAATTCCCCTACTATGCAAAATCTATCCAACCTTTTCTTAAGTATATTTACTGAGGTAGCCTGCACTGCTTCATTGGGCAGAGAATTCCACAGATTCATCACCCTCTGGGAAAAGCAGTTCCTCCCAGCCCTTTGCATTTTATAGTTCCACCCATATAGCTTCAGTTGATGACTTCGCCAGTCTGAGCACAGCCATGACCTACTTCCTGACGAGTAATGCCACCACCTCTTCCCCTTAATACCTCCCGAAATATCAAGTCTATAACCACAGAACTTTGACACACTGAGTGCTACTCCTGCCCCTCTTTCAACTATGTATCACCAATGGCTACAATATCATAATTCTATGTGCTGATCCATGCTTGCAGCTTGTCTACCTTACCTACAATACTCTTTGCATTGAAATAGACACAAATCAGGACAGTAGTGACACCTTGCTCAACCTTTTGGTTCTCGCCTTTGTATGTAGACTTAACATCTACTTTCTCCATAACCACTTCACTATCTACCCAGGCACACTAGTTCCCATCTGCCAGAAATTCCAATTTAAACCCCACGGAGCCGCACTAGCAAACCTTTCTCCAAGGATATTAATCCCTTTCTGGATCAGGTGCAAACTGTCCCATTTGTACACACCATAAGACATAGGAGCAGAATTAGGCCATTTGGCCCATTAAATCTTCACTGCCATTCAATCATGGCTGATTTATTATCCCTAATCTCTTGCCATAACTCCGTAACCTTTGTAGCCATACTAATCAAGAACCTTTCAACCACGACTTTAGATATACAAATAACTTGGCCTGCAAGGCCATCTGTGCAATCTATTTCACTTGATTCACTACTCTCTGGCTAAAGAAATTCCTCCAAGTCACCGTTCTAAATGGATGTTCCTCCATTCTGAGGCAGTGTGCTCTGACCCTAAACTCCTCTATATAGGAAACATCCTCTCCATGTCCACTCTATCTAGGCCTTTCAATATTCGATAAATTTCAAAGAGATTATCCCTCATGCTTCTAAACTCCAGTGGATACAGGGCAAGAACCATAAAACACTCCTCATATGTTAACCTTTTCATTGTCAAGATCATTCTTGTAAACCTTCTCTGAACTCTCCTCAATGTCAACACATCCTTTCTTAGATAAGGATCATTCTTAGACAGATAAGGACAATACTCCAAGTACTGTCTGACCAATATCTTATAAAGCCTCAGTATTATCCTCACTTTTTCTACCATCAACTTAACCTGTGAATTAACCGTTAGGGAATACTGCACAAGGACTCCCAAATTCCTTTGCGCCTCTGATTTCTAAATTTTCTTCTCAGTTAGAAAATAGTCCATGCCTTTATTCCTTCTACCAAACTGCATGACACATACATTATATTCCATTTGCCACTTCTTTGCTCATTCTCTTAATCTGCATAAGTCCTTCTGCAGATTTCAAGCTTCCTCAATGCTTCCTGCCCCTGTTCCCCTGACGAATTAATCCCCTATCACTATGGCTTGCCTCTTCTCTGCACTTTCTTTCTGAGTCAAAGAGTCAGTTTCAATGCCAGAGACCTGACTGCTGTTGCATTCCTCTGCTAGCTTGTAATTTCCAATAGTATCTAAAGCAGTATATTTGTTTTTGAGGCACAGCACTGGCTGCGTATCCACTTTCCCTTGCCTGACTGTCACCCAGTTACCTGTGTCCTGCACTTTAGGTGTAACTACCTCCATGTATCTCCTGTCAATCAAGCCCTTCATCTCCCAAATAAACTGGAGCCTCCAGCTCCAGCTCTGGTTCTGTACTGCGTCGTGCAAGAAGCCTCAGTGGGGTGCACCTGTTGAAGATGGAGTTATCAGGGATAGCAGAGGACTCCCTGCCTATTCACAGCTTGCACGAGGATTACACCACTGTCCTGATTGTCCTTTCTACAGCTCTAACTGTGCAATAAGAAAAGAAGGAAAAAAATCTTACCAAAAACCTTTCCTCAGACTCCACCTCTTGAGTCAAAGCCTCACCTCTCCACTCTAACCCTGGTCCCCTCCTTGCATGGCAACTCCACTTAAACCTAACTTCTTCTTATTGGCCCTTGGCAAGTACGTAATAAGTCACCTAATATTGGAAGGATCGATCCCTTCCCAACTCCCTGATCCATCCTCAATAGCCATTCCATCTTAGGACACTTCCCCAGTGCAAACACATCCCTTTCACCTTCCTCGCTTTCTGGGGCCATGACACTCTTTCCAGGGAAGACAGCAATTTACTTTCAGCAACTTTCTTTCAGATTAATGTACGGTATTGTGGTGTCCTGAGAAGCCAGGCTCATTCTATGATTGTGAACCAGGTTGGTCCTGTGATTGTCACCCCAACAGAGATGTTCACTTTGTTCCTCCCACTGCTCTCCCAGCTCCTGTACAAAACACTGCTTAATTTCTCTCGTTCCCAGTTCAGACAAAGGATCCTGGGCCTACAGTGCAAATTCTGCTTTCCTGTCCACAGTTGCTACCTTGTCTTTGGCATTTTCTGTTTTTATTTCAGATTTCCAGCAACCGCAGGTTTTTACTGATATTCATGACTGACTATTGTTCACTTGCACACTCTGAGGCACAAGAGACAAGAATCATGGAACAAAGGGCCAAATCCACTGTGTCATATTTTCCCCACCTAACCTCCTTTACTGAAAAAGTACAAAAAGATATTACCATATATAAAAAATATGCAATCGTACATCTTTTTGTCTAGAACATGTTTATTGAAAAACACAATTCATTGCTCCAATTGAAAAGATAGATTATATGTATAAAGTTCTACATTCTTATGAAATAAAGTATATTAAAAAAAGCTAACACAGATGAAATGGTCTTACAGTCTCCTTTCAATGATTTTAAGGTTATAAGAAGGCTAGATGAAATGTAAACTGCAGTGATAGAAGCAGGTGAGTATACGAAAATTGTTTTCCAAGTCTTACAACTCTGAGAGGAGATGCAAGAATTGTGTGAGAAATACTAAAACGAGCTTTGGCACCTTGGTATAAGCTTACCTATTTTTGGCTCGTGTTTGGACCCAATTATCTCCCAGTATGAGTTGTGTCATCCAGAGATGGGCATGATGGAAAAAGTACAAAAAGACCTGAAGTACATTGTCACCCATTGGAAGCCACATGATAACTGTTCAGTTGACACTGTGTTGTTTGATCTAGAAATTGTTTCTGCTTGCTTTTGGTGGTTATTTATTTGCACAATGCTAGAATCAATCCAAAATCTTCACTTTGCTGCATAAACAGAATTTTTTTTTAAATTTCCAAATTTCTCTTCATTTGATAAAAAGTCCAAAATGTGAAGCACTCAACATGTTAGATGCAACTTGACCTATTGAGTGTTTCCATCATTTTCTGTTTTTATTCCATGTTCCTACTTGTACTTCAAGAGAAAAAAAACTTGTTTTTCCTTTCCATTTATATTTGTCTCCTCTGATGTACTCTCTTTCTTTCCATTTCTCTTTCTATATGTATTTCTTTTGACTATAACTAATTCCACTTCCAGCTTTTGGTTCCTTCCTTCTTTATCTTTTTCAGAATCATAATCAGATTTAATATATCTGGCATATATCTGAAATTTGTTGTTTTGCAGCAGCAGTACAATGCAATACGTTAGAATAAAAAACTATAAATTACAATAAGATATATATAAATTAAATAAGTAGTGATAAAGAGAGCAAAAAAGAAACAAAAGATGGTGTATTGTCCTTTCGGAAATCTGATTGCAGGAGAAAGAAGCCGTTCCTGAACGTTGACTGTGTGTCTTCAGGCTTCTGTATCTCCTCGATGGCAGCAAGGAGAAGAGGGCATGTGTGGATGAAGAGAGTCCTTAATGATGGATGCTGCCATTTTGAGGCATCACCCTTTGAAGGTGTCCTCGATGCCGAGGCGGCTAGTGTTCATGATGGAGCTGGCTGAGTTTGCAATTTTGTGCAGCTTTTACTAATCCTTTTCAATGGACCCTCCACAACAGATGGTGATGCAACCAGTTAGAATGCACAATTCCCCTGTAGAAATTTGCAAAAGTCTTTGGTGACATATTAAGTCTCCGTCTCCTCAAACTCCTAATGAAGTATAGCCACTGTCATGCCTTCATTGTAATTGCATCGATATGTTGGGCCCATGGTAGATCTTCAGAGATGTTAACTCCCAGGACCTTGAAACTGCTCACCTCTTCCACTGCTGATCTTGCAATGGGACAAGTGTGTGTTCCCTCAACTTCCCCTTCTTGAAGTCCACAATCAATTCCTTGGTCTTACACCACTCACCAGGAAAACCTATCCTGAGCCCAATATATTGATGCAATTACAAAGAAGACACAACAGTGGCTATACTTCATTAGGAGTTTGAGGAGACTTGATTTATCACCAATGACTCCCACAAATTTCTACAGATGTATCATGGAGAACATTCTTCGAGGGATGAAATCTTGTACACACAGCTCAAATTTGTCATCAACAGCACAATATCTTTATTGAATTCATCTTTCAGTAGTTGACAGCAAGATACAGTCAGATCCTGTTAACAGTGAGACCAGGGTCTATTTAACACATTTGTCATCAAACCCACAATTGCAAGACATTTTTATACCAAATTCCATCTTTATTGTTGCATAATATATTTGAATGTGTTTTAACTCATAAAAGTTTAGAGCAGTAAAAAAGTAAAATAATAATGCAATAAGTCTCATAACTGAGGATCTCCTACATTTACTTCTAGAGACATAGTATTGGCAAAACAACAATCTTACATTATTCCATATTTCCTTACATCATAGATGGAAAACATTTCAACTCATTGAATGTATTCTGGCTCACAGAGTCACTTCATCATCTCGCTGATGTTCTCCCCAACCTATTCTCCCCACTTTACAATTAGATCCTCCCAGATCACATCACTTGTCTACATCAAACTGTAGTTTCCATTTGGACAACTCTCTAGATATCCTCCAATTTTCAAATATGAGTAACTACTACCAGGACAAACAACAATACCTGCCCTAGATTCCATGGGAAAGGAAAAACAAAATACAGTTCCTGGCAACCAGAAATAAAAACAGAAAATGTTAGAAATATCCAACAGGTCAGGCAGCATCTGTGGAGAGTGAAACAGAATTTTTATGTTAGGCCTTCAATCTGAAACATTAACTCTCTTTCTCTTACCACAACTAACTTTGTTCCAGATTCAATGGTTTCAACAGTGACTGAGTGAAGTTGATTTCCATATCCCTGCATCAGTGAAGGAAAAAACACTCAACCAGGATTGACTGACTTCTTATGGAAAAGTTGTGTGATATTTGCTGAGGATGAGCATGATTAGCAATTAGCTCATGGCTTTCCATCATTAGCCTCACACATGATGAAGGACACCAGCATAATATTCAAAACTGTTCATTATCTACACAGATCTGCTTCCCCAACAAGAGTTGGACTTTCAGGACAGGACAGGGGGAGTGTGTCCCTAGACAGTACCTAAAGTAAGTAACCAGTGCCTAACACTCTTCATATTGCATGAAACCTGGCATTGTGGAAGTTTGCAAAATATCGAATATGCAGGTGTTTAAATGGTCTAAAACAAAATAATTACTGTAGGATACAGAGACTCAAATAATCTTACAGTTTACAGTAATACAGTTTCTCAAATAATCTGAGTGTGCATTTGAACTTATGCCTCATGTGTGAAAGAAGGGAAGTGACTACAACTTCCTCTGTCCAGCACAAACCAAAATGGCTCCTCTTATGACTTACCTGTGTGCTGAACTGCTGGCCTCCAGGCTGCGTGATCTTCTTTAACCTAAAGCAAGCAAACTGGTTCCCTCCAGACACTTGTTTCAGATAGGCAGCTGGCCTATCAGATAAACAGCCTGCTATCTCCTCTACTGAACACATCATCCCAAAGCTATTAAGCACAAAAGCTAAATCATCTGAGAGAGGAAGTTCCATGCTCTCCGCATCTTGTTTAAGTGTGGAAAGTCCCCCAATAGGGAATGCATGCATGCAAATCCCCTGATTGTGTTTAAAATGGGAGTTTTGATGTTTAATGATGTTTAAAATGGGAGTGAACTATACAACCTCTGACCCAACCTACCTTTCCCCTACAAGGTAACATATTAAAGTGACCCTCTGTGTGTTTGGTTTGTCTCTCATGTTGGTTTAAATAACAAGAAGAAGATCACTCACTCAGTTTGTCATTAAATACTGGGTCCCACCTCTCCTCTTTCAGGGATGAATCTGAATGCAGGCAATTTTATCAACCATCCAACCTTATCGGGCACGAAGTAAGCTGGATATCATTAGCAGAAAATGTGTGGCAGAAATCATTCCTCCAAGAAAGATTCTGCACTTTGTGACAGCTACATTACCTTATGAATACTAACATTTATAATTAAACACATTTTTAAATTATAGATAGATGTTAAGACTGCATTACAACCATTGGTGATAAGTAACAGCTTTCTCAACCTGCCATAGAGCACCACCTCTCTGTTCCTGTTCATTGATGGTCCAAAAATGAGCCATGCACCAAATGTTTCCAGTCTGACCCTCCTGATTTGTCCTTGGAGACCACAGGGAATTCATCAATGCAGGTCTCAAATTATCGGAAAAAAAAATCAAACCATGCAGACAAAGACTGATTTAATACAAAATTTATTTCATGCTAGAATTTTTTTTGCATATTATATTGTGCATGCACGTATTCAGAACTAAATTGCATACAGTGCCGAAGTATTGATTCCAACTTTAGGAGACCAAATTTCAGTAAAGATATTCGCTGACTTGGACTGATAGTCCTGCCATGGAAAATGGTGCCGATAAATTGGTACTGTTCAATGGAATGCACGCTTCCTAATTTAGAGTCTGCAAGTCTGAAATACACACTTTTAAATGCAAAGAGGCTAAGACCATCTGGATGAAGAGTTAATATTTATAGATACACATGATGTCCAGAAAATACAAGATTACTAGCATGCCAACCTAATCAGATACAGGGTCAGAAATGCTTTCTGAATACATGTTTTAACGGCTTGTTTCAGATGAAGATCTGAAGCATGGATGAGTGGTCAATATGACCAATCGCCATCTACATACAGTTTTCTCTAATCTTGCACTGTTTCATGAATATTACAAAAAAAAGCTATCCATTGCAAATAAATATAGTTAATTCTGACATTACTGTATGATTACATCAAACTTTTGTAAAAGTAAATTAGTTTGGAAGGAAATATAGCTTCTGATTTAAAGGTTACTCATAGAATTACATTTTCTATAACATGCAATTCATGCTAGCAAACAAATATAAATCTATCTTTTGTTTTAGAAACATTTGGGCTTTAGAAAGCCGACAATTCTGGGTCAAATCTGTTACATACAATGGTCCTTAGAAGCCTGTTTGGCTTGAAGTAGTTTTGCTTGTCCTAAAGAGGTGGGTCTTCTTCTCTTGAAATGTTCCCAATGGGCAGATAATTGCCCAGAGAGCGTCCAATTCTGTCCCAGCTCATTAAGTTACTCTGACTGCCCCTGCTTGCATATACTTAGCAATGACAGGAGTGCCTTTGCAGAAATCTGCATGCAAAGAATACAGTGAATACTTGACCTTCTTTCCCCTGCTTTTCAACATAAATGTGGCATTTTGTTTCTACTTTAAAAAAAATATAGCTACATGCAGCGGGGGCAGTGTCCTTCTTCTAGAGACCTTCACATGCACCCAGATTAACTGGGACCTCTACAGAGTATTGCTCACAACTGGTTTGGCTTCCATGCAATGGCATCTCAAACTGCATGTTTTGCGTGAACTCCCTCAGGGTTATATGGCTCAAAAGGTCCTGAGAAAGAAATCTTCACTCGTTGACCAGGTGCACTAATAAATATAAATGTTACCCATTTTCAAAGAGCCAGTGTTTCCACAAACGGACAAATGCACACCCAAAGCAATGGGCTGGATCATCAATGATTTGAAACTGCATGTAGCTGCATTATTTCCATCTATGCACCAAGCACATGGAGCATACAGACCACTGGTGCCATCATGTGCCTGTGCGATCCCATCTAGAAATCAACGAGGATTGTCCCACCTAATGTCAACAGTAGAATCACCAGCAGCAAGGTGCTACCTAGAGACATGCAATCTTCAGACTTATTACCTGGTTTTATGCAAGACAGTATAGGCTGTAGGACTAAAGCTTTGGACCATTCTCAGCTACTAATCCATGCTATAAAATGGATGGTATGGGAGACGGAGAAAGCCTCAATGGACAAGGAGAGCTGTAGAGTGAAGAAGACACTGAAGGCAATTTTAGTATATTTCTGCTCATGCCAGCTCTGTTGCTTAGGCTCCTTGAGTTTTCAAAACCTTTATGTAGGAAAAATGCAAAGTACAGCATTGGATCAACAATAGAATGGATAATGATGAGTCTACATCATTGCCAGTCTGATAAAGCATCTCCATGCACTTGCATGCTCAGAGTAGTATCAATGTTAATGAAAGACAAAGAGAAGCGGTTACTAGGGATTGTTTCTACATCCCTAAGTTAACAACCATTATTTCACCAGGCATTGATTTCTAAGGAAGAACTCAGGCGATGTGATAGGCTGTGTTGGATGTTAATGCTCTCTTCGATATTGTGCTGCTTTGCTAAATAGTCTATAGTTTTGTTTCTCTGAGCTATTCATTTTTTTTACTTTTATTGTGGTTTTATGTTCCATTTTCAGAGTTTTTCAGTGTAGGTTTTGGGGCAAGTTTCTACTTCAGCACAATTATAGGTTCAAATATTGTTGATATTATCATGTCTTCATTTCATCCCTGAGGTAGTAATATTTCAGTTATTGGTCCAGATCAAAGTGCAATGAACAAAGCAGCCAAAATCTACCCATCCTGCAATCAATTGCCAAATCTGCCCAGCCTCTGCTAGCCAAAGGCAGGCATGAATTTGTCATGCACTTGCACTTCTTTGCTTTATTGAATGTTTACCATACAGAGTGATTTATGAAGCAGTTGGCCTTTTATCGCATGAGCTGAGGGAATTTTTGTCCAAACTAAAATAATTCTCTAATACCAATATAGTTGACAATCCTGACTAAAACATGAGCTATATGCCAGGTTAAGATGATAAACAGTTTTGTAATATTTAAACTGTTATGTGCAAATACTGTGAGGAAGACCAAACAGGGAAATTGTGTTTTAAATTAAGTTTTGATTCAAAAGCAAGAATATAGAAATCAGTTTACTAGTTCCCACAATATACTGAATCAAGAGGTTGTTCAGCATTGGAGCCTACTCAGTCTGCATCACCGAATTTTTCTGAAGGAGGAGTTTGATTGTATAAAATGAGAAAAAAAAATTCTTTTAAGAATCTATATGTTAGGAGGCAGGGGAAATTAAAATTCATCCAAGCAATCACCATTGCAACCACACTGGCTCAGTGGGGATCATGGCAGAAAATTCTTTCCAGAGGTTCTTTCACACTGCTTTCAAGTCAAACATGTTCTGTGAATTGTGAAGAGTTAGGGGAAGGAATGGCAGTGTTGAAGAATCAGTGATTTCTATCCATCATTACTTGTATTCAACAACATCAGTTCAGTTAACATATAATTCATAGTCTCTAGTGAGTACCACCAGCAATCTTACCATTTCCAATACATTTCAGAATGTGAAATTGCCAAATAAGAGATAGGTTTGGGAGTATAATGGCCATTCTCATGCAGAAGTGCATTAAGGCCAGTCAGAACATCAGCCAACTAAAGAAGGATTTAATACATTGATAGAGTTTTGTGTTGATCCAGGGGACAGAGGTGAAAGGCCAACACTAATTCACCAAATGCCCCTGTCCCATCTCCTTTTCCCATTGGCAACTCCCCACTCCAAATGACAATTCACTCTTTTCAAATTAGGAGGTACCTAAGCCTCCTATTTTGAAAACATGATTGTAGAAAAAAAACCATCCTAGATAACAAGTACATCAGAAACACAAAACTATTATGTTAGTCTTTCATTAATATAGTAAACTAACCAGCAAGATATTGAATAGTTTATTCTATGTAGTTATTCTGTTTTGTAAGACACAAACATGCAACCCAACTAAAGTAAATGTTGAAACGATGTATAATTAAACCAACTGAACAGAAAATCCAATGTTCAGTCTGCATTGGTTAGATAGGCCATGCCAAAGTCATTTCGTTAGTCTATTTCTTTTATTAACAAATTTACTTCACCAAATTTAATTTAATGAAAACCCTTTTATAGGATATTGACGTCATATCAGTGGTGGAAATTTGATTAATTTGAGTTTGATCTGATATCTCACCCCATACAAGGTATGAATTGGCTTGAAGGAATGCCTGGGAACTCTTTAGTCTTTCATCGCAGTAAGAATTGGTCTCATTTTGATGCCAATTTGATACTATTCTGAAGTCCATTGAAGCATTTAAAGACTAGACATGCAACCAATTCCATTTCAAACATGCACAAGAACTTAACATTGAACAGATCTACAAGAACACATACAGGATGGATTTAAGCTGAAAGGTTTCCATCGTTCATGCTGGTAGAAACATACTTCCACGGGCCAACAATATGCTGACATTGAAACACACTAGTGAATTACTCTTTAGCCAATCTGTCCAATACGGAATCAAATTCAACACTTTGCTACAAAGATAATTTTAGCTGAGGTTTTCAAGCTACTTTCTTATGAAAGTGTTGTGATCAATTTTTTTTAGTCTGGCTTTTAATTTACTTTATAAATTATATTTACATATTAAGTGTTCTCTATAGAAGACTGTCCATCAGAAATGGCACATGAAGCTCCTATATACCACACCAATGGCATGGTTTGGATAATACTGTCTCTCTATGTATAGATCTATATATATATATATAATTTTATATATATATATACACACATACAATACACCAGTGAGAGGACTTGAATGAAATTCTACACTTTAATTCATGGCGCTTAGCGTCTTTCTAAAATCTCTATGGAATTTCATAGACAATTACTCTACACAGCTAAGCATTGCTTATTAATCCATGATAAACCTTCCCAATGCAGCTGTATATCCTAGCAATACTAGATTAACAGATTGATATATATACCTATAAGGTTACGTATCTTGCCTGTGTGTTACGTACCCTTTCTTATTCCTCCATCGGGTGGACATGCAAATTCCCCGGTTGATAAGAGGAAGCAGGGCCCGTCTCTGGCATTCCTCTCCCTGGTGTTAGAACGAGTGAAGGGGAGGTGATCTTCAGGCGTCATTGCCTGGTCAATATGAGGACAATCTTCGTTTGCCAATGCTGCATTTGCTGCATCACCGTTCTGTTTAAAATCTTCAAATATACAAGCAAAAGCTGAATGAAATGCTAAGTAGTATGTTTGTGTTTCTTACTAAAGGTTAGCAGAATCTATGGTTTGTAACACTCTATGCAATCAACTAAAGTTACTCCAGAGGCAGCACATTCAGCCAATAAAATATTTTGCATTGGCAAATAATATCACATAAATATAGTAAGCAACGGCACCAAAATTGTGAAAGATTGATCTCAACAATTATCAGCAAAAGCAACTACTCTTGGTGGCATGGAACAGAATGAGCAGGACTTTATAAATGAGAGACAACATTCTGTCACGACAGACCGATGGAGGGACAAGGAATCCACTGTTACAACTCATGCTTTCTGCAGTGGATACTTCAATGTGATTTCTATAGTTGAAACACCACCATCAAGGAGTTTAAACCAAGGCTATTGGGCTTAGTAAGGAAATAATGGGGCAGAGTCAAGTTATGCCTGTAAACCATCCTATTTGTTAAATGCTGAAGTTTTATGTAATATTTATTCCAACAGAATGTTATGCTCAATTTGTTTTAGGGACAACAAGCTTTTAATCACCTGCGCAACCAATTACCATGTGGCCCAGAACAACAATCATCTGAACTGTTAGCCACAAGCATCCTTTAACTGATTCCAATGTCAGCTAAATTTGGGGGCCACTCCCCTCATAGAAAGGTGCTGAAGTTACAGAATTGCAGCACAGAAGCCCGTTTGGCACATTGTGTTTTTTCCAGATCATTGATAAGGCTACCTACTTAGTCCCTTTCCCAAGAGTTATATAGCAAAGTGTTTAAACATCTAGCAGATAAAAACTAATAAATAACAAAAGCAGTTAGTGAAAGATGCAAAATGTGTTTCTAAATGCAGCACCCTGTTCCCCATTAATTTTCTTCCATAGGATTACTCCCTATTATCCCTCCCTTCTCAGATTCCCATTTGCAGCTCATTTCTGGCTTGATGCATTAAAATGCATTGAAGCACTTCATCCTAGGAAACACGGTGTGTGGGAAGGTAAATGAAACAAGCCATGAACAACAGGACAACAGATCTTTTTGCTCGAGGACCTACTGCCACAATCTTTCCAAACCCAAGCCACCCTGGAAAGAGCCTCATGCAATAAATATACCTAAAGACCATTTGTCTGATGTCACGAGACTGGTTCATGGATCACAGGTCAGTGGGGAGGGGGACAGGGAGAGAAAACCCCAAGCAAAGGAAATTACAAAACCTGGCCATTAGTTCAGAGGATTGAGGAATGGGCAGTTGAAATCAAGGTTGGAGAAGGTCTCATCGGGCTCTACAGCACACTACACAGTGAAGTCAGCCTGCTGTGTTCCTTACCCTTTAAGCTACAACAAAGCAGGATCGCAAGTCTGCCAAAGTCACAGGCCATGCACGTATGCATGAAAACAAAGCAAGCGTGCCTGTATGTGCAACTCAGGACTTTGGATGCTGCAATGCATACAAAGCACTCAGATGTCTTTGTGTATCTGACACACCAAGCACCCAGAAAGGAAAATCCCAGACTTGGCAGAGCACTCAGCAAGTCTTAGAGCATCCTTCATGAAGGATTATCTGATGAAATTATATCTTATAGCGCACATAAATAATGTGCTATAAGATACAATATCTTGGCCCTCACGTTATCAGTTGTTACAATGAAAAGAAAGGATCTCCCTCCTTCCCAAGCCTGCCAAATATGGTGAGTAAAATAGTGTAAATCAGTACAAATGGCAAAGACTATTGTGAATGGGGAAGGAAATACTGTGTTTTAGTGAGCGTAGTATACAACGGAAAACAGAAGATAGAAGTGTGAAAAATATTAAGGGGAAGTTGCCGATGCTTGGAAAAGCACACTGAATTGGAGACTAAAATACTGTAGTTCTCAGTAATTGAAATGGTTTTGGTTACATCATAATTGGACAGTATAAATACCAGCTCAATAATTAAAGAACGAAGATTTTATTCCTTTTATATAATTTAGCAGCATGTAGCTTTGCTTCCATAGGTCAAGATGTAAAACAAAGTGCTTCTTCTCACCTTCTCTCTTGCTCTCAGTTAGCCTTCACATATATTTTGATACATTCTGGTCTTTTGTGGAGTGTAAATGGACAACACATGGGAAGGGGAACAATGCCAGCTAGAGACTGCTAACTTTAGAAACATTTCAAAATGTGTATTATCCATCGTCCACTGGCTTCGTTCAATTAAATACCATTGTGCCTGCTCTGCCAAGGCACTTTTCTTAGAAATATAAGAGCAGATGTAAGAAGTTGAAGGTGGTGCAGGCTATTTACCCACATGTTGACTTCAATAAGATCATGGTTGATCTTTTACCTCAGCTCCACTTTATCCCCTTGATTCCTTTCATCAATAAATATCTATCAACCTCAGTGAAGGAATTTCTTATTTTGAATCAGCGTATCCTACTTATAAACAACCCAGTGTCATAAATGTATCCTTCCTTAGGTATAGAGATGATCTTGTACTCAATATTGCAGGAGTACCCTTACCAAGACCCTATATCATTATAGTAAGATGCATGGTGGAGCAGACTCGATGGGTTGAATGGCCTACTTCCTCTCCTATAGCTTATGGTCTTACGCCAATACTCATTATCAAGTGCTCTTGAAATAGACTTTTGCCTTCCCAAATGTTTTTTCTTTGTTATCTTTCAGGGTTTTGCATTCATGGATACACCAACAACTTTCAGTCTCTCACCATATAAAATGTTCTCTGCTATTTTTGCTTGCTTTATTCTACCACACTGGCTGAGCTCACAATTTTGCCACATCCTTTGGAATAGTTGAATTTTTATACAGCACGGAAACTGAAGCACACAGCTGATCATTCTCATCACTGCTAGTTCTACCAAGCAAACTAAGTTCAAAATTTCAAATTTAAACTTTTACTGGTAGGCGCAGGTTGAAAGATGTTTAAAAACAGAGGGGATCATGTGCCCCATAGAATATGAGAGTAAGAATCATGATGAACCATTATAAAGCCTTTATAAAATACTGGCTCAACCACTGTTGAAATATTGTTTGCAATTCTGTGTGCTTCCCTCTAAGTAAAATATAAAGCTTTTTAAGAGGGTGCAAAAGAGATTTACTAAGTTTATTCCAGGGATAGGGTAGACTGTAAAAGCTACAGTTCTTGAAACTGAGGAGGCTGTGAGGGGATCTGATAGAGAAATTAAAAAATCATGAAGGAGACAGACAATGGATAGAGAGAAAAATTATCAGTGGCAAAGGGCTATGAACTAGGGGTGAAAATTTGAAGGTGATTGGGAAAGGAATCTATAGTTAGATGAGATGTTTTAAAATTATGGAGTAGGTGAGTAGGGTGTTCAGTACACTGATTGGGATAATAGTAAATTTGACTGTGGTTTTCAAAAGCAGCTGAAAATTTATCCAAAAGGAAATATAAATTGCAGGACCATTAAGAGGGCAGATAAATTAGAGTAAGTAAGAGTGCTCACACGTAAGTTTGGTAGAGAACTCAATGGGCTGAATGACATCCTTCCCTGTTGTAACTCTTATGATCACATTCTTGGGAGTTGGGAAGGGCACGAGTGAAAATGGCCATGGTGCACAGATATGGAATTGGGAATGGGAATAGGACAGGAGACAGAATGTCTTGGGATCTGTGTGGAATAAAATCACTGGGCTGATTCTGAGATTGAAGGAATTGCAAAGTGAAGCAGGACAGAAGAAGATATATTCACTGAAGCTTGAAATAATGTAAGTAATCTCATTGAGGCATGGACAATTCTGAGAGGGAATGACAAGCTGGATACCAAGAAGTTGTCTCCATGAGATGGAGAGGTAAAGCTCATGATCATAATGAGATTTCATGGTGCAGAAGGCTTGAAAAGTTATAAGACCTATTACTGTCTCAGTTTCTTTCATTATATTCTAAAGCGTGGAGGCATGTGAGAGGACTGGAATGAGAAACAGGAGTGTGGAACTGGAAGTGAAGTTGACTCATCTTTGTAGAAAGTCTCATTCCGTTACCAAAGAACCCAGCAGGCTAGGCAAGATGAACAGGGTGGAACTCTGGATGTTGATTGCTATGAAAATATTGTTTTACCAAAGCAGAAATATTAAATACATTAGAGAAAGGTACATAATCAAACAAGAGTGAATTTTAATCAGTAAAGTGAAAATTGTGTCTATGACTTCTCCCTGCACTCCCTGATACTTTGTCTTTGATGATAATTGGTTAAAATTATTAGCTCATATCCCTGTTACAAAAAGAACAGAGAAAAGAGCATGTTGGGGTTGCAGTAATGTTATGAACCATAATCTTTCATGTCTGAGAAACACAGTTCATTGCTAAATAAACTAAAATTAATCTCTATATTTTGACGTTTCTTCAGAAGACTATTTGTAAAAGCAAAGTAAGACGTTACTGCTGTGATATTAGCAAACGCACAATTAAAGCATTTGATTGACACTCCTCTGTTAATGCTGGTGTTAACCTGTTTATTCTAAATGCTTCCATTAGTATACAAATAGCATTTTTAGACTAAAAATCTTTAATACTAAAATAGGTGTTAGAAACATCGTAATCTGATGTGATTATATGAGTATATTTCTCTCATTGAAAGAGTTAAATATTTTTTGTACTAAAATGCACAATTATTTTATGCTAATTCACTCAGAAACAGCAGGGAAGTGGCTTCTCACATTAGGTTACAAAGATAGAGCATTATTTGCACTATTATACTAAGTTATTTTGTAATTATAATGCATGGCAAATTTTTAAGAGCAACATTAAATATATTTACAAAGAAGCTACTAAGATCTGGAGTGAAACACTTCAATACTTTTCAGGCAGTAAACTGTACTACTTTTCTAGGAGTTTGAAGTCTATATTTGTATATCTTTTCATGCAGCAAGTTTCCTGTAAAAGAGCCAGTAATTAGACTATAGACAAATATTTAGAATCCTACGTCCTCAGTTTAGCCTGGGGTATAGTCTTTTTTAATCACACAGTTTTACCCTGATCTTGATCCTTACAATTGATCAAATAAAACCACACTCTGTTCTAAATCCACTTGATACTTCATTTTAGAGATTAGTAACCAATAAACTATGAGCAGTGCTAAATACTTCAGGGAAATATAGTAGATTCTGGTAGTCATTCTAAGGTATATTCGTATGCATTTTTGCTTTTCTTCTCTACAAGATAAACTGTCAGAAGCCATAATTTAACATATCATACTAAGATTCCAGGAGGAGCTTACCTCAGCAATGCATGGTTTCATTCCAATAAAGAAAGTTGCTAGACTGGCTGCACTCTATTTGGTAACGTGCTTACTAAAAGAATGTTTGATACAAAACACTAGCATGGCTTAAATGTGCTGCCTTTCCAGAAATCCAGAGCTGGTTGAGATATAAAATGACTACCAGGGGTAGGTGCAAAGGAGGCATTCGAGGGTCAGATGGACATTCCTCTAAGAGGTTTCCTACCTGCTCTGTTTATTTCTAAAATCTCTTCCTGAGCGAGTGGGCATGTATCACTCTGTGTACTGTGATGTGGAGAGTTTACACCAGATTTACAATAATTGGGGGATCCCAGCTGGGGCGGTCTCGGTATATGCTTCTTTTTCTTCTTTGGTAATTTTTGTTTGGCCATCGCTAAGGAGTAATACATTCCAAAATTATTGACAATGACAGGGACTGGCATAGCAATGGTCAGCACGCCCGAAAGAGCACAGAGGGCTCCTACCAACATGCCCGACCATGTCTTAGGATACATGTCTCCATAGCCAAGTGTAGTCATGGTTACCACGGCCCACCAAAATCCAATTGGAATATTTTTGAATTGTGTGTGGTTATCGGCTCTCAGGTCATGGGGGCTAGCACCTATCCTCTCAGCGTAGTAGATCATGGTGGCAAATATCAGGACGCCAAGTGCCAAGAAGATGATGAGCAGCAGGAATTCATTGGTGCTTGCACGCAAAGTATGTCCTAAAACTCTCAGTCCTACAAAATGACGGGTCAGCTTGAAGATTCGCAGGATTCGAACAAAGCGAACCACTCTCAGGAAGCCCAGAACATCCTTAGCAGCTTTGGAAGACAAAGCACTGAGTCCTACCTCCAGATAGAAGGGCAGAATGGCCACAAAGTCTATGATATTGAGAGTATTCTTGATAAACTCCACTTTGTTGGGACAGAAAGTGATCCTCATGAGAAATTCAAAGGTAAACCATACCACACAGACTCCTTCAATGTACATTAAGAAGGCTTCTGTTTCTGTTTCCTGAATAGTCTCCATCCGGGTTTCATTTCCATTCCTTACAATCTCCGTTCTATTAACGATGGGGTTGAATGCCTCATGAGTCTCGAGGCAGAAGGTGCTGATTGACACCAAGATGAAGAAAAGCGAAGCAAAAGCACAGTACTGTGAAGTAAATCAGAAAAACAAATATTAGTGGCAAGAACTGAAAGATCAGACAAATGCATGCGCAGCAGTTCAAAACAGTGAAGAAAGCAACATATTGGCACATAATGTCATTATTCTCAACAAAACCTTTTCCTTCCTGATTCCTCTCAAACCTCATCATCTCAGAGGTAAATTTAGCAATCTCCTGCCATAGATATTTTACCATAAAATTAAATTCTTTACTTCATAGAAAGTTGTACAGAAAATATTCTACAAACAAAGAAAGGCAACATTTTACGACTGTACAATCAATCATTTCACTTCATGAACATCTTGTAAATAACATGACACGGGCTAATTCCTGCATATTGTGTGCAAGGGATGTTTGGAGGGTATGGCCTTACAAATTTCCTTCTACTGCCAGTAGATATTTTGTACTGGTTGCACCTTGTCTAAGTAGTCCTTAATTAGTGCTGAATGCTGATACTTGGCAACATTCGGTCCATGGTAATTCTTTGAGTGGAAAGATCAGCAGCTTCAAGGCAAAGCACAGGACCTCTTTCACTGAGTTGATCCACAACGAGCACAAGTGGTGTCACAACCAAGACCAGAGAACAGCATGTACAGCACAGAATCCTGTGTAATCAAGATGTTGCTGATGAACCAAGAATGGTACAAATTCATCTTCAGGTTGTCATCCTAACCATAGCCTTGAGACAAGCTTGCAATAGCTCTGAGGTTCTGAGCATTGAAAGTAACCACAAAGCAACACCGAAAATATTCTGGCCAAAAGGTATCACCATTACTAGGTTTGAAGTGACCAAACAGCACAGGGAGGCTGATATTCCCTATCAAGCAACCTACAACCTGATGTCTACTGGAAGGTTCTGATTATGAGATGATTTTACCAAATGGTCTTGTCAGCAAATTATCCAGTTGGACCCACTCCCTCTTATCCTCTTAGGACATTAAACAGATTCTAAGCAGACCATTGTTCCATAGTTTTAGAGTTAAATATTCCTCTTCAGAAATCTCTCCACTTGAGAAAGTTGAAGAGAAAAATTCCACCTTGCTAAGATGTGCTGAGTCTGCTTTGTCAACATGACCAGACTCAGTCTTCTCAGAGTAGATAAACATTTAACTTTTGCAAGTTGTGACACCCAGTATTTACGATCTGGGGCTTTACAAACTTCCAGAAATTTAGACAAAGGTGGCCATCAACACCAGAACAATATTGGTGATTTCCCTCCCCATTTACTCTGAGTCTTGCATATAATGTCACTGAAGAAGCATGCTACCTTGGGACTCCAGACAAAATGTCTGTGACTACAATTCATTGGGAGGCTTGTGGCATTGTGAAAAGACCTTGGTCACATGGACAACACCACATGACTCTCAATTAATTGTCTGCATTTCAGCATCTGCAGGCTTTGATTGTGGGTAACTCATAAATCCTGATTGGAATGCAGAAGTTATAAATAGCAAGATACTGTCTGCAAAGCTCCTCCCTTTAATAAATCATGAACAACAGTGACCCACATTCTATATGGCTCTTAGATTCCTAGAAGATATATTGAAATGGAAGGCGGAAATTATAATTCAGCAGAATCTGTATCTGCCGCAAGGCCTTTCTTCAATTTCTATCGAAGAAACAAAACAATCACTATGAGAAAAGGCAGGGTGCAAAGTGATAAGCTATTTTAGTTCACAGTGGGGTGTGGGAATTGTGAGTCAGTTATGAGATGGTAATATGCAGACAAGATAATGTAGAATTTTTAAAATCACCGGTGTCCATGTTTTCTCTCATGCCGTAGTCCTAAGCTGTTCTAACAAAGCTCACACTTCTAATAATGGGTCAGGGATCTGAAGTATTCTCTGTTTAGCTTTCACAGATACTGTCTGACCTGCTGATTTTTTCCTAACATTTTCTGTTTTTTTATAATTTCAAGCATCTGCGGCTTTTTTTTAAATCTTGAAGCTTAAAATAGATTCAAGGATCAGCGCATCATCTTCTGATAGGCCAAATTATAATCTTCCTACCTCATTATTGGCATAGCTTTAAGTTCAACCCTCCTCCCCACTTTAGCAACCAACAGTGTATACTACAAACACTCCCATCCTATCCCCCAATATCCAGCTCATTGCAAGTTAATTACACCTTGCAAGAAGATGTATGATTGAGATTAGAAGCATAAAAAATGTTCAGGCCTATCCAGGCATATTCCATTTGAACCTTGACACCACTCTTTGGAAAGAGGACTTGGGAAAATGCACAAGATATAGTGAGGAAACTGGATATTGTATACTAAGCAAATTGAGCAGTATTTAAAGCAAATGAAATGGCCAATGAATAGTGAGTGCCAGTTTTGCTGAGTGTATTGGGTTTAAAAGCATACAGTTTGCTTTGTGTTTTGACTGCTCAAACCAAACCAGATGAAATGAGCTTTGCTGATATTCTGAAAGTAATGCAGAAACATTTTGAACCCAAGCCATTGTTAACTGCAGAATGATTTAGGTTCTATAAGCAGATACAAAAGGAAAGCATACTTCAGCATATGTAGCTAAATTGAAGAAGGTGTCTGAGCATTGTCAGTTCAGTGATGGGCCTAATGATGCACTGAGGAATCTTATAAGAAATCATCCAAAATTGGCTCCTAACTGAAGCACAACTTGGATTTAAAAGAGCAGTTTAAATAGCTGTATTAATGGAAACAGCAGAGACAAAATTAGGTTGGAGTCAGAAATGAAAGTGAGTGTGAACAAAATTGCAAGGTCTTAGTCAAGCAAATGGAATTACTGTCGTGGCAGGGACTCACATGTAACAGACCAATCCAGTTTTAAAGGTGAAACTTGCAGAAAATGCAACAAAGTAGGACACAGACATAGAGTATGTCAGGCAGACAAAAATAAATTAACTGCACATGGTATAGAAAAAGATAAAAAGTCAAGTTACAGTTTCAGAAAGAGCACTAAAGTGCATGCTTTTGATGAAAAATCTGATAATGATGAAAATGCCACAGAAGCCTATAAAATAACAATGTGAAAACTAACAATAGACAAGCGATATGGTTTACACTAGAAGTGAATGGTAAATTAATTAAAATGGAAATAGACACTCTCAACTGTTTCAATTACTCCACAAAATGAGTTTAAATGTTACTGTTCTATAGATTTGCTAAGTATACTCACAGAGAAAAGAATCTCAGAGTTGTACGTAGTGAGATACTAGACACTAGACACTAGAATACTACAGCACAGTACAGGCCCTTTGGCCCTCAATGTTGTGCCGGCCCAAATATTCCTCAAAAAAAGTACTAAACCCACATTACCCCGTAACCCTCTATTTTTCTTTCATCTATGTGCCTGTCTAAGAGGCCCTTAAATACCCCTAATGTTTTAGCCTGCACCACCATACTTGCCAAGTCATTCCAGGCACCTACAACCCTCTGTGTAAAAAACTTACCCCTGATGTCTCTCCTAAACTTCCCTCCCTTAAATTTGTATATATGCCCTCTGGTGTTTGCTATTCGTGCCCTGGGAAACAGGTACTGGCTATCCACCCTATCTATGCCTCTCATAATCTTGTAGACCTCTATCAAGTCTCCTCTCATCCTTCTACACTCCAAAGAGAAAAGTCCCAGCTCTGCTAACCTTGCCTCATAAGACTTGCTTTCCAATCCAGGCAACTTCCTGGTAAATCTCCTCTGCCCCCTCTCCATAGCTTACACATCCTTCCTATAATGAGGTGACCAGAACTGAACACAATACAAGTGTGGTCTCACTAGAGATTTGTCGAGTTGCAACATGACCTCTCTACTCTTGAACTCAAAATGTATGTCCTCTAATAATAAATTTTACTTTGAAGTTTGAACTTGTAATTGCAGTTCAAGGATATTAAACAGAAGGCTGCAGGTATTCAACTAAGAACTTATATTGAAGAAAAGATAATTCCTGTTGGAATTACATTTGTATCTGTGAAATACAACAAACATTGGGTTTGTTTGTGGTAGAAGCTAGGGGGCCAGAATTCAGAGGTCATAAATAGTTGAGACAACAACTTTATTGGAGATCCATCCACCATTTGCAAGCCACATCCCCTGCAAAAGAGTTCAACTGAAAGTGAAATAAGGAAAGTACTGGATGATGCCACAGCAGTGCTGAGAGAAGGAACTGGAAAATACAAACATATCAAGGGTAAAATAGTGTTAAATGAAAATACCACACCCATGTTTTACAAAGCTCGTCTGGTTCCTTATACCATCCGTGATAAAGTAGCCAGTGAGCTACATTGCAGGGAGACTGAAGGAATTCTTTCCAAGGTTAATTGGAGCCCATGGGCAATGCCTGTGGTCCCAGTGGCCAAGAAGGATGGGACTGTCAGGATCTGTGCTGATTTTAAGGTAACCGCCAACCCAATTCTGAAACCCTCTGACCAGGATAGAGGTTATCTTTCCAAACTTTCTGGAGAGAAAAACTTCAACAAATTGAATGTAGCTGAGGTCTACCTACAGAAGGAGATGGAAGAAGAGTCCAAAGTGTTTTTTTTTTACCATAAACACCCACAAAGGGCTTTATTGCTATAGTAGGCTTATTTCTGGAGTAGCATCGGCACCTGCACTCTGGCAGAAAGCCATGGGCCAGGTGCTGCAAGGCTGCCCAGGCACTCTGTGTTACTTAGATGACATCCTTGTTACCAGGAAAGATGACAATGGGAATCTCCAAAATGTCAAAACAGTGTTAAAAACAGCACAATGCAACAAGTGTGAATTCTTTAAACCAAGTATCCCTTATTGGGGTCACACCATTGATACTCAAGAACTACACGAGTGTGCTGAGAAAATTCAAGCAGTGGTGAATGCCCCAAGGTCAAAGGACGTGTCACAGTTGTCGTCCTTTTTAGGATTTGTCAATTACTATAACAGGTTCCTGCCAAACCTGGCTACTGTGCTCTACCCCTTGAACTCATAATTATAGACTGGGAGGAAACGGCAGTGTGAGCTGCCTTTGCAAAAGATGAAGGAAATGGTAATGCCAGACGCTGTACTCACACATTATGATCCACATCGTCCAGTGAAGCTTGCCATGCACTGTTCAGGATGCCAACACAACCAGAAGATGTGTCCAGAGCCATCAGAACCACTTTTTGCAGTCCCATATTCAACTCCTACAACCACCACAGAGGAGGTCCCAGAACCTGAGATTGTTTCACAGGCCCCAGAATCTGAGGCTGTTTCACAGACACAAGTCTCACCTGCCAAGCAGAGGGATCCCTCTTGTCAAGAAAGATGTTATCCCACAGGAGTAAGAAAGCCTCCAGGCTGATTAAATCTTTAGGCTTGAATGGGACAATTTGAAATTTACCATGCTGTGGATGTCTATATTGTAGTTGCATTATATAAAATACTTTATATAAAAATATATAGAAGTATTGATACATTCTATACTTCTATCTAAAAGTTGAGAGACATTCTATATTAAGTTGGAGTTTATAGCTAAGCATCGAGGGATGTTGTATATTTAATATTTCAGTAATATTTGAGTAATATTGTAATTTTTCATTTAAATAATTCTTTACAGATTATATCTATAAGTACGTGAACAGCATATGTCATCATGCCACCACGTTATACCTGCATGCTAAAAGTAAAAACTAATTATGTTATCCCCGTTCTCTATTTTTATTTTTATTAGTTTTATGTTTTGGAACTACAATACCATAGAGAATGTGGTGCCTTGTCTTTAGTCCTGGGCTGAGAAATCCTCTAGTGGAGCACCCTGTATGAATTAGTGTGCGATAATCTGAGGGATTTGATGGCATTCACCTACTTTGATGTACTGAAGTGAGCTTGGCTGTGTTAAAAGTCTTGACAGGGGGATCAAGTGATCATAGTTCAACATTAGCATGCAACAATAAGCAATGATGAATTAGAAAATGAATCTCCTGCCTTTACTACCTCCCAACCCCGCTTCCTCACAGTTCATTCTCAGCGATCTTTTTGATAGCTTGAAAGAGGCTTTCTGGTGGTTAACTATTCCAAATTGCCTGCATCAGTGCAATAAAAAAAGAGAAAATCAAAGAGATGTATGTGGAAGGTGCAAATAATTTCACTTGATATGTCACAGCAACAAATAAATACTAGGCTAGAAATCAGTCAATTAATCAATTATTTTTGAAAAACATTTTCTCTTTTTTTGTCACTCCAAAGTTGTCAGAACACTTAAAATTGTTTTGATGAATACTTCCTTACTTGCCCCAACCACCCGCATAATTAAGGATCACACTCTGAACGGTTAAAATTTCAGGACTGCAACCTGAAAACATTTACTACCTCTTTGCCTCCACAGATGCTCCCTGACCTGCTGAGTTCTTCCAGATTCCAATGAGATTTACGGGAATGTGTTGTTTCCTACTTGGCATTGCTGCCTGCCATACCTCCGACAGGGCCCTTAGGGCAGCTGAAGGGTTGTCAGCCAGGGACCACCACTCCCTTAGCCCTGGTACATCTCCTGGTGGCGGAGCATTGACAGGGAGGTCTCCCTTTCATCCCCTGCAGCTTCCAATGCGGTTGGTTGGTCCCCCAGTTTCTGTCCTTCCTCCTCGGTGTCCATTTGCAGTCTCTCATATTTTCTTTTAAACTTTCATTCTAGTAGACACTTGCAATGTCAATGCAAAATCCCAATGTAGATGTTAAATTTATACATCATCTTGCCTATTTATTATTTTAGGGGTGGTATGGTAGCATAGAAATTAGCACAATTGCTTTTTATTGCCATAGACTCAATTCCTGCCAATGTCTGTAAGGCGTTTGTATATTCTCCCCATGACCTCATGGGTTTCCTCCGTGTGCTCAGGTTTCCTCCCACATTCCAAAGGTGTATGGTCAAGGTTTGGGTTAGTGAATTGTGGGCATGCTACGTTGGCGTTGGAAGCTGGCCACACTTGCAGACTCCCCCAGCACGTCCTCACTGATATGATTTGCCACAAACAGCATGTTTCACCGTATGTTTCAATGTTTCACTGTATGTACAAGTGAGGAAAAAAAACAATCTTTAAAGCTAACCTTTTTCTTTACCTCATTTTAAAAACTGTTATATTGGCCTGGTAGAGCTACTGATCAAGATTGTAAATTCAAATGGAAATCTGATTTGTACCTGTCCTTGTCATCCTTGTTCTGAGTCTCAAGGGTATGTAATGGTGTTATATTTCATTCGGAAACACAAGGTCAAAAGAACTGTTGTAGTAATAGAGCAGGGGATGCAGAACTGAAGCTCCATGCCATAATGTTATACTGCATTACATATGACAGAAGAATCCCATATGCTGAACCAGCTGACCCAGACTGGTGTTATATTTTGTTTCATGAAGCTTCTACTGATGGTTTGCTTTGCAATGTTACAAGATGTGGACTGGAGAGTTGCAAAGGTATTGAAGGGCACTCAGTAAAATGTGTGTGTCCAAGGGCATTGCCCAGCTTTGCAAGCATTTCCTGATTAGTTATTGAAACCATCCCCAGTAAAACTTTCCATAATTCACTTCTGGAAATGCAACCCCACTGTCTGTCAGACCAGATGGCATTTCCTCCTTCTGCTCTAACAGCCTGAGAATTATGTGTACCCCAAAACACAGTCTCTTCTTCAAGCCTTAGTGGATTTCCCCCCGTCCCCCGTATGCTCTGATTAATATTCTTCTCTTGCTTGCATACAAGTCAGTGCATGTTTTCCATTTGTGGAGTGAAATATTCATCCTCTGAGTTGCATGAAAGGAAATTGAATATTCACTCTCCATCATTACCCCTGCCCCACTCCATCGCACTTTTGTACATTCATGCTCATGTCTAGTGAAAGTTCAGCCACTTCATTTACATCAAGGGCTAAAGTTCTTGGTTCTCTGACCATTTCTTCTTTGAATTTTCACTTTTTGATTTGATTTCAAATAAGAGTCACTCTTTGGAATCTTACATTTGGTTTCCAACACTCAAAATCAAACTATTTTGAAGGGGCACAGGTAGGAAGTCCACAAATTATACTTTTGGTTGAAAAATCTTATTTGAGGTAAAGTAATCAAGAACACCAATTCTTAAACACAGATCTAAATCACTAGAAGAGTCAGGATGGTCCTGCTTAGGACAGCAGCCTTTAATGATGGTAACAACTAATCTACCTGCATAACTTATCTTACTATCACATCAAACACAACCACAAACAGTCATAATCTGTACTGTGATCTTCTCTAAATGGTTGTTACTTTAAGTAATATTCAAAGAGTTAGCTTTCTCAGAAACAAAACTGGCTGTCAAATTATTGGTAACAGTTACTAAAATGCAAATTCAAGCTTGAATCTTAATTTGGAGTAACACGCACACAAAATGCTGGAGAAACTCGGCAAATCAGGCAGCATCTATTGAGAGGAATCAAAAGTCAACATTTCGAGCCGATAGCCTTCATCATCTAGACATGCTTGTGGACACCATTTCACACATAAATTGATATTTTAATTTTATTTTGAAAGCTAAATGTTTTGTAATACAGACTGTTTTTATATTATATATTTCTGTGGGCTAGCTTCAAAAGTTGTGTTAATGCGGTATATTCGCACATTTCCTACTGTCCCAGTTAATGCCCATTAGGGAAGTTCAGTGTAAATCAGATGTAGAGTAAGGCTCCGTCTACACTTTACCAGTGGCATGTCTGACCTTCTGTTGCCCAGTAGTGGTGTTCATTTTACCAGAGCCAGCGTAACAGTGAACTGAAGTAGCCTGAGGAATGTAAGCATTTTCTCACCTGCAAACCCACTCAGCACAGATTGGCAACAACATCTCCACAATCACCATTAGTAAAAATGCACCGTGTGTCTAGACCCCTGCTCCAATCACTTCACACTTTTAACTGTGAGACTAAGCACAGATCCAATGCCATATTTAAGATCCCTGTTGTTGGCCAAATTAAAGGTAGTGATAAATCAGCGTTTTGGAAGGAGATTGAAAACCTGGTTGAATGGTGCTCTAACAATCTCGCACTTAATGTCAGCAAAACCAAAGAGCTGATTATTGACTATAGTAAGAGGAAAGTGGAGGTCTTCATTAGGGAATCAATGGTGGAGAGGCTCAGTAACTTTACATTCCGTGCAGTTATCATAGAGTACTTGCCCTAGGACCAACATTTACGTGCCATCATAAAAAAGGCATGATAGCACCTCTACTTCCTGAGAAGTTTGTGCAAATCCAACATGTCATCTAAAGCTTAGACAAACTTCTATAGATTCTCAGTAGAGAGCATCCTGACAGGTAACATCACGGCCCAGTATGCAAACACCAAGACTTAAGAATGGAAGAGCGTACAAAAAGTGGTAGGCACAGCCCAGTCTATCACAGGCAAAACCCTCCCCTTCATTGAGCACATCTTCAAGGAGCACTGCTACAAGGAAACGTTGAGGCTGCAGTTCGATTATCTATTGCAGTGGTTAGTAATTATTCAAACCAGCGTATCAAAGGTATGAAGATAAGCAGTGAAAGCTATTAGAATAATCAAGAGTTGTGTTTTACATAGATAAATTCTGTTAATATTTTGTCACCCAGACATTGAAGTAGTCATAAAATGGAGAAAAATTTTGAATTTGTACAGTCACTTATGCATAGTCCCTTAATATCGTCTGGTTCTCTTAAAAAGTGTCATTGTTAGTTAACTAATTTGGAATAGAATAAGAACTGGAAGCACTTAGTGGGTCAGTTACCTCATTGGTGGTAACAAGAGTTTATGTTTCAGGTTAAAGACTTTGATGTGTCTTATAAATGTTAGGATGTCTCATCTGGTGATACATGCCACAAATATTAAAAACACGACAAATTCTGCAGGTTGGTGACCTGAAACAGTCTGACAAAGGGTTTTCAAAGTAAAATGTTCGCCTTGTTTCTCTTTTCACAGATGCTATCTGCCTCCACTGCAATCTTTGCTTTGACTTACAAATTCAAGCATCTGCAAGATTTTTTTGGGTTTTCATTAAGTAATTTGAAAATCCAGCCAATTTTATAAAGGCAAGTGTGATAGCCAATTTTCCACAAAGAAAGATCATGCACCGGCAGATAATATATTTAATTGGTTGATGGAATTGGAGAGATAAATGTGGCTATTGATAGCTATCCTGCTCTTCATTAAATAATACCACAGTGATTCTAAAATTGTTCAAAACTCTAGCTCCGCACCCATCCAGGCATGTGAGGAGTATTGATGTGTCCCTTAAGGCTTTGGAGAGTCAGGATGTAGGCAACTCAATGTAGAATATCCAGCCTCATATTAGATCTTATCTTCACAGTAGTTATGTGTATGATCCAAATAAATTTAATTCCAAGGAATATCTCAGAGATGCTTGAAATCAAAAGCATTCTATTGAGTCTCATTTGCAAATAATTTGTCCATTCTGCATTTATTAATGTCCTCCTGCAACGTGAAGCTGCCCTTCTGAAGAGAAACCATGTCCACCAAACTTGTAACTTGGAATCATCTGCAAATTTAGAAATTAGATTTTTCATTTCCGGTTCTAAGTCATTAATATAAATTGTGAACCATGATGAACAATTAACCTTTGCTGCCACTGCTTTCTGTCCTGAGGCTAACTAGTAACCTATTCTGCTTCTTCTTCCCTCATTCCACATCATTAGCTTACTCAAAGAGCGTATGTTTTTAGAACAATACAGCACAGATGCAGACTCTTCAGCCCAAACTAAACTAGTTATTAAACGCCTAACTAAACTAATCCCTTCTAACTACACTGTGTTCATATCCTGCCATTTTCTGTACAGTCATGTGACTATTAAAAGCTTCTTAAACACCTCTGTTATATACCAGATACCCATCACTCTCTAGGTAAAAATAAAGACATGCTCTGCACATTTCCTTTGAACTTACCTTCTCTTACCTTAAATGTCTGCCCTCTAGCATTAGGCATTGCGACCCTGGGAGAAAAAACTGATTGTTCACTCTATCTATGCCCCTCACAATCTTATAAACCTCCTCCACATCTCCACTGGGCCTCCACCACTCCAGAGAAGGGCACGAAGGCTCTTTGAAAATCTAGATAAATTACATCTACAACATTACCAGCCAAGGCTGCTCAGACAAGATTTTCAATTGTGAAATCTATGCTAATTGGATGTTCTTTTATGTTTCCTTTGCAATTCCCAGGATATGCCCTATACTTTCTGTTAAATGTACTCTTAAGCTATTTGCAAGTTCTCTGGTGCTACATTTTTCTAACAGTTTCATTAAATATGTGTAATGATGATGTCACTAAATTTGATTCCAGAGTGTGAATCATTAATCATTAATCGTTGCCTAGAAATGAAATGGGACATTTGGGTTGAGTCTCAGTGGAGCAGGAATCATAATATTAGCCAGTTTGGAGTTATGAAATTGGCTAAAGGACATAAAACAACGAGCAGTGGTGAATGGCTATTTTCGATACTGCGTCAAGGTGCATTCCACGGGTCAGTGTTAGGATCAATGCACTTTTAAAGGTTATAGCCAATTCTTGATATTATATTCTAGAAAGGATTTCAAGGCTATAGAAAGATTACAGAGGAGATTCACTAAGTACTATAGGAATACTGAATTGCAATTAAATTAGCTTTGCAGTACCTCATTGGGAGTGATCATTGATAACTGAAATACTGAACTTCAATCTTCATTTTAGGAAGCTGAGGTTGTTCTTAAGAGCAGCGAAGATGATGTGGGAGTGAGTAGTGGTGTGGAAAATCTGAAGTGTATTGATAAAACAGTGGAAACTGCAGTGGTGACCAAAGGGCAGGCAGCCAGAGGGAAAAGATTCAAATTAGTTGGCAGTAAAAACAGAGATGAGATTAGATGAGATTTTATTTTAACATCGTGAGCTGTTTTCCATTGACTGAAAAGGTGGTGGAAGCAATTCCATTCTTAGTTTCAAAAGTAACTGCATGAAAGAGAAAATTTACAGAAAATTGGGAAGCTGATATAGGCACGATGGGCTGAATGGCCTTCTTTGTTGTATCAAAAGCTCTATTACAACATTAAGTGGGTGAATGCACAGCTTGTTATAATTACCAGTATTATTTATACCCACAAGTAAAAGTTCATTCAGGGCAGAGTTATGGTATAATAGTTAGGGATCATGTAGTGCGAGGTATTACTGCAAAGCGATTCATCAGTACACCTCACTCTAATGAAAGAGTATGCAGTCCAGTTACAAGTGGCCAGTGAACATTTCAACAATCAGGATGAAAGGAAAAACATTGTTACTGTGGTATAGTATTGATTACCAATCACACTATATTACAGTTATTAACAATTACCCCAGAGGAACAACTGCCAAACTAAGAGCGTTTTCAAGATTCTCAACTATTTCTGATTTATCTGGTACAAATTAATCTAATTAATAAATTACAACTGGCATAATAATCAGTGATCACCAAGTATCTGGTACAGAATTGCACAGTGATCTGTGACCAGAAAGTATTATGGTAATCAATGAACACCAAACATAACCTACTGAGTTAAGAATTGTCCATTATGCTGTATTGGACTGATAAATTTATCAGACCGTTGCGGTAATCTGTAACTAATGCAATGTATTACAGTAAGCAGAAGTAATTAGTAATCACCCTGAGTATTATGTACTGTCTTGGTTATTGAACAATGAGAAGTCCAGCAGAGAAATCTGAGATTATTCAGAATGATATATGTTTTACGGAGCAGAATATTAGATTTCCTCGGCAATCATGCCATGCCAGAGGTTTTTATCCCTTTCCACCTTGGTGTTGCAAACCTCCTCTTGACAAACTGGTTGGAGCATCAGCTTATCAGAGGAACAAGCACAAGAATATGATTGCAATGCCCACAATGCAAGCACTGATATCTGCTATATTACATCATCATTCCAGTCAAGGTGATGTCCACATCACTGTGTGCCATGACAGGGACAGGTAACTCCTAGATTGGTTGCCACCTTGTCTTTTGCCTCCATCAATGCAGCTCAAAACACCAGTGCCAACAGAAGTATTGCCTCAAAAAGATCAGTGTGGAAGTTCTCAAGGACCTCACAAATGCAGTGCTACTCAGACAACAACTCACCAACAATCTGTCATCGCCCAGCCATCAGGAGCCACAAGCTACGGACTGCCCTGAAGTATATCACAATAGGCACCTAAAATTGGCTGATTTGTAGGAGTAATAATAATAATGATAATGTTCCTAGCAATTGACAAATGAGCTTGCCTAGCTCTATCCGTACCTCAGATTTTACCAGCTTGAGCTGAGAAAAAATATTAAGAAAAGATAAATAATAATAATAGCTTTATAGAGTGCTTTTGATGTAGTTCAAAGTGCTTTACAGGTGGATAAAAATACAAATATGAAAATAAAATAAAACATTTTAAAAACATGAAAATAAAAGACAAATGATGTTAGTTAAAGTAAGATTAAATAAATAGGCTTTGAGTTGGCGTTTAAAAGTGTCTACTGAGTCTGCATCCCCGATAGTTTTAGGTATTGAAGTCCACAGTTTAGGAGCATGGTTCAAAAAAGCTGACCTGCCAGTTATCTTTTGAAGGAGATTGTTCTAATTTAGGAGACCAACAGAAGAAAACCTGGAAGCTCAACAGGATTATAAAACGAAAACAATTCTGTGAAGTACTCTGGTCCCAGACCATTAAGAGCTTTAAAAACAAGTAAGAGAACTTTAAAATCAATTCTAAAAGATACAGGAAATCAATGCAAAATAGCTAGTATGAGAGTGATATGTTCCCTCGTCCTGGTTTTGGCTAGAAGTCTAGCAGCAACATTCTGAATGAGTTGAAGTTTGACAATAGATTGATTTGCAAGGCCAGTAAAAATTGCATTGCTGGAATCTAGTCTATTCAATATTAAGATGTGAATTTGCTTTTCAGCATCATTATGTGACAAAATGAACCTACCTTTGCAAGATTTCTTAAGTGTAGAAATGCTGCTCTGGTCACTATCTTATTGTGGGATTTAAAATTCAAATCTGAATCAAGAATAACACCCTGGCCAGTTACTTCTGTTTCACAAGAGGAGCTAAGTTCCCAAGTTTATCAAGAAGTTTATTTCTTTTGGCTTTGGCCAACCTAAAGTATTTCAGTTTTATCTTCATTTAATTTTAAGAAATTATTGCTCATCCATTTGTTTATTGCAGCCATACCAGAAGTCAGAGAAGATCGGGTGTTATCACTATCAGGCTCAACCGAGATATACAATTGTGTGTTATCTGCATAACTGTGGAAATCAAGTTTAGGCTCTATAACGATGTCTCCTAAGGGAGCATGTATAAAGAGAAGAGTAGGGGACCAAGACAGTTTCCCTGAATAACAACAAAAGGAACATTGTATCTCTTGGAAAATTGATCTCCAAGTCAGACAAAAAATTTGCTCTCTAAGATATATGATTGAAACCAATTAAGGACACTATCTTAGAGACCGACCCAGTTCTCAAAGTGGTTTAGGAGAACGGTGTGGTCAATAGCGTTGAAGGCAGCAATAGATCTAGAAGTGTTAGAACTGAGACTCTGTTGGCATTAGTGCTGAGCCAAAGCTTGCTGAAATATTTGGTAACGCTTTTAGTTTGTTCTAAAACCTGACTGAAACTCTTCTAGAATATTGCTCTCATTCAGAAAGAAGTTTGAATTGGTTGAAAATAACTTTCTCAAGAATCTTGCCCAGGAAGGGAAGATTTGATGTAGGCCTGTAGTTAGCTAATACCTCACTATCAAGGTTTGGCTTTTTAAGTAGGGGCTTGACAGCTGCAGTTTTGAAGGTATCTGGAAAAATTCCATTTTCAAGGGATGTGTTAATAATTTTCCCAACAGAATTGAAAACACTACTAAAAATGTCCTTAATAAGTGTGGTAGGGACAGGGTTGAGACAATAAGTAGATAGTTTACTCTTTGTTACAATCTTATGGAGTTCTGAATCAGAAATACTTGTAAAAATCGGAAATACTTATAGACCTGCTGGCTTGATTTTCTTCCAGAAAGAAGCAAAGCTTGTTTGTTAAGATCTAAAAGGAGACTGAAGTTCTCATTACCCACATATATAAGACATTCCTCAGCCGGAAGTTCCATCTCCCTCAAAAACAAACAGGAAGAGCTCTACAGGCAACAAAAGGCAAAGGTCCAGCTGAAAACCCATGACAATTGGAGAATGCAGAAGGTTCAACAACTCACCAACAGGCATGATATGGGCAGGTTCTGCAGGGCTGTGAGAGCCAACAATAAAGGCATCCCACTGAAAGTCAGGGGCCTATCTATCAGGGACAGAGAAGGACAAGTGGCAATTTGTTCAATCTACAGTGACTGCACCCCGGAACCATGGTCACCTGCCCTCTTAGTCAGTCTGCAGACAGCAGATAGTCAAACAGCTAGCACTATGCCATTATCGACACTTTCACTGAAACATACGGGAGAATGGACCTTATGTTCGACATTCCCAAGACAGAGCTCCTCTACCAACCTGCATCCTCTGCACCACACTGCCTTCTGACAATCAAGATTTGTAGTGTATAGGCCTCCATTAGTCTCGATAGACCATGGATTTGCGCCTTGGAAAGTTTCCAGGGTGCAGGCCTGGGCAGGGTTGTATGGAAGACTGGCAGTTGCCCATGCTGCAAGTCTCCCCTCTCCATGCCACCGATGTTGTCCAAGGGAAGGGCATTAGGACCTATACAGCTTGGCAAGATTGGGCAAGGTTCTTGAGAAAGTTATTTTCAACCAACTTCAAATCCTAGGAAACTCATGGCCTTATTCCTGCCTTCCTATAACCTTCTGAAAACTGGATTACCACGGCAGACACCTTAAAACATCAATGAATACCACCAACAACGCCTCCATAAAATCTACCAAATTTATTGGCATGATGAGCAAGTTAGCATCATTGTCCGGTCCTGATTCAACACCTGCAGCATTAGCAAAAGTAGTGTGATCACCTTAGTTGAGAATTATGTTCATTGAGGGGATGTCTATTGGTGGGTTCTCAGCTAGCAGTAGAGGTTGATCTGCGATTTACATATTCTGCTGCAGCGTGGACAAGGGAAAGTTGTGGCTATGGTTAGTGGATGGGCCTTTTTGGTTTACAGTCTCTCCTTTCGGAGCTGTAGCTTGTTCTCTGCGACACAACAGAAATCAGGCTAATGTAGCACAGTTCCCTCTTGAACAGATTCCTCCAGGTGTATTGATTTAGTGCAATGGATTTCCAGTTTTTAGATGTACTGTTGACTTTCTTCAAGCTGATTTTGATGTTATCTTTTAAAGGACCTTCCTTAGACTGGGAGTAAAGGATCTATTTGGGAAGACATGAGTTATGCATCCAGATGACATGACCTGTCCATCAGAGTTGGTGTTGCTTTATCATGGTGAAGATGCTGTTCAGGGTGGTCTTCTCCAGTATGCTGTCATCAGTGCGTCTGTCCTACCAGGTGATCATCAAACTCTTTTGTAAGGTTCTTTGGTGGTTTTGTTCCAAGGCCCTCTGTAGGTGCACCATGACTCAGCTCCATACAGTAACACAGGAAGGACGATTGCTCTATAGCCCAGAGATTTCATTTGGACCTGTAGGTCGCACTCTCCAGAGAATTTTCCATCTTGCATGGGCTCCACTAGCGCTACTGAGGTGGTGGTTGATCTCCAAGTCAAGTCTGCTGTCAAGGTAGGGGAAGTGGTCTACATCTTCAAGGGTGACATTGTCAATTTCTATCGAGGGCTGAATAAATGACTGGTTGGGCAGTGACTGATATAGCCCGTGTCTTTTTTACATTCAAAACAAGACCCAGGGCTCTATATGCTTTGGCAAAGGAATTCAGGATACATTAGAGGTCTTCTTCAGAGTGTGCTGTGATGGCATTGTCATCTACATGCTGAAATTCCATGATAGTGGTGTTGCTGAACTTGATCTTGGCTATGAACCAGCTGAGGTTGAAAAGCTTGCTATCCACTTGATATGTTGTTGGGATTCCCTGTGACAGGTCTTGGCCAATGAGATGCAGGATGGCAGCAATAAAGATGGCGAATTGTGTGGGTGCAATGATAGAGCCCTGTTTGACTCCTGTCTTGACAGTGAAGGGTTCTGATTCAGCATCACTATTACTGAGTACTGTGCAGTAGCCTTGGGATTTGTAAGTACTTGTCAGGGCAGCCACGTCTAAATAGTGGTCTACTGTATCAAATGCCTTTATCAGATCTATGAAAGCCAGGCACAAAGGTTGCCTCTGTCGTGGCATTTTTCCTGTAGTTGGTGTACTGTGAAGGTCATGCCAGTGGTAGCTCTAGATGGGTGGAAACCACACTCCAATTCAGGGAGCACTTCTTCAGATAGCGGAAGGAGTTCAATGACAGAAGGGAGCTGCCTCTGTAACTGCCACGATCTGCCTTGTCTCTCTTCTTGAATATGGTCACTATTAAAGCAGCCCAGAGTTCATCAGGAGCACGGTGAGTATGTGGTGCAGGACTGCTGGTCTACCTTCCCGGGATCCCATCAGGACCAGTGGCTTTGTTGCTTTTCAAGCTCCTGATGAACCTCTTTCATTCCCCATGTTTTCACTCACAGGTCTCTGAAGGATTTGCTCAGTAACCGCTAGTTCAGCAGTACTGTTATAATTAAGCAGTTCTTGAAAGTACTGTCTCCATTGATTGTTGATATCCTTCGGATCCCTTAGCAAGTTCTTCTCATCCTTTGAGTGCAGGGGGTTTAATCTTGGACCTTAGACTGCTTTGGTTGCATTGAAGAAGCCTCCTGTGTTACCAGAGTCTGCAGTCTCTGGATTTCTAGAACCTTCTCGGGCGTCGGAGACTGGAATGTGTGCACTCTGCAACACTACAGCCCTAGTTACACTCCGAGTAAGTCAGGTGATATTATTTACATGCCTGACACATGGCTCCTGAAACAGTTCCATGCTCCATATGGGAAGAGATTACAAGGCAGTTGGAGGGATAGATACAAGAATGTGTTCATAGCTTCCTTGAAAAAATACACGCCCACTGACTCCTGACAATCTCCGACCCAAAGCATTAAAGAGGTATTGAGAACTTCATCTGTGTGTTGTGAACACAGTTCTGTGGTAAAAGCAGAAGTAACTACCCTCCCACCAAGTGCTCCATCAACATTTCTTGCCACATTAGTGGTAAACCTGTGGCCCCATCAACCTCCTTGGAACTCACAAATGCAGAGTGGACACAGCCATCACCACTGCAAAGGACTGCCTAAAAAGATCTTATTATATTAATTTCTGATCACAGGAGCACTATGGATAGGGGAAGTTATTCAGCGCAATTCATTTTGTCCATCAAATACAATCCAAAATCATCCCTCTCCAGGATACAGTTGATTTGTAAATAATTCCAGGATTTCACCGCCACCATTTTATTGGTGAGGCTACTAGGCTAATAACTTCTCATATGTAAGTTTAGCTTCGTAGAATTTTATAACTTCCTCTTGGAAAGTTTGTTGTTCTCAATTTTCCTTTGAATGTTTATATAAGAAGAGCTCATTTTGCATGTACTTTAATTTTTCACAAATTCCTGCTCTGTTTATAGTACAGCATTTTGATAGATAGATAGATAGATAGATAGATAGATAGATAGATAGATAGATAGATAGATAGATAGATACTTTATTCATCCCCATGGGGAAATTCAACTTTTTTCCAATGTCCCATACACTTGCTGTAGCAAAACTAATTACATACAATACTTAACTCAGTCAAAATATGATATGCATCTAAAATCACCCTCTCAAAAAGCATTAATAATAGCTTTTAAAAAGTTCTTAAGTAGTTTACTTAAATACATTGAGTCCTAACCCCGGCACTTTAACATATCTTACCTCCTGGCGGTTGAATTGTAAAGCCGAATGGCATTGGGGAGTATTGATCTCTTCATCCTGTCTGAGGAGCATTGCATCGATAGCAACCTGTCACTGAAACTGCTTCTCTGTCTCTGGATGGTGCTATGTAGAGGATGTTCAGGGTTTTCCATAATTGACTGTAGCCTACTCAGCACCCTTCGCTCTGCTACCGATGTTATACTCTCCAGTTCTGTGCCCACGACAGAGCCCGCCTTCCTTACCAGCTTATTAAGACGTGAGGCGTCCCTCTTCTTAATGCTTCCTCCCCAACACGCCACCACAAAGAAGAGGGCGCTCTCCACAACTGACCTATAGAACATCTTCAGCATCTCACTACAGACATTGAATGACGCCAACCTTCTAAGGAAGTACAGTCGACTCTGTGCCTTCCTGCACAAGGCATCTGTGTTGGCAGTCCAGTCTAGCTTCTCATCTAACTGTACTCCCAGATACTTGTAGGTCTTAACCTGCTCCACACATTCTCCATTAATGATCACTGGCTCCATATGAGGCCTAGATCTCCTAAAGTCCACCACCATCTCCTTGGTCTTGGTGATATTGAGATGCAGATAGTTTGAGTTGCACCATATCACAAAGTCCTGTATCAGTTTCCTATACTCTTCCTCCTGTCCATTCCTGACACACCCCACTATGGCCGTGTCATCAGTGAACTTCTGCACATGGCAGGACTCCGAGTTATATTGGAAGTCTGATGTGTACAGGGTGAACAGGACCGGAGAGAGCACGGTCCCCTGCGGCGCTCCTGTGCTGCTGACCACCGTGTCAGACCTACAGTCTCCCAACCGCACATACTGAGGTCTCTCTGTCAAGTAGTCCACTATCCAATCCACCATGTGAGAGTCTACTCCCATCTCCGTTAGTTTGTGCCTTAAGATCTTGGGCTGGATGGTGTTAAAGGCACTAGAGAAGTCCAGGAATGTAATCCCACTTTTAAAATCAACTAACAAATAATACTAGTTGTAACAGACAATGTTTGGATTCTAAAGTCCACTTACACGTAGAAAAATGAACAATAAAAATTAAAGCACAAATCAAAATCAGCAAGGGGAGAAAAGCCTCTATCCCATTAAGAGTTCCAGCAGATACAAACCTACCCCAGGTATAGTCATAGAAAACTATAGCACTGGAACAGGCCCTTTGGCCCATCTAGTCTGTACCAACCCATTTAAACTGCCAAGTCCCACCAACCTGCACCCGGACCATAGCCCTTCATACCACTACCATCCGTGAATCTATCCAAACCTCTCTTATCAGGCTCCCGTACACCAATTGCGCTGGCAGCTTGTTCCACACTCTCACGACCCTCTGAGTGAGAAAGTTTTCCCCTCATGTTCCCCTTAAACATTTCACCTTTCCCACTTACCAATGACTTGCAGTTGTAGCCCCTCCCAACCTCAGTGAAAAAGCCTGCTTGCATTTACTTTATTTAGACCCTTCATCATTTTGTATATCTCTATCCAATCATTCCCTCAATCTTAGAACCATAGAACCATAGAACATTACAGCACAGAAACAGGCCCTTTGGCCCTTCTTGGCTGTGCCAAACCATTTTTCTGCCTAGTCCCACTGACCTGCACCTGGGCCATATCCCTCCAAACCCCTCTCATCCATATACCTGTCCAAGTTTTTCTTAAATGTCAAAAGTGAGCCCACATTCACCACTTCATCTGGCAGCTCATTCCACACTCCCACCACTCTCTGCGTGAAGAAGCCCCCCCTAATGTTCCCTTTAAATTTTTCCCCCTTCACCCTTAACCCATGAAGGCTGTTTTTTTTCTCCCCTGGCCTGCCCTGGCTTCTACATTCTAAGGAATAAAGCCCAAACCTATTTAATCTTTCCCTATAACTCAGGTTCTCCAGACCCAGCAACATCCTTGTAAATTTTTTCTATACTCTTTTAACCTTATTTGCACCTTTCCTGTAGCTAGGTGACCAAAACCGCACACAATATTCAAAATTAGGATTCACCAACATCTTATGCAACTTCAGCAAAATATCCCATCTCCTGTACTCAGTACCTTGATTTATGAAGGCCAATGTGCCAAAAGTTTTCGTTACGACCCTGTCTAGCTGTGCCACCACTTTCAAGGAATTATGGACCTGTATTACAAGATCCCTTTATTCTACCACAGTCCCCTATATTCTACCACACTCCTCAGTGCCCTACTGTTTATTGTATATGACCTATCCTGCTTGGTCCTCCCAAAATGCAACACCTCACACTTGTCCGTATTAACTTCATCTGTAATTTTTCAGCCCATTTTTCCAGCTGGTCCAGCTCTTGCTGCAAGCTCTGATATTCTTCCTCATTGTTCACTACACCCCCATTCTTGGTGTCATCGTAAACCTGCTGATCCAGTTAAGCACATCATCATCCAGATCATTGATATAGATGACAAAGAACAATGGACCCAGCACCAATCCCTGTGGCATTTCACTAGTCACAGGCCTCCAGTCAGAGAGACAACCTGACTTCTTCCACAAAGCCAATGTCTAATCCGGTTTACTACCTCATCTTGAATGCCAAGCAATCGCACCTTCCTGACCACTCTCCCATGCGGAAACTCATCAAATGCCTTTTGCCTTCAAATGAAGGCCACGTAAACAACATCCACTGCCTTGCTTTCATCAGCTTTCCTGGTAACTTCCTCAAAAAAACTCTGTAAGACTGGTTACTTACAAAGCCATGCTGACTATCCCTATCAGTCCCTATCCAAATGCTCATATACCCTTTCCCCTAGAATACCTTCCAATAACTTTCCCACTGCTGATGACTGGTTTATTTTTAGAGGGCTTCTTAAACAGTGAAACAAAATTAATTATCCTCCAGTCCTCCAGTACCTCACCTGTCACTAAGGATGATTTAAGTATCTCTGCTAGGGCCCCTGCAGTTTCTGCACTTGCCTCCTGCATGGTCTGAGGAAACGCCTTGTCACATCCTGGGGCTTTATCCACTCTAATTTGCCTCGGGACAGCAAACACCTCCTCCTTTGTAATCTGTATAGGGTCTATGACCTCACTGCTGCTTTGTCTCACTTCTGTCGTCTCTGTTTCCACCTCCTGAGTAAGTACAGATGCAAAAAGATCTATTTAAGATCTCCCCATCTCATTTGGCTCCACGCAAAGATTACTATTCTAATCTTCCAGATTTTCAGAATTTTGTCCTTTGCAATCCTTTTGCTCTTCTGCTCTATTGAATCCTTTTGCTCCATCACCTTGTCTACTAGAAGGCAATCTGATGCCTTCTTTTAACCCTCATGATTTCTTTATTAAGCGATCTCTTGCATTTCTTATATTCCTAAAGTTCCACATTTGTTTCTACCTGCCTGCACCTGCTATGTACTTCCTTTTCTTGATTAATCAGGGCCTCAGTACTTCTCAAAAACCAAGATTCCCTAAACATGTTATCATACCTGTTATTTTGACAGGCACATACAAGCTTTGTACTATCAAAATTTCACTTTTGAAGGCCTCTCACTTACCAAGTAAACCTTTGCCAGAAAACAGCCTGTCCCAATCCACAATTGCCAGATCATTTCTGATGCCATCAAAATTGGCCTTTCTCCAATTTAGATTCTCATTCTGTGGACCAGACCTATCCTTTTCCATACTTACTTTGAAACTAATGGCATTATGATCACTAAATGCAAAGTGTTTCCCTACACTAACTTCTGTCACCTGCCCTGTCTCCTTCCCTAATAGCAGATCAAGTATTGCTAAAAATGTAAGCATCCTGCTAAGCTAAAAACTCCTGTTTCTCACAAAAATCGCAACTGCATTATCAGCCATTAATAATTTACACAATGTTTAAAGCAAGAGCTCTCTTAACCATTAATTATTCTAGCAAAGAAACAATGCTTCCGTCTTGTGGCCAATAACATATTTATGAAATATGGTCACTATATAATGCGGTGAGTTTGTGGACCTGATGATTGGCAAGCCTTTCTAATTTGTGGCCACGAGGGATGATTGATTGTATTCCTGGAGAAAGAAAGGGCTAATGGAAGTAAGAAAAACGCAAGCTTGATCTCTTAAAAAGGAACCATCTAATTGAACTTAATGCTATTTCCCTGTCACTACACATTCTTCATAGTAAGAATACTCAAAATGTGGTGAAAATTAGTTCAGAGTTGGTTATGGAAGCAGGCCCTGGGTCACAGCTGTTCAATTAAATTACTCCTATTGATCACCATTCGCTGTTTCACAGACTCAAACTAATTCACTACTTGGATTATCACATCTTCAGTATTCCCAAGAGCTTTTAAGGAAATTACAGAACTTTTTAACTGCCTTCTTGAAGGACCAGCTGAATAATATGCTCAAAAATTGCACACGTATTTTTTCCTTCTGTTTTTCTTGAATCCATAAACATGTGGAACCATTAGACTTGCTCGTATTTAAAGAGTTCCTTCAATATAAACTGGAAGTAAATCACTGCCCATGTCTGTGCCAACAAATATATTGCTGGCAATTGTCATTCATCTTAATTAAAAATTGGGAAACCAGGATCAAGAATTTCCTGTTTCTGTTCTCTCACCAACGTTTCCCAAAAGGTAAACACAATAAATTCTGCAGATGCTGGAAATCCAAAGCAGCACACTCAAAAGCAAAGTAACAATGAAAATGTAAGCAAAACAATTGCTCAACTTCTTGGCTGCAAACCACTTATGCTTCCATTCTTTCCTTCTCAGTAATTTGAGAACTTTTCTCCCAAAATAAGCATTAGGAGGTAACATTGCTTCACAGCAGTTTGACTCCAGCAAAAACTTTCTTCAAAGTTGACCATAGCCCATTATTAAAACTGTTTGGACACCCGGTCATGATCAAAGATCTCTGCTTCCTTAGGATACAACCTAGTATCCTTCCCAACAGGGTCAACTACAGGTCCCCCACAGTGATAACATCCAAAAGTATAGCATCTGTTCCTACATGTCTATCAATGCTACACGTGCCTATGCCACCATTATAGCCACCCCTCCCCCCCCCCACCCCCCCCCCCCCCAGTCATCTCCAATTTGCAGGCTGCTTGTCCAGCTGAGTAATGGGGAGGCAGAAGTTTCCTCCAATTAAAATTCAGAAAGACTGAACCCACTATCTTCAAGCCTTGTGGTGATTTCTGTCCTGAAGAAATTGAATCTTTTTGCCAGGTATCTTAAGACTAAATTATATGGATTTCCACATGTTTGACCCTAAAAGGAACTCTGATGTATTTACTTACCATCACTATGGATGCCTTCTTCTGTAACCTTGCTTGAATCTGACCCTGTCTGCGCAAAGCAACAAATTTCATGGCACATGCCAGTGATATTAAACCTGATTCTAATTCTCCTGTAGCTCTCCCATCCTTTATCACCAATATTTATCTATCTACCTTCTTTAAACCTGCGCTGGCCAGAAGCTATCCTGAATTCACCTAGCAACCATGACCTACTCTGATTCTTGTTAAGCATGGCTAATTTCTCAGATTTATTTTCAAATCCCTCCTCCCCTCCCTATATCACTGCCCTCTGAAATATTAGTACTCCTCCATTCTGGGCTCAACAGAGACACTGATTTTAAACCCATTATCACTGGAAGCCACACCTTGAACTCACAAAGAGCTACTTTTTGGAATTGCCACTCTGAATGTCTCCACCTCTCTTGCTTTCCTTACAGTTTATAATTTGCTATTTTGATCAAGCTTTTAGCCACCTGTTCTTCTGTGGTTCAGTGTCAAATCTTGTTCAGTAAGTACCTGCGAAGTGCTTTGGATATAATTATTATATTAGAGGTGTAGCATCAGCATGTTGTTACTGTTGAATTGCAAACAGATGGCATAGTTTGAACAATACACAGAAAATGCTGGAGGAACTCAGCAGGTCAGGCAGCCTTGATGGAGGGAAATAACCAGTCGACATTTTGGTTGACCCTTCATCAAAACAGTCCTGATGAAAAGTCTCAGCCTGAAATGTTCCTTCATCAAAACATTCCTGATGAAAAGTCTCAGCCTGAAATGTTCCTTCATCAAAACATTCCTGATGAAAAGTCTTGGCCCAAAATGTTCCTTCATCAAAATAGTCCTGGTGAGAAATCTCGGCCTGAAATGTTGATTCTTTATTTAATTCCATAGATGCTGACTGACTGACCTGCTGAGTTCTTCCAGAATGGTGCGTTCAAAATGTCCAACATCTGCAGAATCTCTGTGGCATATTTTGAAAATGTGTTTAAAACAAATATTCATTGCTTGTAATTGTGATTGTGTTTGATAGATTTAAAACCTGTAAATCCCTTCAATTTTTACACAAGTAGCTTGTAGTATCATTTCGATACTGCTATAACTGTAACAATTTCTGTACTATCACCTAGGCCCAAGATGTTTATATATTATTTGAGATGCCAAAGTGCTATTGTCAATGTATCATTATCATCAGAGGATAAAGTTCCATTTATCAGAACATTATAAATATACAGCATATAAGGAGGTCACTGCTGGCTGAAGGGCAGTTATTCATGTTAATCCCAGCTTCTGACTTGTAAACTGGAGGCACCTTATTAGGTTTCTTCTAAACCTGAAAGGATTTTCTGCCTTAGCCAACCTTTAGTAATGAGTTCCAGGTTTCTGCTAACTTCTGGATGGAAAAAAAATCTTATCAATTCTCTATTAATCCTGATACCAATTACTTGAAATCTACAGCCTCTGGTTATTAGCTTCTCAGTTAAGGGACCTCTATTAATTCTATTTATACTCCTCATAATCCCATGAAATCTACATTCAGCACCACTGTGCCATCCAATATTTCTCTACAGGATGTTCACCAGACTCTAGTTGGTCTAACTGATATCTTGTACAGTTCTAGCATGATAACCCTTCTATTACAATCTCTCACTAAAAAGAGGCCGACAATTATCTACCATTTTTCACATCATGGTAAGGTAATCTCAAAGTATGTTTCAGGTAATAAGGCATTAACTGATCAAGTCAAGTCAAGTCAAGTCACTTTTATCGTCATTTCAACCATAACTGCTGGTACAGTACATAGTAAAAATGAGACAACATTTTTCAGGACCATGGTTTACATGACACAGTACAAAAAACTAGACTGAACTATGTAAAAGACAACAGAGAGAGAAAAAAAAAACAACTACACTAGACTACAGACCTACCCAGGACTGCATCAAGTACACAAAACAGTGCAGGCATTACAATAAATAAAGACAATAGGGCAGTAAGGTGTCAGTCCAGGCTCTGGGTATTGAGGAGTCTGATAGCCACGGGGAAGAAACTGCTACATAGTCTGGTCGTGAGAGCCCGAATGCTTCGGTGCCTTTTCCCAGACGGCAGGAGGGAGAAGAGTTTGTATGAGGGGTGCGTGGGGTACTTCATAATGCTGTTTGCTTTGCGGATGCAGCATGTAGTGTAAATGATCATGATGGCAGGAAGAGAGACCCCCGATGATCTTCTCAGCTGACCTCACTATCCGCTGCAGGGTCTTGCGATCCAAGATGGTGCAATTTCCGAACCAGGCAGTGATGCAGTTGCTCAGGATGCTCTCAATACAGCCCCTGTAGAATGTGATGAGGATGAGGGATGGGAGATGGACTTTCCTCAGCCTTTGCAGAAAGTAGAGACACTGCTGGGTTTTCTTTGCTATGGAGCTGGTGTTGAGAGACAAGGTGAGATTCTCTGCCAGGTGAACACAGGTGAACATCTCTGGTCACTGAGGACTCTAGGAAATATAGCGACACACAGATGGAAGTTCAGTGGGCTGGCAATATCTGGAAGCACACACTGCCCATGATGAGATCAAAAGAGAGGCACAGAAGTCCCATTGCTGGTGTTCTGCTGAGTGGAAGGCCACACCACAGCATCCACTCGTGAATTGCCAGGTTATCATCAGTTCACTGGCTGACCTGTCACAATCTCAGAAGATTCGTCTTGTTGGCCCCTCTCCAATTAAATTTCTCTACTTTGACTTCTATTTGTAAACATACTGACCAACTAGCCAGCCCACTGATATCTTCCTCAATTCAGAGTTTTATTCCACAATAACAGACACAGAGCCAATTTTTGCACAATCTGTGAATCTTTATTTTGCCTCCTCCATATAAACAAATCCATCTTACAGTCACTAAAATACCTGTCAACCATTACCTTTTTGCTTCTTGCTATTGAGCCAGTTTTGAACAGACCTATTTGTGAAGTTGGACCTTGCCAAAAGCCTCATCAAAAACCATGTATATTACTTCAGACACATAAGCTTAATGAATTTTTCTAGGTATATCTTAAAATTTCTATTGTATCATTCTGGATCATTGGGACCTCTTTTGGGGTAGGAGTGACCTGTACAAAAAGGGCGGGTTGCACTTGAATCCCAGGGGGACCAATATCCTGGCAGGGAGGTTTGCTAAGGCTGTTGGGGAGCATTTAAATTAGGATTGCTGGGGGGTGGGAACCAAACTGAAGAGACGGAGGAAGAGGCGATTGGCTCACAAATACAGAAAGTTTGGAGACAGTACAAGAGAGAGGATAGGCAGGTGAGAGAGAAGGGACATGCTCAGATGGTTTGAGATGTGTCTAATGCAAGGAGTATTAAGCGGATGAGCTTAGGGCGTGGATCAGTACTTGAAGCTATGATGTTGTGGCCATTACAGTGACTTGGATGTCTCAGGAGCAGGAATGGTTACTTTGAGTGCCAGGCTTTGGATGTTTCAGAAAGGATAGGGAGGGAGGCAAAAGAGGTGGGGGCATAGCACTCCTGTTCAGAGATAGTGTCACGGCTGCAGAAAAGGAGGAAGTCATGGAGGGATTGTCTACTGAGTCTCTGTGGGTGGAAGTTAGGAACAGGAAGGGGTCAATAACTCTACTGGGTGTTTTTTATAGACCAGCCAATAGTAACAGGGACATCAAGAAGCAGATAGGGAGACAGATTCTGGAAAGGCGTAATAATAAACAGGGTTGTCATGGTGGAAGATTTTAATTTCCCAAATATTGATAGGCATCTTCCTAGAGCAAGGGATTTAGATGGGGTGGAGTTTGTTAGGTGTGTTCAGGAAGGTTTCTTGACACAATCTGTAGATAAGCCTACAAGATTAGAGGCTTGATCTGGTATTGGGAAATGAACCTGGTCAGGTGTCAGATCTCTCAGTGGGAGAGCATTTTGGAGATAGTGATCACAATCCTATCTCCTTTACCAGAGCATTGGAGAGGGATAGGAACAGACAAGTTAGGAAAGCATTTAATTGGAGTAAGGGGAAATATGAGGCTATCAGGCAGGAACTTGGAAGCATAAATTGGGAACAGATGTTCTCAGGGAAATGTACGGAAGAAATATGGCAAATGTTCAGGGGATATTTGCGTGGAGTTCTGCACAGGTAGGTTCCAATGAGATAGGGAAAGGATGGTAGGGTACAGGAACCATGGTGTACAAAGGCTATTGTAAATGTAGTCAAGAAGAGAAGAAGAGCTCAGCCAAGGCATTCTACAAGTATGTGAAAAGCAAGAGGATAAGACATGAGAGAATAGGACCAATCAAGTGTGACAGTGGAAAAATGTGTATGGAACCGGAGGAGAGCACAGAAGTACTTAATGAATACTTTGCTTCAGTATTCACTACGGAAAAGGATTTTGGCGATTGTAGGGATGACTTACAGCAGACTGAAAAGCTTGAGCACATAGATATTAAGAAAGAGGATGTACTGGAGCTTTTGGACAGCATCAAGTTGGATAAGTCACTGGGACTGGACGAGATGTACCCCAGGCTACTGTGGGAGGTGAGGGAGGAGATTGCTGAGCCTCTGGTGATAATCTTTGCATCATCAATGGGGACAGGAGAGGTTCTGGAGGATTGGAGGGTTGCGGATGTTGTTCCAGTATTTAAGAGAGGGAGTAGAGATAACCCAGGAAACTATAGTCTTACTTCAGTGGTTGGTATGTTGATGGAGAAGATCCTGAGAAGCAGGATTTATGAACATTTGGAGAGGTATAATATGATTAGGAAGAGTCAGCATGGCTTTGTCAAAGGCAGGTCGTGCCTTACGAGCCTGATTGAAATTTTTGAGGATGTGATTAAACACATTGATGAAGGTAGAGCAGTAGATGTAGTGTATATGGATTTCAGCAAGGCATTTGATAAGGTACCCCATGCAAGGCTTATTGAGAAAGTAAGGAGGCATGGGATCCAATGGGACTTTGCTTTGTGGATCCAGAACTGGCTTGCCCACAGAAAGCAAAGTGTGGTTGTAGACGGGTCATATTCTGCATGGAGGTCGGTGACCAGTGGTGTGCCTCAGGGATCTGTTCTGGGACCCCCTACTCTTTGTGATTTTTATAAATGATCTGGATGAGGAAGTGGAGGGATGGGTTAGTAAATTTGCTAATGACACAAAGCTTGGGGGTGTTGTAGATAGTGTGGAGGGCTGTCAGAGGTTACAGCGGGACATTGATAGGATGCAAAACTGGTCTGAGAAGTGGCAGATGATTTCAACCCAGATAAGTGTGAGGTGGTTCATTTTGGTAGGTCAAATATGATGGCAGAATATCGTATTAATGGTCAGACTCTTGGCAGTGTGGAGGATCAGAGGGATCTTGGGGTCCGTGTCCACAGGACAAAGCTGCTGCGCAGGTTGACTTTGTTGTTAAGAAGGCATACGGTGCATTGGCCTTCATCAATTGTGAGATTGAGTTTAAGACCCAAGAGGTAATGTTGCAGCTATATAGGACCCTGGTCAGACCCCACTTAGAGTACTGTGCTCAGTTCTGGTCACCTCACTACAGGAAAGATGTGGAAACCGTAGAAAGGGTGCAGAGGAGATCTACAAGGATGTTGCCTGGATTGGGGAGCGTGCCTTATGGGAATAGGTTGAGTGAACTCGGCCTTTTTTCCTTGGAGTGACAGAGGATGAGAGTTGTATAAGATGATGAGAGGCATTGATCATGTGGATAGTCAGAGGCTTTTCCCCAGGGCTGAAATGGCTAGCATGAGAGGGCATAGTTTTAAGGTGCTGGGGAGCAGGTACAGAGGAGATGTCAGGGGTAGTTTTTTTATGCAGAGAGTGGTGAATGCATGGAATGGGCTGCTGGTGATGGTGGTTGAGGCAGATACGATGGGGTCTTTTAAGAGACTCCTGGCAGGTACATGGAGCTCAGAAAAATGGAGGACTATGGGTAACCCTAGGTAATTTCTAAGTACATGTTCGACACAGCTTTGTGGGCCAAAGGGCCTGTATTGTGCTGTAGGTTTTCTATGTTTCTATGTTTCTACATCAACATTAACATAATTTAATCTTGCGGGTTGCCCCCAGCACAACCTTCAGACTAATTTGCACCTTAACACAAATCAGCACATTTCGCTGTATGTTTCGATGTACCTGTGACAAATAAAGCTAATCTTTCATCCTTAGTGAGATGCCCACTTACTCCTGTCATTGTGCAGGGGTCAGTCTAGTCCCAGCAGCGTACGTGCAGCTATCATGTCTGAGATGGCAATATTTTAGGGAACTACTATTCTTGGAAGAGGCATTTTACTGCCAAGAGTGTTTGAGATGGTGGTCTCAAAATACCATAAAATACAATTCTGGAATGAAATTTCATGAAATTAGTGTGAGTGAACTGTCCATATATTACCCTTACTTTAAGCTGCATTACAGTGAATGAACAATGTGCTTCTATTACTTTCAGTGTTTGTGCCTATGTGTGAAAGATACCCAAGCATTAATATACTGCATTTCTGTCACATTGTTATTGCCCAGTTGTCAACATCTTGCTTTCAGTATTTGGAATATGAGATTATTGCTGTCAATGTATGAGATGATGGTTCAATACTGCCATTGTGCGTTTGTTTGAATATATTATTTAATATAATATGTTATTTGTCTATGAGATATAAATATATGATGATTGCTATCTCTGCATGAGTTGTCAATATGCTGTCTGTGTGTGAACTGCTGATGTTGCTATAATTACATGAGGTGACATTATGTTACCATCAGTGAATAGAATGTCAACATATTTCTATCAGTCTGCCAATATCCTACCATCAATGAAGGAGTTCTCACACTTGATCATATTACAGCCTTCAGCAACATACAGAACATACAAAAAGGATGAATCTTGGAGATGAGAGAGCCTGCCTTAATTCTAACACAGCTATAGAAGTCCATAAGTCCATAAGACATTGGAGCAGAATTAGGCTATTCAGCCCACTGATTTTTGCTGTGTTATACTGCCTCTCTTTTGCTGTTATGTTGGCTTTGACTTCCCATGTCAGCCATAGTTGTGGCATCCTTCCTTTAGAATACTTTCTTGGGATGTATCTGTCCTGATCCTTCCAAATTGCTCCCAGAAATTCCAGCTATTGCTGCTCCGCCATCATTCCTACTAGTGTCCACTTCCAATTAACTTTGACCAGCTCCTCTCTCATGCCTCTGTAGTTACTGTTATTCCCTTATAATACTGAACATCTGCCTTTGGCTTCTTCCCCCAATCTCAGGGTGAATTCTAACATACTATGATCACTGTCTCCTAAGGGTTCCTATACCTTAAGCTCCCTAATCAAGTCCGGTTCACTACAAAACACCAATTCAGAATAGCTGATTCTCTAGTGGGCTCAACCAGAAGCTGCTATAAAAAGCCATCTCATATGCATTCTACAAGTCCTCTCTCTTGCAAACCAAAATCAGTGCCAATCTAATTTTCCCAGTCTACCTGCGTATTGAAATCCCTCATGACAATCGTAACATTGCCCTTTTGACATTTTCTATCTCACATTGTCATTTGTAGCACACATCCTGGCTACTGTTTGAAGGCCTGTATATAACTCCCATTAGGGTCTTTTTACTATTGCAAATCCTTAACTCTCCCCATAATGATTCTACATCATCTAATCCTATGTTACCTTTTTGTAAGAAATTGATTTCATTTTTTCCCTTCAGAGCTACGCCACTCCCTCTGCCTACCTGCCTGCCCTTTTGATACACTGTGTATCCTTGGATACACAGTGTATCAATGTGTATCCTTGGATACAGTATATCAATGTGTATCCTAAGACTAAAGCAATCAATGGAAAACTCACCAATTGCTAGACCATAACCAGCATACATCACAAAGCATTGCAGATTTATGGATTATTGGGATCTTTTCTGGGGAAGGTATAACTGTACAACAGGAACAGTTACACCTGAACTCAAAGAGGACCAATATCCTTGTAGGTAGGTTTGCAAGAGCAGTTGGGGAGAGTTTAAACTGGTTTGGCAGGGGTGATGGAAATGGGAACCATAGAGATACGTCAGAGGATGGGACAGCTGTTATAAAGGTAGTTGCACCAGGTGGAGAGACTGTGAGAAAGGAAAGGCGGTGGAAAGGGTGTAATTGCAGTCAGTTGCATGGGTTGAAATGCATCTATTTTAATGCAAGAAGTTTAGGAAAAAAGATGATGAACTTAGAACTTGGATCAGTATATGGAACTATTAAGTTGTGGCCACTGCCAAGACTGGGCTGTCACCAAGACAGGAATGACAGCTGGATGATCTAGGGTTTAGATGTTTTAAAAGAGACACGGAGGAGTAAATGGTATTGCTGATCAGGGATAATAGCACATCTACAGATAGGGAGCACGTCATAAAGGGATCTGAGTCAGCATGATGGAAATAAGGAACAGGAAGGATGCAGTCACTCAATTGCGAGTACTCCATACACCTCAATAGCAACCGAGGAACAGATCAAGAGGCAGATTTGGAAAGATGCAAAAACAACAGGGTTGTTTTCATGGAGACTTCAACTACCCTAATATTGACTGGCACCTCCATATGTAAACAGTGTAGATAGGGCAAAATTTGTTAGGTATGTCCAGGAAGAATTAGGTATGACTAATTCTGACTAGAGGAGAGGCCATTGTGGATCTGACACTAGGCAATGAACCTGGTCAGGTGACAGATCTCTTGGCAGGTAAGCGCTTCAGAGACAGCAACCTCAACTCCCTGACCTTTACCATAATCCTAGACGGTGTGAGGAGCAGACAGTATGGGAAAGTATTTAATTGTGGGAGGGCTAATTATGATGCTATTAGGCAGGAACTTGGGTGTGTAAATTGGGAATGGATTTACTGAGGGAAATGCATAACAGAAATATGAAGGTTGATTAGGGAGCACGCATGGGGTTCTGGATACGTTTGCCCCATTGCAGCAGGGGAAGTTTCACGGGATGAAGGAAACATGGCTGTCAAGAGATGTGGAACATCTAGTCAAGAGGAAGAAAGAAAATTACTTAAGATTTAGGAAACAAAAATCAGACGAGAGTTACAAGGTAGCTAGGAAGAAGATTAAGAATGGACTTAGGAAAGTGACAAGAGCACATGAGAAGGCCTTGGAAAGTAGATTAGGGAAGGCTTCAAGGCATTCTACACATATGTGAAGAACAGGAGAATGACTAGAGGCAAGGGCAGGGCCAATCAGGTATAAAAGAGGAAACATGTGGCTGGAGTTGAAAGAGATAGGAGAAGAGATTTGCTTCAGTGTTCAACAGTGAGAGAGATCCTGACAAACATGAAGTCAGCGTAGAACAGGTTGGTATGTTGGAACATGGTGACATTAAGAAAGAATTTGCTGGAACTTTGGAAAAACATTAGAATAGATAAGTTCCTAGGGGCGAACAGGATATTCCCAAGATTTCTATGGGAAGTGTGGGAAGAGATTACTGTGTTTTTGACAATAAACTTTGCGTCCTCACTGATCGCATGAGTAGTGCCAGATGATTGGAGGGTGGAAAATGTTATTCCTTTGTTCTATAAAGGAAATAGGGATAACCCTGGGAATTACAGACTAGAGACTCTTACATCAGTGGTGCACAAACTATTGGAGAGTATTCTTAGAGACAGGATTCATAAGCATTTGGCGATGTATAGTCTGATTAGGAATAGTCACCATAGCTTTGTGAGGGGCAGGTTGTGCTTTATGACCCTGACCAAATTCTCTGAGAAAGTCCCATGATTATCCCATTCAGAAAGTCAGGAGGCATGGGATCCAGAGAAACTTGGCTGTGCATATTCTGAGCTGGCCTGCCCACAGAAGCAGAGAGTGGTAGCAGATGGAGTTTATTCTACCTGGAGGTCAGTGCCCAGTGTTGTTCAACAGGAATCTATTCTGGGGAACCTGCTTGTTGCAGTTTTTATAAATGGCTTGGATCAGGAATTGGAAGGGCGGTTTAGTAAGTTTGCAGATGACACAAAGGTTGTAAAGTACTGCCAGGTGTAGTAGTAGAAGCAGAAATATAATTACATTAAAGGGACTCTTAGATAGGCACATGGATAAAAGATAAATGGAAGGCCATGTGGGAGGAAAAAGTTAAATTGATCTTATAGTAATAATAATAATAATAGGCATCTGTTAGTCTCGAGAGACCATGGATTTGCACCTTGGAAAGCTTCCAGGATGCAGGCCTGGGCAAGGTTGTATGGCAGTTGTCCATGGCAACCGGCAGTTGTCCATGCTGCAAGTGTCCCCTCTCCATGCCACCGATGTTGTCCAAGGGAAGGGCAAGGGCCGATACAGTTTGGCACCAGTGTCGTCGCAGAGCAATGTGCGGTTAAATGCCTTGCTCAAGGACACAACACGCTGCCTTAGCTGAGGCTCGAACTAGCAACCTTCAGATCACTAGACCAACACCTTAACCACTTGGGTGCCAACACGGATCTTAGAGTAGCTTAAAGGGTCAGCACAACATCATGGGCTGAAGGGCCTGTACTGTAACATTCTGTTCAATGTACTATGTTCAAAGCATTTCCATCAGCTACAAGGCCCAAGTCAGAAGAGTGATGGAATACTCTGCATTTGCATAGATGATTGCAGCTAGAATAATATTCAGTACAATTCAGGACAAAGCAACGCACTTGAATAGAACTACTCTCTCCAATAAGCCTCCACTCACAGCCCACTGTCGCTGCATTGTCTCACAAGATATGCAGAAATAACTTGCCATGAATTCTTCCACAATGCAAGGGTGGAAGAGTGGACAATGAATATATGAGTTGCATTATATGGCAGATTGCACCATTGTAAGAGGTGTCAATATACACTAGTCTAAAAGTGAAATTTCAGTGCAATAGCCTTATCTGTGAGTACAGTTCTGCCATTATGTGAGGTTTTAGTATACCACAGTCAGTCAGTGAGGCATCAAATCATTAATTAGTAAATATCTTACTCACAGCTAATGATATCCACATTACTCTCTGTGCATTAAATGCATAGGTCTGATTATATAAATAACGTTATGTCCATTTACAATATATTACTAAGTAATATTAAAATAAAACTGAAAGAATATTGTATGTATTCATTCTTAATGATATATATGCATTCCTGCACAAAGTGGATTTGATGTCATATATTTTAGATACCACTGTATTAATGTCTTTCGGTGTTTGAGGATTCGGCGGTTAATGTGTAAGTTTACTATTACTGTTGTGTGATATACTAGGTTGTGTCAGTGTGCATTCTTTCATTGTAAGAGGTGCATGTTGCTCTCCTATTGTAGGCAGTTAGTTTATTGCAATTAATATGTGACTTATGAGCGTGTAACCATCATTGTATGAGGAATGAATGTATTAATCAGTCCTAGTTTAATATTCCCATTATGCAAGGATTCCATTTATTACTGTACTTAGGGTGTCAATACATTAATGTCCGTCCATTGTATGAGCTATCTCTATGTTGCCATCATTGTCTGAGCTTTCAGTATCTTACTGCATGACTTGACATGTCATTATTTTGCCAACAGTGGGCCAGATGATAAACTTATCCAACATTACCATCGGTATTGGGGGTATCAATATATTATATTAGTATCTCAGGATACAGTACATACTGTTGATATGTAAGTTATATGAATACATCATTGTTTGCATTTGTGATATCAGCATATCACAATGTATCACAATCACAGTATGTCAGCTTACATACTGCATTCGGTTTAGCCTGTTTTGATTGTGTATAATAATGGTGATGTGCATTTGAGGAAACATATTACCACTAATATTTCTGGTTTCTTGCTGTAACTTTGTAAGCTGTCAGCATATTATTTACATTCTGTAAGCTATCCATATTTTTCTGTCCGATTATATCCTGTCACAATACTACTACCAGTGTTTGAGATATTAATTTATTATTACTACTGCGTAACATATCTGACTTTGTCAGTACATGAGAATTCAATAAATTATCATAAGTCAGAGGGGAATCAATATATTGCTCTTGGTGTACAAGCTTTAAGTATACAGTATAATGTGTAAATGTCTAGTACTAAAACTGCCTATTTGAGACAAGTTTCACCGTATCACAATAAATATGTTAAATAATATATTAAATGATATATTAGATTCAGTAAATAAGGTCAAATATATCACCATTACTGTTGATTTATTATGTCAGCAAATGAGCTGTTATTACAGGTCAGTGAAAGCATTTAATGTCAATACCTGTCTGCATTTGAGGTCTCAATACCTGAAGAGTTATTTATTACTAGCAGTTTGAGAGGTATCAATATATCATTGCAACCTGTGGACTGTCAATCTATTCCCACTGTTGTCCGTAAAGAGTTTGTACGTCCTCCCCGTGACCACGTAGGTTTCCTTCGGGTGCTCCGGTTTCCTCCCACAGTCCAAAGATGTACCGACTGGTAGGTTAATTGGTCATTGTAACAACTGTCCGGTGATTAGGCTAGGGTTGCTGGGTTGCATGTCTCAAAGAGCCACGCCATATCTTAACAAATAAATAAATAAAATTATTGCAGCATGCAAGATGTCATTGTGCTATTGATACTAGTTTGTGTCATTTTGCTACTGCCACTGTTTTAATATCAATATGACAGTCCAGATCAGGACACTCTTTAGCCAAATATTCTAGGGAGAACGTCCGGCATGGGTCAGTCCAGTCGTGACCCCTGTATCTCCACTATGCAGCAATCAGTTGCACGTACAGAGGTCAACTGATCTCTGGATTCAGAATTGAATCTGTTCAATAATGCTGAGTCAACAGGTCAGTTACACCCCATAGTTATACACCAGTATGTGTAACGCGATCCCATTTGTTTGAATAGAATGACTGATCGAGATGGAAAAGTGATTTTTATTTTAATTATGACAAATCCCATAAATTAATTTTTCAATTACATGTGTTTTCACAGAATTATATTAGATTTTACTTTTTTAATCTATTCCATAAATTATTTAAATCTATTTCAGTTCTTTAAAATGTTTTTGATTAGCATGATCTGTCCATTATTGTTAAGGGTACAAATTGACAGCCTATTACCATAAAATAAAATAGCAGTGTATTACAATCAGTATCAACTTCGTACTGTTAGTGGTGTTGGTGCATTAGTCAGTAAACGGATTACTCTGAATGTATTTGGTGTAGATATATTGTCATTTTTTGAGGGACATGTGATTTTTTGTTATTGTGTGAAGTACTAAGTTATTACTGACAGTGTAGGGAGCCAATTTATTGCCATTGATGGGTGTTAAGTATTCATGAATGGATTTGTGCAGAATGACTCAGTCTTGGCTGGGTCAGTACCCATTTTATAACCTCATTGGAAGAGCAGAACACCGCACTGCTGTTTAATTAACCCCAGCTCAATTAACAATAGCTTTTAGGGGTGAAATTTGCACTGTTAAGCGATGCATTCATTCATCACTCTGAATGGCCTATTGATACGCCACGAAGGAGAATTGTTTGTTTTTACTTCTTATCCAGTAATCAAATCATAAGAATTACTTCAGTTACGTTGTACCTTATCTACTATACTCAAGGGCATATAAGAATAACTTATGTAATTTGACCTAATACTCTGCCCCAATTGGATCACAGAGCTACTTTGTAAGAATGGTAATAATACTTAGTTAAAGTAGGTACCCAAACTGTAGCTCTATTAATTTTAATGTGTTACCTGTATGTGTCAATGGAATAGAAATACTCTTGCGAAATTATAAAGATTCTATGATTTCTTGTTCAACAGAAGTCAAACGTGTTGGGTTTTGTTTGAAATCTCAGTGATTTTCAAAAAGATTTACTACTGTGCTGTAATTAGGTGTTGTCATCGTAGAAGCCTCTAAAATAGTTGAATCAGATTTAGCATAGGCAATTCTTAAAGTGGAAACTAACGTGAGTAGATGTATGACTCCTCAGCTGCATTAATGCACAATATGCTCCTGATGAACGGCCAATTCTTGCTACAGTCTGGACTGTGGACAGTTGAGTCAATAGGAACTGAGTGAAGAATGCACTGGAAAAAGATAATATTCACTTTCCTTATGACTTTGTGTGGATTTGAGAAATCAGACAAAGGCTTGTCACTATTTTTGATTGGAATTACTCCAAAATATCTAGTACTTATCAATTCTCTCAGGAAAGGGGTAGAATGCATAGATACAGAGGAATTCTTCGCTGCATTGTCAAACAACAAATTCTCACTCTCCTCCTTCACTATTATCATGTCCATGAATATATAACCAAAGTGGACAAAAAAATGACCAGCCAATCATTTTAGTCGATCTCGTAAAACAGAGTACACACAAACCATACTCACCTGGAGCCATATAATATCCTGGATTAGTAACAACAAGCTAAATCAGAGAGGAAATTTCCTAACCATCTTATAACCAATCCAAGCTAATCCTAATTCTGAAGGCACAATAACACTTCAATCATCTGTATGTGGTAGCCATGCCCCAAAGGGGAGTAGAGTTTTGTGGCACTCAAAAGAATACAGGGAAATCAGTCATCACTGCCCAAACCAACAATCTAATTCATTAGTTTATGATTTCCTGAGAAAGAATCAATTACTATCTGACCTAACACAGTTGTTGCATACTTTTCTGGTTCCGTTTATAGTATTTAATTGAAATATTAATTCCACATGAACAGACTGTAGTGCCCACATTATTTAATGAACCTTGATCAAATTATCTTTGATTCCACTCTCCTAGAAGCTCTTTAAGCCAATACAGGTAGTTGAGGTGTTGAAAACTCTGTTGTAGCCCATATCTTTCCCCCTTCCAAAGCATCAAATATAGAGAACCTCTCCTTTTATTTCTGTTAATATGTGTTATAAATGGAAAAAACAAAATTGTTCTCCGTAAAAATTGCAAACCAAAGAAAAAGATCAAGCACAGATGAGTCATTTAGCCACACAGATTCATGAGCATTCCTGTCATAATCTCCATGTAGAGTTCACAGTTTCAGCCTCATTAGGAAGTGAGTCAACACTTAAAGGACTTTTCTCATGGCATCCACAACACAGTAGTAGAAAATATTGTCCTGGAGATGAGGAGACAACTATGGGAGGAGATGATATTGTGATTCCCAGTTGGCCTGGGATTGAGTTACGTGTTATGAATTGCTCCATGCCTTTGTGAAGTGTAGGCTTGCCACCATGCCAGTTGCTGCCTGAAACTTACAATAAAGGTTACAGTTAGAGAAGGGAGCTCCAATGAATTATCTACATAAACCAGCCTTTGAACAGTGAGGCTTGAGAATGCTATGTCATTTCAAAGGGACCCTTTAATTCCAAAGTTTAGCAGGACCCTTTAACAGGCTCCGGGACAGCTTCTTCCACCAGACCATCAGACTGATTAATTCACAATGACACAATTGTATTTCTATGTTATATTGACTGTTCTGTTACATATCTTACCGTATTATTACAAATACTATTCTATTTGCTATAGTATTTATTACAAATTACTAATCTGCACATTGCACATTTAGATGGAGACGTAACGTAAAGACTTTTACACCTCATGTAAGTGAAGGATGTGAGAAATAAAGTCAATTCAATTCAATAGTTATCAGGCAACACACACAAAATGCTAGTGGAACGCAGCAGGCCAGGCAGCATCTATAGGAAGAAGTACAGTTGACGTTTCGGGCCGGGTCAAGGGTCTCGGCCTGAAACAGCGACTGTACTTCTTCCTATAAATGCTGCCTGGCCTGCTGCGTTCCACCAACATTTTGTGTGTGTTGCTTGAATTTCCAGCATCTGCAGATTTCCTTATGTTTGCATCAATAATTATCATCTTGTTTTGAAACCCTCGGTGATGTGCTTATACCTTCTTTGTGAGGTAACAATGAAGGTCATAGGTTTCCCCCAAAAGATATGCTGAGCGGGCTTTGACATTATTAGCTGCGAAACTCACATCAGGCAAACATCATCCCTACAAAGCTGAATTACACCAACAATTGTCCATTCTGGTTTTCTTTCCATCATTATCAAGCTAGAAATGGTTACTTGAACAACCTAAAATGGATAGATGGGTTGTGCTTCTAAGTATCAGTATTTTCCATATAAAGAGAGAAAACCTTCACACAGGATCCTGGAATTTGCAGTAAACAATGATTAGACCACAAGAACTGCTAACCCATGCTCAGTGGGAGTTTAAGGGGAGATACCCCATCTTTTGCGGAGAGATCCCGGTTGGGTGCACTCAGAATAAACAAAAGAAGTGATTGAAGCATTGACTGCTAGCTAAACCAGGTCTCCTGATCATCCACCAGAGGAATCAAGTGTTGAAGCACAAATGTGGGAAAAAACCTTGAAGAGCTGGTGTCAACGTCAGGCCTTTCAAACAAATACCAAAGCTGATTTAGGAAATTCGGGCAAAAATACAGGGAGCTATTGTCATTTCTCACTGAATCTGAGCCACTATCTTAACTGAGACTGCCTTCTCTATCAGTAAATGCAAGGCCAACAATTATTGCCAGTCTGCCTTATCCCCAAAGAGATGACATGACCTTGAACCTGTGATGACTAGTTGGTGGAGTTCCTCCCATGGTGTTATTTGATGATTAATTCACAATCTTCAACTCAAGAAGAAATTGGTGGTATGTGTCCAAGTCGGGCTAGTGTGAAATTTAGAGGGAAATTGCTTGCAAATTGCATCCTCAAGTGCCAGCTAGTTAGTAGAGGTCATCATTTTGGTGGGAGTTGTCAAATAAGATTTTCATAGTTGCCATGGTGTGTTTTGCAGTTTTGGGACAGTTCTGCAACCACAGTGGATGTGGCCAATAGTAAATGGAGTGATTAAGTGATGGATTGAATGTCAGGCATGCAGGTTGCTTTATTCTTGATGACATCACCCTTCTTGCATCTTGTTGGAGCTGCACTCAACTAAACGATGAAGAGAGTATTACATCACACATCTCTCTTGTGCCTTGCTGTTGATTGACAGGCAATTAGTAGTCTGGAGCTAGGTGAAATGCTAAACTTTTTAACTGCTCTTGCAACCATAGTATCTATGTGGCTAGCCTTTTTTAATTTCTGATCAATAGCGGCTCCCAGGATATTGATTGCAAGGAGCTTGGCGATAATAATACACCGTATCACTCTCTCTTGTTGGAGATGGTCATTGTCTGCATTTACCAGCCTGTGTTTGTCTGGATACTTGCTACTTGTATTCATGAGCTGCCTTAATACCTTAAGTATTGTGAATATAAATGGACAAGTATCAACAAGCATTGTCACTTCTACCATAGAGGGAAGGTCTATGATGAAGGAGTTACGAATGAGTGGACATAATACAATGTCCTGAGGAATCCTTACAACGATTTCCTGGACAAAGATTAACCTTCAACAACATCTTGTTATAGGTATGTCTCTAGACAGCACATGTTTTTCCCTAATAATTTCAGTTTTATCAAGGATCCTTGATGTCACATTCATTAAAAATATCAAAGGCAGTATCTCTCATCTTGCCTCTGCAAGGCATTTATTTTCTCCATGTTTCTGATTAGTTTACTTATGGGGCTATCTGCATTTGTGATATTTTTATAGGCAGACCATGACTTGGCAGGTTTCCACATTATCAGGTGGATGTCTGTATTGTAAATGTATTGGAACAATCTAGCTGGAGATGTAGGTAGTTATTGCTATATCCAGTCAAATTAACCAGTTATAGGTATCATAGGCAGAGAAGCAAGTTGGCTTAAAATTCGTTTCTGTGATGGATATCTCAGATGGACCCTTGTCCTTGACAGATCTTCCTGAAAGTGATTACAGATACTTCAGCCACATACAGCAAATACAGATCTCTACCAGGTATGAAGAAGAGGCCTTTGTTAACTATTTAATCATCCACATGACTGGATCTGACCTTTTTGACTATGTGGTTGCATAGCTACATATGTTGTATCTCCATTCTTCTGCGTATTGTATAAACAGTATAGTTCTGCGCCATACCTCATCTTTCAATATGTCTGATGTCAATTCTGGCAAGTCTTTCTGCACATGTTGAACCAGTGTTCATGCCTCCAACTTAATCATAGGGGAAGAGTGAATGATATGCCACACCATAAGTTACCAATTGTGTTGAATTGGGATTGTGGTGGAGAAGTCTAGAATATAGGAGGAAAGGTTTGGTTCAGTGAGCACAACTATGTCAAGCTATTGGTTAGCTAGTCTGGTGGTCATCTCACCAAATTTAGATATCAACCCATATCCCTCCATTCATGAAGAGACCAGTGAAAAGTAAGTTAGGTTGGGAATATCTTTTCCATGCCTGATTCCAGAGGCACCATTAACACTGAATTCTCTATGCAATTAAATTTTTAACAGTATTGGAGCAGCTTGATATACCCAACTGGCTTGCTGGGCTTTTTCAGAGGGCAGTCAGGAGTCACCCACACTGTTGTGTGACTGGATAAGGTTTTCATAACCAGCTCAGAGTGGATGTCCAATGATGACAGGAATAGGGGATTTCAAGAAGGAATTATTTTTCTAAACTTTGGAACTCAGTTTGATGTATCATGTGGTGGAATCTTACTGTTCCTGTACTTCCTTTTGTTCCTTACTTGGGAGTGTTTGATGGCAAGGTTTAGAGGAAGTCTTAAATACACATGGAACTGCATGCAGTGGGTAGACAGGATGAATTATGTTTAATACTTCTCTACTTTGTCTTTTCCAGTTACCTAAAGAGTACTTTACTTTATCTGTGATAACTGTTCCACCCCTCACATTGAGGAGGGGCTGGATTGCTCCAAACATAGATCAAAAATTCCAAGGGAAAGAAGCTGAAGATTCAAGAATACTTAATGCCATTTCCTGTACACAAGTGTAAAGGAGAACAACATCATTGTTACTCCTGATTTGATGCAGCACCAAAAGGCAAAGGACACAATAATATATTTTTTAAAAACACTCTAATTATAAATACACATAATAGCTTATATACATAGATTGACTGAATGCCCATAAAGTGATTCTAGGCTGTACATAACGAAATGGTAAAGTAGTGGTGGGTTAGTGGGTGCAGGTGTTGATCAGCCATACTGCCTGGGGTAAGTATGGTTTTTGAGTCTGGTGATCTTGGCATGGATGCTACCTAGCCTTCTCCTTGATGGGAGTGGGACCAACAGTCCATGAACAGCGTGGGTGGGATCCTTCATGATGTTACTGGCCTTTTGCTGGCACCTTTCTGTATATATGTCCTCGATGGTGGGTAGGCTGGTGCCGATAATGCATTGGGCAGTTTTGACCACCTGTGGCAGAGCCTTCCTGTCTGCCACAGGAGAGTTTCCAAACAAGCAGTGATGTAGCTTGTTAGGATGCTCTCTACTGCATATCTGTTGAATGACATGAGTATGGATGTGTAAGGTCCAGCTCGCTTCAGCCCCCTCAGAAAGCAGAGGTGTTGGTGAGCTTTCTTGACTGTGTAGGATCTGTTCTGGGACCATGAGAGGTTGGATGTGATGAGTAGTCCCAGGAGTTTGAAATTGCTCACAGTTCCCACGGCTGTGGTGCCAACGTTAAGAAGGGTGTGAGTGGTGCGAGTTCTCCTGAAATCGATAACCATCCCTTTTGCCTTGTTGACATTAAGGTTATTTGCCTGGCACCTCAGCTCTTCCAGTTTCTCTCTGTAGGGCATCTCGTAGTTGGTGATGAGCCCCACCACTGTCGTGTCATTGGCAAACCTGACGATGTGGTTTTTCAGGCCGAGCAGTCATGCGTGAGCAGAGTGAACAGCTGTGGGCTCAGCACACAGCACTGGGGGGCATCTGTGCTGAAGAAGATGAAAATCTATCCTATCCACCTGAAACAGAGTACTTGACACTGACTCTAGGTGACTTATTTTATGAAGTCCCATTTTGAATTAGAAACTGAAAATTCATGAAAGAAAATTCATTGAATGCTGAATACACCCTGAAGAGCTTGGCATAATCCCTCTACACACATGCTTGGTTCACACACAAACTCCCCCACATGGCAATCTTGAAAAGGAGAGGAGGGGGGCAAATTCTGTGAAGCAGGCAATTATTATTACGTAAGTAATTGGATGTTACTTATATCCCAGAACTAAAACAGCACCTAACTACTGTACAATCACATTAGCAAGCAATAGATTTGATTTTAAAATGCTGCAGCAACAGCATGAAATCAGATGGCTGATAGACAATGCCCTAACATAATTCATAGGCTGGATTTTGCTGAAAAATATATGTTTGACATAATGTTCATTTTATGTCATTCCATGTTTTTCCTTGGGCTCTTTTCTCTCTTTAAGAAAGAAGTCAATGACAAATTTATGTAGGATAAATGGAGAGAAATTATCCCCATGAACAGATGAGTCAAGGGATACAAATTTTAGTAATGGCAAAAAAAATTATGTGTGGGGTTGTGAAGAAAGCTTTCAGGAAAGGAGTATAATCTGAAACTTGTCTCTTGCTAGAGTATGGGAACAATCAATTAGTAAAAAACTAAATTGCCACGAGGGAAAATAACTCATAACAGCACTGAAAAGAGCAGAAAAATTCTACTGACTAAATTATAGAGGGTAAAGAGCTGTAATCAATCTGATGGGCCAAATATCCTCCGCTTGTTCCATGACACTGTTTTGCTATGATTCTATGATACTATCCCAGGATTTATGCTTCTGTAATCACCAGAACACATTTCTTATGCGTGTTTAAATGTGTGAATGAAAAATCATGAGCTGGCAAGCTGCAAGCTGACAGCCCCATCCATTGTACCAGTTTCTGATCCCGCAGGTAAATGCATGTATCCTACAACTAATGATGGGGTTAAATTCAGAGAAAAAAAAATGCATAAAAATTGGTTTGTGTTTCAAAGTTAAAGAATTTTAATTAAAAGCACCAAAAATACAACAATATAAATTTTGAGTCCACTTTGGACACAAAATTCAGTGCCTTTATATTTTACATTATGAAATTTTGTGTCGTATTTTTATTTAATTAAGGCAAAGGAAGAAAAGTGGAACTTTCTTTGGAATGGTATCACTGTCAAACATCTCCAGTTCAGATATAGAATAATCAGATGAAGACTAGTTTCCTTGACACTGATAGCACAAAATGCCCCAAAATCTAAGAAAGCATTAGAGAACAATTAAGTGACAATTCTCACTTCCTTAATTGTGAATTCTCTAGTTCAGAATCACTGTGAAGTCGTGAATAGTAAGATCCTTAAGGTATGGAGAATATTAGAATATATTAGGAGCGTATATTTTTATATACATCATCTCACTTCATTATTGACTCAATGAATGAATAGACTATTCTAGATGTAAATCTGCACAATAGGAGAGAGTTATTAATTATAAGAGGTCTTTAGAGAATACTGATCGTAACATGATGGAATTTTATGTCAAAATGGAAAATAATTTAATTTAATCTGAATACAGGGACTTGAGATTCAAGATTCAAGATTCTTTAATGTCATGTCCAATATACAAGTGTAAAGGAAATTGAAATACTTGTTACTCTGGATCGATGCAGCCAAAAAAAACAACAAAAATAAGATAAAGAACACAATAATAAACAAACCATAATAAATATAAATACATAAAATAGCTTATATACAGTGTCTATAAAAAGTATTCACCCCCCTTGTAAGTTTTCAATTTTAATTGTTTTACAACATTGAATCACATTGGATTTAATTTGGCTTTTTTGTCACTGATCAACAGAAAAAGACTCTTTTTTGACAAGGTGAAAACAGATCTCTACAAAGTGGTCTAAATTAATTACAAATATAAAACACAAAATAATTGATTGTATGAGTATTCTCCTCCTTCAAATCAGTATTTAATAGATGCACCTTTGGCAGCAATTACAGCCTTGAGTCTGTGTGGATAGGTCTCAGTCTGCTTTGCATATCTGGACACTGCAAGTTTTCCCCATCCTTCCTTACAAAACTGCTCAAATTCTGTCAGATTGCAAGGGGATCATGAATGAACAGCCCTTTTCAAGTCCAGCCACGAATTCTCAATTGGATTGAGGTCTGGACTCGGACTCCAAGACATTAACTTTGTTATTTTTAAGCCACTCCTGTATAGCTTTGGCTTTATACTTGGGGTCATTGTCTTGCTGGAAAACAAATCTTCTCTGAAGTCACAGTTCTCTTTGCAGACTGCATCAGGTTTTCCTCCAGAGTTTCTCTGTATTTTTCTGCATTCATTTTACAAGCCTGTTGCAATGCCTGTTGCAGAGCCTGCTGCAGTGAAGCATCCCACAGCATGATGCAGCCACCACCATGCTTCAGGGTAGGGTTTGTTTGTTTTTAATGATGTTGATGTTTCATGTTGAGTTTTTTTTAACAGTGGTTTTCTCTACGCCACTCTCCCATGAAGCTGTGACTGGCGAATCATCCGGGCAACTGTTGTTCTATGCACAGTCTCTCCCATCTCAGCCACTGAAGCTTGTAACTCCTCCAGAGTTGTCATAGGTGTCTTGATGACCTCCCTCACTAGTGTCATTCTTGCAAGGTCATTCAGTTTTTGAGGATGGCCTACTCAAGTCTGATTTTTAGCTGTGCCATATTCTTTCATGGCAGTGCCGTGATTGACTTAACTGTACTCCAAGGGATATTCAATGGCTGGGAAATGTTCTTGTATCCATCTCCTGATCTGTGCGTTTCAATAACCTTTTGGCAGAGTTGCCTGGAGTGTTCCTTTGTCTTCATGGTGTAGTTTTTGCCAGAATACTGACTCACCAGCAGTAAACCTTCCAGGTACCTGTGTATTTTTACTACAATCAATTGAAGCACCTTGACTGCACTCAGGTCTCCAAAAACAGATCTCCATTTAACTAATTATGTGACTTCTGAAACCAATTGGCTGAACAGTGATGATTTGGTGTGTCAAATTAAAGGTGGTGAATACTTATGCAATCAATCACTTTGCGTTTTATATTTGTAATTAATTTAGATCACTTTGTAGAGATTTGTTTACACTTTGACACAAAAGAGTCTTTTTCTGTTGATCAGTGTCAAAAAAAAGCCAAATTAAATCCACTTTGATTCAATGGTGTAAAACAATAAAACACAAAAACTTCCAATGGGAGTGAGTACTTTTTATAGGCACTATACATACTATAGATTGATTGTACGTCCATAAGGTGATGCTAGGCATAGGAGTGTCTGTACATAAGGTGACTGACAGGAAATAATAAAGTAGTGCTAGTGGGGTGTGTCAAGGATAGGGTTAATGGATAGAAAAAGCAGCAATAGGTCATGGTATATAGGAGCAATGTATTAAAAGGTATACAAGTAATGGCTAACTATTATTAAATTAATATATAGCTTTCAAGCAAGATTTATATCCCTTCAAGACATAAAAACTCAGTAAGGAAGGTGATCACATCCAATGAGGTATTGTTAGAGCAAGAGAAAATCATTGTCAAAAAGTGCAGTAAACCTGACAACAGGGAAATTAATCAGATTAATATCATATTTTCTTTAAAATTTGCTGTTTTTATGAAGCTTGATGGAATAGATTTGAGGATGATTTTTTCCGATGACTGAACTGTCTAGGACCAGGGATTATAGTCTCAAAATAAGATATTGGCTATTTAGGACTGAGGTGAAAAGAAAATTCTTCAGTGTGGACTCTCTACACTAGAGTGCTATTGTCAGTGACATAGATTGTTCAATACATAGATGGATTGATTGAATTCATGGATATTAAAGGAAATAGGGTTAGTGTAGGAATGTAGCACTGTAGTAAAATATAAGGCATGATTTTACTGAATAATGAATGAGCATGAGAGGTTCAATTGACCTAGATATGTAGACATAGATAGAAGTTTGTTTAAAATGACAATTAGAAAGAAATCTACTGATATACCCATTACACAATCTAAAAGTGAGCTAAAATGTGATATTTAACATCACCATCATAATATTAAGATATTCAATGTAAAATTAATAATCATTTGAAAAATGGAGACAAGTTGGCAATGGTGTGTGAGAGACAAAGGAAAATAGTTTGAAGATAAGGGGACAGCTATCTAAAGTGGAAGTGCAGAAATTTCTTTTCATTGAGGATAACAAATCTCTGGAATTTCCTGCTCCAGTAGGATGGGGAGTCTCGGTCATTAGAAGTATTTAAGATGGAGGTAGATGGTTTTATGAAAGATTAAGGGAATTGGTGTTTTGGGGAACTGGCATGAAGGAGGAGTTGAAGCCATAAGAACATCAAATGATGGGGCAAGTTCAAAGGGTGAGGGGGCCTAATACTGCTTCTAATTGTTTCAGTTCTTGTGTTCTGGAAATACTTCACCTTGGTTTCAAGAAAGGAAGTGAATATTAGGATTGTAAAATCAGTAGAAGGTGTTTATGTCCATTCATTTTAATTCAAGAGATGAGAATTAATAAATTGTTCAAATTTATGGTTGACAAACCACTAGAATGAAATGGTTAAAATTCTAGATTCAGATTGGAAAGGGTTATTAATTATAAGAGAAGCCTTTAGAGAACACTGATCGTAACATGATGGAATTTTATGTCAAAATGGAAAATGATTTAGTTTAATCTGAATCCAGGGACTTAAGATTCAAGATTCAAGATTGTTTAATGTCATTTCCAGTACACAAGTGTAAAGGAAATTGAAATTCTTGTTACTCTGGATCCAATGCAACAAAAAAACAACAAAAATAAAGATACACAGCACAACAATAGACAAAATATAAATACATAAAATAACTTATTACATACTTTAGATTGATTGTATGCCCATAAAATGACACTAGGCCCCGGAGTGTCTGTAGAAATGATAACGTAGTGGTGGTGCAGGGTGTGGAGGGTTGGGTTAATGAATGGAGAAAGCAAACGAGGGAGCAGCAATAGGCCTTGGTATAGAGGAACAATATATTAACTATCTATACTTAACTACTAAAATGAAGTGGTTATAATTCTGGATTCAGATTGATATGGTGAAGAATACTACCAGTGCAGAAAGACATGAGGAAATCTGTAAAATTTGTTATAAATCTAATATCGAACTGAAAGACCTAAAGAGGAAAAACATGAAGAAAGTGTTATAATAATTTATCATTATTGAGATGTTGATCTAGCAAATAACAGGATAAATAAATATTCCAATATATTTACTGAAGTATAACTTTGGTAGGAGACAAAAAGGTGGCAAAATTTCAATTTTGTTCAAAAAATGAGCAAGGGAATTACAGGTGCATTAAGCTTCAGTCTGTAATGTAGGTAAAATAAAATAACTGGGATTAGTCCCTGTATTTTTTCTAAAAGGAAGTCATTCTTAATGTATTTGAAATCTGCTGAAATCACCCAAGAAAACAAAAACAGAAAATTCACAGAATGTAATTTTGTAGAGATGCTCTAAAATAAGTCATATGGGAGGTGCATGGCAAAGAGAAATGCATGTGAAATTAAGATGAATATTGCTAAATAGGTAGTTAGAAAGAGATGAAGAAGTGAGGTACTTCTCAGTCTAGTGAATGATGAGTTGTGCCTTACAAGAGCTTAAACTGGGATTGTCAATATATTGTCAATATACCTTCAGCTTCATTATATTTTTCTATCAATTTTCCCATTATTAATGTCTATTTATAATGGAAACTGCCTGTGTAAACTACTTCACTTACCTACAAAACACAAAATAATTTCTGTTGAGTTTGTTGAAGTAAAAGGGATTTTTTTTTTGCAGTAGCAGCTATAGAATTGGGAAATGCAAAACTGAGGCACTATAGCGTATAAATCATAATGAAATCAGAGAGTGAACATATCAATAAAAATAATATGTATCCTTTTAAAATGGAGTCTGAGTTGCATTTGCATGTCTTGGTCAGAAATTTCTTAATGTCTCATGTCACCTCAACAATACAGATGACCTTGACTACCTGGGTGCAAAAAAAGTGAAAAATTGATTCATTCCCTCTTTAATTTGGGGGCTCATGATGAGGGAGGTGTAAGCAGCAAAATTTGAGGGTATCCCAGACTGCAATAAGGATTACAGTCTTAAAGAATGGCAATTGCACCACAAATACAGTTCAATGGAGAAAATAAAATGTGAGTTTATTTTGGAAGCAAAATACAGGCATCATAAATTATATAGGATTAAAGGCTCAATAAAGTAGCTCATGACTGTCACAGCTCCCATAATTTGGGTTCAGCTTGATCTCACGTGCAGTCTGTGACAGAAAGGCTTTCATCTAGATGTTTTGGTTTCCTCCCACGTTCATGGTGGGTTGGTAGGTTAGCTGGCCACTGTGAATTACCTGATGTGCGTCGATGAGTGGTAGAAACGTTGATGGGAATGTGGGGAAAATAAAATTCAATTAGAGGAGGGCTGGTGAAAATTAGTTCTTGTTGGTCAGTGCAGACTTTGCTGGGTTGAAGAGCCAGATTCCTTGCTAAATCTACAGCTTTGTGGTGGTGCAAAGAAAAAGCACCATAAGAAATCAAAACAGATATTGTTACTTGATAATCTGAACCTTGACTGTGCAACAAAATGACATCAATTTGAATTTGCAGAGAGTTTAAGTATTTTGTTATATTGTGTGCATTTTTGGCAGCTTATTGCATGGAGAATAGAAGCTCAGTGTAAGTAAGCTATATGTGCTCAAGGGAATAATGTCATGAAGGATGATAGCTTCAGAGTCTGAAGTTGCTACCCACAAAATTTTGAGGACCTTTTGGTTTCTCTTACAGTGGTTTAAGAAGTGGTTCATCTCCAATATCTCAAGAGAAATTAAGGATGCTGAGAAATGTTGTTCTTGCTGCTGATAGTCACATGAATGCATAAAGGTGTTTTTCTCCCCTATAATGATCTGTAATTTTGTTTTAGGACAGAATTGCCATCAACCATGTGCCTTGCGCACGACCAGCACCAGTATCTGGACAATTCTATGCAGGGTCAAAGCTATGAGAATTGACTTTTATCTCAAAATTCTGCTTGGTTTTGATCCAAGTTTCCAGGGGTGAAAGGGCACCAGGTGACCTGTTGTGTGATCTAACTTCAACATGACTGCTCCTTTAAAGAAGTACTGGTGAGAAGTTGTTTGGTTTAGTGGCATGAGCACAAAGAGCGGCTGATTACATAGATGACGTTAGAAATAATGTGCTCTGTATTCTGTATTCTACCCCAACAAACCCATTCTTAACACCCATATCACATCCACTGTCAACTAGAACAAAGTTTGTGTCTAACATATTTTCTCCTTCAGATGTTGTTTTTCAAGACCGTAGAGAAGAATTAGGAGACTAAAATCTGTCAAATTATTAATTTAGCAACACTAAGGAAGGTCAAATGAAAAACCATCTAACCTGCTAGAAGCTCTTTCTGAACGCTGCCCTCCATATTTTACTAATCTTCCAAAGAAACCTGTCCATGCATATTTCCTACTTCCCCCCTCGCCTTCTCATGCCTCCCACGCTGAATCCAACCCTTGAGAATTTCATTTAGCATGAATTGTCCCGATTTTAATGTGCAGTTATCTACATTGGTCCCCTGACAATTGTGAATTCATTCAAGAATAAGAAAACCATAAAAACGCAACAGAGAGCAAAACAATTGAATGTAAACGATCCTGCGGAATTAATTATAAACATTAATTACGGAGAGGTCCTTCCATATTATCGTTTATGCCTTCGTCATCAAATTATTCCCTCTTTTTTGTTTCTTGTGCTGAAAAGACATTTTCCAAGGTATGCTATTTACAACATTGCGTTAACTAAGCCAAGTAACTTATATTGTTACTTTAAAAAAAAGACCCTCGCTGGTTGATATTGGCTGGGGCATTCTATTCATGAACGTTATTTGTTTTTTTTTCAAATTTCCTGAGATAACGATTTCATAGCAGCTCCTGCAGCAATTTGTGGACAACCTGTAAGACAAGTCTTGTTTAATGTTCAGGAAGGCGCATTATTTCAGATTCAAGGTCAAGTGCTCTGTCTGAGCACTGCATCAAACTAAACGGTTAATTGCCAAGCTTCAAAGAATCGCTGCTGGGCGACGACGTTGTCTGTCTGGCTGTATTCTGCGGCTGGTTTAATCAGCTGTTCCCCTTTCCTACTGCAGAGATTTCAGGAAAATCGGACGTTGTGCGAGGTACCACCTGCTGGAACATCGAGGAAACACTCGCTGGTTCCTGAAAGCCTCGACCTTGCCCCTTGGTGCCTTTCTCTAGGATTTCTGTGAGGTAGTACAGTAAAAACAACAGGCAGAAACATGTTTCTGGTGCAGTCAGAGGGAGATAAATGAGAGGAACTATTCCTGGAAATAATAACGGAAGGAATCACATTAGACATCTTGGAAAGGCATCCTTGTGTCGCTGGTGATCCTTCCTTACAAACACAAACACGGATTGCTGTGCTTTGTTCAGGATGAACCGTTATACACGGAGGAAGAAGTATTGACTCTGGGCTACATTGCAATCAACAAGTAGCATGTAAAAAATACTGCAAATAAATAGGGATGTCGGTCTCACGATTTGTATTTCCGCTTTCTCCTGCCCATATCCCTGTACAATACTGTAATCGTTACCTAAATTCGTTCGGAAACCAGCTCAATAAACATAGTCTGTGCTCGCGGTTGCGTTATTAGTTAATACAGAGAACGATTTTGCACCCGAGCAGAAAGCGGATTCTTAGCATCTCTGATTAAGTGGTTTTGTTCTTTGGGCGCTAAGGTGTTTGAGTGGTCTGTGTGCTTGTCCGGCACCTGCACGCTGTCGTTAGTCTCTAAATAATCTGCGAATCGATAACCTTCATTTTCTGAGGTCAGCGATAGCACAACATCTTAGAGAGCGATAACAACAAAAAATGTGTTTTCAAACTGGGGGCACGTGACAGTCGCTCCCAGGAGCTTTAAGATTAGATAAATTATCGGCAATTTAACAGGAAATTTCACAAACTGTAGAACTGCTGAAATACACTCTGGCGCTTGTGGATGCTTTTGTTTGTAATAGTGCTTGGCTCTTTGCTGTAAATACTGTTGCGTTATCCTTGCTATTTCTAGCCGGAGTTTCTTTAAGAGAAAACAGATCGAAGCACGGTGTCGTGATTCATTATTTCATTTCAGTAAGATGATCCACAATTCTTTTTTTTTTTTTGCAAATGTATTTAAACCCAGGACTTGAGGTTAAAGTGGCGACTCTCAGATTCCTCTGCAGTCTGCACCCACAGTGTGCGCCTATGGAATATCAATGAGCCCCAATCTGAAACGCACTCCCGCTGTGCATAAACACCATTTCTTCGACAAGAAGGACTAGTTCTCCGAATTAAAAATAATCCTGCTTTCCAATATACGCAGATGCTTGAACCCCGTCCAACAAACATATCAATTTAATTAACAATTTCCAATATTTGTATCTTTAGAACGAAATACACACAGGAAGACAGTTCCTCAGCAAACGTTACCGGGAGCTGAAAAAAAAAATTGACTTTCTGTGCCCATCTGAACCATATATCTGAAACCTCTTTCCACTGTATGCGCTGAGCGAGATTACATTTATTGGTAGTCGGCGCAGTTTTGCTACAAACACGACTTGGCTCCATAAACCTGCTGCAATCTGCAATCTTCTCACTTCGCTGTACCAAAACGAGAGATACAGGATCTCAGTCTGGACCTCTTGGATTCTTCAAGCAATGATTCTGCATTCCCAGGCACTCCATGTAGTTTTGACTATTGGTTTCCCTTCCACACTTAACTCCCACCCTAGCTTCACCACCCGCGCCTCCCTAAATCCCTTCTTTCCATATTAATTCAATGGAAACTTGCCACTTACATTCTTTCATTTAAGATGCTTCTAGAAATTGAACTCCCCCTGCCCCTATTCATTTAACCAACAGGTTCTTAAACTGTAGTTCATATTTAAATGTTGCAGAGCCTTGCAGAGTATTTTCCCTTACCCGTGCATATTTAGATGAATAGGGGTCTTCAAAGAGAGCCCAGATGCGGCGTTGCCATTTCCTCCACCAACAGGCTTTCGCTCCCGCTTCAGGGGAGCAGTCTCCGAGGGCGAGGCGCTTGGTGTCCAGCTCGTCCTCCGAGTCCCCCACCCCGTCTCCTCCACCACCTCCGTCGCCATCGCCGCTGTTGAGATCGGGAGACTCGAAGCTGTCCAGAGCCTCCTCGGCGTCTCGGTGTTGCCGGTAAGTCATCCAGCAGCAAGGCTCAACGTCAGTCTCGTCGATGCCCCAGAAGGCGATCTCCTCCTCGTACAGGGGTCCGCACACGTCGGCCGGACAGTGCAGCTTCCCCGTGCGGTAGTAGTTGAGGATGTGAGCGAAGACCCCTGGGTGGCGGTCGAAGAAGAACTCGCCCGCCTTGGGGTCGTAGTCGAAATTGGCGAAGGCGCCGGGCTCGGTGAGCCATGCCAGCCGAGTGCCGGGCAGGGTCTTCAGGGTGCTCCGGTACGTTTCGTGCCTAGTCCCTCCCACGTTTATCACGATGCGATCGTTGTCGTCGCCCATGCCCATCTCCTCGACCAGACATGTCGCGGAGGGAGGTCGTTTTCCTGGTGTACTGCCGCGGGAGGTGGAGACGTGCACTGAGCTGATCATTCAGCACCGCGGCCAGCGGCCAGGCATCTGTCCGCCGCCCCTCCGCCTTCTCCCCGCCTCTTTCCTCGCCCCAGCGCTGACCTTTCTCCTTCTGGCTATACCCAGGCTCAGGTATAGCCACCTCCTCTGTAGCGCAAACCGATCACACAGCTTCGATGTTGATCGATCAAGTGATGCACTTACATTGTTCGGCTCGGTGGAGGCCGGCTCTGCTGGAAGGAAGCGAGCGAGAGGAAGAAAAGACAGCGCATTGGAAGGAGGAGCTCACTGCTCTCCGCTGGCAGCAACGCTGCGCAGCCGTGAATTCAAGGTCCACGCCACCATCACCAACCCCCCTCCCCCCCGCACCCCAAACACCATCACCGCCTCCTTCATGCACCGTGCGCCGTCCTAGAAACCGTGACAACTGTCAGAAGGTTGCTTCATGAACCGCACTAACATCGAGGGGTGCTCCCAACTAGAAAATCGCAATACTGCTCAAAAATAGCGATACTTCACTGTTCCAATTCAGTTTTTTTAGAATTATAAAAAAGCACTGGATTTTAGGATGATAGTTTGACAACCCAGCGATTAGCGCAAAACACAATTGCGCACGGATATACTTGTATACTGTATATATAAATTCGTCCTCTCAGGCGCATTACCCTCCCGCAGATACACAGATTCGCACAAAATATGAAAACACACACACACACACACACACACACACACACACACACACACACACACACACACACACACACACACACACACACACGCACACGCACACGCACACGCACACACACACACACACACACCATGCCAATGCATGTGTAAGCCTACGGTTGTGTGTTCATTGACAGTGCGGGCGCACATCACATACACACGGCCTTTACGCTTTGGACAGAGGTGATTAAATTTTACTGCTCAGTAGAGCTGAGGGTTAGTTTCCCAGAGCACGCCGACAGATATTTCTGCTGTACGGACCTCAGTGTCAATCACGCAGACTCTATATTTCAAAGGTCGTTACAGTTACTGTTGTGGTATATCAATTTCAGAGTCGCACAAAACCTTATTAATAACTGTCCGGGAATGGATTACAGAGTTGTATCAAGGGATTTAGATGATATGTTATCCAAAAGAAAAGTCATTTTAGCTTCTGAATGTCATCAGAAATACAAGATAGATTTTACTATCATTAACAGTTGGCAAGGACGTGTGAGATTGTATCAAACACAGTGCGCAGGTCTCAATTCCTTTGAGGAACTGTTGCTGCCTGTTTTGTGCCTTGTGTACTGAATTATGTCATGCTGAAGAAGTTAAATGAACATTTTGTTTTTACGTGTTTTGTGGTGTGAGAGTGTTCTTTTTTGTACTTATCTGGGATATTAAAATAGTACAGTATAGTAGAATCCTTCTACATTAGCGAAATGAATCAGAACTTTTTTCTTTTATACTTTTATATTTTCCTATATACTAACTGAATGTGTAAGTGCATCACTTGCTGTGCTCATTGTATTGCACCATTCTGTAATTGATCAGGGAAGTAGCACCATTCACCTTTCCCAAACGGTGTAATCCGTTCTAAAGGCAACAAAAGGTGTAGTTGCTGTTCTGGCGTAATAGAGCTCTACTTCAAAGGGAGTTAGTTGAATTATCACTGCCGAACAGCATACGTTCCTGACCCTTGATGGCCAACCAGTATCCACAAGAGTTAGTGCAGGAATATGATGAAATATCATCACCAAAGAAGCAAAGATGGACCACCACTCACAGGATAGAGTGCAGCCCAGGACAGATCAACCTGGCTGAATGGTATTTCCACCACTGTCCATCATCTGTGCTGCATTATCTACAGCTTAAACGATTTCCCATGGTTCCTTTGTCAGCGACCCACTCCTCTCCACTGAATCAAATATTGAAACACAAAATCATCTCAAAGCCGTTTGAGTCTTTAGGACATTTAGCAGTGCTTTCATTCAATGAAATAAATTTGTTTTAAGGTAATTAAAATGTAATTCTATTGAAATATTCTCTGGTGAATTTTATGTACATATTTTGTGGGCCACATGTGTATTCCACATTGACACAGGTGTTCCTTTCCTAAGTGAATTTTGTTCATTATTTATTGTCAGTTGTACACTGTGGTTTATCTGTTATGCGTGCATGTACTCTTGCTCTCTACGGAGTGGCTTGTTTCTAAATTACACAATGGGTCAGTTCTTGTGGAATCAGCCCCTCCACTTGGATCCATCTCTCTGGTCTCAAAACTCTTTTACATACATAAGTTTTGCATATCTCTGCCCAATACAATAAATTTCACAACATATATCAGTGATAATAACCCTGATTCAGATCTGCATGACACCACCCAAGATCTAATCAGCATCTGGAGTTCACAATCTGAATTAAGGGCAGCAGATCCAAAGGGCAAACAAGTCTTGGGGGGCAAAAGTACAACCCACAGAATGTTCCTGACAGAGTTTGACAGATGGTGAAGCTGGGGTAAGAGTCATAGAAAACATTCTCCAGTGAAGCTGGTGTGCTTAAACAGAGTAGAAAATACACAAGCACACAGCATGCTGGCTCCGGCTGCAGACCCCCACCCTCATTCCTGGCCCCGGTGGGAGATTGAAATGGAGTTTTACTGTACATGAGTAAATGATTGCATTCAGTTTTAAATTTTGTTTTGTGATTTCTTTTCATTATACTGTAATTTATGTGGATGATCATTGATTATTTTCTAATGGTTTATTGGAGCTCTGTCTACTTTTTATGGGGCAGATCTGGCAATGTTCTTTGCTTTTTGTTTTTGTTTACTTGACCTATATGTAGCTGCTTTGAGTTTTTGTGGGGGGAAAAAGAACTGGCTGGAGGACCAATAAACATGGTGGTAGTAAAAGACAGTCGTGAGTGAGATGATTTATGGTATTGATGTTCTGCAATCAATGGATTAGGTAAAATCTGCTTTTCAAACTCATTGTTCAAAGCAGGAAGTGAATGTATCTCATGACTTTGAAAACTATGTAGATCAGAAATGGTTAGAAATACAGTTGGTCACACAGCATCTGTGGAGAGAGAATCAGAGTTGATGTTTTGGGTTCAAACTGTCAAATTTGGGATGAGAGAAAATGAGTTTGCTTACAGTAGGGAAGCAGGTGTGGAAGGGAAGAGTAGAACAAAGGAAATATATCTGATAGGATAAAACCAAGGGGCTTCATAACACTGTTAGAAGCAAATCATGGTTCGTTGCCCAAGCCATTTGTTGCTAATAACACCACTATGGGATGTGGCAGTAGGCCAAGCTATTCTCATGGAGAGAGTAAAGCAGAACCAAAGTCAGAATGCAGATAGAAAGAAAGAGCAAGTTGTCTGAAGTTGGCTAATTCAATATTAAGATAGTCCCTTTGCAAAGCATCCTCGTTCAGTCTACGGGAGTGACCTTGAGCTTTCAGTTGCCTGCCACTTTAATTCTCCATTCCATTCTTATTCTGATCTATCCACCTGTGGTTTCTTGCACTGCTATGAGAACCTGTCCTTTCTGCCTCGACAGGTTACAGTCTTCCAGGCTAATATTGTATTTCAGGATCAACTTAATACTCAGGGGATTACATGCATAGTCATTTCAATAATTTCTCATATGAAAACCTCTACATTCAAAAGTAGTGAATTTCCATTCCACTTCATTTTACTCAAGTATTCCTTCTTTATGTGAACTGCACCACTTTACTCCTGGCACAAAGTCCAAGGCCTGTACAAAGTTAAAAGACTGGAAATCTGTCTGTGACTTCAAACACAAAATGAATATTGTGTAGAGTGTCCTGAAAATTTCAATTGAACTGGAACTAAATTTCAAAAGCAGACTACAATGAACATACATTACTTTATCATGCAATCAGTGCACATAACAGATCATTAAATTTATTCCCTTTGCTCATGCTCTAGCACCTTTTTAGTAAAGGCAATTTAGGCTTCGTTTTCCTGATGACTTGCTACACATGTGCCCTAACTTTTTTGTGATTCGTACATAGGGATGCTCAAGCTCCTCTGGATATGTCTAATACCTCATTTTTTAATAAATATTCTGTTTTTGCTCTGAATAGTTTACTTACCATTCTATCTAAGTTTGCGCTGTGATTCAGGCAGATTGCATCTTGTTCCTTCATCTACATTGTCTCAAACAATCAAAGCCCAAGCATGGATCATTGTAGTCTACTACACTGTCTTTGTAAATGTGCCAGCTGTGTAAATATTTTCACCCATGCAATAATACAGGATAGGCTCTGCTACTTCCAGTAATGTTTTTTTTTTGTGAGAAGACATAGATACTAAGAGTGACTTTGGTGGTAGTACAAGATAGTCATGAGTGAGATTATTTATGGTATTGATATTCTGAGCTCTTTCAATCAATAGATTAGGTAAAATCTGTTTTTTCAACTTCATTGGTCAATGTGATTATATTGGAAAGGTCAATATATATTGTGCATCCCTAACTGTCCTAATGATGGTGGTAATGAATCATTTTCTTGAACCATTTCAGTCCTCTGGTGAAGTTACACCATCAATATTTCCGAGGATGACATTCCGGCAATGATGGAACAGTGATAGATTTTCAAGTCAGGAATGAGTGATTTGGGGAAGATCCCGCAGGAAACATTGTTCCCGGGTACCTTCTGCAGCAATCTCATGAGGTAAGAAAAATGCTATTGCAATAGTTTAGGCAAGTGTATTTTCTAGAATCTTCACACTTCAGCCACTTTATAAACTCGTGGAGTAATGAATGTTGGCAGCTTTAAATGGATTGTGTCAAGCTTCAGGAGTGTTATTGGACTTGCACTCATCCCTAGAAGTGGAAAGTATTCTGTCAGATATTTTGATTAGTGTCTTGGAGATCGTCACATGGAGTTTGGGATAGTAGTGGGCCAAGTCACTCAATGCAGAAGACTCAGATCCTGCCCCCCTTTTGTAGACATTTAATTTAAGTGGCAAATCCCGTCTGAACTTCTGGTCAGCGTTAGCTGATGGTCAGGCCTCAGCAATGTTAATACCAAGTAATGGACCATCTGTTTTGTAATAATTAATGCATATATTGGAACATAAATCTGAATAGAAACCTCAATATTATTTCAAGGACTTTCCTGCCCAAGGCCTGCAATGAGGCTAAAATTATTTTTACACTCATACTTAATCCACCTTCTCTCATCCCTGTTACCCTTGATCCTACAACCTGTAAATTGTGTAAGCCTGACCTTTTCTTTTCATATTCTTCTCTCTATAACCCTATCATGTGCATTCATTAGAACACAAGAAATAAAAGCAAGAGTAGGCCTGCCCTGCTATTCAATATGATCATGGCTGACCTAAATTTGTGTTATGTGCCAGTTCCCCATAACCCTCAGTTCCTTAACCTTAGTTATCTCTGCCTGAAATACTTCATTTGATCTGGTTTCCACTACCCTCGGGGGTGAATAATTCCAGATGTCCACTAACCTCTCAGAGCAGAAATTTCTACACGTCTCAGTTTTAAGCGACCTACCCATTAACTTTTAACTTGCTCATTGCTGTATTGTGGGTGAAAACATCTCAACATCTACTCTGCTAAGCCCCTTTAAGAACGCATATGTTTGAATGAGGTCATTTTATCAAATTCCAATGAATGCAATTCTCTTCTTCCAGAAATTAGTCCAGTGAATCTCTGCCTTCAATGCTACTATGTCCTACCTTAGTTAGGAGGATTGAAACTGTGCACCAGTTCTGGTGTGAGCTCACCACACTCTGTACAAAAGTAACAAAACCTCCCTATTCTTAAATACGGCCCCTCCACAATTAAGTCTAATAACCTGTTTGCCTTCTTAATTACTTATTGTACTTGTTGCTAAATATTGTGATTACTGTATGAATGTTGATCATTACAGTGTCTCTCTCCTCTTGGTAATAATTCTTTTTTTGATTCCTTTTACCAAATGCACGACATCGTACTTCCTGACATTAAATTCTACTTACTAGGTTTTCACCCAATCACTCTACTTATTTATATTCCATTACCAAAACACAATGTCATCATCACAACATTCCCTTCCACCTACTTTGACTCATCAGCAAATTGGAAAATATTTTCTTCCATCTTTCAGATCATTAATGTAGATAGTAAAAATAATTGAAGGGCACGAACCAGATTCTGGGAAGCACCCCTAGTTACATCATTCTATCCTGAAAAGGATGCTTTTATTTATCCTTCCTGTTTTTCTTTAATGTGACAGCCAGTTTTGAATCCATGCTAACACGCTGCCTTAAATACCTAGAACTCTGCCATTGTATACAAGTCTCTATATGGCACCTTGTCAAATGCCTCTTGGAAATCTAAATATACTACATTTACAAGTCCACATCTATTACCTCTTCCTGCCATATCCTCAAAGGATTTGAGCAAATTTGACAAGCATTATTTACTTTCATAGAACCAGAGAAACTAGATTTGATTATATTCAGCTTTTTTAATTATTAGACTTCCCTTCTGATTATTCCCCTCTGCATCTTGCCAACACTAAGTGTTAGACTAGGTGCTTAAAGTTCCCTGCCTTCTATCTTCTTCCATTTTTGATCAAGGGAGTCACACTGGCTGTTTTCCAAACTTTGGTAATGTCATTGAATTTAGTGAGTTCTGAAAATTTTCCATCAACAGGTCCATCATCTCTGCAGTCACCTCCTTGAATCCACTGGTGCAGTGATTGGTTCCCAATGATTTGTTTATCCTTAGCCTCCTAAGTTTCTATAATAACTTATTCCTAGTGAATAACAATTTTACGTTCCTCCGTGTTATTTGAAATTAGCCCTCCTGTATCTTAAAGAGATTTGCAGTGTAAAGACTGATGCAAATGAGTTGATTTAACATATCTGCCATTTCCTTTCTACTCTCCGTTCAGAAATCCAAGAAGGCAGTCCAGCCAGTCTGCGAGTCAACCACAAGTAAGCGAAGGTGAAGAAGTACTGTCACTGAATTTGACCCTCCCAGAGAACAGTTGAAGGACAGTTTGCATTATGTCCAAATCACATTAGAGGTGGAATCAACAGATGGTGAGTCATCAATATAACACCCATAAAACAGGTTACTGTGCAGCAGAATTTTACACCTCATGTTCTTCATTATCACTTTAAATATTACAGCTGATTTCTTAATAATGTTTCTTCTCTGCTTTCCTCCTCAATCTTCTGTACTGAATGGCTCATCTTTCATCTCAGCTCCTCTTGTTCTTTTTCCTCTGAGTTCATCGTCCTCCTTTCCTCCTTAAGTCTCTTCATACTAGTAAAATCAACCACTCCCATCTTCATGGCCTTGTCATGAAACTGTTCAAAACACCTTGTAATAATCAATATTAAGGTGATCTCAGATTATTTTGTGTTGCGTTCTTCAATTCTTCATCTATTTTCTCTTTCCTTCTCTAACCTTACCTCTTTTCATTTCTGCTTCCTGAAGAAGCAGAAATAAAAAGAATTGAGATAGCCTCCAACCTGATAGTATAAACATCAATTTTCCTTACTTCCCATTCCTGCCTTTTCTCTTTTACCGGTCTCTATTCTGGTTACCCTCTCACCCGTTTTCCCCACCTGCCCATCTACTTCCTCTGGCTCCACTCCTCTTTCCTTTTCTTCCATGGTCCACAATCCACTCCAATTAGATTATTTTTTATTCAAACTTTCCACCTATCACTTCTCAGCCTCTTGTTTCACTCCGTCTCCCCCACCCACCAGAACATCTATCTCACCTACACCTGACGACCTGTGTGCCGTCCCCTCTCCCCACCTTATTATCCTGGCTACTACTCCCTTCCTTTCTAGTTCCAATGAAGGGTCTCAGCCTAAAATATCAGTTACTTATTACACCCCCCCCCCAACAGATGCTGCCTCACCTGCTGAATTCTTCCAGCATTTTATGTGTGTTGTTTAAGATTTCCAGCAACTGCTGAATCTCGTGTTTATTAATGCTGGTCTGCCTCTCTCTCATATCTTTGTTCTTTTGACTATATTTTTATTTCTGTGGTACACTTCCAGTTCCAATTAAAGAGCCATGAGTCATACAACATAGTACAGTAGAAGCAGGACGTTCTGCCCACTTCATCTATGCTGATGCTCACGCCTGTCTATACTAATCCCTCTTTTCTTTATTAATTCTATATCCTACCATGTCCTGCTTATTCCTGAATTTAGCCCTCTCCTCTTCTTCCTCTGGCCTCTTACCTCTTCTCACCTGCCTATCACCTCCTGCTGGTGTCCTCCTCCTTCCCTTTCCCCTTTGGTCCAATCTCCTCTCCTACCAGATTCCTTCCTCTCCAGCTCTTTACCTTTCCCACTCATCTGGCCTCACCTATCACCTTCTGGCTATCCCTCTTCCCATCCTCCCACCTTTTATTCTGTCATCTTCCCCCTTCCTTTCTAGCCCTGAAGATGGGCCTTGGCCAGAAATGTGGCCTGTTTGTTCATTTCCATAGATGCTGGCTGGCCTGCTGAGCTCCTCCAGCATTTTGTGTATATTCCTCTTAAATTGTGTTAGTGTTCTTGCCTCTACCAGTCTCTGGTAGCTCATTTCAACTATTGTTGCGTGAAAATTTAAAAGTTGCCCCTCGAATCTCGTTTAAACCTCTTCCCTCTCACTGTAATCTATACCAACCGGAATATATCTGTCAAGACAAACTAGTGAAGACAAGAATGTACTGTCACTGAGTTTGACACTCCCAGTCTAGAGCTGAAGGACCACTTGCGTAATGTAACATTAGAGGTGGGATGAGCACAGGGTGAATCATCAAAATAACACGTAGAAAACAGGGAGGGAGTGGGAGCACAGGAGGGAAACCCATGTAGTCACTGAGAAAACATGTCCGCACACAGAGCACCTGGAGGTCAGGATTGAACCATGAACACTAGAGTTATGAGGCAACAGCTACTAGCTGCTCTACTGTATTGCCCTTGATAAGCTGTTTTAAATCAGGCATTGGCTTGGCTGGATTAAACATTGTTCCTCTCCATCACTGCAGCTATGTTGCCTCTGCTGACGACATGAAGATTTTGTGTGTTTCTTTTCTCATAAAGATTTAAGACCAGCCATTTGGCTTCCTTTCTGTTGTTCTCTCTCCTTTGTGCTTTCCCAGGTCTTTTATGCTCTCCTGGTCCCATTATTACATGCATCTCTTGATCCTTCCCCATCTTCTGCCTTGCCCTGAACAAGCTTATCTTGCCCGTGAGGTCTACCTCTTTACACTCATGAGGTTGATCATACTACCTCCATTCCTGACCTCACTATTCGATGATTTTGATACTGCCTCCCTCTTCTTGCTTGTAGTTTTCCCCACTTTTAAATCCAATCTCATCACCCTCATGTAGAGACCCATCCTCTTCTTTGTAAACTGCTTCTCCAACTCCAACCTCACATTCTTACCTTTGAAGCTTCCTGAATCCAAGCCCATTTGATCCTCAAATGTATATCCAGGTCTCTTCTGGCTTGACGTCTGCCTCATTACATTAACAAAATAACCCTAATCAGAGTCACAGTGATGTTCTTTGGAACCTCAACTGTCACGAGCTAGCTTTCTTAATCTCTCTCAAATTATCTGCAGCTGGTAAGGTTCGGCACGGTAGTGTAGTGGTTAGCACAGTGCTTTAAAGTGCCAGCAGTGGGTTTAATTCCTGCCGTTGACTGTAAGGAGTCTGTATGTCCTCCCCATGATCAGGTGCTCCAGTTTTCTCCCACAATCAGAAGACATACTGGTTGGTAGGTTAATTGGTCATTGTAAATTGTACCGAGATTAGGCTAAGGTTGAGGTTGCTGGGTGGCACAGCTCAAAAAGCTGGAGGAGCCAGTCTGCACTGTACCTCAATAAATAAATAATATATATACAAGACAATCCTACTCCAAGGTGAGCTACCTCTGCTTGGCTCCATTATCTATCCAACCCATAATCAATGGCTTCCCTCCAATTGCTGCAATAACCCCTGGACCAGCTTCCATTTATCATCTGTAGGGTGTTCCTTGGCTTAATGTCTGACTTCAAGTTCCACTTGTATGTTGATGACACTAAGCTCAATCACACTGTAAACCTTTTTTCAGTTTAGCCACGGTTTACGTCACATAAAATGTTGGATAGAAACATAGAAAACCTACAGCACAATACAGGCCCTTTGGCCCACAAAGTTGTGCCGAACATGTCCTTACCTTAGAAATTACTTGAGGTTACCCATAGCCCTCTATTTTTCTAAGCTCCATGTACCTATCCAAAAGTCTTTTAAAAGACCCTATCGTATCCGCCTCCACCACCATTGCCGGCAGCCATTTCCACACACTCACCACTCTCTGAGTAAAAGATTTACCCCTGACGTCTCCTCTCTACCTACTCCCCAGCACCTTAAACCTGTGTTCTCTTGTGGCAACCATTTCAGCCCTGAGAAAAAGCTTCTAACTATCTACATGATCAATGCCTCTCATCATCTTATACGCCTCTATCAGATCACCTCTCATCCTCCATTGCTCCAAGGAGGAAAGGCTGAGTTCATTCAACCTATTCTCATAAGACATGCTCCCCAATCCAGGCGACATCCTTGTAAATCTCTTCTGCACCCTTTCTATGGTTTCCACATCCTTCCTCTAGTGAGGTGACCAGAATTGAGCATGGTACTGATTATAGAGACTAAAACCATTGTCTCTTAAGTTGGACTTATATTCTTTGTGGTTTAGAAGAGAAGAACGATGGTCTTATTGGAATATATAAGACCAGGATAGGATAGGTGTTAACAAGGAAGTACAATAGAATCAATTAAAAGACTGCACACAAAGACTGATAAGCAACCAATTGCAAAAGTAGGTGTGCAAATACAAAAATAAATACATATAAAAATAATACTGAGAACATGAGTTGTACAGTTATTGAAAGTGTAGAATCAGTTCAGAGTTGAGGTGAATGAAGTTGAGTGTAGTTTTCACCTCTGGATCAAGAGCCCCATGATTGAGGGGTAATAATGAATCTGGTGGTGTGGATCCTGAGGCCCCTGAACCTCCTTCCTGATGGCAGCAACAGGAAGAGAGCGCAGCCTGAATGGTGGAGGTCTTTAATGATAGCTGTTGCTTTCTTGGGGACTGTTTGAAGTCATTGGCAATATTCCAACAATACTCATCGTCCTCCCACCCTTAATTTCCCCGGCGGCACCATCAATGAAACATTCTACGATGCAAACCTGCTAAATCTTTCTTTCTTTCTCTCTCTCTCTCCCTCTCTCTCTCTCTCTTGCCCACACCCCACACACCCCAGACCCAACACTTATCATTAAACTTACCTCTGACCGAGTTTCTTAATCATCCGTCCTTGTATTTCTTTCAGCCCTAGGTGTCAACTTTTGACAATTTTATGCTTAATAGCATATTATGTTTAAGGTGCTAAGTAAATGCAAGGTATTGTTGCAGTTGTTGTGGTGTGACTGGAAACGAACGCTGATATTTATAGTAGGACATTGAAGGAACACTGATGGTGATGTGGACTAGGAAAGAATCACATGAGGATGGTAATGAGATCTGATGGTAATGAGAGTGATGGGTTTATAAAAAATTGACAGATTACTAATATTAGTGTTAAAGTGATCAGAGGTCAGCCATTGATTGTACAGATTAATGCTGGGAGATGTGCTAAACTGTAAGAGGGCATAAATATTAATAGAGATAAGGCAAGGAGAGGAGCCTTTGTGCCAAAACTGTTCCCAATGGGAATAAATATCAAAACAGGAGTCATTATTAAATTTAGTACTGGAAGTTTACTAGGGTTCCATCTGAGCTCAGTAACAGTTATTAACCTTGTCCATTGACCAATAATACAAGCAGACTGGAAGAGATCAGTGACGTGGCAGATGATGAAATAAGAAAGGATATCCAAAAGTGGTGATATTTCATTATCAAACTGTAGGTTAATTTGATGTTTGTAATGGCAGTGTAGAGGTTCCATTACAATGGTGCTGGATCAGTAGTATTGTTTGGGAGAGAGGCAAGGGTGTGGGGGTGCTAGGCCTGATGGTCTTGCGGAGTTTCAAGAATATTTGTGGCATTGATGATGGAACTGATAGTGAGAAAGGAGCTTTGCAGATCTCAGTGTGAATGGGGAGGAACTGATGCTGATAATGAGACCTGTGGGTAATGCTGTTAATGGTTTTATTGATCCTGGGATATAAAATTGATCCAATTCTTTGAACATGGAGGAAAATTACTAACAATAATGTTACTGGGATTGGCAAGTGACTGCTGCTGTGGTAGTAGTACATGTATGAAGTATTGTTGACATCGGCTCCTTTGAGGGTTAAAACCACAGCTTCAACTAAACCAACAGAGAACACTGGCATCAAGAATTCTGAGGATGAAAATTGTACTTCCATTGTTAAGGATGGAGCTGAGGGAGAAATCTTTCATGTTGATAGGACCTAGAGAGAAAATGACAAAATCTAGACAAAGAGAAAGGTTAAGTGTTCTTTGATAATCATTTCAAGTTGGGAAAGAATACTGATCCAGATGGTGAGGAGAATGGAGTTGTGATGGAAGAGTCAGATTCCCACCCTGCTCACAAACTGTTCTGGCCAAAGTCATCAATAACATTCTGTACGATCAATGCAATATTCTATTTTGATGACTCTGTGGTCTACTGTATCATTGCCCACACTATTCTTTTCCATTATCTGTCTCCTGGAGTGATTTTCCATGGTTTTGCATTTGTATTGTTTTGTTCATACCTGCCACGGTCACCATTATGACTTCTCCTGTAGTGCCCATTCTTCATCTCTTGTGCATTTTGTGACCCTTCTCTTTGGTGATGTCACAGCTAATAATGCACCACCAATTGGGGAACCATTGTTCACAATCTTTTAAATATGCCTTGTATAATGAAGTATCAATGCCCTCAGAGTATGCAAGGTACATTATGTTATCATAGCTTGATTGTAAATACCAATGCAGTTTTGAGTTTTGATTCATTACAGTAAGCCAGTGTTTTCTGTGCTAAATGCGGCAAGTCCTGGGGTGGATGTGTGGTAGGAGAATAGGTCCAAAAAGCATTTGAAAGCTTGGAAGAATGATTCCAGTGTTCAGTATATAGGAGCTGAAATGTCTACAATCTGCATGGACCTAAACTTCTGCTTGACTCTGCCTGCTTATTTTTACCCAGGCAAAAGTTTAATGTCCAGGTTTGAGAGAATTTATGGATAGACCTGCATGCAGATTTTGAAGGAAGGAGGAATTTCACAGAAGTATGCATTCATGTCAATTCCCTAAATAGACTGCACATGTCCTTGGTTATCTCTTTATCTGTAAGGGAAAGAGAGAAAAAGAATGTGCAAAATCATAAATAAAGAAGGGTTATCCCATTAAAGATTCTTGGTGAGACAGCTGTCTGCTTCTTCCACACCATTTTCATTCCCTTCACATCTAAAATATTCTAACTGTTCGTGATGACTCAAGGATTGCAACTTAAATTAACAACTTTCTATTTGTATTTGTTGGCACCATTTATATCACGCGCCCTGCAAACAAATATAATAAAAACGTATGCTGGAGGCAGAAATCTGAGCAGAGGCTTATGTGCATCCAGAAAAGCAGGCTCCTATATATGGGATTTAGCCATCTTGGCTTTCTCAGCCATCCTTCAGGAGCAACAGATCAAACATATTGTATGACATGGTGAAACATGTTTGCATGTGGTATGAATAGCAGACAAGAGGCAATAGAAAGCTTTGCATTGGTTCTCTGTGGTGATTAGGCATGCTCAGCCATGATACCCAAACCCCGACTTAAAAATCTCCGGGTCAAAAGCATGAACCTAAAATCCAGCATGATGTTTTTATGCAGGACTTCCATTGCTGTTTGTGGCATTTTTTCTACGCACATATCAGCTTTTATATTTCTCTACATTATTTTAGAGACTAAATTCCTAAAGTACTTTATTGCTGTAAAGTCCTTTCATTACTAAGGTTGTGTGGGGTGTTGTAAAATCACAAATGACTTAATTTTTCGTTTCAAATGTATTGAACTCACAACATTTCCAATGTATTGAGCCTCTTTTATGTAAGAAATATTTTAAGTTTCAGGCAAGGTTTAGTAAGTAAATTTCCTCAGTAAATTCACACTGCCCCATTAGCAATGCACAGTCAGGGAATTAATGGGAAGAAAGGCCAACGAGGTCAGGCTTCTTCAGGAAGCCTTGATCAGGTAGCACCTACATAGGTAAAGGCAAAACTCCAGCGCAGAGTACCAGCAACCCCTCCAGCAAACTGCAGGGCATTGACTTCGGTGACTGCCAACTCTACTCTCTAAGCATTGACTTCTTCTCCAGTCAAGCAACTCTCTGAGATTGAACCAGACTGCTCACAATATTATAAACATGAGGGATTTTGAAGATGCTGGATATCTTGAGCAACACACACACAAAATGCTGGAGGAACTCGGTAAGTTAGGGGAATGAATAGTCGATATTTTGGGCCGACACCATTCTTCAGGACTGGAAAGGAAGCTGGATTAAAAAGTGGGAGGGAAGGGAAAAACTACATGCTGACAGGTGAAACTGGGTGAGAGGGAAGGTGCGTGAGTGTGGGAAGGGAACTGATGTAAGAAGCTGGGAAGGGACAGGTGAAAGAGATAAAGACCATAAGACCTTAAGACCATTAGACATAGGAGCAGAATTAGGTCATTTGGCACATCAAGTCAGCTCCACCATTCAGTCATGGCTGATCCTTTTTTCCCCTCCTCAGCCCCACTCCCCGGCCTTCTCCATGTAACCTTCGATGCTGTGTCCAATCAAGAACCTATCAAACTCAGCCTTAAATACACCCAATGACCTGGCCTCCATAGCTGGCTGTGGTAATAAATTCCACAAATTCACTACCCTCTGGCTCAAGAAATTTCTCCACAACTCTGTTTTGAAAGGGTGCCCCTCTATCCTGAGGTTGAGCCCTCTTGTCCTAGACTCCCCCACCATGGGAAATATCCTTTCCACATCCACTCTGTCAAGGCCTTTCAACATTCGAAGGATTTTAATGAAATCCCCCCCCCCCCCCATCCTTCTAAATTCCAATGAGTACAGACCCAGAGTGATCAAACGTTCCATTTATGATAACCCTTTCATGCCCGGAATCTTCCTTGTGAATGTCCTCTGAACCCTCTCCAATGCCAGTACATCTTTTCTTAGATGAGCCCAAAACTGTTCACAATACTCAAGGTGAGGTCTCACCAATGTCTTATAAAGCCTCAGCATCACATCCCTGCTCTTGTACACTAGACCTCTTGAAATGAATGCTAACATGGCATTTGCCTTCCTCACCACCAACTCAACCTGCAAGTTAAACTTTAGAGTATTCTGCACAAGGACTCCCAAGACCCTTTACATCTCAGATTTTTGGATTTTCTTCCTGTTTAGAAAATAATACACACATTTATTTCTACTACCAAAGTACATGACCATGCATTTTCCAACATTGTATTACATTTGTCACTCTCTTACCCATTCCCCTAATCTCTCTAAGCCCTTTTTCAGCCTACCTGTTTCCTCAACACCTGCTCCTGCAGCAATCTTTGTATCATGTGCAAACTTGGCAACAAATTCATCTATTCCATCATCTAAATCATCAATATACAGCATTAAAAGAAGCAATCCCAACACTGACCCCTGCATAACACCATCAGTCACCAGCAGCCAACCAGAGAAGGATCCTTTTATTCCCACTCACTGCCTCCTACCAATCAGTCAATGCTCTAACCATGCCAGTAACTTTCCTATAATACCATGGGCTCTTAACTTGGTAAGCAGCCTCATGTGTGGCACCTTGTCAAATGCCTTCTGAAAGTCCAAATATGCAACATCCACTGCATCCCCTTCATCTATCCTACGTGTAATCTCCTCAAAGAATTCCAACAGGTTCGTCAGGCAAGATTTTACCTTAAGGAAACAATGCCAATTTTGTCCTATTTTGTCTGTGTCACTAAGTACTCCATAACTTCAGCCTTACCAATTGACTCCAACATCTTCCCAACCACTGAGGTCAGGCTAACTGGTCTATAATTTCCTTTCTGCTGCCTTCATCCTTTCTTAAGTAATAGAGTGACATTTGCAATTTTCCAGTCCTCTGGCACCATGCCAGAGTCCAATAATTTTTGAAAGATCATTGCTAATGCCTCCACAATTTCTACCATTATCTCCTTCAGAACCCTAGAGAGCAATTCATCTAGTCCAGGTGATTTATGTACTCTTAGCTCTTTCAGCTTTTTGAGCTACTTCTCCCTTGTAATAGTAACTGCACTCACTTCTCCCCCCTCACACCCTTCAACATCTGGCACACTTCTACTGTCTTCCACAATGAAGACTGATGCAAAATTCTCATTTATTTCATCTGCCATCTCCTTGTCCACATTATTATTTCTCTGGCCTCATTTTCTAGTGGTCCTATATCCACTCTCATCTCTCTTTTATTTTTTACATACTTGCAAAATCTTTTACTATCCACTTTGATATTGTTTGCTAGCTTGCTTTCATATTTCATCATTTGCCTCCTAATAGTTCTTTTAGTTGCTCTCTGTAGAGTTTTAAAAGCTTCCCAAATCTCTGTTTTCCCACTAATTTTTGATTTGTTCTATGCCCTCTCTTTTGTTTTCACATTAGCTTTAATTTCCCATGTCAGCCAAGGTTGTGATATTTTGTCATTTGAGTATTTCTTCATTTTTTGAATACATCTGTTCTGCACCTTCCTCATTTTTGCCAGAAACTCATGCCATTGCTGCTCTGCTGTCAGCCCTGCCAGCATCTCCTTCCAATTTACTTTGGCCAACTCCTCTCTCATACCACTGTGATTTCCTTTTCTCCAGTGAAACACCGTTACATCAGACTTTACTTTCTTGCTATCAAATTTCATTGAACTCAATCATATTGTGATCACTGCTTCCTAAGGGTTCTTTTACCTTAAGCTCCCTGATCCCCTGTGGTTCATTACATAACACCCACTCCAGTATAGCTGATCCCCTAGTAGGCTCAATGACAGACTGCCCTAAAAAGCCATTTTGTAGGCATTCAACAAACTCACTCTCTTGAGAAATCAAATCAAATCAGAGAACCTGATTTGCTTTCCCAATCGACCTGCATGTTGAAATCTCCCATGACCTTTTGACACACCTTGTCTATTTCCTGGTGTAATCTGTGGTCCAGAGTGTAACGAGAATGGGGAATGGAAAAAGAGATAAGGAGGGAGTGGGGAGAAATTACCAGAAATTGGAGAAATTGATGTTTGTGCCATCGGGTTGGAGGCTATCCAGATGGAATATGAAGTGTTGAACTTGCAACCTGAATTTGGCCTCATCATGGCAATCGAGGAAGCCACAGACAGACATGTTCACAATGTTGCTGTGGACTTCAGGCCAATTAATATATCCACATAGTCACTACAGTAGCTCATTTCAACTGCCTTGACATTGCTAAATCCCTCCTGGACCCAACACTACTGCTGGTGAATCACAAACACAAGGAAATCTATAGATGCTGAAAATCCAAAGCAACACACACAAAATACTGGTGGAGCTCTTCAGGCCAGGCAGCATTCATGGAAAAGAGTAGTTAGTCAATGTTTTGGGCCAAGACCCTTTATCAGGAATGGAAAGAAAAGGGACAAGTCAGAATAAGAGGGTAGGGGGAGGTGAGAAAGAAGTGAAAGATGGTTTGTGGTAGGTGAAACTAGGAAAAGGGGAGGGGTGAAGTAAAGAGCTGGGAAGTTGATTGGTGAAAGAGATAAAAGGCTGGAGAAGGGAGGATCTGGTTGGAGAGGACAGAAAACCATGGAGAAAGGGAAGGGGGAGGAGCACCAGACAGAAGTGACGGGCAGGAAAGAAGAGAAGGTTTGAGTGGAAAACAAGAATGGAACAGCTGGTGAAATGCTCATCCATTCTTTTGTTGACTCTCAGTTTATCTCTTCCAATCAATTCGTGGCCAACTGTGAATTTGAGCTAATGGTGCAACTCTGGTGCTGATCTCTTAACCCACACTAATCCTATTGACTTATCACTCCTGTGTTTGTTGGCCTGTTTCAGTTCCTGGTTAAACAAAGTCTTCATTTTTAAAATGGTCATATGTGTTGACACTTCCTTTCATGGCCTGATGTCAGTCTACTGTACACCCTTCCAGCTCAATCATTTTCTGTGGTACCTACTCTACTTTCTTCTATTTCTGGCCTCTCGAATAGCAACCTTCAACTACCAAGGACCTAAGATCTAGAATTCCTTCCCTGAACATTGCTACTTCCCCAGTCCTCTTCTAAAACTCAGCATTAAACCTATTTCTTTGACTAATCTGTCCTGCCCCAATATTTTCTTGTAAGGTTGGGCCTCATTATTTTTGTTCAATAGTGCTCCTGTGAAGTACCTTGAGATGTTTTGCTAAGAATGAATACAAATACATTGTGGTTGTTATTGAAGGTGCTATAAACATTTAAACTGATATTTTTAGTAGCTGCAGAGAAAACTCAATAAAACACAAGTTATATTGCTTAAATTATTTCTGGTCAAGAAAGTTGTGTTAAATCTACTTAACAAAATTGTAAGAATTATAATATCATAGTTGATTGAGTTACTTGGCATGGAAAAAGATCTTATCATCATCTTAAGCAGAATATTGTTCAAAAGATTCTGTTTATTATCAGAGAACGTTTACAATACACAACCTGAAATATTTAGCCTTCGCAGACATTCACAAAAGACAGAAGAACACCAAAAGAATGAAATGACAGAAAAGCATTTGAACCCTAAAGCCCCCTCTTCCCCTCACCCGCAGAAGCAGCAGCAAGCATCAATGCATCAAAAGCCCCCCTCCCCTCACCTGTATCAGCAAAAAAGCACCCACCACCCACCAAGCAATAGCAAAGTACCCAAGAAGAGAGCTTAATCTGCAGTCAACAGAAACAGTTCGACATACCACAGGCTCTCTCTGTCTTACTGTCTCACATGGGACAAAGAGCTGTCACCCAATTCACAGTGAAAGGGAGACTAACAGTCGCTGTTCCAATATTACAGTCTGCCACGTTGCTTTCTATTCTGAGATCCTCCGACTCGAGAATCGGCAGCAAACTGTCCCCACCATTGAGAGAAAGAGAGAGGGAGTGTGATTGCTCGACTACAGAGACTTCTTTCTGTACATCCGCCCACAGATAAATCCTGATGTTCCTTCTCCCACGACAACTCAGTTGGCAACAGCGGCCTGGAGTCGCCATCTTCCAAGCCGTGCCTCGACAATATTGGAAAATGGTCGTCCAGCGAGTTCCAGGAACGGGAACTCATCCGCCATAAGAAAAACCACAGTTTGAGTGCTGTTGCAGATCAGGACTTCGATAGAACCCCAGCCACCTTGAAAAGGGGGAGAAAAGACAGTAAAGAGAGGGATTAGAGCTGTTTCCACAGATGAGCTCAAAGAGGCAGCCACTTGGTGCCATCTTAACTCCACTTTCAGGGATTCTGGGTTGTAATCTCCATACAAACCCAGGTGTCTAACTGAGTTGGTTCCACTAGCCTCCAATCAGTTCTTATTCCTCTAAACCTTTCCTATCCATCTACCTGTCCAAATGTCTTTTAAACATTGCAGTTGCATCTGGGTCCTACCATTTCCTCTGACAACTTGTTTCCATATTGTATACTCACCACCCTCTGAGTGAAAAAGGTTCCCCTCAGGCCCCTTTAAACTTATGCCCTCTAGTTTTAGACTTCCCTTCCCAGGGATAAAGACCGTGACTATCTATGCCCCTGATGTTTATACATCTCTGTAAGGTCACTCCTTAATTCCGGTGCTCTAGGGAAAACAGTCCAGTTTCTCCTTATAACTCAAGCCCTCCAGTCCTAGCATCATCTTTATGAAATTTTTCTGCGCCCAATTATGAACAATTACATTTACTTCAACTGGAATAACTTGTTCTAAGGAAAAGTTTTATGAACTCTTCAAACTTCACCAGATCTTTAATATCATGATGGAACAATTGGAAACAGTCCTTTGAATAGTTGGACAGAACTTTCTTTTACATGTAACCTGCATTCTACAGGACTTGAAGCAATTGATTGAGAGAAAATAAAATCTAGTTAAAGAGCTCCATTACTATGCATCTGAAGAGGACAGAACAAACTTTGAAACTTGGATAATCATGTATCCAAGAAGGTTATTTTTAAAAACAGTATTGCTGTACTTTCTTAATGGAAGGTAACAGTGTTGTGGGGTCAGGAAAATAAGACTGTTCCTGCATAATTCTGATTATTATAAGTCCATATGTTTCATTAAGCTGAGTGACTGTATTACACTCTATACTTACCTTCCTTCGGTAACGCAGCGCTGATTAAAACACCACTCAGAGAGCCAGTAAATAATGATCTTCTATTTAAAATACAGATTACAAAACAGCCATTGAGGGCTACTTTCCACAGTTTTCTTTTCCCTTCTTCTAGCTAAGTTTTGGTTTATACTGGAGTGCAGTTCCAGTTCCAGTTCAGATACAATACAGTTCACAATTTTCATTCTCACTGCAATTTCTGAAAGTGCTCTGATCTGTTTCAAAGACTTCTTGAGAGGGGAGAAATTCAGTAATGGTTTTCACTCATTTTCAGTTTCCAGAGGTGTGTCAGGAAAAGGCATTTTGGTATCAGATTAGTTGAAAACAACATCCAGGATAACTAAAAAGGACTTCATAGTAGAATACTCTGATGGGATTCATTGCCTCGGCCAATAGATGAGAAGATCTATATGGCAATGTACTTAGATTCAGTGGAGACTGTACGGTTATCTCCAGCCGGAGTCCTACCTCGACCGTGAGAATAGGAAGATTTGGGGAAGAGAGCTACATACATAGAAAGTGCAGGTAAAATATGCTACAATATTCTGTGAAAATAATCTAAGCTCCCCATTTTGTTAATTTGTATGATGCTAGTCTGTTGCCCAATTCTAGTGGGGTAATTAGAAAAACATTTAATAGCAAAAGATTGTACTGTGAAAATAAGATACGTTTGGCTTAGATCTTCAGTATTACAAGCTACTGAAAATCTTAGGTGCATTGTCTTCTGTTCCAATGCCTGACTGTGTTAAGATCAGTAATAAATGATATTTATTTTTTCTAGTACAGAAATGGATAAAGGAGCAAATAGAACATCCAAGCTGCCTATAATGTGTAGTTTATTTAGGAAATTACACGATAATAATCTCTGGGATCATCTATATAACTATGCAACATTATATAACTCTACAAAGTATCTTGACACTTGCAGTCAGGATATCACTTTTGTTATTCATTAACGCTTTGGGCCATTATGGTTAAGTTCAAGGATTTACAGATTTCCTCTGTGAGGAATTACATACCTTTCTGGGACAGGTACTGCACAAGTTGAGACGAGAATAGGAATCAAATCTACAGCTCCACCTTCAATACTATAATTCCAAGAAAACTCATCACCAAACTCTGGACCTTGGGAGTCAACACCTCACTCTGTAACTGGATCCTTGACCATTGTACCAGCAGATTGCAACAGTAGGCAGCAACACCTTCGCCAAGATTATTCTAGACACTGTTACACCATAGGGTTGCATCCTCAACCCTCTGTTGTGTTTCCTGTACACTCATGTCTACAATGCTGGATTGGAGTACAGGAAGAAGATAGAGAGCTTCGTGACATGGTATCATAAAAACAACCTTTCCCACAGTGTTAGCAAATCCAAAGAGTTGGTCATTGACTTCAGATAGGGGGGTCGTGCACACACTACTGTCTCTATCCATGGTGTTCAAGTTAAGAGGGTTGAGAGCTTCAGGTTTCTTAGGGTCAGCATCACCAGTAGCATGACCTGGTCTAACCATGTAGATGTCACATCCAAGAAAGTTTACAAGCACCTCTACTTCTCAGGAGGCAAAGGAAATTTGGTATGTTCCCATCAAAACTTAGCAATTTTAATCAGTGCGCCATAGAAAGCATCTTATCTGGATGCATAACAACTTGGCATGGCAACTGCTCTGTACATGACCACAAGAAACTGCAGAGAGGTGTAGACACAGATCAGCACATCATGGAAACCAGGCTCGCCTCCACGGACTCTGTTAAGACTTCAGTAAAGCAGCCAACATAATCAAAGGCCTCACCTACCCCATATACTCTGTCTTCTCCCCTCTTCCACCAGGCAGAAGTTACAAAAGCCTAAAAGTGTGTACAACTAGACTCAAAGGCAGCTTCTACCCGACTGTAAAAAGGCTACTGAATGGTTCCCTTGCAGGGGATAAGATGGTCTCTTGACCTCATGGTCTAGCTCACTATGATGTTTCACTTTATCGTTTATTTCCACTGCACTTTCTCTGTAGCCGTTACACTTCATTCTACATTGTTATTCTTTTATTGTTCTATATCAATGTTCTGTCTGATAATGTGATGATCAAACAGCTGTTTTTAACTCATATACTTGATACATATGACAATTACAAACCAATATCAAACACATTTACCACCATGGTGCCTTTCTAATCTCAGAATGTTCCAATATTCTATTTAGATAGCAAAATTATTTGTCAGTTTTGGAATGTAGAAAATCTGCAAACAGCAAGATTCTACCAGCAACAATTAAGTAATTAAGCACGGAGTCACAATAGAGGTTTGTGACCAGTGATGCACTGCTGCTAGGATCTTTGTTGTTTGTGATATATGTTATGTGGTGGATTGGATAGTGGACTACTTGACAGATAGACCTCAGTATGTGCGGTTGGGAGACTGTAGGTCTGACACGGTGGTCAGCAGCACAGGAGCGCCGCAGGGAACCGTACTGTCTCCGGTCCTGTTCACCCTGTACACATCAGACTTCCAATATAACTCGGAGTCCTGCCATGTGCAGAAGTTCGCTGATGACACGGCCATAGTGGGGTGTGTCAGGAATGGACAGGAGGAGGAGTATAGGAAACTGATACAGGACTTTGTGATATGGTGCAACTCAAACTACCTGCGTCTCAATATCACCAAGACCAAGGAGATGGTGGTGGACTTTAGGAGATCTAGGCCTCATATGGAGCCAGTGATCATTAATGGAGAATGTGTGGAGCAGGTTAAGACCTACAAGTATCTGGGAGTACAGTTAGACGAGAAGCTAGACTGGACTGCCAACACAGATGCCTTGTGCAGGAAGGCACAGAGTCGACTGTACTTCCTTAGAAGGTTGGCGTCATTCAATGTCTGTAGTGAGATGCTGAAGATGTTCTATAGGTCAGTTGTGGAGAGCGCCCTCTTCTTTGTGGTGGCGTGTTGGGGAGGAAGCATTAAGAAGAGGGACGCCTCACGTCTTAATAAGCTGGTAAGGAAGGCGGGCTCTGTCATGGGCAAAGTACTGGAGAGTTTAACATCGGTAGCTGAGCGAAGGGCGCTGAGTAGGCTACGGTCAATTATGGAAAACTCTGAACATCCTCTACATAGCACCATCCAGAGACAGAGAAGCAATTTCAGCGACAGGTTACTATCGATGCAATGCTCCTCAGACAGGATGAAGAGGTCAATACTCCCCAATGCCATTAGGCTTTACAATTCAACCGCCAGGACTTAAGAACTTTTTAAAAGCTATTATTAATGCTTTTTGAGATAGTGATTTAGATGCATATCATATTTTTTACTGAGTTAAGTATTGTATGTAATTAGTTTTGCTACAACAAGTGTATGGGACATTGGAAAAAAAGTTGAATTTCCCCATGGGGATGAATAAAGTATCTATCTATCTATCTAATGACTTGGATGTGAATGTAGGAAGGAATTTTAAAATGGATCTGAGGGGATTTTTTTTTAACATAGAGTGGTTGATATCTGAAATGTGCTTATAGCCAGCTATACTAATCCCATTTATCCACTAAAGGTCGGTGTCCTTAAATGCCTTGCCTATGCAGGAGCCCATCTAAATGCTTCTGAAACATAGTGATTATATCTGACTCTATCACCTCCTCTGGCAGTGCATTACAGATGTCAACAACTTGTTATTGTTACGTAATCAGCAAGAATGAATATAGATTAGAGTCAGGACTTTATAAACAAACATATAACATTTATTAAACTCTGCTCAACAATAGTGAAAAGTATTCAAACGACTAACCTAATCGGAAGTTAACTGCTATATGGCTACCCTGGAACAGTTCTTAAAGTGGTAAATTCGAACACAGTCTTAAAGGGGTAAATTCAAAAGTCCAAGTGATTTATACAGTCAATTAGGAGAGACTTTCCTGAAGTAAAGAATTTCTCGTTGATGTGACGTTACTGCTGATCCCAGCCAAAATATGCCTTGTCTGAAGGATTTACGATGAAGGAAATAAAACAGTTTAAAGGAACTGACTTTTTATTCTGGATGATAGACACTGCACCAAACCTTCCTGCTCTTGCAGAGGTTATCTCAGATGCAGGCCACTATTCTTGAATGAAGGTTCAATAAGGTTGATCCTTTCTAACACCGCTGAACGACATCAACTTTTGCCCACTTCTTTCTTCACTCTCCAATCCTGGACTGTAAAGGAAAAATCATAGGTGCAACACACAAAACTGGCAGCGATTGGTGAAACTGCCAGCACCAATCTTTGCACCTTAAATAGAAAGTAAAACTCCGGTTTAAAACGAAACTGTGTCATGATACGAATACGCAGCAAAACTAAAAACTAACGAAGTAACTGACTAACCAACCAACACAAAACCTCCTGCGTCACAGCAGGCTTTCCCGTTTTATACCAGTTGGAACATGCCATCATGTGACCTCACACCAGTGGGAAAATTACATCACCCCACCATCACAAGACATCATGCTCACAAAATACTCAGTTACATCATGGTCATAAGACAGTCACAAGATACCCACAGGGTATGTAACACTATGTTAAAAACTTACAATCAGATCCCCTTAAAACTCCTTCCTCTGATCTAAAACCTGTGTCCTCTTTTTAATGATACCCATATCATAGGGAAAAGATACTGTCTACCCTAACCATGCCTATTATAATTTTACATACTGTACCTGCATCAGTTCACTCTTCTGCTTCTGATGGTCCCTGGAAAACAAGCCCAAGTTTGGGGCAGCAACATCGTGGAGGTGGACAGTGTTGAGATATCTGTCCAGTGTCATGACTTTGCAGTAGGTCATCCATCAGCCAGTCCTTAAATTGACTCTCTGATCTAAAGAGATCAAGAAGCACAAATTACCACAGGACAAATATCACCAAAGAAAATTACTCCTGGATAAAAGCATTATGCTGAAAGCCCGGGAATGTTACTATTCTTTTGTGGTTGGGGGTGGAATGAAAGCTATTGAGGCTGATGAATTCTTGTGATTGATTCAGAGGAGGATGGATTGCATTAGATTGCACTTGATGATACACTATATCTGTAGAAACTCAAAAAATCTTTATAGCAGGTGCCAACTTGTACTAACTAATGTCATTTCAGACAAAGGTGAAATTATTGGCAGTGTTGGTGCACAAACCTTCAATAAGTTTCCATTACCACTTCTGTGTAGCTGTTTACAAGAATGACGGGGGGATCTCATTGAAACCTATCAAATATTGATAGGGCTAGATGAGTGGATGAGGAGAGGGTGTTTCCAACAGTGGGAGAGTCTAGGACGAGAGGGTGCAGCCTCAAAATGTAAGTACATGGTGAATCTGTGGAATTCATTGCTATGGACAGCTATGGGGCCATGTCATTGGGTATATTTAAAGCAGAGGTTGATATGTTCTTGATTCGTAAGGGTGTCAATGGTTATGGGGAGAAGGTAGGACAATAGGTTTGAGGGGGATAATAAATTAGCCATGACAGATTGACAAATCAAATGGCCCAATTTGCTCTGGTCTTATGGTCTTTAAAAGCTGAACCTTGAAAGTAGCTTGAGACATGTAGTTAGAATGTGATGCTGGGCTTTGTGGTCATGAGTGTGGTCATCTGGTTCAGCAGGCAAAATATCTAATTCATGGACTTTGCAGCTGTTTCCACCTGGTGTGAAGTCCTAGAGCCCCTGAGGCATTGTGGCTCAACTGTAAATGATACCGAGTCAGCCTGTAGATATTGCTTTATGGATAGTGTCTCCTGTGAGCTGGATTTCTTTTATCTGCCAATCCCATCTCCTACTCCCTTCTTTACTGCCCAGATCTGCTGAACAAGACCAAGCCACTAGCCTTTCTTGTTCTTATGACCTCTTTGTTTTTTTTTACCTTCCCTAATGGCCTGACATACCTTTTAATTTCTAGAATCTGTTTCTCAGAGGACAGAAAGAGATCAAGTTAAAGAGGCTATTTAATTTTGGAAGTATATTCATTTTAGAGCCAGCTCAACACACAATGTGAAGGTTAAGCTAAATGTCTATGTTAAAATTAATCCTACTAAATATTAGATTATATTTAACCCTGTTCTATCTGAATTAATTTTCTTTGTACCTTATTCAAGTTAGTATCCTGTATTCACAAATAAATTTTTTTTATCACTGGTGAACAGTTCCTTTCAGACTCCAAACTCCCAGCGTCCCTATTGTTCTAAGCATTCACTTGCTCTCACTCTGAACTCCTGGTACTTAGACTCCTAATTGTTCTATTGAAGACCATGGGAGATCAGAACCACGACATCTATTGATTAGGCATTTTACACCCTTCCAGACTCATGATGAGTCCCTCTATTTCAAATCATAAACAGTGTCAATGTTTTACTTGATGTTGGTTGTGTTATTACCCTTTACAGTTTTTCTAGACCCTTATGTTATTTACATTGCCCACCATTACTCACCACACATTTTTCATGTACTATTTCCTTATTATTCTTTCATCTCTCCTGGGTTCTGTTCCACCTCAAATGTTCCCTTTTGCTCTTTCATTCTATCCCATCATCTCCCTTTGACTCTGAACTTACTAGGAATTGGTTGCATTGTTGAGTTAGAATTGTAGAGATTGTTTGGCCCATTTGACCTTGGTCATTCTCCAGATGTACCCAATCAAAATTGTCCCTGACATAAAATTTCCATCAATTATCTTCCAAGCCTTCTTCACTCTAGGGAGAAAACAAATCCTCCAACATTTCTATAGAATGATTCCCATCAACCTGGCACCATTTGAGTGAATCCTTTCATCATGATATTGAAGATTTTTTTTTGTAAAGATCACTCAGAATTGACTGTACTGTAATTCCAACTAAGTCAGAAGAATGTTTTACAAAGGCTTATCATGACTGCTTTAATTTTCTATTCATAAATCAAAGAATCCTGTATATATTTTTAAACAGCCTTTGTGTCTTTTTCTGCTCCAAGAGTTTTGTGGATATTTACTTGGTGTATTTCATACATCTCTTGAAAAACCGTCTGTCCAATATCTAATGCATTTGATATACTATTTAACTTCAAAGAATTCAATCAAGTTAAATTTGCATGATTTGTTCTTAACAATTTTGTGCTTTCATTTATTAATCAAAACTTTTCCAAATGCCAATTAATTTTGTCCTGGATTAGTGGGAGTTTTGAACTGATAGTGTCAGAATTTGTCTCCTTTCCTTTAATCCAGATGTCATCGCCTGTCAGCATCAAATGGAATCGAAGTCTGGGTCCAGAGCCAGCAGAATTTCTACAGCATAAGATGCATTCATCCAGACCAGGTAATCCCTTTAGTTACATGCATGTTATTTTGCCCATTTCCTTGTCATTTACTGCTCCATGAGAAGTATCCTTGTCCCAGATGAGGACATGCAAACTTCTCTGCTACCTCAACCCAGGTTCCACAAAGACAGCTCCTTTTGGACATCATTGAACCTCCAGACTTACTTAAACTTTTACTACCTAAATGAGTGCCTAAAAATAATTCTGAGCCCTATTATAGGAGTAATTAGTTTTGTCTCATATTCACTTTTTGCACTTCATTTGTTTTTTTTAGAATTCTTCTATTTCCTATATTCAGCCTGGTTCGCTGCTGTAACATGAACTTTGCAATCATCATTAATCTCATTTCTCAATTTCTATATCTTGTCTTAGCTTTAGATGTCCTTCCTTTACCTTTCAAGGTTCATTGATTTTTGATTCCAAATCCACCTGGGCCATGTCCTTTTATACCTCACTGAAGTTAATTCACCTCCAGTTAAGTACTCATTTTACATTTGATTGCATCTTGTCATTTTCCATAATCATTCTGAATCTGATGATGTTATGATCACTGTTCTCTTGCTGAAATATGTTTCCTTACTCTTCTTCAGTCACAGAAATGACATTTCTTCTTTTCAGACTGAGCTGGAAACTTAGTCAATAGCATTCTCGTATAGACATTACAGCCATACCACCCTCCCCAAGCCATCCCCTCCCAACATCCAAAAACATGCATACCAATGAACTGGGAATATTGAAGAATTTCAGCATTTTGGTTTATTATTGTCACATGTACTGAGACACAGTGAAAATCTTGTCTTGCATACTGTTTATACAGATCAGATCATTACACAATGCATTGAGCCAGAATAAGGTAAAACAGTAACGATGCAAAATAACGTGTAAAAGCTTCTGAAAAAGTGCGGTACAGATAAACAATAAAGTGCAAGATCATAATGAGGTAGATGTGAAGCCAAGAGTCCATCTTATCGTATAAGAGGTCCATTCGAGAGTCTGATATCAGAGGGGTAGAAGCTGTCCTTGAGCCTGATGGTACATGCTTTCAGCGTTTGCATCTTCTACCTGATGAGAGAGGGAGAAGAGAGAATGTCTGAAGTAGGTGGAGTCTTTGGTAATGCTAGCTGCTTTACTGAGGAAGGTAGAGTTATAGACAGAGTCCATAGAGGGGAGGCTGGTTCCTGTGAAGTGCTGAGCTGTGTCCACAACCCTCTGCAATGCATCCAGACAGAATGCTTTCTACAGTGCATCATTGAAAGTTGGTAAGAGTCCACATGTTCGGGTAATGGCCAAAGCTGCTGCTTCCTTCTGTTGAGGAAACTCCATTGTCTGAGGGCAGCAGAATGGTACAGTTAGTAAACCTACTGCCGTCCAACACCAGAGACACAGGTGATCTCTGCGTGGAGCTTGCATATTCTTCCTGTGACCACCAGTGCTCTAGCTTTCTCCCTCAAATCAAAGATGTGAAGTAGAATCACTGATTCACTTAGCACAGAAACATGATCTTCGTCCCAACCCGTGCCTACCAAACAATATGCTTATCTGGGATAGTCCCATTAGTCCCATCTGCTTTTAAGTTTTTTCTATTCATGGACCTGCCCAAATGTCTTTTAAACATCATATTTATACCCAAATCCTAATTTTTAAATGAGACTAGTGTAAGCGAGTGGTTGATGGTTGGTGATCGAAAGCCAGTTTCCATGCTGTATCTCACTGTCTCTATGTGATATTCAGTAGTGCTTGCAACTACTGTAATTTGTGGGCTAGAAACAAAGATGTCCAGGTCAGGTTCGAACTTCACCTCCTTACCTCAGGTGGTAAAATCAATTGTTTTGAATTTTAAATGTATTTTTAATGTCCTCCAGAGAAAAACAGATCGTCGACTTTCATTGCCTGTTTTTACCTACAGAACGGGTATGGCATAAGGTAACAAATGGGGTTGCAATGCTTGTAGGACCACACCTCACCATGAGTCAGGGCAGGAGACATGTAACGAAACAAGGAAAGCCATATTATATAGATAGATAGATAGATAGATAGATACTTTATTCATCCCCATGGGGAAATTCAACTTTTTTCCAATGTCCCATACACTTGTTGTAGCAAAACTAATTACATACAATACTTAACTCGAAACCTTTCTTAAGCCTTTAAAAGCTGCATCACATCTCCCATGTGATATTGTATAGAGAATGACCTCATCAGTTTTATATGATATATAATATATTCCACAAATAAACATGTACTGAGGCCCCAAGGATTTGTCTACCTGAATAAGGAAGTTTGTTCTTCAGAGATACTGAAATAAGTAAAAAAAAATTCTATTAGTTAGGATTAATCCCATAAGAGCGCAATAAATATCTTCTGTTCCAACCTTCTCTGATGCAGATACAACGAAAGAGGCTGATGTCTAAAAGCCCTTTCAGCTCCAGTAATTGTCGTTTTTTTGGACAGTACTTATCCTCAGACAGTATTGACAATCCACCTTCTTCAATACTTGCAGTCTCGAATGACTTGATCCAACAGACTGATGTACTAAACCACTTCAGAGGACAATAAAGAGATTTCACATCAATATCTCAGTCTCAAGGTCAACTTTGGACAGTTTGTTTTAAATTCCACATTTATTTTTACTGATTTCAAATTCTCCAACTAAAAAGGCAGGATTTGAAATCAAGATCTACCGATTAATAGTCTGGTAACATAATCATTACAGTATTGGCCAGAATTTGATATAAATGTTTTAATAATTATATATGAATGTTCATATTTTAATAAAGTCTACCTGTACTCGATTGTACTTCTCACACCAAAATTTCTATTGGTGCATTAAATTTGGAAAATAGAAACGGGGGCAGAACTCTAACTTCTCCAGGGTACTTCAACATTTCATTAGACCCAGACTGGTCTGCACCACCTCTTTGACAGTCTTTGATCCCTATTCTATGATAACAATAACCCCAATAAAAAAAAATCTGTGGAGCTGTCAGGATATGTTCAAATTGGCCCACATCCACAGCACTTTAAGGAAGATTATTTCCAGGTTTTGGTGTGAAAAGTTATATACTGATTTTTTTTCTTGAAAGACCTACCTCTTGTTCTGGACTCATCTACCAGGGAAACCTGCCTTCTCTCTCTATCTACCCTTTCAAACCTCTTTTTCATTTTAAATGCCTCAGTTTTGTCACACCTAATCGCCTAAATTCAAGGGAATGAAATCCTAGCTTATGCAAGCTGTATCTCTCGAACATCAATATTCTTGTTCAGTTTACAAATCTATGAGCAATATTCAGTACGGATTTGGATAGAGGTGCTGCACAATTACATATCATATCTTCTCCCTATACTGCAGCTCCCTTTGGATGAAGGTCAAGTTACCTTGAGCCTTTTTGATTTCTTTGCACAGAATATGATTGATACCCACGTTAGCCAGTGAGCTGGGCCTGCATGTATTGCCATCATTATCCCCAGGCAGAATTAAGGTCCTTGGGCAATTCTCCCACCTTACCTCACTGAGAACAGCATTGAAGTTAATGTCTAGAAATGAGTCCACACAAGTAATTTCTGTAAAACTTTTCCAGCGCTCACTGCAGACACAATAATGTTCTATTTTTCCAAGATCTTTATGTGAATAGATACTCCCGGCTGATGCTGCAGTGCATTTTAAATATCTTTTGTTTGTTCATTAAGTTGCTTACTATAAAATCACTATTTATTGATAACAGTGAATGCATCAGAGTGTAGGTATAGCACTGTCAATTGGAACTGACAGAATAATTCAGAATGGTTTATTTCAGAGCAAACAAACTTTGTTTACTCAACAATGTATTTCTATGTTAAATTGGATAATATGATAAGCAGTCTATTGAATTTATTTTGAAAATCTTCATAACTGAGAGAAAAGCAAGTTCCTTAAACAATAAGTACAACTTCTGATGGTTATTGCTCCATGGAGTTTTTGTGTCTGACTACCAGCATAGACTAAAGTGTCACTGTCTAGTTCTCAGAGAGTACAAAGAAAAGGACAAGCACTAACTCGGTCAGATTTTAAAGAGTGAGATCAATAAGAGCTGGTGCCTGAGGGGTCATTGTGTGGGAACCTAAGAGTACATGTCAGTAGTCAGTGTGAATAGTGGATGTCACATCTTTATGTGCCTCATGTGGTCATAACACAACACCATGTTCCTTGTAGTCATTTAGCTGGACATCTTCTGCTAGACACCTCTCCTCTCCTCTCCTGTCCCTTTGCTATGTTATGATTGATTGCAAGCTGTTGCTGCCTAAATCTGCGAACAGTGCAACTCCCTTCAAGGGCCAGAGCTCCAACGTAACAGCTGTTTGAAGTTCCACTGGGTGTGTTTGCAGGGCATGTCACATTCCAAATCAGCAAGCATCTGACAAAACACAAATACAGCAGTCTTACAGCAATCCTATGGCAACTTTTAAAACCAGAACTAGGGAAAAGCATCCCACAGTTCTACCACCCCTGTTTGAAACATGAATTTTTTGGCCTCTATATTTAAAGTGAGCTTGGGCAATTCTAATGGAATACAGGTTCAATTTTCTAACCAATCTTTTTTGATAACTTGCAAATCATCAGCTGGTGAGATCTTGATTTCCATTATTCCCTCCCTGACAGTTACTTATTGTTTTGTAATTAATAACTTCCTCCCCTAATTTATTTCTGGTCTCTCGCATTCTTGATCATGTTTTTCTTCCTCTGCCGTGACAATGCATATATATGTGAATTTGACAGGACTGACATTGCCTTATCAATTGTTACTGTGTTACCAGCATTTATCTTTAGTTGGCCCGCATTCCCCCTTTAACATTCTCTTTCTCTATACTTAGCTAATAAAAACTTTTATTAGTATTGACAACCTTAGCAGCCACTTTTTATTCCATGCTCCCATTTTGATTCACCTCGTGTGCAGACTTCATTTATACCTTATGTGCATGTTACTTTTTTATATTTCTTGCAGTCTGCATGGGATTCTAATCACTTTTGCAATTGTGCACTTCTGGCTGTTTACTGCCTCTTCATTCTTTAGTCACTCATTGTGGCTGAGTTGCATACAGTAAGTGGCTGCATGTAGTTTTGACAGCACATACAAGTTTGATTTTGTACCCAGCATTAGTCTAAAATAATTCCTGCTGTTTATGTGTATATTTTTACCCCCCCTTCACAGATGCTGCTGACCTGTTAAGTTTTTACACCCTTTTCTGAAACCTAATTTACTAAGTTTCAATGGTTTCAAGTCAAAATAAAAAAGGAACTTATATGGTCATTGGTTGCAATATGTTACAGTCCTTACTCATCATTGAGTTTATCACCATCAGTTCCAGTAATCTGTTGTCTCTACCTTTTAAGCCATTCTGCTTATTCCAGTTTGTGAAAATTAGTACATATATCCTATTATAATCACATTGATTCTGCTACATACATCCGTAATTTCCGTGCTTATACCTTCCTCCGCCCTGATTGCCTTCAATTCTGCAGATCTTTCTCCATATTTTGTTTTAGCTTACATTGCTTCCGTCACCTGTCCACTCAAGCTGATATTTTAGTCCAGTGCCCTTAATTGTTCTTTCTTAATGAATCAATTTCATGCCCTTTGATTCTGTAGTAGTAATGACAGTGAAGCTATCACTGTTTACTATTGTTATTCAGTGAGGTGCAACTTCAGAGTTTCTGCATGAGCTATTTTTAGGGCCATGTGATTGGTGAAGCAATACACCTTTAAAATTCAGTTTTGCATTTTGCTTAAAATTCTCAGGGTGCTGCTGGGCTGCCTTGCAAATAGTTGAACCACCTCCATTCAAGTGATTTCTTTCATTTACAGAGGAGAAGCTGGAAAAGGCTGGGAGTTGTGACAGAATTCACAGAGATCCCAAGTTGCTCCCAGTTTCACCTAGTGAGACTGGAAAAGACCAACAACTTTGCCCTCATTATCACCACAAAATCTGGGCCATCATACCACTTCCTTAAATTATAAGCTTATCTAGAAATAGCAGTACTATAGAAGACAAATTCAATTGAAGCATGCTTCTCCAAGAGCGTGACAGATTCCAGGTTCCTAGAATGATAAAACCTTTACCGACCTGAGAGATTTATCACAGTCTGACTGACTGCCAAACACCTTTATTCCTGATGCGGACAATTTTTATCATGTACTCAGAGCAAGTAAATAACAGACAAATTAAAATTATTTTGACTGATTTGTTTCCATATCTGTCATTACCTGTTTGCTGGTGGATTTACATAGATCTGAATTATAATTAATAAAGTTGAATGTGAATTAACAAATTTGAATATCAGTCAGACAGCTGAATGAATTTGCATTTAGCTGAATACATTTGCTGGAAGAACTTGAACCTTAGCCAATTTACGCTGCAAGCATCTGAATAATTTCAAGATGAGATATTTTCACATATGAAGTGTGAAGTCAAGGTGTCACAAGGATGTGTAACTCAGAAACTGTTAGAAAATCACGCTCTGTGATATTACTGGTGAGCACACCATAGTGTGGCTCGTTGTAAGTCAGAAGATAACAATAACCATGTAATGCCTTGTGATGAATTGTGTTTATCAGGCAGACTGAAGTAACGTGACTAAATGAACCCGATTCTATTTCAATTGCATCGTCTCCCAGGATTTTTGTTTTGTCACACCAGAACAATAAATAAACTCATGGCTGCTTCAATGTTTATTTCTGCTTTTCAAGGGGCTAACCATGTCAGAATATGCTTGTTGTCAACAGGCTTTTACAAATTAGTGATTGCCCAGTTTTGGTATTAATTATTAAAAAAAATTCAGAATGTATTAGTGATAGTATTGTTCATTATAAGGAGTAAGGAGTCAGCTGTGGCCCGCTCTTGCTCATGAGTCAGAAAGGTCAATTAACACTCGAGAAAGCTAAGCATTAAGCCCAAAGTGATATCTTAAAACTAGAAAAGAAATTAAGCGAATGGCAAATAAATTGGGTGGGATGTAAATTTGCAAATAAACAAAAGCGGCTAATACTCTTTCTTCCCTGAAAAGCTCTTCACCTGCTTCTGGTTATTTGCCTAACAAAGTTCTAATATTTACTAGAATTGATTTTTAAAAATAGCTTTTCAGTTTGCTCTTCTGGTTTTTCATCAACTAATTTGGAAAAACAGCTAAATATGCTGTAAAAGAAGATGAGAAACATTCTTCCAGAGAGGAATTCTCACCTTTAATTTTAATCCTTCCCTGTTCTCCTCCCTTCATGTTCCTGTAACTTCCTACAGCTAAATCGCTACAGAACATCTTGAATTCTGGCCGTTTAAACCTTCAGATTTAGAGGGAAATATAGCAATGATTAGCTACTGCATATAGGACAATAGATAGTTCTACATAATGTATGTAGCTAAATGCGTTATACTTGAGTGAATGCCTCACGTTTGTCATCTCCAAGCCCCAACCCTGCATGATCTCCGCAGCTGCACAAACTGTTCAAGGCTGCACTAATCATCTGGAATTAAGCTCTGGAATTCCTCCCAAATTCCTCCTTACCTAGAATACGCAATAAAAGCAATTTTCAGTCAATCAACTGATAGGTTGTTGGTGCCTCTGTACTAATTTTATTTTATGAGGTTCCTTTGAAGTGCCGGTAAATATTACAACATTAATGGGACTGTATAATGGAAGTTATTGTGCTAACTCTTCTACTGCTTGTTGTCACAAGTTGCCTTCTCCCTGCTCCTGCTGATTCTGCCATTGTGAGTCGAGGCAGCCTTTTGCTGGAAAGTTGGCTTCCAGTTCATTAGAAACAGGAGACATAAGAGGCTGCAGCTGCTGAAACCTGGAGCAACAATCTGCTGGAGGAACAGCTGGTAAAACAAGGTTGATACAGTACTGGCGCACCTCAGGAGTGTGTGCTTAGCCCACCACTCTACTCTCTCTATACCCGTGACTGTATGGCTAGATATACCTCAAATACCATCCATAAATTTGCTGACAATACAACCACTGTTGGGAGCATCTCAGATGGAGATAAGAGGGCATATAGGAGCGAAATATACCAGCTAGTTGAGAGGTGTCACAGCAATGACCTTGCATTCAATGTTAGTAAGATAAAAGAGTTGATTACGGACTTCAGGAAGGGTAAGAAAAGGGAACGGAAACCAATGCTCATAGAGGGATCAGAAGTGGAGTAATTTCAAGTTCCTGGGTGTCAAGATCTCTGAGGATCTAATCTGGTCCCAGCATTTCAATGGAGCTATAAAGAAGGCAAGACAGTGACTATATTTCATTAGGAGTTTGAAGAGATTTGGTTTGTCAATTAAAACTCTTGAAAACTTCTATAGGCGTACTGTGGAGAACATTCTGAAAGGCTGCGTCACTGTCTGGTATTGTGTGCGGGGGGGTGTGGCTTCTGCACAGAACCAAGCTAAGCTACAGAAAGCTGTAAAATTAGTCAGCTCTATCTTGGGTACTAGCCTCCATAGTGACCAAGACATCTTCAGGGAGTGGTGCTTCAGAAAGGTGATGTCCATTATTAAGGACCCCCATCACTCAGGACAATTCCTTTTCTCAATGTTACCGTCAGGATGGAGGTACAGAAACCTCAGTGATTCAGGAACAGCTTCTTTCTCTCTGCCATCTGATTTCTAAATGAACATTGAACCCACTTTTTAATATATATTATTTCCGTTTTAGCACTATTTTTAATCTATTCAATATACATATATACTTACTCTAGTTAATTTACTTATTCACTTATTTATTTTGCTTTCTATATTATTACGTATTGCATTGAACTGCTGCTGCTAAGCTAACAAATTCCACGACACATGCCGATGATAATAAACCTGATTCTGATTCTGATTTCAACCTGAAGTATCAACAGTTCTTCCCCTTCTCACACTGAAGATGCTGCCTGACCCACTGAATTCCTCCTGCAGATTGTTCATTAGCAACAGTTGGGATTTGCAGGGCCACCTGTAGGTTGAATGACCTGCTGTGCTGAGAGAACAGCCTCCACACAGCAGGACTGGTGGAAGGGGTTGGGGCTAGGCAGTGTCTGTGGGAGTTAGGGACCAGTGACTTCACTGGGCCTGAAATCATCAGTTGAGTGCTTCCGGCATTCTTTTGGCTTTGCTTCCTCATCAGTTTCTTTGCTTCTTAATCCCTGACCAGTTCTGACATGAATATGTTTTTCTCTCTCCTGATCTCCCAAGCATTCTCCTTTATTTCAGATCCCCAGCAAAAACTGCATTCTGTACTTGGTGGTTCCAGCTGGTCGTTCTCTTTTCCTCTCTCCTCCCTGTACTTCCATCTCCTCCAGGCACATTAGTTGCCATTAACAAGCCTTAGACATCTGTATTTTCTTGGGCTCCAGCCTATCACAGACCTTTTCTGTTCTCTTCATCCTTCCTAGTTACTTCAAAGGGTAATTTCTCAAATCTGCCATATTTCTGAAGCAAGGACAATGACCTGCAGCATTGAAGATGTTTCACTCTCCACAGGTACTGGTGTGACTTGCAGAGTACCTCCCCTAGTTTCTGTTCTTATTCAAGTTCCTTGGATCTTTTTCTGTAAAAACACAGCAATTTGCCATCTCTGTATGTTAGATCTCCAACTGGTTGCTTGTACTGGATTACTCTGACCAGACGCTAGCTCAAAGTGGGATCCTTTGGACTCCAGAGCATCACAAGAGAAAAGAAATTCAAAGTTCCATTATTATATTCAGGTGAAATTCTTCCCTTGAAACAATCATTGTTTAAGTAGATAGCAAGCAGAAGGAAAAGGAATTTCACACCAGCTCTCTGTTTCTTAGTTCTCTGCTTTTGCCTATGTACATTCTACCTGACTAGATGAGCTTTTGTGACATCTTCGTTCTCATTTCATTTTAGAGCATTTTTTGCTAGTTTGGCATGGAAGGACATTTAAATGGAAGACTGGGTCCCTGTGCTGAGAAGAGTGGATGTCAGGTGAAAATGTTTAACTGTGATTCACTATACTTTCTATGTTGTAGACTGTGGGTTTACCCGTGACTAACCATGATTTGGACAAGGTATGAGGGAGAAGTATGGACTTCTGGAAATATAGCTGCCACTGTCTGTATTTCTCTTGCCGTGCCTGCTTTAGCACGGGAAGAGAAAACGTGACTGGCCAGCACTCTTCAGAATCTAGTTTCTAGTCAATGCATTGCAAGAGCTCCAGTCATCTCAGAATTGCAATGACACCTAATTCCACTTTATGAGTAAGTGCTGACGAGTGCATTAACATTACAGGCAGCACTGCCAGACACCTGTCATCAGTGTTCACTAACACAGGTCTGGCAGCCCAAGTTCCCTGTGATTACAAGAGCCATTTGGGGACTGGTTATTGATGTTTAAACCTGTCTACACACAGTGAACCACAGGAGACATTTCTCAGACAGTCCAAGGAGATTCACAAGACCAGTTCCTGAGATGACGGTCGGGTCTGTATTCTTCAAAGTTTACAAGAATGAGGGGTGATCTTATTGATACGGACAACATTCTAAGGGGACATGGCAGGGTGAAGAATGTTGAGATGATTTCACTAGTGGGAAAGACTTGAAGGTGGGGACAGAGTTATAAGATAAGGAGCCATTGTTCAGAATGGAGATATGTAGAAATTTCTTTTCATGGAAGGTTGTGGATGCCTGATCATTAGATTTATTGATGAAGGAGGCAACTAAATTTTAGAAGGATTGCGGAATTGAAGGCTGTGGGGAGCTAGCACATATGAGGAATTGAGGCCATAATCATGTTGACTGGTGGCGCAGTTCTGAAGGACTAAATGGCCTCCTCCTGTTCCGATATCCTTATGTGCATTCTTCTTGTGTGCAGATTCCTGGAAACTGCTAATACAGTCTTCAGTAATTCATGGAGTTTTTGTGAATGTTTTGATAGTGAAATTAGGGTACTTGCAGTCATAAACCATTGTCAAAGATACAAATTGTTAGTAATTTTGTTTGAAAGTATCTGTGTTGTCTCTAATGTTGTGCCTAATACTCATCCATAAGCTGCTTACAACTTTATAGACGGACTAAGAATGATAATTACAGGCTGCTAGCTCCATCTGCTGATGGCTTTTCAAAGCAGATTTACTGTGGATGAGAGGCTTCCACTGTCAAATGAACTCCACATAGATCTCAATCTACCAAACTTGTATTTCAAAAACTGTAGCAACAGTAATCCCAGCTCTAAAAGTCAACCTTGTGGAAATGGTGCCAACTCACAAGACATTATTAGATACAGATGTGTTAAAACCCAGAGGCCCCTCCGAGGGCAGTGACCTGAACCAGCATCCCCTCTGAGGGCAGCGTCCTGAACCAGCGCCCTCTCCGAGGGCAGCGACTCGAACCAGTAGACCATTTTGAGGGCAGCGACTCGAACCAGCCAGCTCCTCTGAGATCATCGGGACCCAACAGCCTCTCCGAGGGCAGCGACTCAAAACAGCCACATCCCACCCACCCCCCCCCCCCACCCCCATCAGCAGTGGCCGCTCTGAGAACTGCTCGCTCTCCTCCACAATTGCCTGGATGATCCAATCTACCTCGATGTTTTAGTCGGTGAGAAATGTAGTCGATCATGGCCCCTCATCTCATCTGTGAGCTTCTCCTCGTAGTAACTCTCGCTCACATTGCCCTCCTGGAGTTTTCTCAGGGACGGCAGAGCGCTATCTCACTCGATCAAACTACAGTCTGTAAGTCCCAGGCTCCAGCAGTTTCAAAACAAAACTCAGATAAAGAGAATAAGGAGAAGACGTAGAAACTCTGAAATGATTGACTATTTAGAAACATAGAAAACCTACAGCACAATACAGGCACTTTGGCCCATAAGGGTGTGCCGAGCATGTCCCTATCCTAGAAATTACTAAGCTTACCCATAGCCCTCTATTTTCCTAAGCTCCATGTACCTAACCAAAAGTCTCTTAAAAGACCCGATCGTATCATTTCTAAATCAATATATAGAGGTACCGACTAGAGAGGATGTAATATTAGATCTTCTATTGGGAAACAAGTTAGGACAGGTGACAGAAGTGAGTGTAGGGGAACACTTTGGTTCCAGTGATCATAACACCATTAGTTTCAACTTGATCATGGATAAAGATAGATCTGGTCCTTGGGTTGAGGTTCTAAACTGGAAAAAGGCTAATGTTGAAGAAATGAGAAAGAATCTAAAAAGAGTGGATTGGGACAGGCTGTTCTCTGGCAAAGATGTCATTGGTAAGTGGGAGGCCTTCAAAGAAGAAATTTTGAGAGTGCAGAGTTTGTATGTTCCTGTCAGGATTAAAGGCAAAGTGATTAAGAATAAGGAACCTTGGTTCTCTAGGATATTGGAATTCTGATAAAGAAGAAGAGAGAGATGTATGACATGTATAGGAAACAGGGAGCAAATAAGGTACTTGAGCAGTATAAAAAATGCAAAAAAATACTTAAGAAAGAAATCAGGAGGGCTAAAAGAAGACATGAGGTAGCTTTGGCAGTCAAGGTGAAGGATAATCCGAAGAGCTTCTACAGGTATATTAAGAGCAAAAGGATAGTAAGGGATAAAATTGGTCCTCTTGAAGATCAGAGTGGTCGGCTATGTATGGAACCAAAAGAAATGGGGGAGATCTTAAATGGTATTTTTTTGCGTCTGTATTTACTAAGGAAACTAGCATGGAGTCAATGGAAATAAGGCAAACAAGTCGTGAGGTTATAGAATGTATACAGATTGAAGAGGAGGAGGTGCTTGCTATCTTGAGGAAATCAGAGTAGATAAATCCCCAGGACCTGACAGGGTATTCCCTCAGACCTTGAAGGAGACTAGTGCTGAAATTGCAGGGGCCCTGGCAGATATATTTAAAATGTCGGTATCTCAGGCGAGGTGCCGGAGGATTGGAGGATCCTTCATGTTGTTCCATTGTTTAGAAAAGGCTCTAAAAGTATTCCGGGAAATTATAGGCCAGTAAGTTTGACGTTGGTAGTAGGTAAATTATTGGAAGGAGTACTAAGAGATAGGATCTACAAGTATTTAGATAGACAGGGACTTATTAGGGAGAGTCAACACGGCTTTGTGCGTGGTAGGTCATGTTTAACAAATCTATTAGAGTTTTTTGAAGAGGTTACAAGGAAAGTGGATAAAGGGAAGGCAGTGGATGTTGTCTGCATGGACCTTAGTAAGGCCTTTGACAAGGTCCCACATGGGAAGTTAGTTAGGAAGATTCAGTCGCTAGGTATACATGGAGAAGTAGTAAATTGGATTAGACATTGGCTCAATAGGAGAAGTCAGAGAGTGGTAGTGGAGGATTGCTTCTCTGAATTCAGGCCTGTGACTAGTGATGTAGCACAGGGATCAGTGCTGGGTCCATTTTTATTTGTCATCTATATCAATGATCTGGATGATAATGTGGTAAATTGGATCAGCAAATTTGCTGATGATACAAAGATTGGAGGTATAGTGGACAGTGAGGAAGGTTTTCAAAACTTGCAGAGGGATTTGGACCAGCTGGAAAAATGGGCCGAAAAATGGCAGATGGAGTTTAATACAGACAAGTGTGAGGTATTGCACTTTGGAAGGAAAAACCAAGATAGAACATACAAGGTAAATGGTAGGGCACTGAGGAGTGCAGTAGAACAGAGCGATCTGGGAATACAGATACAGAATTCCCTAAAAGTGGCGACACAGGTAGATAGGGTCGTAAAGAGAGCTTTTGGTACATTGGCCTTTATAAATCAAAGTATTGAGTATAAGAGTTGGAATGTTATGGTGAGGTTGTATAAGACATTGGTGAGACCGAATTTGGAGTATTGTGTGCAGTTTTGGTCACCGAATTACAGGAAGGATATTAATAAGGTTGGAAGAGTTCAGAGAAGGGTTACAAGGTTGTTGCCGAGACTTGAGAAACTGAGTTACAGAGGAAGGTTGAATAGGTTAGGACTTTATTCCCTGGAGCGTAGAAGAAGGAAGGCAGGTTTGATAGAGGTACAGTATATAAAATGATGATGGGTATAGATAGAGTGAATGCAAGAAGGCTTTTTCCACTGAGGTTAGTGGAGAAAAAACTAGAGGACGTGGGTTAAGGGTGAAGGGGGAAAAGTTTAAAGAGAACATTGGGGGGGGGCTTCTTCACACAGAGAGTGGTGGGAGTGTGGAATGAGCTGCCAGATGAAGTGGTAAATGCGGGCTCACTTTTAACATTTAAGAAAAACTTGGACAGGTACATGGATGAAAGGTGTATGGAGGGATATAGTCCAGGTGCAGGTCAGTGGGACTAGGCAGAAAAATGGTTCGGCACAGCCAAGAAGGGCCAAAAGGCCTGTTTCTGTGCTGTAATGTTCTATTGTTCTATGGTATCCACCTCCACTGCCTTTGCCGGCAGCCCATTCCACACACTCACCACTTTCTGAGTAAAAAACTTACCCTTGACACCTCCTCTGTACCTACTCCCCAGCACTTTAAACCTGTGTCCTCTTGTAGCAACCATTTCAGCCCTGGGAAAAAGCCTCTGACTATCCACACGATCAATGCCTCTCAACATCTTATACACCTCTATCAGGTCACCTCTCATCCTCGGTCGCTCCAAGGAGAAAAAGCTGAGTTCACTCAACCTATCCTCATAAGGCATGCTCCCCAATCCAGGCAACATCCTCGTAAATCTCCTCTGCACCTTTTCTATGGCTTCCACATCCTTCCCGTAGTGAGACGACCAGAACTGAGCACAGTACTCCAAGTGGGGTCTGACCAGGGTCCTATAAAGCTGCAACATTACCCCTCGACTCTTAAATTCAATTCCATGATTGATGAAGGCCAATACACCGTATGCTTTCTTAACCACAGAGTCAACCTGCACAGCTGCTTTGACCATCCTATGGACTCGGACCCCAAGATCCCTCTGATCCTCCACACTGCCAAGAGTCTTACCATTAATACTATAATCTGCCATCATATTTGACCTACCAAATTGAACCACTTCACACTTATCTGGGTTGAACTCCATCTGCCACTTCTCAGCCCAGTTTTGCATCCTATCAATGTCCCTCTGAAACCTCTGCAATAAGCCTTGCATGGGGTACCTTATCAAATGCCTTGCTGAAATCCATATACATGACATCTACTGCTCTTGCTTCATCAATGTGTTTAGTCACATCCTCAAAAAATTCCATCAGGCTCGTAAGGCACGACCTGCCCTTGACAAAGCCATGCTGGCTACTTCTAATCATATTATACCTCTCCAAATGTTCATAAATCCTGCCTCTCAGGATCTTCTCCATCAGTTTACCAACCACTGAGGTAAGACTCACTGGTCAAAAATTTCATGGTCTATCTCTACTGCCTTTCTTGAATAAAGGAACAACATTCGCAACCCTCCAATCCTCCAGAACCTCTCCTGTCCTCATTGATGATGCAAAGATCATTGCCAGAGGCTCAGCAATCTCCACCCTCACCTCCCACAGTAGCCTAGGGTACATCTCATCCAGGCCCAGCGACTTATCCAACTTGATGTTTTCCAAAAGCTCCAGCACATCCCCTTTCTTAATATCTACATGCTCGAGCTTTTCAATCTGCTGCAAGTCGTCACTATTATCACCAAGAGCCTTTTCCATAGTGAATACTGAAGTAAAGTATTCATTAAGTACCTCTGCTATTTCCTCCAGTTCCATACACACTTCCCCACTGTCACATTTGATAGGTCTTATTCTTTGACGTTTTATCCTCCTGCTCTTCACATACTTGTAGAATGCCTAGAGATTTTCCTTCATCCTGCCTGCCAAGGCCTTCTCATGGCCCCCTCTGGCTTTCCTAATTTCCTTCTTAAACTCCTTCCTGCTAGCCTTATAATCTTCTAGCTTCCTATCATTATCTAGCTCTCTGAACCTTTTGTAAGCTTTCCTTTTCTTCTTGACCAGATTTATTACAGCCTTTGTACACCACGGTTCCTGTACCCTACCATAACTTCCCTGTCTCATTGAAACGTACCTATACAGAACTCCACACATATATCCCCTGAACATATGCCACATTTCTTCCGTACTTGTCCTTGAGAACATCTGTTCCCAATTTAAGCTTCCAATTTCTTGCTTGAGAGCCTCATAATTCCCCTTACTACAATTAAATGCTTTTCTAACTTGTCTGTTCCTATCTCTCTCCAATGCTATGGTAAAGGAGATAGAATTATGATCACTATCTCCAAAATGCTCTCCCACTGAGAGATCTGACACCTGACCAGGTTCATTTCCCAATAGCAAATCAAGTACAACCTCTTCTCTTGTAGACTTATCTACATATTGTGTCAAGAAACCTTCCTGAACACACCTAACAAACTCCACCCCATCTAAACCCCTAGCTCTAGGGAGATGCCAATCAATATTTGGGAAATTAAAATCTCTCATCACAACAACTCTGTTATTATTACACCTTTTCAGGATTTGTTTCCCCATCTGCTCCTCAATATCCCTGTTACTATTGGGCAGCCTATAAAAAACACCCAGTAAAGTTATGGACCCCTTCCTGTTCCTAATCTCTACCCACAGAAACTCTGTAGACAATCTCTCCATGACGTTCACCTTCACTGCAGCCGTGACACTATCTCTGATCAACAGTGCCACGCCCTCACCTCTTTTGCCTCCCTCCCTGTCCTTTCTGAAACATCTAAAACCCGGCACTTTAAGTAACCATTCCTGTCCCTGAGCCATCCAAGTCTCTGTGATGGCCACCACATCATATCTCCAAGTGCTGATCCACGCTCTAAGCTCATCCGCTTTGCTCGCAACGCTCCTTGTGTTAAAATAGACACATCTCAAACTTTCGGTCTGAGTGCATCCCTTCTCTATCACCTGCCTATCCTCCCTCACACGTTGTCTCCTATCTTTCTCTATTTGAGTCAGACGCCTCTTCCCCAGTCTCTTCAGTTTGGCACCTGAGAATATTTCTATCCCATACGAACCTTTGATCTCTGCCCACTCAAGCGGTCCTCGCATGACCTTTATCCTCCTCCACCTCACCACCTGCTCTAACACTCTGGTTCCCCTCCCCCTGCAAATCCAGTTTAACCTCCCTTCCCCATGAGCAGCACGAGCTAACCTACCTGCAAGGATGTTAGGCCCCTTCCAGTTCAGATGCAAACCGTCCCATCGGAACAGGTCCCACCTTCCCTGAAACAAGGCCCAATCGTCCAGAAACATGAAGCCCTCCCTCCTGCACCAACTCCTTAGCCACGCATTTAGCTGCATTGTCTTCCTATTTCTAGCTTCACTAGCACGTGGCACGGGGAACAATCCTGAGATTGCAACCCTGGAGGTCCTGTCCTTCAACTTTGCACCTACCTCCCTAAACTCTATTTGGAAGAGGTGGCCCAAAGAATCATTGTTTGCTGATGCCATCATGTCCGGAAGCTCCATGTGGAATATAAGGTATGGCTCTTCTAGTCTGAGTTGGGTCTCATCCTGGTAAAACCAAGGCAAAGGTTAGACAGGTCAGTGCGGAACTGGGCAATGGAGAGCTCAAGATGCCCTGTGCAGACTAATCATAGGTGTTCAATGAACTTGCACTTGGTCTTACCACATCAGAAGCATGTGAAGTTGGAGGAGATGCATGTGAGCTTTTGGTTCATCTGGAAGGGCTGGTTAGGTCCCTGGATGAGTGATGAAGGAGGAGATTAAAATCAAGTGTTACATCTATTGTGATAGTAGGGGTCAGGGAGGGATGAATAGACCACGGGGTCCCTACAGAAGGCAGAAAGGGATGGGAAGGAGAAGATGTGGTTGGCAGTGGGATTTCATTGCAGCTGGTGGAAGTAATAAGGGATGGTATGCTGGATACCGAGGCTCATAGGGTGAAAGGCAAGGACCAGAGGAAGTCTACCTCTGTTCTATCTAGGAGAGGCAAAGTGAGTGCAGGAATGCAAGAAACAGAAAAGATGCAAGATTAGGTTCCATCAACCAGAGCAGAAGGAAAATCATACTTCCTGAAAAAGGAGGACATTACGGATGTCCTGAAACAGAAAACCTCATCTGGGAGAAAGGAATAGCGTCCCTACAAGAGACAGGGGAGGAAGAGGAGTCAGGGGGTTTGTAGTAAATATCAGTGTATAGTTTACCTCCTGAGGTGGAGACAGAGAGATCTAGATAAGGGAAGAAAGTGTTAGAAGTGGTCCATGTGAATTTGAGAGCACAGTGGAAGTTGGTGGCAAACTCCACCAGATTCCAGGGTGGAAGTTGGTGATGAATTTGATGAGCTCGGAGCGGTGCAAGGAACAGTACTAATGGAGAAAGAGTTGGGAAGTGGTGTTGGAGAAGGTTTGTAATGTAACCAAGAGAAAGACAGGCATAGCTATGATCCATGCCTGTGGCTAGATCTTTAATTTGTAGAAAGTGGGAGGTGTCAAAAAGAAGTTGTTTAAGGTAAGAACAGATTTTTCTAGGTGGATGAGAGGGTTGATTGAGAGGAAGTGGTTTTACCTTCATTGGAGAAAGAAACAGGGGGCTTTTAGTATTTCCTGATGGTTTCTTGAGGTATATAAAGACTGGACATCTGCAGGAAAGATAAGGTAGTGAGGGCTGGAGAATTGGAAGTTGTTGAAATGTGGAGGGCATGTGATGTGTCTCAAATGTAGGTGGGAAGGGACTAGACAAGAGGGGGCAGGATAGAGTCAAGTTCTGTGGAGATAGGTTTGGTGGGGCAAAAAGAGGCAGGAACAGTGTGTTTACCAGGACAGTTCTGTTTGTGGATCTTGGGTAAGAGATAGAAGCAGGCAGTGTGGTGTTGGGACACTGTCAGGTTAGAGGCTGCGGAAGTGAACTGTCTTGATGTAAGAAGATCTCTGACAGTGCAGGAGATGATAGCCTGGTGTTTGTCGATGAAGTTATTGTACAGGTGTTGCAGCAGGCATCCATGAACTGTTGTCTGGCCTCTCCAAAGTGAGTGGAGGTCTGGGCGTTCTGATGGACTGAGGTCAGAGAGGGCCAGGGGAGTGAAGATGTCAAAATGGCTGATGACACAGTGGTAAATGGAGATGGAAAGGTTGAGGGAGGGTGAAAGGCCTGAAGAAGGTGTCCAAGAGGAAAGGTGGGGTGCCGTTAGATATGTGAGAAGGGTGAGAGCTCTTTAGAGAGTGGGAGGTCAGTGGAGGGCAGGAATGATAAAGATATAGCAGGTTTGGAGCTGGACCAAAGATTAGGGTCATTAGCAGGAGATGAGGGTAATGAGAGGGGGACAGGGGAGATGAGATGAGAGAAGGTGGTGGGGTGAGAAGGGGGATCTCAGGGGAAAGAGGGTGAAGTAGTAAAAGTAGTAAGTGTAAAGTGGGAGCAAGTGATGGGATAAAAGGTGAGAAGGTGAGCAACTGTGGTTAGAACATAAAAGAAAGAGCCAGTGGAATGTTGGGAGCTTGTGGCTGAGCAAGAGGGAACAAGAGGTACTGACAGAGCTTTAGAAGAGAGAGGAAGTCCCGATGGATCTTCGGCTGTCTGGAGTCAGGAGAGTTTCTGATACTTCATGGAGGTCATGGACAAAAAGAGCTGCTATTTGAAGGAATGGATCCATTGGAGACTGAAGAAGAATTGTAGACCACAGCACATTTGGAAAAGCGAGATCCAAAGCTGTGGGAAAGAAGGATAGAGGATCAATGCATGTCCAAGATCATAAGGGAGAAATGGTGAACTGAATGAACATACATGAGACTAGGTCCCTAGTTACTTTCATAAGTTACAGGAAAATCCCTATAAAAGCTGAAGCTATTTTAAATCTGTCTCTATTGTCAAATTTTACTTTATATCATCTACGCATGTCACTGCTTAAGGCACGGTGATTAAAAGGTGGTCAACCTTAGTGGGTATCACTAGTCAGCCAGTGCAGTCGCATCAGCACATTGTGCTCTGCTGCTAAACGACTTTCCATTGAAGTCAAAGGACTACTTTTAGATTTGCAAGCTTTTTTATTGACTGATTGATTGAGATACAGCATGAAATAGGGCTTCCTGGCCTTTTGAGCCACAACACCCAACAATACTCTGATTTAGCCCTGGCCTAACCATGGGACAATTTACAATGACCAATTAACCTACCAACCAGTATGTCTTTGGACTTTGGGGGGAAGCCCACACAGTCATGGGGAGAACGTACAAACTCCTGACAGGCAGTGGCAGGAATTGAACCCAGGTCGCCTGTACTGTAAAGCGTTGTGCTAACCACTATGCTAACATGCCATGAAGTCTGGACCCATCTATCTCATAGATCATAACATACTTTGATAGTCTTCTCATTTCCTATCTTGTGACATCTTTGAGAGAATGGATTAGTTCCAGATTGTTCGATCAGTCAGAACTGGACAGAGAGTGAGAGGCACATCTCACTTTGTCAGTCAACAGACAGACCTTCATCCTGCCATTGGTGGATTTCAGAAGAGAAACGAAGCTGGCCAGCACAGTGCATCAATTCTTAGTGCTGATGTATGAAGGGACAGAAGTTAAATAATGGATCAGCTAAAAATAACCTTGATAGATTTATTTACAAGAAATAGTTAATTAATTTTCTCCATAGATCTCAAAGTGTAGAATAGGACCAATCATCCATGCTAGAAGCTGACTTTGTGTACAGGTTGGACCGCAAGCCATGCTCTGGTTCACTAAACAAATCCCAGCAATGGGAGTATGCATGAAGACTACTATTGGTCCAGCATTTTATAAATACAATCAAGACCAGCTAAACTGTTCAACAGAAGGCAAAATAGATGAAAGAGCAAATACGTGCCTGTAGTTGGAAGAGGTGGGGGGTGGGGTCCTTAATAAATATTTTGCCTCAGTATTCACCAGTGAGGGGGAGTTTGGCAAATGTGAGATTAGCATAAAACAGGCTGATATGCTGGAACATGTCAAAGTTAAGAAAGAGGATGTGTTGGAACTTTTGAAAACATTATGATAGGCAAGTCCTTGGGGCCTGATGGGATAAACCACAGGTTAACGTGGATATGAGGAAAGAGATTTCTGTGCCTTTGGTGAAGATCTTTGCATGCTCACTGTCCAGAGGAGTTGTGCCAGAATATTAGGGTGTTGGAAATGCTATTCCTTTGTTCAAGAAAGGTGATAGGAACTATAAACCAGTGAGTCTGAAGTTAGTGGTGGACAAACATGGCTTTGTGAAGGGGCAGATCATGCCTCATGAATCTAATTGAATTCTTTGAGGAAGTGACAAAACACATCAATGAAGCCAGAATAGTGGATTTGGTGGACACAGACATTATTATGGTGCTTGGTAGGCTCATTGAGAAAGTCAGGAGGTATGGAATCCGGGGAAACTTGGCTGCATGGATTCAGAATTGGCTTGTTCATAGAAGGCAGAGGGTGGTAGTTGATTGAGCATAGAGTCATAGAAAAGTACAGCACAGAAACAGGCCTTTTGGCCCATCTAGTCCATGCTGAAACCATATAAACTGCCTACTCCCATCGACCTGCACAAGGACCTTAGCCCTCCATACCCCAAACATACATATACTTATCCAAACTTCATTTAAACATTGAAATTGAGGTTGCATGCACCACTGGAGCTGGCAGCTCATTCCACACTCTCATGGCCCTCTGAGTGAAGAAGTTCCCCCTCATGTTCCCTTTAAATTTTTTTACCTTTCACCTTTAACCCATGACCTCTGGTTGTAGTCCCACCCAACCTCAGTGGAAAAAGCCTGCTTGCATTAACCGCATTTATCTATACCCCTCATAGTTTTGTATACCTCTATCAAATCTCCTTTCAGTCCTAAGCAATTCAATCTTTCCTTGTAACTCAGGTCATCCAGAATTGGCAACATCCTTATAAACTTTCTCTGTACTCTTTCGACCTTGTTTATATTTTTCCTGTAGGTAGGTGACCAAAACTGGTCACTTAAAATGGTCACAACTGGTCACAAGAATTAGGCCTCACCAATTATCATATTCAACTTCAATGTAATATCCCATCTCCTGTACTCAATGCATTGGTTTAAGAAGGCCAATGTGCCAAAAGCTTTCCTTGCGACCCTATCTACCTGTATCACCACTTTCAATGAATTATGCACCTGTATAGTAATTGATCAGCCATGATCTCAAAATGGCGGTGCAGGCTCGAAGGGCCAAATGGTCTACTTCTGCACCTATTGTCTATTGTATTCCCTTTGTTCTACAACACTCCTCAGTGCCCTACCATTCATTGTGTAATGTCTACCCTGGTTGGTCCTACCAAAGTGCAAAACATCACAATTTTGAGCCCATTTTCCCGGCTGATGCAGATCCATCTGCAAGCCATGATAGTCTTCATCACTGTCTACTACACCCCCAATCTTGGTGTCATCCGCAAATTTACTGATCCTGTTAGCCACATTATCATCCAGATCATTAATACAGACGACATACAACAACAGTCCCAGCACCAATCCCTTCCAGTCAACCACTACCACTCTCTGGCTTCTCCCACAAAGCCAATGTCTAATCCAATTTACTGCCTCATCTTGAATGCCAAGTGATTGAACTTTCTTGACCAATCTCCCATGCAGGACTTTACCAAGTACCTTCCTAATGTCCATGTAGACAGCATCCACTACCTTGTCTTCATCCACTTTCCTGGTAACTTCCTCAAAATTCTCTACAAGATGGTTAGACATGACCTACCATGCACAAAGCCATGCTGACTAACTTTAATCAGTCCATGTCTATCCAAATACTTGTATATCTGTTCCCTTAGAATGCCTTCCAATAACTTTCCCACTATTGATGTCAGACCCACCGGCCTATAATTTCCTGGTTTATGTTCAGAGTCTTTCTTAAACAGTGGAACAACATTGGCTATCTTCCAATCATTGGTACCTCTCCTGTGCCAAGAATAATTTAAGTATCTTTGCTAGGGCCCTGGCTATTTCTACATTTTCCTCTCACAGGTCTGAGGGAACACTTTGTCAGGCCATGGGGATTTATCCACCCTCAGGATAGCAAACATCTCCTCTGTAATCTGTACATGCTCCACGAATTTGATGCCATTTACCTCACTTCTATAGATTCTGTGTCCTTCTCCAGTGTAAGTACAGATATGTAAAAAAAAATTAAGGTCTCTCCAATCTATTTTGGCTCCACACATGGATTACCATTCTGTTCTTCCAGAGGACCAGTTTTGTCCCTTGAAATCCTTTTTTTCCATATTCTGCTGGGAATTCGGTGACCCGTGTTGTTCCTCAAGGATCTGTTCTGGGATGCCTGGTCTTTGTGATTTTTATAAGTGACTTAGATGAGGAAGTGGAAAGGTGAATTGGTAAATTTGAAGCTGACTGGAGGATTGATGGTGATGTGGCAGATCTCATCAATCTCCCATAGGTTACAATAGGATACTGACAGGATGAAGAGCTGCAAGAAGTCATGGATGGAGTCCAGTCCAGAAGCAAATGAAAAGAGTTCAAGAGCCATGAGGTAATGTTGCAGCTCTATAAAACTCTGGTTAAACCATACTTGTGTTCAGTTCTGCTTGCCTCATTATAGGACGGATGTGGAAGCTTCAGAGAGGATGCAGAGGAGATTTACCAGAATCTGTCTGTATTAGAGAACATGTTTTATGAGGAGACGTTGAATGAGTAAGGGCTTTTCTCTTTAGAGAGGTGAAGGATGAGGGCGGTCTTGAAGGAGGTGTACAGGATGATAAAAGGCACAGATGGAGTGTACAGCCAGAGACTTTTTCCCAAGACAGAAATAGCTAATACAAGAGGGTATAACTTTAAAGTATTTGGAGGAAAGTGTACAGATGTTGTCAGAGAAAGGTGGTTTCCACAGATAGTGGTAGGTGTATTGAATACACTGCCATGAGTAGTGGTAGAGGCAGATACTTTAAGGACATTGATCTTCCAGCAAGTTAAAGGGCCGAAGGGCCTGTACTATGCCCTACTCTTCTATGTCCTCTATTCTATAACCTTGCCATAACATCTTGTAGGTAACTCAGTTTTAATGACCTTGAACTTTCTAGGCCATTTAGTCCAATGAGCTCTGGCCTCATTCATGCTGTTTAAACTGAGGGAGGTTATTTCACGAAATAATGTGGGTTTCCTGTAGCTCTCCCAAGCTTGCAAGGCTACCATGCACACAGCAGACCCACAGTTTGCTAAGGCTACTGGGGAGAGTTTTAACTAGAATTGTTCGGGGGTGCGAACCGAACTGAAGAGTCTGGGGATAATGCAGTTGGCTCACAAATAGAGAAAGCCAGGAGACAGTGTGAGAGGAAGGATAGGCAGGTGATAGAGAAGGGACACACTCTGACAGAAGGTTTGAGATGTGTCAATTTTAACACAAGGAGCGTTGCGAGCAAAGCGGATGAGCTTAGAGCGTGGATCAGCACTTGGAGATGTGATGTGGTGGCCATTACAGAGACTTGGATGGCTCAGGGACAGGAATGGTTACTTCAAGTACCGGGTTTTAGATGTTTCAGAAAGCACAGGGAGGGAGGCAAAAGAGGTGGGGGTGTGGCACTGTTGATCAGAGATAGTGTAATGGCTGCAGAAAAGGTGGACGTCATGGAGGGATTGTCTACGGAGTCTCTGTGGGTAGAGATTAGGAACAGGAAGGGGTCAATAATTTTACTGGGTGTTTTTTATAGGCTGCCCAATAGTAACAGGGATATTGAGGAGCAGATAGGGAAATAGATCCTGAAAAGGTGTAATAATAACAGAGTTGTCTTAATGGGAGATTTTAATTTCCCAAATATTGATTGGCATCTCCCTAGAGCAAGGGGTTTAAACGGGGTGGAGTTTGTTAGGTCTGTTCAGGAAGGTTTCTTGACACAACATGTAAATAAGCCTACAAAAGAAGAGGCTGTACTTGATTTGCTATTGGGAAATGAACCTGGTCAGGTGTCAGATCTCTCAGTGGAGAGCATTTTGGAGATAGTGATCATAATTCTATCTCCTTTACAATAGCATTGGAGAGAGATAGGAACAGACAAGTTAGAAAAGTAAGGGGAATTATGAGGCTATCAGGCAGGAAATTGGAAGCTTAAATTGGAAACAGATGTTCTCAGGGAAAAGTACGGAAGAAATGTGGCAAATGTTCAGGGGATATATGTGTGGAGTTCTGCATAGGTACGTTTCAATGAGACAGGGAAGTTATGGTAGGGTACAGGAACCGTGGTGTACAAAGGTTGTAATAAATCTAGTCAAGAAGAAAAGAAAAGCTTACAAAAGGTTCAGAGAGCTAGGGAATATTAGAGATCTAGAAGATTATAAGGCTAATAGGAAGGAGCTTAAGAAGGAAATTAGGAGAGCCAGAAGGGGCCATGAGAAGGCCTTGGTGGGCAGGATTAAGTAAAACCCCAAGGTATTCTACAGTATGTGAAGAGCAAGAGAATAATACATGAAATAATAGGACCTATCAAGTGTGACAGTGGGAAAGTGTGTATGGAACCGGAAGAAATAGCAGAAGTACTCGATGAATACTTTACTTCAGTATTCACTATGGAAAAGGATCTTGATGATTGTAGTGATAACTTGCAGCAGACTGAAAAGCTTGAGCATGTAGATATTAAGAAAGAGGATGCGCTGGATATTTTGGAAAGCATCAAGTTGGATAAGTCACCGGGACTGGATGAAATGTACCCCAGGCTACTGTGGGAGATGAGGGAGGAGATTGCTGAGCCTCTGGCGATTATCTTTGCATCATCAATGGGGACGGGAGAGGTTCCCAAGGATTGGAGGGTTGCAGATGTTGTTCCTTTATTCAAGAAAGGGAGTAGAGTTAGCCCAGGAAATTATAGACCAGTGAGTCTTACCTCAGTGGTTAGTAACCTGATGAAAATGATCCTGAGAGGCAGGAGTTATGAACATTTGGAAAGGTATTATATGATTAGGAATAGTCAGCATGGCTTTGTCAAGGGCAGGTCGCACCTTATGAGCCTGATTGAATTTTTTGAGGATGTGACTAGGCACATTGATGGAGGTAGAGCAGTTGATGTAGTGTATATGGATTTCAGCAAGGCATTTGACAAGGTACCCCATGCAAGGCTTATTGAGAAAGTAAGGAGGCATGGGATCCAAGGGGACATTGTTTTGTGGATCCAGAACTGTCTTGCCCACAGAAGACAAAGAGTGGTTGTAGATAGGTCCTATTCTGCATGGAGGTCAGTCGCCAGTGGTGTGCCTCAGGGATCTGTTCCGGTACCCTTACTCTTCGTGATTTTTATAAATGACCTGGATGAGAAAGTGGAGGGATAGGTTAGTAAGTCTGCTGATGACACAAAGGTTGAACATGTTGTGGATAGTGTGGGTTGTCAGAGGTTACACTGGAACATTGATAGGATGCAAAACCAGGCTGAGAAGTGGCTGTTGGAGTTCAACCCAGATAAGTGTGAAGTGCTTCATTTTGGTAGTCAAATATGATGGCAGATTATAGTATTAATGGTAAGATTCTTGGCAGAGTGGAGGATCAGAGGGATCTTGGGGTCTGAGTCCATAGGATGGTCAAAGCTGCTGCACAGGTTGACTCTGTGGTTAAGAAGGCATACGGTGTATTGGCCTTCATTAATTGTGGAATTGAATTTAAGAGTCGAGGGGTAATGTTGCAGCTATATAGGACCCTGGTCAGACCCCACTTGGAGTACTGTGCTCAGTTCTGGTCACCTCACTACAGGAAGGATGTGGAAACCATAGAAAGGGTGCAGAACAGATATACAAGGATGTTGCCTGGAATGAGGAGCATGCCCAATGAAAGCAGGTTCAGTGAACTCGGCCTTTCCTCCTTGGAGCAATGGAGGATGAAAGGTGACCTGATAGAGGTGTATAAGATGATGAGAAGCATTGATTGTGTGGATAGTCAGAGGCTTTTTCCAAGGGTTGAAATGGTTGCCACAAGAGGACGCAGGTTTAAGGTGCTGGGGAGTAGGTACAGAGGAGATGTCAGGAGTAAGTTTTTTACTCAGAGAGTGGTGAGTGCGTGGAATGGGCTGCCGGCAATGGTGTTGGAGGTGGATACGATAGGGTCTTTTAAGAGACTTTTGGATAGGTCCATGAAGCTTAGAAAAATAGAAGGCTATGGGTAAGCCTAGTAATTTCTGAGGTAAGGACATGTTCGGCACAACTTTGTGGGCCAAAGGGCCTGTATTGTGCTGTAGGGTTTCTATGTTTCCGTGTCTCTACCTCCTAATGCTTTGTGATTTAAAATGTTTGTATACTGAGCCAGAGCCAAGCTGGCAACAGGACACGTGAAAACACTAAATATTCAGATGATTCATATCCACGTTAACCTTACAATAGTGCAATTTAATGACCAAGAGTGAAATCCCAGACTAAAACATGGTTATGCAGCAGACATGGATTCACAGATAGAAAAGATGTATATAAGGACTGCATGAAATCCAAGGAAAGGGCATATAAGGTAGCAAAAGTGAGTGGGAATTTGGATGATTGGGAAGTTTTTAAAATCCAGCAAAAGGCAACAAAAAAGCTATAAGAAGGGGAAAGATTAAATATGAGGGCAAATTAGCCAATAATATAAAGCAGAATACTATGTTTTTCAGTTATGTACAGAGTAAAAGGGAGGTGAGAGTAAATATTGGGCCACTGAAAAATGATGCTGGTGAGGTAATATTGAGGGACAAGGAAATGTGGATGAACTTAATAAGTAATTTGGGCATCAGTCTTCACTGTGGAAGACACTAGCAGTGTGCCAGAGGTCTGTGAGTGCCAGGAAGCAGGACTGAGTGTCATTGCTATTACAAAGGAAAAAGTGCTAGGCAAACTGAAAGGTCTGAAGGTGGATAAGTCACCTGGACCAGGTGGACTACATCCCAGAGTCCTGAGAGAGGTTGCTGAAGAGACTTGGAAGCTAATGATAAAATAAGTCAAAGTCAGCATGGTTTCTACAAAGAGAAATGTTGCCTGACCAATCTGTTAGAGTTCTAACAGGGTGGACAGAGGAGAGGCAGTGGATGTCATTTACTTGAATTTGCAGAAGGCATTTGATAACATGTCACATGTGAGGCTGCTTAACAAAATAAAATCCTTTGTCATTACAGGAAAGATACTGGCATGGATAGAGGAATGACTGACAGGCAGGAGGCAGCAAACTGGAATAAACCCACTACTGGTGTTCCTCAGGAGCCAGTATTGGGGCCACCAGTTCTCAGATTGTTTGTCAATGCGTTAGATGATGGAATTGATGGCTTTGTGGCAAAGTTTGCAGATGATGCAAAGATAGGTGGAAAGGCAGGTAGTCACGAGGAAGCAATGTGATTGCAGAAGGACTTAGACTAATTGGAAGAATGGGCAAAAAGGTGGCATAAGGAATACAGTGTTGAGAAATGCATGATAATGCATTTTGGTAAAAGGAACAATAGTGCAGACTATTATCTAAATGGGGAGAAAATTCAAACATCAGAGGTGCAGAGGGACTTAGGAGTCCTCGTGCAAGACTCCCAGAAGGTTAATTTACAGGTTGAGTCTGTGGTAAAGAAGGCAAATGCAATGTTGGCATTAATTTCAAGGGGAATAAAATATAAAAACAAGGAGGTAATGCTGATGCTTTATAAGACACGGGTCAGGCTGCACTTAGAGTACTGTCAACAGTTTTGGGCCCCATATCTCAGAAAGGATGTGTTGTCATTGGAGAGAGTCCAGAGCACCGGGAATGAAGGAGTTAACATATGAGGAGTGTTTGGCAGCTTTGGGCCTACACTCAGTGGAATTTAGAGGAATGCAGACGGATCTCGTTGAAACCTACCAAATGTTGAAAGACTAGATAAAGCGGATGTGAAGAGGATGTTTCCGATGGTGAGGGCGTTCAGAAATAGAGGGCAGAGCCTCCGAATTGAGGGGTGACCCTTTAGAACAGAAGTAAGGAGGAATTTTTTTTTTGCCAGAGGCAGCTGTGGAAGTCAAGACCATGGGTATATTTAAAGCCAAAATTGATAGTTCCCTGATTGGTCAGGGTATCAAAGGTTATGGCGAGAAGGGGGTTGAGTGGGATCCAGGATTAGCCATGATGGAATGGCACAGCAGACTTCATTGGCTAAATGGCCTAATTCTGCTCCTATGTCTTATGGTCTAATACAGTCAAATGAAATAGTGTTACTCTGGGGACAAGGTCGAAAAGACGGTAGCAACAGGCACACAAAGCACGAGACACATATAAGATATCAATAAAATACAGTCACATAAAAAATATAGTCCAAGTCCCTGAGTCCATGAATAGTGCAGCAGTCTGCAGTCAAACACAATACAACTTGCCTTCAAATGAACAAACAACAGGGTGCAGCACCGACTCCAGTTTGGATGTGCGGCACACCACCTGCAAAGGAGCACACCGACTCCAATGCTTCTCTCCTGGGCGGCTGTAAACAGGCAAGAGCGCGACTTGAGGCCTAATCCTCAGTAGAACCAAGGTCACGCAGCTCCTTTGCCGCTTGCCAATAAATCAGTGAATCAGACTTGCAGCATTCTACATTAACAATGTGATCACAACAAAAGGGACTAAGATAATCATTTGCCATTGGACACTGCCTTTGTGCACTAACTCCTTTGGCACTTCTCTGACGCAGGCAGTTCACAATCTGTACAAAGTCCAGCTCTTTCAGTTTCTCTGGTAATGAGCAACTCTCTGATGGGGCAGACCTGCAGTACTTTAAGTTCTTAAAGTCCAGCAGGGTCTTGCGATGATATAAAATATAAAAGACAACACTTCTGGTTGACCCTGTAGAGGCCACTGCAAATGAATCCATTGCCATCTTACCTGAAAACAGTGATTAGTTTAATTTTAAAAATTTAAAAGCAATAACAGAAACAAAATGTTTTCCTCTGTTAATACTGCTTGATCTGCTGAGTTTCCAATATTTTCTATTTTCACTTTGGATTAATGGAGGTTTAAATTCCAGGAAAATATTCTCTTTCAAAGGTAACTGACTTTCTAATTGATTGTGTGTTGACCCAGTACCACATACCTCCTTGTTCATACAAAAACTAAATAGGTTCCTTGCAGAAAACACAGAACAAAAGGAACAAGATTAAATCTGGTATTTGAGTGAAAATATCTCAAAACGTCACAAGATGGAGCTCATGTCCATTGCCAGAGCTCTGCAAATACTGAATCTATTGAATCTAATAAGCCACAGACTAAGCTTTTGGTTTCATCAACAATAAGTGCATGTGCCTATTCTAATTTGCTACCGAATGAATTATTTATCCATTGAGTTCGCGAAGGCCTGATGCCATTTTGCTGGATGAAGTCAGATTTGACAAGGTGTCCACTTGCTATTAAACCCTGGAGCAGACAAATCTGAGCTGCGGTCAGATAGCTTGTCTGGAAGCTGGGTAGAGGCCCATATTTTATCAAGTACGTTTGGGTGTTGGATAGGTGTGAGTGATGGTGGACTCATTGGGAAGAGCCAGATACCAGGACCCAATACTTTCTCAATGGTTTTCAGATGGGAGGAGGTACCAGAAAGTGGGGCAAGAGAGACATCAATCCAGTCTTTGTAAAGGGGAAGAGAAACATTGATGGAAACAGGCAACTTGCTAAAGATGATTGGGATGAAGGAACTTGAGAAACAGTCAAAATGTTTCTCAATACCTTCTTAACATGTGCGGAGCTGAAGGGTCAGGTTCTACAGGACTAGGATTAAAACTGTCTCGTGGCAAGTTATTGTGGCAGAGAGAACTCCCAATTGATTTGGTTATACAAACAACAAGTTCAAAGTTCTTGCTGGAGCTGATTAAGTAAGGGGCATGTATCTTGATGCCCTCAGTGCAACACTCACGCAGGCCTGCTGACTTCCTCCAGCATTTTGTATGTAATATGAAATATAGTTTTTAAGGTATGTTCTTTGTTTTTTGTGGAAAATTGAATATTTGGTGGTCTGTCTACAATAAAAAAGATTGCTAAATTGGACCTCTATTGCAAAATTGTCACCGTTATCTTTCACCGTTTTATCTTATAAATGATAGCATTTTTGTCAAGATTTTTGTGTGATTTAGCCTTGCCCTACATATTATTCTCAGTTATTTTCCCTCTTCTCCCTACTTTCTATTCATAATGTGGACATAAGTGAAAGTGACAGTATTAAATACCCAGAAGGAACTGATTTTTCCTCTGGAAATATGGGAACAAATATAGATCAATCTTGAAGCAAAGTTGATGCTTCTGGAAAATGTTAAGTAATTCAAGAAATATCAATGCAAGTTGCTGGTTTGATAGATCATGCACACAAGTTTTAGTTTGTTCACAACCGTAACTTGACATGCAATGTGATACAATGACAAAATTACTTTGATCCACAAATTTGTCCTTCATGATACATCCAGTGGCCACTTGATTAGGTACCTGCTATATCTGATAAAGTGGCTTTTGAGTGTATGTTCGTGGTCCTCCGCTGCTGTAGCCCATCCAATTCAACGTTCAACATGTTTGTGTTCAGAGATGCTCTTCTGTACTCACGTTGCAATGCATAGTCATTTGAGTTACTGCCAGCTTCCTATCAGCTTGCACTCATCTGGCCATTCTCCTCTGATCTCTCTCATTAACAAGGGGTTTTTACTTACAGAACTGCCTCTCACTGAATGTTATTTTTTGTTTTCACACCATTCTCTGTAAACTCTAGAGACGTTGTGTGTGTGGAAAATCCCAGGAGATCAGCAATTTTGAGATAAACCACCCGATCTGACACCAATTATCATTCCACAGTCAAAGTCACTGAGATCACGTTTCTCTCCCCCACCCCCCCGCACTATGCTGATACATGATTGGCTGATTAGATAATTACATTAATGAGCAAGTGTACAGGTGTAGCTAATAAAGTAGCCACAAAGTGTACACTTCTTGAGAAATGGGCACATCTTCTGCCAACAACCAATTCTGTAAAAACACCAAAGCTTACTGGATACTTTAAAGTTTGTCAAACCAACTTCTGTTTTGCTCTGTGCAAGAAAAAAAAATCAGACCTTGAGTAATATTTGTTTCTCATTTCCTTTTAATGGATTTATTTCCATGGTTGGAGAAATTTATATTTTCTACAGACCATCTAATCGACTGCTCATAGAGCACACCATTAGGATTAAAGAGTTAGGAGCTAAGTTAATTCAGATGATCTGGAGAACCATGGTGGAGATGCTCAGAATCAGTTTGAATGGATACCTTGCAATGAATTCTAAAATTTCACATCTTGCTGAGTAGTGAGGAGATAGAATATTTTGTCCAGGAAAGAGAGAAATATTCAACAGGAGCCATCTGAAAATGTGGCATAATTGCATTTCGTAATGTGAAATTCTGAACACAAAAATGAAAAAAGAATGTTTGTGACTTATGAATATTAGTGACAAATTTTTCCAAAGGATGAAAATTAACACTTCAAGCTTCCAGATACTTCCTGTCTGGCCCAAAATGAAAATATGTTTCCCTGAATAGGCTCCTGCTTTCTAAGAACTAAATGGACTCTGAAAAGCAACCAGAACGGCATACCATCAGAAGTACACTAACTCTTTAACTGCTCACTGGGAAATCCAGCACTATCGATAATAAAATATGGCTTGAAATTACAAATCTAGTTTATAAAATTAATAGATAAAAGTAGAATTTAACTTAAGGTGTTTCTGGGATTACAAATTGGGAAGATCTAGTCTGTAGTGACTATCCAATTGGATTCCTCTCACTGGGTGGAAGTCCGTGCTTCATTACTCACTGCCCCGTCTATTCCTGTACTAGAGCAGAATATTGATAATACATTTGTTAGTGGTTGATACTAGAAATGTACACAGAAACATGGTCTGTAACACACATCACAGTGCATTAACATATAGTGATAGAGCAATGATTATTAATTAACCTGCATCAAATGAATATAACTCACTACACACAATGTGCTGGAGGAGCTCAGCAGGTCAGGCTGGGAATAAACAGTCAATGTTTCGGGCCCAGACCCTTCATCAGAACTTGAAAGGAAGGGAGAAGACGTCAGAATTAAAAGGTGGGGGAGGGGAGGAAGATGTACAAAGTGGTAGGTGATAGGTGAAATGGAGAGGGGAGGGGTGAAGTAAAGAGCTGGGAAGTTGATTGGTGGAAGAGATAATTGGCTGGAGAAGAGAGAATCTGATAGGAGAGGACGGAACCATGGAAGAAAGGGAAGGAGGAGGAGCACCAGAGCACCAGAGGGAGGTGATAAGCAGGAAAGAAGAGAAGATGTGAGAGGGAAGCAATGATGAGGAATGGTGAAGGAGAGGAGGGCATTGCAATTACCAGGTTCGAAAAATTGACGTTCATGCCATCAGGTTGGAGGCTAACCAGACAGAATGTAGGGTGTTGCTCCTCCATCCCAAGTGTGGCCTCATCATGGCAGTGGGGGGCATGGACTGACATGTCAGAATGGGAATGGGAAGTAGAATTGAAATGGGTGGCCATCAGGAAATTCCATTTTTTGTGGCAGATGGAGCGAAGGTGCTCAACAAAGCGATCTCCCAATCTATATCAGGTCTCACCAATATACAGGAGGCCACACCAGGAGCACTGGATACAGTAGCTGACCCCAACAGACTCATAGTTGAAGTGCTGCCTCACCTGGAAGGACTGTTTGGGGCTCTGAATGGTGTTGAGGGGTGAAATGTAGGGGCAGGTGCAGTACTTGTTCCTCTTGCAAGGATAAGTGCCGGAAGGGAGATCAGTGGGTAGGACGAGTGGACAAGGGAGTCGGATAGGGAACAATCCCTGCAAAAAGCCAAAAGTGGAGGTGGGGGAGGGAAGGGTGTGCTTGGCGATGGGATCCTTTTGGAGATGGCAGAAGATATGGAGAATTATATGCTGGATGCGGAAACTGGTGGGGTGGTAGGTGAGGACAAGAGGAACCCTATCCCTGGTGGGGTGGCAGGAGGATGAGGTGAGGGCAGACATGTGCAAAATGGAAGAGATGCAGGTGAGATCAGCATTGATGGTGGAGGAAGAAAAGCCTCTTTCATTGAAGATAGAGGATACCTCCCTAGTTTTGGAATGAAAAGCCTTGTCCTGAAAACAGATGCAGCGGGAGATGGAAGAATTGAGAGAAAGGGATGGCATTTTTACAAGTGACAGGGTGGGAAGAGGTATAATCAAGATAGCTGTGAGTGTCAGTGGGTTTATAAAAGGTAACAGGAGTTAGACTGTTTCCAGAGATGGAGACAGAGAGATTGAGTAAGACGAGAGAAGTGTCAGAAATGGACTAAGTAAATTTGAGGGCAGGGTGGAAATTGGAGGTAAAGTTGATGAAATTGACAAGCTCAGCATGGGTGCAGGAAGCAACACCAATGCAGTCATCGTTGTGGTGTAGGAAGAGTTGTACAATGATGCTGGTGTAGGCTTGGAACATGGACCGTTCCAAGTAGCCAATGAAAAGACAGGCATAGCTGGGACCCATGTGAGTGTCCATGTCTAAACCTTTGGTTTGAAGGAAGTGGGAGGAGCCAAAGGAGAAATTGTTGAGGGTAAGGACCAGTTCCGCCAGATGGAGGAAAGTGGTGGTGGAGGGGAACTGGTTGGGTCTGTTGTCTGGAAAGAAGTGGAAAGCCTTGAGGACCTCATGATAGGGGCTAGAAGTGTATAGGGGCTAGACATCCCTAATGAGAATGAGACGATCGGGGCCAGGGAACTTAAAGTCATTGAAGAGATCGGAGGGCATGAATATAACCTCTGTACCATGCACACATCACTTGCTCTGGAAAATGGAAATAAAGCCTTGTAACACAGGCAAAAGTTTGGCTCGGTAAACATTGTACACTGAGTCTGATTGGGTAAAGATGTCCTTTATTTGTGAAGTACAAGCGCATTGGACAAGTAGTTTGGCACAAGGACAAGCACATTTAAAAACCTAGAATTCAGCAAGAGTCATACAGTTGAAGACCATGCCTGCTAATTAACATAGGTGATTAATGCTGATTATACAGACACTGAAGGGAATAATTTCTTCCAATTTCATTTCAATACATACAATTCATTGCATAATGCTAGATTAAAACAGTTGTACATATTTGCAGCCTGCTCTACTTCCACTTGAGCTTTCATTCAAAGAAGTTAACCGATCAGGGAGCCTCCTTTGATGTCGCCCCACAAAAGAAGGCAATAGAGTGTTGCCAAAAAGCACAATTGCCCCAGGTTTCATCCTGTATGCCAAAGATCACAGGCGCAACTAAATTCTTTCTCTGTTGCTGTTCTCCTTCTTGTGCAGGTGACCCTGCCTCCACCGTGCGATCCCCAAGTGCTGTAGTATAGCCAGGAAATTGTGAAAGACTCATAACTGGGTCATTGCATGCTGCAGTATTCCAATGCCATAAGCAAGTCTCTGGTTGGAACTGTGCCCTTCAGAAAAAGTGACAGCTAAAACAAACTCTACCAGCTAGGCAACACATAACTTGCTCTTTGGTTATATAACACTCAGACACATCATGTGTTTACAGGGGGATATAGTGAGCACTAATTCCTCCACAGTGTTGGTGATCATTAATTAACATTGTCTGTTGACAGTCATCAACAGGAGTGAGAGCAGGGAGGAGGTCCTGAAGAAAGATTTTAGGGAATTAGGTAGGAAGCTGAAAAGCAAGACCTCGAGGGTAGTAATCTCTGGATTTCTGCCTGTGCCAGGTGCCAGTGAGGGTAACAATAGGACGATTTGGCAGAATTGAGGGACTTCCGTTTAGAATAGAGATGAAGGAAATTTTCTTCTGCCAGAGGGTGGTGAATTGGTGGAATTCATTGCCACAGGCGCGTGTGCATGCCAAGTCACAGGGTCTATTTAAGGTGGATGTTGATAGGTTAATTAATCAGGGTGTCAAAGGTTACAGGGAGAAGACAGATAAATGGGGTTGACAGGGATAATAAATCAACTATGATGGATACCTAATTCTGCTCACAATGAGGAATGTGGCTAAGGAGTGTGGACTGTCACACTACTGCACAGGGTCAGTGTGAACAACCACAATGGCAGATCAAATTAAGCAGTAGAGACTCTCCATAATATGGTCTTAATCTCTGGTGCAGTTGCTGGATTATACTCTGCATTGTTAACCATCAGTAGAGATACAGTCTGTCCTAAATTACTGTCAGATCAGTGTCATAACATTGTTGGGACACTCAGCCATCAAATCTCTCAATATTCTAAGTTTTAGGGGGCCAATGCCCAAGAGACCAATGTCTGGAGTGTTCATGTGGCATTCCAGAATTTCATGTGTGGTTTTCAATCCCCCACTCCCTGTTCAAACAGCATCACCTATAGAACTCCCTCCGGAAATGACATCACTGTATTTATGACCGATCTGGCCAAAAGTATCGGTTACAGGCAATATGATATATTCCCCATTAGCCTTCAGCACCATTTGGTGAAGGAAATGCTAATATGATTCTGATATCCACCATCCCCAACACCCCCCCCCCCCACCATGGGAAAGGGGTGAGGGACTGAAACGCTAACCAAAGCACTTAGCCCAGAACATTACATCAGGAACATTACCTGGAGGCACAAGGAAGGCCAGCAAAAAATTTCTAACTCACACTGATCCCTTTACGTTGACTGATGTTTAGTGGTGGATGGGGAGGGGAGGGGTTGGGGTGGGGATCCAAAGGTCTAGCCGTGCTTCCTTGCAAAAGTCAGAATTTCTGCTTGGCTGATGGCACTGATGAAGCAGCAGGGAATCATGATTCTTTTCTGCAAATGATTGCACTGAGAAGATTCCTTACCATCTCTCTCACTCCTTAGCTACTCTGTAAGTCCACCTATTTAGTCCACCATTTCAATAAGAATATCCTGTGTCAGCCATAAACCTAAATATTGCAAGTTGAGCTAGGATATTAATAAGGAATTTTATTTCCTTGGACCAATGGAGGAGTGCACACAACTTTTACTGGTTCCATGGAACTTTCATTACAAAAGAAACATTCCTTAGGATTGGTCATTGTGGTCAGATTGGGCAGATGGTTAGCCAACATTTCCATGCAGAACCCCGGCTAGCTACAGAGTGCCTATCAGCATTCCCACCACTACCTGTAAGGAGTTTGTACGTTCTCCCCGTGACAGAGTGGGTTTCCTCCAGATGCTCCAGTTTCCTCCCACAGTCCAAAGATGTACCAGTTGGTAGGTTAATTTGTTCATGTAAGTTGTCCCGTGATTAGGCTGAGTTTAAAATAGGGGATTGCTGGGCAGCATGGTTGAAGGGCTGGAAGAGCTATTCCACGCTGTATCTCAATAAATAAAATATTGCAGACTCCTCTGCTTGGGCATTGCTGAGTGGAAGAGCAGGTGTGTTGCATGTCAGATGAGTCCAGGGAGTTTTATACTGTTCCAAATATGCCATGTACTACCATGGCCACTGCCCTCATTTGAATAAATCTCCAGACTTAACTATAAAAATAAATGAATCTCTCTCTCACGCTCTACATTTCTATTTTAATTACTAGAGGCTCAATGTATTCTGAATAAACTTTTCTGATTTAGTTAATAATGCTGGGTTTTTAATTAATTTAATTTTAACTGACTTTCATGGACACTTGAAAAGCAGAGCAGATCTTTGGTTGAACAAGATATCATGCCCATTGAATTGAGGCCTCGAGTGATTGGGAGCTCTGTGGCTCCCAGGCTTGTCACAGCTGTGGAGCCAGTGCTTGGCACAGGCAGCAGTTACAGCAAGGATGATCAGACGGCAAGGTGGCCTCTTAATTTACATTTTAAATCATAAATAATGGAAAAATGAGGAACCTGTGCCCATGTACAATTTCTTTTGATGTGGAAAACTCTGCTTAACGTACTTTGTCGTCCAACAGAGTAAATGATTGAGACTGATGGTCTACTCTGTGAAACTCGGCTGCCCTCGGCACTGGAAGTGAACCACTGAAATGTGTCTGCAATATCTGCCAGAACTAGATGATTTGTTTTGGTAACCGTACTGGAGCTGAGTATTGAAAGGTTTCTTAAAGATGGTCATTTGAACAGGAAGAAGAGGCTATGTGCTGAAGATTCAATCAGCTGTGCAAAGATATCTGCAAAAATGGGTAGAGGTAACTGAAGACCTATGGAGTCATTAGTAGTGATCTTTCAAAGATCACTAGATTCTGGAATAGTTCTGGAGGACTGAAGAATCGCAAAAGTCACTGCACTCTTTAAGAATGCAGTGAGGCAAAAGACAGTAAATTATAGGTCAATTAGCTTGACTTCAGTGGTTGGGAAGATGTTAGAGCCCATTATTAAAGATGTGGTTTTGGGGTACTTGGAAGCACGTAATAAAATAGGCTGAAGTTAGCATGGTTTCCTAAAGGGGAAATCTTGCCTGACAAATCTGTTGGAATTCTTTGAGGAAATAACGATCAGGATAGAAAAAGGAGAGTCAGTGATGTTGTTTATTGGATTTTCAGAAGGCCTGTGACAAGGTACAGCATATGAGGCTGCTGAACAAGGTATTACAGGAAAGATACTAGCATGATAGAAGATTGGTTAGCTGGCAGGAGGCAAAAGAGAAAGGTTAAAGGAGGCCTTTTTCTAGCTGCCTGCTGGTGTCTAGTGGTGTTCTGCAGGGATCAGTTTTGGGTCCGCTGCTTTTCATGTTATATGTTAATATTCTGGATGACAGAATTAATGGTTTAGTGGCCAAGTTTATGGATGATGCAAAGGTAAGTGGAGGGGCAGGTAGTGTTGAGGAGGCAGGAACATGAACAAATTAGGAGAATAGGGAAAGTGGTAGAGAGAATATAGTGTAGTGTTTGGTCATGCACTTTGGCAGAAATAATGGACGTGTGGACATTTTTCTAAATAAGGATCAAATTCAGAAATCAGAGGCACAAAGGTCCTTGGGAGTCTTAATGCAGGATTCCTTAAAGGTTAACTTGCTGGTTGAGGAAGGCAAATGCAATGTTAGTATCCACTTTGAGAGGACTAGAATACAAAAGCAAAGCTATAACGCTAAAGCTTTATAAGACATTGGTCAGACTGCGTTTGAAGTACGGTGAGCAGTTTTGTGCCCCGTTTCTAAGAAATGATGTGCTGGCATTGCAGAGGTTTAAAAGAATGATCCTAGGAACAAAAGTGTTAATGTATGAAGTGCATCTGATTGTTCGGAGCCTGCATTTGCTGGAGTTTAAAGGAATGAGGAGAGATCTCATTGAAACCTGCCGAATATTGAAAGGCTGAGATAGAGTGGATTTGGAGAGGATTATTTCCAATAGCGGGAGAGTCTAGGACCAGAGGGAACAGCCTCTGAATACAAGGAACAGAGATGAGGAAAAATTTCTTTAGTCAGAGAGTGGGTGTATTGGTGGAATTCACTAACACAAATGTTGTGGAGGCCAAGCTACTGGGTATATTTAAAGAAGTTGATAGGTTCTTGATTACTATGGTAACAAAGGTTATATGGAGAGGGAAATTACATCTGCCACGATCGAGTGGCACCTGAATGGCCTTATTCTGTTCCTATGTCTTATGGTTTTATGGATTGTTTCTAAACCAAGGTATGACTTCAGTGATTACTTTTGCAGGTTAATGTTTTGAATGGTAATTCATCTATTCATACCAAAGCAGTAATAACCTAGCTTAATGAACGATGGACTTGTGGGGCAGCTCTGTGGGTAGGGGAGCAAGGGGAAATTCTCAGATGCCGAACTGCTTGTTCATTCTGTTCAGAGCATCAGAAACCGTGTCGAGCTCCTGACGAAGTTCTTTCACAACACTTGTGATGCTCTTGAGGTCTTTCAGAACTTCAACAGTCTGAGTGTAAGGATTGTATCTCACACTGAACGGGCGCTTGATAGTCTTTGCAAATTCCCTTCAAGAACAAATTAATAAATTAGGTTAAAAAGATTTCAGTGCAAATACAAGGCAGATCACTTTCCAACCTAGAAGATTCCAGAATACATCCCTGACCTACATGAAGTTAACCTTCAGTGTTCCTGAACTGTAAACATATAGCTGCTATGAGCCCATATCTAATGATTAGTCATTAACTCATTCTTATTAAATTATCTGTATGGATAGTTGTTGAGACAAGCCAGGTTACCCATGATACAAAATGGCCAAAATACTTGCATGAATTAGCCATATAGATTCACATATAAGATGTAACCAGTTGAACAGGGCAACAAACGAGAAAATCTGCAGATGGTGGAAATCCAGAGCAACACACACAAGATGTTGGAGGAACTCAGCAGGCCAGGCAGCATCTAGGAAAAGGTACAGTCAACATTTCAGGCTAAAAAAGAGCTTTTTTTCTCCGGTCCTACCAAAGGGTTTCGGCTCAAAACGTCAACTATTCCTTTTTCCATAGATGCTGCCTGACCTGCTGAGTTCCTCCAGCATTTTGTGTGTGCTGAACAGGGCAACAGAAAGTTTGTAAGTGTTGAGCTATTCCAGAGAAGTGAACAGAAAAAAGAGATGAATTTCAACAAACATTTGTGTACATTGTTTTTTCTGTGGAAATATGATCAGAATCAATAACTGGCTTTCCCTCTCTTCCTCTTAACAAGAACCTGGTTTGTTATGGATACACAGAATCATAGAAATTTTATTTTAAAGAAGGAGCCCATTATCACTGTGCCAATTGAAATACAACACCCCAATCTAACCCCACCTCACAGGTCACAGGTCTTCAAATGCAATGCAGTGAATTTCAGATCCCTACCAACCTCTAGGTAAATTCTCTTCCTTCTCTTCTAATCTTTCTACCAATTATTTTAAACCTATCCCTCCCATTCCCAACTCCCCCACCCATCACTACCCTGCTTTCTGACCTTTCTACTAAGAGAAATTATCCTGCTTCCTCCATCTAAGGCATTCAAAATGATATTCACACCTCAACACCAAAGAAACTAATCACAGCCTCTCCAATCCTTGCTCACAACTAAAAATTTCTAGTCCTGCCAACATCCTTAGCAATCTTCTCCACGCCTGCTTCTGTAGACTCACATTTGTTACAACACGGTGACCAGAATTACATGCCGAAATCAAGGCATGGCCTAACTGGTTTTATACAGTTTTAACATAACTTTCCTGCTTTTATAGATTGCACCTCACTAATACTCACACTCACTGACACTAACGTTCATTTCAATGTGGGTGTACCTACACCTCAGGGACTGCAGTGGTTCAAGAAGGCAGCTCATCACCACCTTCTCAAGGGCAGCTAGGGATGGGCAATAAATGCTGGCTTAGCTGGCAATGCCCACATCCCATAAGTGGATAAATTAAAAAAAATAAAGAAATGAATCCATTAAGCCATTTAACCACCTTATTGACCTGTCCTGCTATCTCCCTGTTTATCTCCCTACCTCCATACTTCCCAGTATTGAATATTCCCTAAGCTTGTTGCCTCCCTTACCCCACTCAAGCAAATGCATAACCTCACAATCCCCAGACTGAATTCCATTTATAAATCTAATAAACATCCGACCAAACCATTGATAACCTCTAGTACTCTGAAGCTTTCCTCCTGCCTCTCAGCCACACGTTTTTGTATTGGCTGTAAATTTCTCTATCACGTCCCCTCCATTGACATCGAAATCAATAACATACACCACATCCACCGTGAGGCTGAAGTACCAAGCTCCAGATTTAATGCTCTCCATGTTTCTCACTCACTCCAGTCTACTCTCTTATCTGCCTACTCACCTCATCTTTTCCTTTGCTTCTTCAAAACTTTCTGAAACAAAATAAACATCCTGAAATGTGGTGATGAGACACTCCTGCTTGGAAGTGACTTTTGGGTCGAAAGGCTTCACCTTGGCATTTCCTGAGAGCGAGTACTAAAACATTAGAAAAAACACAGATTAGTGTGGTCTTCAGAAGTGAGATTTACAACTTTAGTACTTCTGCTTGGGAGATGTGTAAAAATATGGTTAAAAGAGAAAAAGAAAATGCAGATCGCCAACGAGAATAAATACTAAGTCCATTCAGATGCAATATTTTGGTTATGTCAGGGGCAGGGGACCAAAGGAGGAGAAGAGTTTCAGAGTTCTTGGGACCTGGTAAATAAGAAGCAGAATCTAGCAACTGTTGTAACTGAAGCTTAGAAAGAAAAAGAGGAACATCTATTAGTTTATTTATAAAAACAGTAATAGAGCAAAAGAATTGGAATGGTAAGAGTAAGGATTGAACATCAGAGGTAGCAAAAGATGCAAATGACAATGTCCTCATACACTGAATGATTCCAAAGAGAATATTGTGTGAAGGAAAGTTATCACTTGGAGATCATTACATTACATTCAAATACTAATTACGCAGATCCACTGAATGTGCAAGTCCCAGTCTAGATAGACTAATGCTAACCTTCAATTCACTGACAGATGACAGCAGTCCAGCTCCATAGACTCTCAGCTGACCATCCTGCTTACACAGTCCAAATTCCACAGTAAAAAAGTAACACTGTAAAATGAATTAATCATAATTAAAGTTCAATTAAGCACTTCTACCATTTCAAACATATTCACAATGTTCCCATAACTTACTGTGGCAAGTTTCTGAACTGCTTCATCTGAGGCTCCCAAAGAAGCCAAGCCAATCTCCTGAGAAAATTGGGCAAAACTGGGCTCTGCCAGAAGAGGAACGTGTCCCATCAGCTCATGGCACGTGTCACTGAAAGATCAAAACAACATGCAAATCTTTCCACTGGGGGTACAAGAAAGTTTCTGTAAGTTACTGAAGCTATGGTGTTATGCAGGGAATAAGCAAAATATTATACTTTACAAGTAACAATTCAGATGCAATTAAAGAGTTAAGTTGCTCAGCTGCATGGCAATGAATGAAATAATCCTGAATATCATGTACTTTGAGGATCAAAACACATAGCTACATTTATAGAAGTATATTTTCCTAGGAAGACGCTGTTGGAGTCAATTTTTTTATTAATGCGGGTTTAAATGGGCTTGTGAAGCCGTAGATTTTTCATAGACATAGTAATGTACAGCAGAGAAATGGGTCTTTCAGTCCACCAATCCATCCCCGACTTTTCACCCATCTACAATAATTGTGAATTATATATTGTTTCAATTGTACACTGAGTTGATCTGTGAGGTGGCAGCTTTGTGTTATATGTGACACCAATTTTTCTCTTTGGTTATTTTTTCATTTAACAAACAAAATAGCAAATTGTAAATGTGAATATCTAGTTTTATCTCAATGAACTTTTAATTCTTGTATCATTTTACACTTTTACTTACAAAACGTTTTTAAGCAGAATTTTTTGAGATTAAATGAACATTCTCCACTCTGCTCTAATGCCTTTAATACTCTTTCTCTCTGCTCTCTTTATCTTCACCCGGTTCTTAGCGAAATCATAATCAATACCATCTGTGGTGAACTAGATATACCTGTCTGACTGCTCCTGTGGCTCCTCCCACAGACCCTGTCTGACTGCTCCTGTGGCTCCTCCCACAGACCCCTGTATAAAGGCGACTGTGGGCTGCTGCTCTCCCTCATTTTCCCCAGGATGTAGTGCTGTTTATTCTTCTAGTCAATAAAAGCCGATATCTCACTTCCTAAGTCTCAGCGTGAGTTATTGATGGTGCATCAACCATTACCAAAAGGTACAATGCATCGCACTCTACAAAAGCTTCAATTATTATCCTAAAACACTTTACACTGCATCATATCACGCATCTTATTTTAAATCCTACTTTAGATTGCATCCTGTCATTTTCCATATATTTTGTTCTCTATTAGATTCCTCAGTTCCTAACCAACATTCCCTCTAACTTTTTTTTTTACAGCTGTGTGGGTCAACCACTGCTCTGAGCAGGAAATTTTTACTCGGCCTGAAAAGTGCATAGCACTTTAAACATTAACATTATATTAAAGCAAATTCCAGTGAAATTTGGCTTTGTGCGTGGAAGCATTTCAGTAACTGCACAACCGTGCTCCCACACAGCTTAGAGGGAACAGTGTTCCTAACAGTCAACCTTACAGCCTGACCTAAACTCTACTGTAATTCCTGCCCTTATTATTCATCTTATCTCACAGCTACCCTTTGTTTAAATCTTACTCAGTATTTGAAACCCATCATCAAACAGCGCTGGGAAAATTACTCCAACATTTACATTAGAACTCATTCAATGCATTTGACTTTCAGTTTTTAATTCTGTTAATCCGACACAATGCAGGATGGACATTAGAATACAAAATCTTATATTGGCAACACCATTAATAATGAATTAAGTATCAAGTTTGCCACCTGAATTTTATAAGTGGTTTTCCTGGGCTACCACTACACACCCTCTAGTAATGAAATTTGAAATAGTTGTCACTTGGGCTCTATTATTAACTATGTCGATGTAGTATGATTCATTCTTAAATCTTGGCAGAGTTAAAGAGACCCTTTATTACAATGTTCTATACTGTATGTTCCATATCACACTGTCCTGTTGACCTCCCTCATCTTACCCATTATTCATCATCACATCAAACAGCAGCCAGCGAAAAACTCACGGTTCAGGTGTGTAGAGAGGGTCTGAACTATGCCTCACATATTGAGTACAGTGAAAGACTCGGAAAGCCAGGCCAGCCAGGAAATCCCGGGGAGACAGATATCCAGCCACAGGTCGGATAGTGAACCCAGTGCGTTCTGAAAGACAGGACCAAAGGGTATCACGGCAAGAGCACAAGAAATAAATCGAGTAATTAAACAAGTGTTAAAAAAGATACAACCAGAGGATTATTCCATATTGATATGTCATAAGCAAATAGCAATTTTAGGCAACCAGCAGGAAGGATTTGGACCAACAAGTTTATCCCTTTGAGTTAATTAACCCAACTACTGGAGAACACCACTTCTCTCAGTCCTGCAAAAATACATTTACTTTCTATTGAGTCTCTCAGTGTCTACTACGGTAACCTTTCCAAGTGGCTTTACTACAGAAAAGTGCATCTAACTTCCTTTTTCACAACAAATTCTTCCAACCCCAACATGGACCATAACTTAACTTTGCAGACTATGCAAAAACAGAAATCTTTTATAGTGCCAGGCAGATTCTCAGATTCTGCGTGTTGCTGAATTTGGAGTGGTAAGACCTCAAGTAAGACATCCGCAAACTTTATTTGCTGAGCTATGGAATCAGCAGGAGTATACACTCCATGGTCACTTTATTGAGTACACCTGTACACCTCCTCGTTATTACAAATATCTAATCAACCAATCATGTGGAAGCAACTCAATGCATAAACGCATGTAGATGTGTTTAATAGGTTCATTTGTTGTTCATACCAATCAGAATGGGGAAGAAAAGTTTCTCTGACCATGGAATAATCGTTGGTGCCAAACAGGGTGGTTTGGGTATCTGAGAAACAGCTGAACTCCTGGGATTTTCATAGACTGTGTCTATGGAATTTACAGAGAATGGTGCAAAAGACAAAAAGAAAAACACCCAGTGAGCAGCAGTTCCATGGGTGAAAATGCCTTGTTAATGAAAGAGATCAGAGGCCAATGGCCAGACTGGTTCAAGCTAACAAGAAGATGACGGTAACTCAAATAACCACACATTACAACAGTAGTGTGCAGAAGAGCATCTCTGAATGCACAACACATTGAACCTTGAAGTGATGAGCTACAGCGACAGCAGACCACACCAGGCTCTAATGAATACCTACTAAACTGGCCTCTGAGTGTATGTGATGAACAGGCTCCTAGAGCATGGTATGGTAAAGCATCCATTTACTGTCATAGTGTCAGTAGCAAATAATCAATAGGCACATAGTGAAATTACCGGTCATCCATCTTACCCTTGCTTTGTGGGTTGGGAAGGAAGAAGGAAGCCTACAGGAATTCTCCAAGAACTCATGCATTTAATGGAATTGGTTGGCAGAAAGGTTCCACTAATAAGTTCATTGTGATATTTTTTCTACAGAATGAAATTGAGCCATTGTGTTAGTTCATTTTCTTTGCTTTATTTAATTAACTCATTTGTTTATATTTGTCCTCATCTCTCCAATGTGTTAATGTTGGATTTTAGAAGAATGCACTGGGATGACTGCATCCAGTCCACAGAACCAGACATTCAAAGGAAATAGCTAACAGACTTTTAAACTCTACCCGTTTTAACACCAAATCTGCAAGAAATTCAAGGCATCAGGTCAGAGCAAAGAAGAATTTAATCATTTCACCAAACCAGTGAATGTACAAAGCATAATGCAAGACACCAACCCACAAAGCAAGGGTAAAATGTATGATTTCAATAAATGCTTATTGATTATACCTACTGACACTATGACAGTAAATGGATGCTTTACCAATTGTACAATGTCATAGTAATTATCTCATCGGAAAGTAAAATCAGTGTAATGATTTCCCACAGCATTATGATTTCTGCTACTTGCCCTTCAGAAACTTGGAGACATCTTCCAGCTGAGGAATGTTGTCTTCTCTGTAGCCACAATACTTTATTAGCAGAGGCAGGTTCTTCAAATATTCTCTACAGGCATGGGTTGGATAGAGCTTGGTCAATTCTCGGAATACAGTACCCCATGTCTTTACTTCTTCCTCCGTAAATTCTATCCATGGGATGGGATTACCACTGAGGAGGAAGTTGACAATTAACTTTGGAAGGCCTTGCATAAGAGTTACCACAGTATACCTGTCCATATCACTATGACATTTCATTGAGCAATAATTTTTTTTGTAAGATTGTATCAAAAGTGAGGGAAATTTACTCTTGAGGGAACAAGTTGCATTTTCATTTATTCTCATGGTGCAACGATCAATGTTTCCCATCAACAACAGCCTTGGAGAGCCTCTTCCATGCTTAAGAAAAGATTGGGGCAAAGGACCAAAAGCTTGATCAAAGCTGAGTCTTAAGGAATATTGTAAAAGGGGAAAGATAGGTAGAGAGAGATGGGGGTGTTTAGAGAGTGAATTTCAAATCTTAGGCCTTAATAGCTGATGGTACAGGAGCCAGTTTTGGAGAAAATAAGGAACTCAAGTGTGCAGAACTGGTGGAGCACTTACGTTGGGAGTTTATGCAATTGATGGAGCTTGCAGAGATGGCGAGGGAAGAGGTCATAAGTAGTTGTGAAAGAAATTGTGAAAATTTAATTTGATGCATTGGTTAGTAATGAGCCAATGTAGATCAACGTGAGGCAGGAAGATGGATGGAAAGAAGCCATCTTAACCTCAAAGAACAGCTATGGTTCTCATTGAGTTAGAGAGAATTGAGTTCACTCTGTATCAAAATAATGCCTTGGGTAACAATGGAGATGGAAATGTTATGCTACATAAATTGTTTTCATAGCATCAAAGAATGGTTACAGCGCATGAGGCCATTCATGCTGCAATGTCTGTACTAGCACCTTACTAGAGTAACTCACTAGTTCTGGTCCTAGCCCCTCTTCATAGCTTTGCAAATTATTCCTCATATTATTATTCATTTCCTTCCTGAAGGCCACACTGGAACCTGCTTCCACCTCAGGTAGAGGAGAGGCAATGAATTTCAGATTCCTAAAGAAATACTGCAGAGAAGCATTTTTTACTCACATCACTATGGATTCTCAACCCCTCCAGTAAAGTGAATAGCCTCTCATTACGCACACTGCAGATCCCTTATCATTTTATTTACTTCTAGTAAAGGCTCCTTCAGCATTCTCTTCAAAGATGCTTCATCTTTAATGGACTGCTCTTCTCCATGTTCTATTTCTTTTGCTATTCACGTGCCCAGAGAACACTTTTGGATTCCTTTTCAGATGGCCAGCTTTTAATCACCTCTCCAATGCTAATCTTCACCTCCCACCTGATGTGCTTGCAACAAGCCTAGTTCTCTTTGCCCTGGGTAGCATTGTCCCCTATATCTTCATCTGCATCTCCTTCATCATCCATGGAGCTCTGGATTTGTCTGTTTCTCCTTTGCCCTTCATGGGGAAAGTGCCTCAGCGGAACACAAACCAGAACCTTTCTACTGCTTCTGATGTTTGTTGTGTATGAGCTTTGCCTATCAATATTTGCTTCCCCTTTCCCAGGACTAAACCATTTACATCCCACTGGTTAACCTTCATCCAACTTTGGATTACTCCTTCTCCTAAATTTAATAACGTTATGATCACTATCTCCTGACTGTTCCCGCCATCAAAACCTTGTTGACTTGACACACTTCATTCCTCGAACCAAGGCTGGCAATGAAACACTCCTTCCTTAGAGGCAGCCCATGTTACAGCACTTTTGATTCCAGTTTACTTGGGCTAGATCCTCACTGTTCCCACTAAAGTTGAGTTGTATTTGCAACCTATCTATGCTGGTACTAGCCTCTGTAAAATACAATGAGCTTGAATCCCATGTCTCAGGATTCTTCGTGCCAGTATAAACTCACAAATCATCCCACTATATCCCCCAAGTTCATGCTGGTCTAACAGTGACCTCTCTAGACAGGTTCCCTCACCATCTCCATCAATCGCATAACCTCCCAACATATGTGCAAAGCTGATGCAATAAACTGGAAGTGAACTCGCTGATATAGCAAAATAAGATAAAATATAACACCTCCGATTGTGGGGATACACATTTCAGGGCTATTGACACTTACTGCTTATAGTCCATGGCCAGATCAGCAAAATATTTCCTCCTTTTTCGGTAGACATTGTCTTTGAATCCCTTTTGAAATCAGAATAAATAATGAGGAAGTAATCAGACATTCTCCAAATCGATGAAGCATTCAGGAAAGACAGTAATACTGAAAAGAAACTTTAAATTATATTACCTCAAAGGGTGCTTAAATGTGCTTCACATAACATGGACATTCAATGAATGAATTATATATTCAGCCTCTGGTCTAATGTGTTCTGGCTATTGAGCCCCAATCTGTATGCTCGCTGTCAGACTCCATACAGTGAACAGCTCAACCTCACCTCTACCACAAAACTAGTTTGGGCAACTGCAGACTGTTGCAGCTGGCACATGATGAGGGCAGGACTGCAGGTGCTACAGTCAGCCTGCGAGGAATCCACAGTTCCCAAGATGTGCGGGAGTCAAACAAATCCAAAATGAACTCTGTAAACCCAAACCCAGTGGTTACTGCTTCTGACGCAGCTGTGATGGTGTCAGAGTACTGTGACACAGGCAGCTCCAATCTCACATCACAGCAAACGGTGTGTGGGGGGGGGGGGGGGCAAGTTTCCGAATAAAAGCTCACCCCAGAGAGTCTTGATGGCCTTTATCAATAGCTTGCTACTATCAAAGGCCCTTGCATCATTCATATGTTTAAATCAGACACTTGAAAATAGGCTTAAGTAATTTTACAAATTAAAGAATAAATTTAATTGAAAATGCCTTAAAGTACTAGAAATAAAGAAAAAGAAGTAAACCACATATCTACATCTACCTTTTTACTCAAAGTCAGCAACCTCATCCAATAAGTGGGATCCCACTTCCTATGTCAGCAATGATTGGGATAGCATGAATGTGAGGTGCATCCAGCCTATCTCCCCAAAACATCAGGGACCATTCTGTCACTGGACCCAGTGTGAGTCCTACAGGGAGGTGGCAGGCTAAATACACCAATCATCTCCAGATTCTGCTTTTAAATGCACAGGTCTGGAAGTCAAGGACAGGGTGACCAGCAAGGAGGACTTCTACAAAGGGTTCCCTATGGAAACGCTGGCCATGGGTGAGCATGCTCCTACCCAATCTTTGTTTTACTGGAACCAGGAGAGGCAGGTGGATAATCCATTCCCGAGAGAATGGCTGGCCATTCAAGTAGAATGACAAGGTTGGAAACCTTCATCTAACAAGTGATTTATTTCATAACCATAAGCAGCCAGTGAAAGCAGGGGAGAAGGCCGACTTCGTGAGGTAACTAACTGCCTTTACATACCGGGTGATCTGCATCCAGGTCAGAACCATACATCAGCACCCGGTTTGCACATTTATCCAGATCCTGGATCTTCTTTGGAAACCATGGAGTGAATTCCATATCTGCAGAGAGGAGAGTACTTACAATATAAAGCAAGTGCAGTCTTCATCTTTACACAGGAAAATGTTCAGTCATCACTCAGCACCGTTCACACATTATACACAGAAGCAACATTAGTGCTGAATAGGAGCATCTGGGAACTTGTATTAGCTTCTCTTGGAACTCACTTGTGAAAAAAGAAACAGACCATTTTTAGTTTCAATGCTGAGGAGAAGATGTTACTTAACATCGTTCCATCAGCTGAAATGAGAATCACGACAGAGTAAAAATTGAGCAACATCTTCTCCTCAGCATTGAAATTTAAAATTGGTCTGCATGTCTATTAACAAGAAAAGATGGTAACATCTCTCTTATATATTGAGAAACATGCTTGTTGTAGAGAAGAAACAGTCCATATTTACATTGGGACAGAGGCATATGACAGGCAGCATTCCATAATGAGATAAATATAGATATAACAAATAAGTATTACAATTTTAAATGGAAAAGCAGTCTATATTCATATAATGCTCACACAGCAGATAGACGATACATCACATATGTAAATACAAAGGCAAATATTACAAATTAATATTATCTATTTATAAGAGGAAGACAAATAATGCCATGGATTTTATATATACAAAGAAAGCTACACATTACTATTGACTATCATTTGTTTGTAAACAAAAAGGAATCTATTACTAACAATTTATATTCTATGTCCATAAAGAGAAACTACATATTGCAGATAAATAACATTGATTTCTTTTGAGACTGGTAGAGAGATAAAAAATGAGTAATAACATGTACTTGTGTACAGACAAGCAAAGATTAAAGACAAGTAATATTCTGTTTTAAGTATTTATGTAAGGAAAGACATTAAATCATACATAAACAAGTCCTTTTGACCCACTTTAGCCATGATGTGTGTCTACCCTAATCCCATTTGCCTGCACAAGGCCCACCAGGCCCGTATCCCTCTACACCCTTCCTTCCAAGTACCAGTCCAAACCCTTTTAAATGATATAATTGTATCTGCTTCCACCACTTCCTCTGACAGCTCATTGCAGATATTCATCCTCACCCTGTTCGAATCCTTTATTTTTCCCCCTTTCTTCATTGTATTGACTTTGAAATTCTCACCTTCATTTTTAAATCCCTTCTTTACCTCACTTAACCACGTTGGCCACCAATGTCTCAACATGATCATTTTCTTTTCGCTTGCAGGTCTCTTAATTTTCCTTATTCATTCCCTATTCTCAAAGGAAGAATCTTCCATCATCACCCCCTCTGCATTAATTAGTGACACAAACTCTGACGTCAATGACCAGTCTGTTCCGACAAGACCCGTTTACTTTATTGTTGCTGTGCCAATTTTTACATCCGATGTTAAATGTCTAAGCACTTTTTAATATAATATGCTACTGACACAAAATGGCTCATCCGTGGAATCACACTAACATACTGAGTAAGATGTACTCACAGCGATACAGATCCACTTACGAACACGTTTACTGATAGAAAATGACACACGCACTCAGTGACTACTTTATCAAGTACACCTGCACACCTACTTGTACTCACAGCGATACAGATCCACTTACAAACACATTTACTGATAGAAAATGACACAAACACTAGTGACTACTTTATTAAGTACACCTGCACTCCTACTTGTTAATGCAAATACCTAATCAGCCAGTTATGTGGCAGTATCTCAATTCACAAAGGCATAGAGAGATTGTCAAGAAGTTCAGTGGTTTGAGTATCTGAGAATCTGCTGACCTCCTGAGATTTTCACACACAACAGTCTCTAGGATTTATTGAAAATGGCATGAAGAACATAAAACATACAGTGAGCAGCAGCAGTTCTGTGGGTGAAAACACTTGATAATGAGAGAGGCCAGAGCAGAATGGCCAGACTGGTTCAAGCTGACAGGAAGGTGGGTGTAACTCAAACAACCACACGTTACAGCAGTGGTGTGCAGAAGAGCATCTCTGAATGGACAACACTGGCAGTGAAGTGGTTGGGCTACAACAGCAGAGGAGGTACCTAATAAAGTGGGCACTAAGTGTATACTGTCATGGACTGACATATGAACAGTAATACTCAGGTTCATAAATGCCTGTGGCCTGCTGGGTCTCAAAACCTCTCTCTATACCTGGGCCTTGGATTTCTTGACAGAAAGACCACAGTTAGTCTGTGTGGTCAGCAACATCTCTAGCCCACTGCTGATGTATGAATGCACTGCTAGATCCATTTCAAACCAAATCATTGTGTTAGCTGATGAGATAACAGTCGTTGGGCACATCAACAATAATGATGAGGTGGCACACAGAGAAGAGTAGAGTGGCTTGTTGAATGGTGCAGGCACAACAACTTGAGTCTCAACGTGGACAAGGCCAAAATGTTGATTGTGGACTTTAGGGAAGTGCAGGTTGACTAAACCACACTTCACATAAACGGCTCCTCCATGGACAGAGTTAGGAATACCAAGAGTCTAGAAGTGCGCCTAACAATGATCTCACCTGGTCCCTCAACACCACTTCTTTAGTCGAGAAAGTACAGCAGTGTTTCCATTTCCTGGAGAGATTGATTTGAGCAGGGCTCCCCACCCCTCCCATTGTAACCAGTTTTTACAAGAGCACCACTGAGAGTTCCCTGATCCACTGCATTGCCATTTGGTACGTGAATTGTAAGGCATCTGACCACAAGACTCTACAAAGGAGTGTCAGGTCTGCTGAGAGGATCATCAGGGTCTCCCTTCCACCCATCTGAATACTTATCAGAGCGATGTGTATCCAGACCCTTAGCATTGTCAATGATCCCTCCCAACTGTCCAACAATCTCTTTGACCCCCTACTAACAGGCAGGAGGAACCATAGTATTATGACAAGGACTGCAATAGGAAAAAGCTTCTTCCCCAGGCCGTGAGTCTACTGGACAACCTGCCACCGTCCAAGTCTCATCTTGTACAGTATGAAGCACCAGTAGCATTTATACTGTTTTACTTTTTAACTTGTGTTGTAAATGCAACTTATTATTTGTTGATTTATTTGTGGTAATATTACTTTACATGTTGTGCGTGAGTTATATGTACTGGGTTGTGCACCTTGGTGCAGAGGACATTATTCGGTTTGGCAATATACTGTACATAGTTATGGTCGAATGACAATGAGCTTGAACATAAAATACACATAAATCAGCTCAATGATAATGACAGACATATTTTCATAAAACACTTTTATAGAACCACTTCTACACTCACTGGCACATTCACACAAATGAACTGGTTTGATTCTTACCATCATCCTGTGCATAAGAGTTGTCAGGCGAGTTCAGAGTGACTACATTAACGTGACTCTTCAGAATCTGGATGATTTCACTGAGTTGTTCTCTGTTACTGTCACAGTCTAAAAAAATCTCAAACTCAGAATTCCTCCGTTTCGACTTTCGGGACTCGATGTGAAGCAGATTCACATGCTTCTCCTGGGGAGTGAGAAGACACAATAGATAAAACCAATGAGGTTGAAACTAAGAATGACAAAACTACACAGCAAACTTACAACATTAAGCAACTTGACTTTGAACTTCACAAATGTTGTGCTATCTTTGACTGTAAAATATACCAAAAGAACCTTGAGAGCATCTACTTCTCTTTAACTAAACGTTAATAAAAGCTGCCATGATTAAGCAACCAATAGAGGGAGGTAATAAATATTGAATCTAATTGGCTTTTGCATTAACTATGCTGGAGATATCTTTAGGAAAGCTAGCTACATGATGCATTAATCGTTAATCAAAATAAAAGAAGGAATTACTAAAAATGCTCACAGAGTCAGTCAGCATATTCGGAGACAGAAACAGAATTATTATCACAGGTCGATGATCTTTGATCAACATGATGTTATTTATTTTTGCATTTGCTGCTTTTCCTGTTTTCTAATGTTTCGTATTTTAGTTGCAGATATCCAGTGTTCACTAGGCTTTAATTTTACTAGTTCTTCCGTGTGCATTAAACACGTCTCTGGCTTGGTGAAAAGGATCATGTTGAACTCATGCACTTTTGTACAGGGTAGAATAAATAGTTAGACTGGGTTCATGGCTGAGAATTGCATAAAGCAAGAGAAAGTTATCAAAATCTAGGCAGCATCAGCAGATTGAAAATCAGATTTAGGATGCACCTTCTAATTAATCCAATTTAAGATGCCTTATGAATCCCACAGACAGAATTTACAGCTGAAAAGCCAGTGAGTTAAGATAACCATTAAGTAATTTATCCATTTAATTTAAGCTTTTTTTGTATTAACAGTGAAACACTCCTAAATATTCACATTGGTTCTACATTTTCTGATGCTACAGTTTAGACTTCTGTTATTATTGGAACTTAGGTCAGTTTAGGATGTGGAACGCGATTGTAAAGTTGCAGGTGAACAACTATGGATTTATTATCTTTTTATTAGATTATATTTTTATGATGTTGTCTAATTACAAAATCTAGATTGGTTCTACCTGGGGATACTACACTTTTCATTCTGCTGATACTATCTAGATCTTGATAACTTTCTCATGCGTTATACAATTCTCAGCAATGAACCCAGTCTAACTATTTATTCTACCCTGTACAAAGTAGTTGTACATAAAAATGCCTCACTGTGAAACATTTTACTTCAGTTGGCATTTAATGTTAACAGTTTCTTTTCACTAAAGCTGCATGTATAGAAATTCTGCAGGTAAATAACATGGCTTTGGCATATTTAATTTTGCATGATTATTTTCTAGAAAATGGAAGCACTAAAACAGGAACTGTGTACTTCCCAAGAGCACCTGGTAATTGAACCAAATTGTTGTGAATTAATCACAAAACGACATCAACTCTTAAAGAAAGCTTAAGAGCCAGTCAGCCACCACATGTAATGAGGAGAGAGGGGCTGCAGGAAAAAGGGAGAGCACTTCCAGATCCGTTCAGTGGTAGTGAGGCCCGTGAATGCCAGAGGCAAGTGTGGAGAATTCACTATAGTGTTCAGCCAGAAGTACAAAAGAACTAATCCATCCCAACATCCTCTGGAGATCTCCACCGTCAACTAATTCAGTCTTTGGCCAATGCAATTTGCTCCATGGGATGTAAGTAAACAGCTGAAGCACTGAATATACTGTATATGGCAATAGTCTTGACGATTCTTTGGTAATTTCATCTCTGTGAGACTTTATGGGTGTAGCTGAGGAATAAGAGAATGATCACCTTGTTGGAGTTGTACTCTATGACCCCAAATTGTCAAAAGGAGGTAGAAAAACAAATAGTTGAAAAGATCGTTAAAAACAAGTTGTCATAGAGAGGATTTTATCTTTCAAGCATGGACTGTGCCTGCAGTATTATTATATGAGACAGCTATAGGCAGCTGAGATCAAGTGACTCCCACAAGTAAGTACGGGGGATGTTGAAGTGTACTCAAGAAGCAAATCAAGAGTGCAAAGGGGCACATAAGATTGCTTTGACAAAGAAAACTGAGGATTTATATGTAGAGATTTTTTTTAATATATTGAACAACTAAAAGGAGAACAAGGCCCCTCACAGACCAAAGTGGACATCTATGTGTAGAGCCACAGAGGAGGGGAAAGATCCTCAATTAATATTTCACCTATATTTTTATTTTTGACAAAGGCATGAGGACCAGAACAAGGAAGATGATACTTGTATTAAAAGTCCTCTTCCTGTGTATCATCTGAATCCCTCATTCCTTTCATCTTCATGGGTCTATCTAAAAGTAATTGCCCATTGTCTCCTAGTAACCCATTCCAGGCAGCTATCCATCTCTTATATTTTATTTCCATATACTTTGTTTTCTTCAGAATAATGGAGCCTGATAGAAATTCAGTATATAAAATAGAAATGCATAGACAGGGTAGATAGTCAAGTGTCTTTATCACAGGGTGGGGGCAGGGGTTAAAAGAGATTTGCAAGGCATTCTTTTAACAAATGTAGGAACATGCTGCTAAGGTAGGCAGATGGAACAGAAACATTTAAGAGATAGTTAGACAGGCACATGAACAGGCAGGGCATGAAAGGATATGCAGACAAATGGGATTGGGTTAAATTGGCATCATCACTGGTGAAGTCATTGTGGGTCAAAAGCCTGTTGCTGTGATATAATATTTAATGTATGCCCAAATTTAGGAACAGGCATGAAGACCACCAAGATGATTGGGAGAGCTGATTTGTAATAATAGTAAGTTGTAGGCTCAGAGAACTTGAGTATCCATATCCAGTAAGTGTCATCAGACCTAGAGCTGCTCCTTCAACAAACTTCGGAAGTAGAGGTTATTGTTTCCTTGGGATTTGTATTTGAAGATACTGAAGTCTCACTCTCAGCCTCTTTAAGGACTTCCTTTCTGTATGTTCCAAGTGTGGAAGTTGGCACAGTGGTGCAGATGTCTGAACGATTCAGCAGCTCGGGTTCAATTTTGTACTGTGATGCTGCAGGTATGGACTTGACATATTCATTCTGTGGTAGATTAATTGCTTAATATAAAGGTCTGGGTGGGTGGGAGGAGAAGCAGGGTGAACTTAATAGGCATGTGCATGAGAGTCAGTTATTAGGAAGTGAGTGGGGGAACTGAGTTGACAGGATTCCTCAGAGTGCTGACATAGATTTGATGGGCCGAAAGAACTCCATGTACAGCATGTAGTATGCTTTTCTGAAAGGATATGAATGAACTGGGAAGTGAATAAAAAGAATGTGTGTTGCTAACTCCAAATGTAATGCAGTAACGTCACCTGGAAAAGTCTCAGTGCCTTTGCCAGACCTCCAACCTCATTCTTCAAAGAGAAGACCACTGCCACTCGTCCCCGCTCCACAGACACATTGCAATTCTCCTTATTCTCCTTGCTCTCCTCAATCTTGCAGAAATTCGATTTGTTGATCTGCAATAATGACAAAAGAGTGACAGGGATGGTCCTGACAGGTTACTTAAGACAAGTGTCTACTGGTAACATGGAGTTGTCTCACTAAACTGGATATGATCGACAAATGCGTAGAATCTAGCGTATTTACAAATGTAATGAATCCAGTGAGACAGCTGCATACAAATGTAAAGTGGATATCCGAGGCAGAGGTACAGAAAGGGCGGAAAGGTCATTGCACAGGCTCTCGCTTCAATTGCATCGTCAAAAGTGGAACTAACACAATTCAGCTCAATTGCACAAGGGAGAAGAGGCTCTGGGGAAAAATATGGTGTGGCAGATTATACCAGGTCTTAAAAAAAAAGGAATGTTAATGCACAACAGGGGCTATTATGAGAGTTTTTTAAAGTTTTATTTATGTCAATGTGAGTCATGTGTTTACTGACTGTAAACTGTCAAGTTGTGTACTGTATATATTAAATATTTGTAAAAGTATAGGATACACTTTGTGTCAATGAGATGTCTTGTGCAATACTATGTTGATGCAAAGGATGTCACATTAGTCTTCTAGTGGGCAGTCTCACTCACTGATAGCCAATACTGGAAAATCACTCAATATTTCCCAGAATGTGTTTCCAATTTTGGCTAAATTGGATTACGTCCACTGGAAGAACATATTCCCATGTTTTCATCTGCTGTGGATAGTCCATACCGCTCTACTCTTTAAAGTGTACTATGGGAGGTGATGGCATGAAGAGATAAAACAGGGAACTCTCAATCTTCATGCCCATTATTGACTGTCCAGTTGTTAGTAAATTGAAGGTGAGGTGGAACTAATTATTGCACCTCTGTGTTTGTTTGTCTGTGTGTAGCAAACCTTTGTGTAATAAGATATTTGGCCAGTGAATGCATATTTACCACCATTTGTGTGTGTTCTGCACTCTGAGTGTATCTTTATTAGAAACCTTGTTTATTCATCTATGTGTCTTTAGTGGCTCAATATGAATGCCTATCCATATACAATGATATAGTATTATTTTCTCAACAAGGGGGCAAACATACGAATCTATGAACTAAGAGGGGAATAGGTTACTTGACCACTCGAGCCTGTTCTGACAGATCATGACTGATATGATTGTAAACTCAACTCTGCGTTTTCATCCATCCATGCTAACCTTCCCACCTCTCACTTATTAACAATCCATCCACTTCTGCCTCAAAATATTCAAGGAGTCTGGTTTCAATTGAAGAAGAAAATTTCAAAGACTCATGATCCTCCAAGAAAAAAAAAATCATCTCAGCTCTGTCTTAAAAAGGCAATTCCTTTTTTTTTAAACAGTGATAATTGTTCTAGATTCTTCCAGGAGAAGTTTCACATTCACCTTGCCAAGATCCCTGAGGATCTAGTATATTTCAATCATGCCCCCTCTCCTGCTGATACAAGGCAAGCCTGTTCAATGTTTCTTCATAATGTGCATGTCACAATTAGTATGTTTGCTGATGATCCTAAATTAGGAAATCTGGTTGATAGTGAAACAGATTATAATGAATTACAAAGCAGTCTTGATCAGTTAGGAAGATGGGCTGATGAACGGCAAATGGGTTTCAATTTACAGCAAACACATAAAATGCTGGAGGGACTCAGCAGGTCAGGCAGCATCTGTGGAGAGGAATAAAATGTTGACATTTTGGGCCAAAACCATTCGTCAGGTTTGGAAAGGATGCGGGAAGAAGCCAGAATAAGAAGGTAGGGAAGAGAAAGGAGTACAAGCTGGAAGTGAAGCCAGATGAGGGGGAAAGTAGGTGGGTGGGGAAGGGGGGGATGAAGTGAGAAGCTGAGAGGTGAGAGGTGGAAAAGACTGAAGAAAAATTAATCTGATAGAAAAGGAGAATGGACCATGGGAGAAAGGGATGGAGGAGGACCACCAGAGCGGGTGATAGGCAGGTGAGAAGAGAAGGGATAAGAGGGAAACCAGAATGGGGAATGGAAAGGGAGAGCGGGGGATGGGTGAGAATTTACCAGAAGTTGGAGAAATTGATATTCATGTAGTCAGGTTGAAGGCTACCCAAACAGAATATGAGATGGTGCTCCTCCATTCTGAGAGTGGCCTCATCATGGTAGCAGAGGAGGTCATGGACCAGCATGTTGAATGGGAATGAGAATTGGAATTAAAATGTTTGGCCACCAGGAGATCTTCCCTGGTGTGAACGGTGAACGACAAAGTGATCCCCTAACCTACATCCGGTCTTGCCAATGTAGAAGAGACCACACTGGGAACACTAGATACAGTACATCATCCCAATGGACTTGTCACATCTGAAAGTGTTGTTTTGGACCCTGAAAGGTGGTGAGGGAGGAGGTGAATTGACAGGGATAAATGCTAGGAGAGAGATCAGTGGGAAGGACAAATGGACAATGGAATCACAGAGAGCAAGGTCTCTGTGGAAAGTGGAGAGTGGGGGGGGGGTGAAGGGAAAGATGTGTTGGTGGTAGGATCCCGTTGAAGATGGAGAACGCTACATGATGTGCTGGACGTGGAGGCTGATGGGTGGTAGGTAAGAACAAGAAGAACTCTATCCCCGTGAGGCTGTGGAAGATGGGTTGAGAATGGATGTACAGGAAATGGAGGAGAGGAGATGAGGAGTGGGTAGCATCATCATCAGCTCATCAGCTCCTCCAGGTCACTGATTTCAACTTAGATAAGTATGAAGTGATGTATTTTGGACAATCATGCCAAGGTAGGACACGCGCACGGAATGGTAGGTCACTGGTGAATGTGGTGAAGTTTGCTGAACGTGGTCTCACAGGTAGGCAGGGTGGTGAAGACGGCTTTGGGCATGCTGGTCTTCATCAGGTTTAGGAGTAAGGACATTATGTTGCATTTGCGCAAGTCTCTCCACGTGCACTATTGTGTTCAGCTTTTGTCAACAGGAAACACACGAGCAAGATGGAGGGGCTGCAGAAACGATTTATCAGGACGCTGCCCGGATGCTGACTAGAGGGTATGAGCTATAGGGAAACCTTCACCGAACCGCTTCCTTGCATTAACACGTCCCTTCCAGAAATAAGTCATCACTGCATACACTAGTCTCGATGTGGTCACCAATGCCCTTTAAAACCACTTTTTTAATTCCCCTCGTAAACGATACCATTCAGTTCGCTTTCCCAGTTGCCTGTTATACCTGTAAATCAGGTATCCACATCTCAGTGCTCTGAAATTTCTCAACATTTTTGAGAATACAGTATGCTTTTCTTTCCTCCCCCTCCCCCCCGCCAAAATGCTCAATTTTACCTTCCCCAAAATTAAATCCCATTTGCCGATTTGGGTATCCTGACTGTGAGTCCCTTGTAGCCTCCTTGTGTTGTCTGCAAATATTTCTTTCCTCCCTCTCATTGTTGTCATCGGCAAATTTAGCAATTGTGGTCTTAATCCAAGTTATTTTATAAATTGTAAAGCGCGGAAGTCCAGCCCCAGTCCTTGTTGTATCTTGCCTATCGGATCAAACATGTCACTCGGTCTTCTGCCCATTGCAGCGTTACGTCCTGCCAGCTTTTATTTTCTGCAATAATATTTAATTTAGTACCTTGTTAAATGTCCTCCGGAAACCTAAACGTTATACATTCAAAAGGTGAAGTTCGGCAATTTGGACTTTTCCTTGCCCTCTCGGTCATGCTAACATTGTATGCCACAGATTGACAGAAACCGTGGGCTGATAGCCTGGGCGACTGTGACCTTAGCAACAGGCAGCCGTGAACACAGGAAACTCTCAGACTGAAGGGTTGTTCATTTTACTGGTAAGGAACTGTGTGAATCGTTAAGCGTGAAAGCATTTAAAATCGGGTGAAATTACAGCAAGTAATAGCAAGTTTGATTAACTGAGGAGGAAAAACTAGAAAGGAAACGTTTCTTTAAAAATAATTCACGGTGTTAATATTTAAGCAATTAAAACCCAAAGGTGTAAAACTCTGCACAGGTAATAGTTAATTTCATGGGCCTGACGTCAAGATTAACAGTAACTAACCCAATTTGCGTTCTTAAAAGTGTTTGCGCTGAGTGGACAAGACTCGAGTTTACAAAACAAAAATGTTACTATCTATCATGTACATACGGACTGCAATTTCACGCAGCACAATGCTTGTCACTGATAAAGCGGGCGGATTGTACCCACAACAGCGAATGGAGCCGGACATCTCGGAACCGCTGCTTTTTGCGGCCGCCGGCCCTCTCCTAATGCTGTGACATGGGACATAAACAAATCATTTTCTCAGCCTCTCGGTTATTTTGACCAATATAGTTGCTTAATTGTATCCACGAAAATAGGTTTTACTTCGCCTTTTTAATCCAGACAACGCTTTTTAGATGCGAGGTAGTCAAGAAATTACTTCGTAGGAGATTAATGTTCCAATTTTTCCAATCATTTATTTCTACGTGCAAAGTTCATCCTACAATCCTACTTAATTTGACGAGTTTAATGAAGGTCGGCTATGAATAGCTGGCTTTAGTTAATACGCAATAAACAAGGCTCTCTGAATGTTGGATTAAATAGTTTCGTCTCCAACCGGTACCTCTATGAAGTTACAGCGGCAAGAGACAAACACCTAAAAGTGAGTATGGGACGTCAACAGTTAATAATTAATTTCAAAAAAGTACTCCTCCGCTATGTTTGCACCGCCAATTCCCAACTCTTTTACGTCTAATTAACAAGGCGAAATACAGTCATTTAAAAATCCCAATTGGCATTTAGCGTCTAATAGTGTAGACAAATATCGCAGCCCGCACCCAAGTAACGAAACCGTGTGGTAGAATTTTGTGACCTTCAAAGTAAGCGGGGATCGATTTGCACAAATCTCTTTGCTTAATACCTTAATTCCAGTAGAATCGCCATAGCAATGGGCCAGACTCAGGGAAATGAGGTGGTTTCAGTTTTTGGTGAAGTTCTGGCGAATCTTTGTGTATTTGTATGATCACTGGATGACCGATTCTTCTTTTGGTTAGTTAAGAATTTGGTATTTGTCGGTATGTAGATTTGCATGGGAGGATTCTGAGTCTCTCCTCTCAAATCCTGCCAAAGCGCCTGCTGGCGGATTACACGGTCGTAATATTTCAAGATCACCGCGACCCGAAGAACTCCTCTAAACCCCCGAAATTCTCGCTCTTGGACAGGAGCCCGAGCTGGACTATTCAGATTTATGAGGATGATAAGGATACCAGAACCGATCGCCAAAACATTTTTGTGGGAGGAAGGAGGGAAAGCGACTGGATAATGAACTAAGCACAGGCGGTCGGGAATCCATGCTTTGAAGTTTTGTGAATCCTGAATATGTATCCTAAAAATGCAATTGGTTATTAGATTCAGATAAATTTAATAACAAAAAATTTATATCGAAAACCTTACAATTTATCACCAACTTCCTTATGTATCTCAGTTTATTCTCATCTAAGCGTGTTAAGTAAAATGACACTTAACACACAAGATTCTTGCCCTCGTCAGATATTGCTACGCTCGGAGTGACTTTAGAAATAACGCTGAACAAAAACCCATTTCACGTGTTCGTTGTCCTTCTCTCTACATTTAGCCTAATACTGTTGTGCATGCTCGCTCGTCTCTCAGGCCTTTCCACCCTTCTGTCTGGACTACCCCACTGGGGATGCATACGTTTTCTTCAACTTGGAGTCCGCGCCCGGCAACTTTTGCCCGCCTAAAGGAACAGTCAGAGTACAGAATCGACAAAGCACATTCAACCTTTATCTGGACGAACGTCCCAAAATAGTTTCAAATCCTTCCCATTTAAGTAATGAGATTGTGTTGCAGGCAACAACTGACGCATTCACCTGACGCATAGACTTCAAGCGACTAACCTCGTTATTTAGAAGCTTCTCGTCCAAGTTGGAGTTCATGGATTCAAAAGATCGTCCTCTCTTGGGTGCCTCGTTCTTGTAAGAGTACATGCTGCCGAGATCCGATGCGCTTTTCTGTCCGGCTCCAAGTCGCTCCTGTTTGGTCGCCTAGCTTTGACCTACCTAACACTACGCCCACACTACTGTCCTGTCGCACACTCTGCTTCTCCTGTTCTCCCCACTCGGCTGCCACTTTGCCTTGCTGCCTCCTTCTGCTCCGCTCTCCACTGCTGCGCTCTGCTATTTATACCTGACTGGGGAACAGCTGCCGCACCGTCCACCGCCCCAACTCCCCTTAATCTCCAAGGAAAAAGCAAACAGGGAGGATTCGCGTCATCTGTGCAACATCCGCACCCCCCACCGGGAGGATGGGCAGTGGGGAAGGAGGACATGATCAGTATCCACCCTCCACACCTCACCCTATTGAATTTACAATCTGGTACAAACTGTTGTTGGCGGATGACGTTAGAAGTATAAACAATAAGCTGGAAAGCAAACCAACGGATCCGTGTGTCACTTGTTGCGGTGAAAGGGGAAGGTAGATGGAAGTGGCGAGAGTTTGTAGAACATATATCCTGGGTCCAGGTACACCAACTATTCTGGGATCCAGGAATTCAACGCCGGAATGTCAATATGCAGAGTAAAACGTTCGACGATTATCTCAGTGCAGTAACTTGTTTTGTGTTTTAACGAGTTACTAACTACAAAAAAAATCACAGAAAGGATTCCCTTAAAAACTAATACCTTGCAGTAAGAGCAATCATGTAACTCTGCAAATTAGCTGAAATATTGTAACCATTCCCCGAAATCAGTATCGCTTGCGTCTCTCTTGAACTCTTGTTAACGACCACTCCCTATCGCCGTCTCACAGATTACCCTTCACTCCTTTTTGTGTACTTGCATCTCGTTCAGTCTCCCTTTGCCTTTTTAAATCTATTTTGCTATCTTTTAATTTCACTTTACATCTGTTTCGTTCATGTGTCCGTCTTTCCGGTTTCCCGCCACTTCATTTATTCCATATCGTTTCTGATCATCTTTCTCTCTTTTTCGGCTTCTTGATCACCATCCCCCGTCCTTCCTGAATTTGATTCTGACTGTTACTGTCGCTCAGAACCATCTGCCCACCCTGCTTCGTTTCTTTCACTATCCCTTATATTTTCCCTCGATAACTCTTGTTTCTCCATCTCTGAACTATTTCCGTCGTATGCCTTTTTCATGATACAGTACTGTGCAAACGTCTCTGACACCATATACATCTGGGGTGCTTAAGACCTTTGCTCAGTCCTGTATATTGGTTAAATAGGAAACAGAAATGAGAGTACTAGCTCAGTCATATTAAGTGTAATTTGGTAACTGGAAAGAGATGATATATAGTACTGAGCAAAAGTCTTGGGCACCCTAGCTATATCTATGTACCTAAGGCTTTTTGCACTTACACTGTTGCACTTGATACATCTGTTTCCCTGCCCTTTGTATCTTTTCGCTTCAATTTCTCCCGAGTCTATTTCCACCTGTCTATTGAACCGGTTCCGTCACCATCATTCTTTGGTTTGTTGCGTCGTTTGCCATGCGCTGTGCTTTATATTGTTATTTAAAACGCTGGCGCAAAGATTACATCAAAGGTTTTCCAATGCCTAATATTCCAATCGTTCTATTCACCGCTACGATACAACACCTGCAAGGGCAACTTCGCTGTCGTTCAATGTGTGGTTCCTTTTTCACATTCGGAATGACTTATATTAAATCTAAGAGGCCAGGCTCAGGGAAAGTGGTTCGGTTGTCCAAAAGGCTTGTCATAGTCATCGTTGCTCAAACTTAGTAAACAGACTTTAATTTGTATCCCTACAAGGAAACTAGGGGCGCTCGTGTAAATCACTGCGACGTGAAATGCAAATATCTCATTGTCACCATCACATTTGTAACCAAAATGTAAATGTCGGGACAAAAAGGATCACCAACAAACTGAGGGAAATGCCGAACCAATTTCAAACGCCTGATACACAACGTGGAAAAATGAAAATAGTTAGTTATAGAAAGATTCCAACTGTTGTAAATTGAATGGGAAGAATGGAAATATTTCAAATGAGAATCCGAACTTTGGAAGCTAACAAGTTGAGCTGCTGTCTCATCGCTTCAGCGACAAGGGTTCGATCCTGCACTATCTGAGTAAACTGAGTAACCGGGAAGGGTCTCGGCTCGAAACGTCGGCAGTGCTTCTCCCTATAGATGCTGCCTGGGCTGCTGCGTTCCACCAGCATTTTGTGTATGTTGCTTAAACTGTTCACGTTCTCGTCTTTACTGCGTGCTTTTCCCCTGAGTGCTCCGGTTCTTTCCCACGCCTCCAAAATGTACCGGTAGATGAAGTGACTACTGTAACTTGTCCTCAATGTAGGCAGGTAGCGGGAGCTGACGGGCAGTTTACAAAGAGCGGGGCTCTCATGCTCGAGAGGTAGCAGAGACGTCGGGCCGAATGGCCTCCACAATAACATGCCACCACTGATTATATTGATAAGTTGATCTCGAGTAGGCTAGGTGTCACTTTATTTAACAAAAGTTGAATTTTATTGTCTACACACTCGCCCTGTTATTGCCACTGAAATGAAAGCACGCTATTTACGCTCTTGCTATGTCAATGCTTGTTACTGAGATGGAATAATTTCCTCAGATCACCAGGTTTTTCACGCTGAAAGGAAAACGTGCAACTTCCTCATGCACCGGAAAGATCCTGAATGCAATAGAAGGGCCAGTTCACAACACGTTAAATTCATGTTACAAAAGGAGAGGCGTTCTAGCGCTATAAAAGAAATTATGGTGGCCGATAGTATTATTGAGATATCCCAGATTATTTTCGAAAGAAAAGATCCCATTCTTTATTGTTGCCCAGAAAGACTTAGAGGTCAGTCTCGCTGCTTCCTTTCCTGTGCACTTATTTCATACAGGAGATGCAGAGATCCGTGTTTGATGTCTCCTCCTTCAGCAGTCACACTCAAGCGGCCACAAATTAAGGAGTGTAACAGAAGTGATGGAAGATCTTCTATGTTATGTTTTCATCGAGGATAGGACTCTAAAAGTACTGTCCGTAACATCTGACAAAGTTGCAGCCAGAAACCAGCTTTCTTATTGGCAACAACTTCTTCTGAACACAAAAATCATTATAGGTTCCCTCCGCAATTCCCCAGCCGTTGTACGTTCATGGGGGAAAAAAAAACAAAAGAGTGCAGGTGCCAGAAATCTGAAATAAAAATAGAAATACTGGGAACAGCACATTCACAGTTTGTGAAGTGAGAGATGTGTGGGGTTAAAAGAAACACCCAGAGCTTTAATCAGTGGGGATCCAGAACTCAAGAGTTAGGGGAGAGTCATGTTCAATGCGGGAGTGTCAAAGTTAGAGGCACAAAAGAATCATGGAAGAGGTTAGATTGCACTCTATCTGGGCCATCAGATTTGTCAGATTCAAGAACAGTTACTACCCCTCAACCATCAGGCTCTTGAACAAAGGACGATCATTATACTCATGTACTGAGATGTTCCCACCACCAATTATCTCGATTTAAGGACTCCTCATCTTATTACATGTTCTCGTTATTTATTGCTATGTGTTTATAGCTGCATTTCAACAGTTTGTTTTCTTCTATGCTCCTGCTCTTTCATTGATCCTGTTTACAGACCCTATAGATTCTATAGATTTGCTGAATATGCCCACAGGAAAAAGAATCTCAGCGTTGTAAGTGATGGCATGAGTGTACTCTAATAATAATTTTTTACTTTGAACTTTGAAGTCCTAGAGAGCCTGAAGAAAGCCCACAGTGAGAAGGAGAAAACATGCTTTGTATGAGGTTGCCAATGCTGGAATATATAGCCCAGTCTAGTCAAGCAGCTTCCCTTTAAGTTATTGTGAAACAGACCATAAATACATTGTGAAGGTGCACTCATGTAATTTTAATGGGCTTCATATGTGCAAATTAATTTTGTGGAAGTGTCATCAAAATCTGCATTGAATATAACTTTGGCACCATAGAATTTGCATGGAACTCAATGTTCTTGGAACTAACTTGAGATCACTGCACAGTGAGTACCACATCACTTCTTGATATTTGATTCTGATTAAAGTGTGTTGCATTATATACATTAATTTTGTGCTCTGTCAAAACATTTCTAATGCTCATATCTTTTAATCACATATTTGCCATCCTAGTCTCACAGGACCATAAGGTAAGATAGGAAGTGGTTTGGAATTTAGCTCAATCCTTGAGTTTTTCCAGCACCTCTGTGTCAGCTACAGCAGGGCTAAACGTTTCTGGTGTCATCCTCGTAACGAAACCTATAGTTTTTAGCCAAAGTTTATTTTCTTTGCCAAGCCATCCACACTCACCTCTAACCAACATGGTAAAAACACATTCTACCTATTGCTGATAGATGCTTTGACCCCCTGAGGCTGTCCAGGCACCAATAGTGAGGTCCTGAAGTATAAAGTTTGCATATCAAGGGAAGTAGGGCAGGAGGACAGGGCAGAAGATTCAGAACAAGTCCCACCCACATACAACAGCTGAACAAAATGTCAGCTGACTGGGCCATATTCCCAGCTTAGCCAGCTTTCAAGGCTGTGAAAGGCTATGTTTCTGAATAAAACTGGCATAAGTGAAGTAGCTAGAACACTTATAAACAATTAGAAATAGGTTAAGTTCAATTAATTCAAAAAGCTGTAGATAATGTAATACTTACTCCTCTCCTTTGCCTCTGTTCTCCACAGTTGAGGTGAGAGATTTCCCAGTGTAAGTGCTGGGCAGTTGTAGGATGTTCACACTTCACAGATGCTTTCCATAAGCAGTGAAGAACAGTCGGCAAAACTCCAGCAAAGAGTGGGCAGCATATTTTGGATTTCTGCAACTGCATAGGAATCCCAAACTTCATTACATCATATGGAAAAATTCTGGGTGTTCCATGCAGAACTGCTGGCATTTTCCAGCAAGGTCCAACCCAATAGTTTAGCATTTATAACCAATAAAATTGGGTACAGTAAGGCAACAATGTTCCATAGCACAAGGGAGCCAGACTGCCTGTTAAATACTGATTAAATATTAAATAGAAGTATAAAGACAAAGCTGAAGCAAATCCTAACCTCCTTTGATTGGCACAAAGCTCTTTCTTATCCATTTGCTGAATGGCCTTCAACCCCATTAGTAAAATTGCTTGCTGACTACAGCAGCAAATGTATTGCAGGTTGTCTAGCCTGCCACAGTGTGAAATCCTTTTTAATAGTTACACATAGACTACGGTCATTTGAAAATAGAAAGAAGAACACTCAGAATATTTGGAGATAAGACAATGAGTACTCTAATAAAAGATATCCAATACAAAGTGATGAGAGGACATTTTCGTGCAGTTATTGGAGTTGTACAGTGAGCAGCGAGAAAGCATTCATCCTTTGCATGTGTGTAAAGGAAATGTAATCCTCTGGCTGCCAACAGAAGTATCTTTGGCTGTTAGGAAATTAAATAACTGAGAAGTTGGGTCATCCACTTCAAAGTTTGAAATGTTAACAAAGCAAGTTCACTAGCTGCTTGTGCAGATATGGCACAATTGGAGTTTGACCCTTTCCTCCTTCTAGAAAATTTCCCCATTTATTTCAAGAACCAAAGCATTATAAAGCCCAGTAAATGTGGCAGGAACTGGCCAGCTTGAATGATTTGACTCATGCCACAAATATTGTCATTTTCTCAATGCTGTTAAGCTAACTTTATGAAAAAAATGTTGCTTTTCTAAAGAGTACTTTATGCCTTATTCCCTAACTCTCAATATACTAGCAAAGATAAATAAAAGCTGTGTCTCCATAAACAGAATCCTTATCCTTAAAGGCATGGAAAATCATAAATGGAATTTTGTGATTAATCCAATGCACAGTATCCAGCTTATTGGCCAGATTGCAAAAGCATTCTCCTTGATTTGTCAGATCATTTTAGGTGTTTCCTTTGGCATTCCCTTGGGATAGAGGATGATTGGCTTCTACTGGGAAGTGGAAGGTGCCTGTGTGTGATTTCTTTTAACCTGGGGTATCCCCTGAACAGTAAACTTAACATAGCCTTGACAGAACAAGTTCCTGGTCTAATGCCAAGGAGATCTAAGACAATAAGAATCCATAGTCTGACTAAGACTACAGGGACAGAATTCTGTACACATTTCCTCTTCTCCTCGCCCCTCATCCTGATCTCCTCCTCCTGCAAAGTTTCAGCAAGGCAAAAGTTAAAATGGTGTGCAGACAGAAAAAACTGCAAACATTGCGCAGTCTCAAACTGAACAAAACTTTTGAGAGTTGGACTTCCCTTACTATTAGACAACTATTTTACTAATTCTCAAGTATTATTGGCCTTTATTAACAGCTGAAATATGATTGGTACTTGAATATGCAAATGAAGGAATTCAGAAGTGCACGAAGTTTCTATTGGATTAGTATTTGCATACAACTAGTCAATTTTTGTACCTAGAAAATTAAGCATTCTGTTAGAATGTGGTTTAAGCAATTACTGAGATTCTCTGTTGGTCAGAGTTAACCATGGATGGTGCATCCAAGCTGTCTAATGATACACAAGCCAGTACGCAGGCCAGGGCAATACAATATGGAGAGCAAGTCAATGTAGCAAGCTCCTCCTCTCTGCACAGCTGATAAATCTAAAGGAACTGCATAGACCAAAACAGTTTGGCACCAGCAACATCACAGAAGTTGAACTCAAGATAGGATCTCGTTGGGGACTAAGCCTTCCCCATAAGTGGAGGTTTGAGATCAGAATTTTCCTTCTCATTGATGAGCTGCCTACCACGGCTGACAAGCCCCATCTGCCCAAAGCAATTGGCTCTGCCAGGCTTAGTAGCTAAGCTGCACGTGAAGGCCAGGAGATGGACTATTTGAGATGCATATCATTGGGAGCATTTAATAGGTAGTGGAAGCTTATCCCCACGAATTCCCCCAAATATGACAACCTTAAAGAACCTTTAAGCTATAAAATAGTGAGATTATTTTACAGTGAATGGATAAATGAATACGACAACACAGAGTATAACTTTTAATATTTCCATGTTACTATTTTCACATTATGAAAAAAACAAGGTTTCACAATATAAATTCTCAATATTAAACCAGCCTTTAAAACCCTATTTTTTATATCTAACATTTGGTTTTCAAGGTTATTATCTCTGATGTTCCCTTATCATTGATACAAGTTCTCCAACAATAAAATGACAGTGTCCTTTAATCAATATTTCTCTAACTCAAACAGAGCAACTAAACTTATACATTAAAAAAGAAATGAATTTTAGATAGATCTTTTATGGAGAGAATGTCTCATTTATACCCATTATGCTCTTGTAAGTGTTTTGTACTACACTATCAACCATTGAACAATATGAGTAAGACTAAAGTGAAGAGGGAATGTTTTCCTCCCTAGGTAAGAAAGAGCTTTTGAATTAATAGTGGTCTTTATGCTTCCATATTGAGTTTTCTATTAATACCTATCCATTTACAGTGGAATGTTTTTTGGAGGTTGTGCAGATCTATTTTCCTATGCTAATCTGATGTCAGTGTACCTTTAGCCAAGTATTGAAGATCCAAGGGGTGCACTGATTGGTTTGGAATTCCAGTGCTGCCATAGCTTATACTGAGGTCAAACTGTGACTCTCTTCTCCTTATCCTTGTATTTAAACTTTGCTCAATAGCTTATATGCACAAAATCTATTTTTGATTTTCATTGCTTTTCTCATGTGTGTATAAATATTCCGAAACTTTATGTTGTGGGAAGGAAAAGCGACATCTCTCAATACCTATCCTATTTACTGGAACATGCACTCCACCCATCACCTAAAGAAATGCCAGAGAACAACAATGAGAAAAGTACTGATGAAAATTCCTTCCCCTTTTCCTTACTTCAGAGATTGTTTTCCTCATAATTAGTCATGAGTTGACCTTCTGCACTGAGACAATGTTCCATTACTCATCATCTTACCTCACCCTCACTTCTTACTCATTGTCCATTACTTATGTGTTCAGAATTAGGAACAGCTGTTTCCATCTATAAGGCTATAGTCACTGGTCACAATCTTCACGTTCTCCTTCATGATCCCCTCGACCTTTTTTAAATTTGATACCATTTATCAACTTTGGAGTGGAAAAGCCCTTTTTAACAATAATATCAAAGTATTGTTGATACATATTAAACCAATTCTTTCTCATCTATGTCCATTGATCACACCATTGAGACAATAAAGCATTAACATATTAGATAACGTATCCTAGGCCCAGTACATAGATGCAATCAAAAGAAAAATGCACCCACATCTTTATTTTCTGAGGAGGTTAAGGAGGTTTAGTTTGCACAGAACACTCTTAACAAACTTCGGCAGATGTACTGTTGAAAGTGTCCAGACTGGTTTCATCTTGGTCTGGAACAGCAATTCAATTTCAAAAGCTGCAGAGAACAGTGGGCTTTGCCCGTCATGGGCACATCCCATCCATTGTTAGTATCTATAGCAGGTGTAGCTTCATCCAGGATCCCCACCATCTTTTTGCAGCTACCACTGGGCAGGATGTACAAGAAGTTTCAAGCTCCACACCACCAGGTTCAAGAAAAGCTACCTCCCTTCAACCATTCGATTCATGAACCCACTGGCAAAACCCTAATCACTACAGTTTAGCAAGAATATGACCACTTTGACCACTCTGCACTAAAATCAACTTTATAAAACCATAGGAGCAAAACTAAGCCATCTGGCCCATTGAGTCTGCTCTGCCATTCAAACATGGCTGATTCTTTATTTCCCCTCCTCAGCCCCACTCCCTGGCTTTTTCCCCATAACCTTTGATGCCATGTCCAATCAAGAACCTATCAATCTCTGCCTTAAATACATCCAACGACCTGGCCTCCACAGCTGCCAATGGTAACAAATTCTGAAAACTCATCACCCTCTGGCTAAAGAAATTTCTCTGCATCTCTGTTTTAAATGGACACCCCTCTCTCCTGAGGATGTGCCCTCTTGTGCTAGACTCTGCCACCATGGGAAACATCCTTTCCACATCTACTCTGTCTAGGCCTTTCAACATTCAAAAGGTTTCAATGAGATCCCCCCCCCCGCCCATCCTTCTAAATTCCAGTGAGTACAGACCCAGAGCCATCAAACATTCCTCGTACGATAACACTTTCATTCTCGGAATCATCCTTGTGAACTTTGATTTTCATTCTGTTTTAATTTGTTCTTATTATGTTCTTTCTTGTAAAAATTGTATATACTTTATGTTTAATTTATGTTTTCTTGTGAAATCTGCTTTGTGCCTGTGATGTAGCTACAAGTAAGTTTTTTATTGCATTTTCACACTGTACTTGTGCATACGGCAATACACTTGAATATAATTTGTTTCTTCAAACATCTTGTATTATATTTAATTTACACTACATTAGGGCTATAGTATGATTAACCTTTTCTGATAGCTCAGTGGCTCTGTTCTCCAACCTCACTCATTAATCTCTATCCCTATTTATTATCCATGAAGGTGAGGTCAGGAGCTGCACCCACCTGCAGTATGTCCATATTTGACTAATTTATCATTTATTCCTAATTCTATTCCAAATTCGAATTTTGGTACAAAGTATATTATTACCCTGGAAGATATTATAGGAATTAGAAACTCAAGGCAGATTGCTGGATGCACCCAAATCTCAAATTCTACTGTAGGTGCACTTCATTAAGATGTATCCGTTATTATGTTAGAGCACACCACATCCTCAGTTTGTTCCTTGGAGAAGGTAGAAAGGCTTTAGAAAACAAGGAGTTGAGTAATTAGACACCTGGTCAAGGTCAGTTTCTTGGCCATGGTGATCCCTAACGTGTTGATAACGGAGTGTCTGCCAATGGTAATGCCGCTGAACGTCAAGGGAAAATTTTTGGACTACTCTTGCTGGAGATGGTCAATGCTTTGCACTCTATGCAAGTATGTAATTTTCTATCCTATCTGCTTGGTCAGAATCTTGTCAAGGTCAGGATAGGAGACTTTCAACAATAACACTGTAACCAGACCTTGCACCTTCAGGTACTTTAGCTTACTGCATTAAATAAATTGCTGTAAAACAATAAGAAGGTAAACCCTCTCTCAGACAGGATTAAGTGAGGCTAATTCCGAACCTGGCCATTCCTAATTCATTCTAATGATTGCTGATGCAAATTCACTCATAGCTGTTATTCTATTTTAGGGAAGTGCAACTCTCAAGACACCACACCAATTCACTGAACGTGGTCTCAGAATTTATTCCAGGGGCAAGACGCCAATCTCTGTGTCACATTTCAGAAGTTTCTGTGAGATGTGAATTGCTTCAGTTTGTCCCCTGTGTGATGAAAAATAACTATGTCATCTCTTTTTAGAACAATTACAATGTTAGCTTACAAAGATATTTATGTGCCCATGTGTCAGAGAATGTCAAACACCAACATCTGTGCACTGGGGATGTCACTTTGGATGGTGATGAAACGTCTGCAAAATAATTGTCAAGCTCAGCAAACACCACAATGTCAAACACCTCAACCCAAGCTACTAATATTCACCACCATCCTAAACATCAATCTGTCTCAAATAATGAATTGAAAATGCATCAAATAAAACCAGTGAAAATGTGCTCCATTTGTTCTTGTTTTTTTGTTCTTTCTCTTCCTCCTCATGTTATCTTTCTTTGTCTCCATTTCATTCTATACCTTAGCCATTTCTTCTTGCCATCTGTAGTGTCAAAGAGGCCAGTCTTTAGACAACTCAATTCAGTGACATCAAAAGCAATGGACAGCACTGACCAAACAATTCCCAGCCGTAATACTAAAGACTTGTTCTCCAGAACTGGCTGCAAATCTAGCCAAGCCATCTGCCCACCAACCTCCATTATTTAGTTCTATGCTCCTCCTTCCTTTCATATCAGATTTCATCATCTACCGCTCTTTGTTGCCTCTACCTATCACCTCCCAGTCTCTGTCACTACTTCAACTCTTCTGTCCTTCATTGCCCTGTCACTCTTCCTCACCTGGTTCTACCTAGCTCTTGGTCCAGCCCTTCCACTGACCTCATCTCCCCTCAATCTTCCAGTCCAGATGAAGGATCTCAACCCAAAACCATTTCTCTTCACAAAGCTGCCTGACCCACTTAGTTTCTGTAGCAGTTTCCTTTCTGCCCTGATTCTTAATGTATAGTATATGTGCTGTGAGCCTAATCTCATCATAATCCCTTTGCACTGATGGAATACTTTTCTAAAGTTTTTAGCTTTGTTCCACTATCTTTGAAATATGAGAGGTCAAAATGCAAACAGAATTTATATAAAATGATATATATGAAGATGAGAGTGAGAATAGAAAATATTGTTCTAATCTTATACCAGTTGTACATTTGGATTCTCTATTCTATTTTATAGCTTTCTGCTTCAGACTTTCTCTTGGGTTCAAAGGTTCATTTAATGTCAGAGAATTGTATACTATATACATCCTGAAATGCTTTTCCTTCACAACCATCCACAAAAACAAAGGAGTGCCCCAAAGAATGAAGGACAGTTAAATGTTGGAACCCCAAAGTCCCCCCCACTTCCCCCTCCCACGCGTAAGCAGCAGCAAGCAACAATCCCCCCTCCACCACCAGCATAAAAAAAACATCGGCACCCGCCACCGAGCACTCAAGTGTGAGCAAAGCAACAACAAAGACACAGAGTTGCAGGAACCAAAAACTTTGCGTTTCATCTGGTTTCAATAAATTACTTACATTAGCAATCTTTGGGTTAGACAGATATCCCCAAGCCGTACAATTAAATTTGTAATATTATAGCGCTGCGCTTGTTAAGCTGTTTCTGAAATTCCATTCCATTGACAGCAATGCAATTACATTCAGGAGGAATTCCAATCTGATATATTTCTAGCTATGTATTGGATAATCCAGTCTTTGACAACAAAATCTTCAGTTGTAGGAACTAGACTTTGCTGTCTTTACGTATCCTCATTTGTGCTTTTCCACTCTTCTAAAAGGTGCTACTGAGATAAACTCTAGATTGGTGCAATCAATGAAAAATGAAAAAAAGTCAATTTTATTGTGTAGAGTAAACCATTTTACTAACTCTTATGCAGGGTAATCCACACTCAGTGACCATTTTATTAGATCTGTTAATCTAATCAGCCAACCAAGTGCAGCAATTCAATACATGAAAGCATGCAGACATAGTCGAATAGTCCGGTTGTTATTCAGAGCAAACGTCAGAATGGGGAAGAAGTGACTTTGACCATGGAATGATTGTTGGTGTCAGATGCTGATCTCCTGGGATTTCCAGCACAACAGTCTCTGGAGTTAGGGGGGAGGGGTTAAGGGGAAGGGGGAAGGGTTGATAATTTTTTTTCTGTAACTATTTGAAAATTCAATTTAAAAAATTTATAATAAAAAAAACAGTCTCTGGAGTTTGCAGAGAGTGGTGTGACACATCCAGTGAGTGGCAGTTCTGTAGGTGAACATGCCTCGTTAATGAGAGAGTTCAGCAAATGGCCAGACTGCTTCAAGCTGACGGAAAGGTGACAGTAACCCAAATAATCACACATTACAATAGTGGTGTGCTATAGCCCACTTAAATAACAGGCTACAGCAGCAGAAGACCACAAACATATAGAAATACACTCAATAGCCTCTTCATTAGGTACCTCCTTACTGAATTAAGTGTATAAACCAGTAATGACAAATAAGAAGTACTTTTGAAGGGGCAGATGCTCACTCTGTTGCGTTATATATTTAGCAACCCACAGGTTGCTTATTGTTTCTTCTGGTCCAGTCCCAATTCAAATCCAATTCCCAGCCTTGATCTTGACCTATTTCTCACAGCAGCTGTTACAAATGATCTTAGACCTGTTCTTCTGTGGCTGTCCAAGACAAAACGTTTGGCAATTGGCCACTGGCTCATTCCCTGTCCAGTGTCGGACTAGTGCTAACCCTCTCTTGAAATTAATTTCTGCAATTGTCGGAATATTAAAACATTTCAAACTCTAAAGTCTATAAGGGCCCCTGGCATTTTCTTTTAAACAAATTTTCATTTCTGTGAGATTACCTGAGGCAAATTTGCAGGAGAATTCTGAGCCACTGCCCAGGTGCTGTGAATCTAACAATTTTAAAGTATGTTTCAATACAAGATACACTCAAATCCTCGAATTTTGTTACAAAAATTCAAAAGTACAATGACCTGATAAAGTGAACTAAAACAAGCAAAGTTGGATAAACTCGGGATTGGAGGGCCAGGGTGTGTGAAGGAGAGCAGGAGAGTCATTAATGTTGTGTTTACAGAAATAAACAATGCTATATATCTATGTGAGATTTTCATTCCCAATCCCATGAGACAGACAAAAGTCAAACAGATTTGGAAAAATATAGATACATAATTACTCTCCAAATTTTAATTTTTTTTGTTGGATATGAGAAATGAGATAGTAGGAAGCAAGGAAGGAACCAATTGAAGGTGAAGATCTCTAGCCTTTTCCAAACAGCTTTAGGGGAAGCAAGTGAAAGTGGGCTGAATGTTGGAAAACTAAAGATGAAATAAGCTACGGCAAAACATGACAGCAATGGGAACTTGGACTGAATGGATTATTCCAGTAATGAAACTGCAGTAAGAAGAGGAATAGAGCGCGGCCACTTGAACACTTAAAAGGAGGGCATCAGAGGGGTCAACCTTCATTACCAAACACTTGGCCACCTCTCACCCAAGAGGAACAAAGCAAAAAGAAGCTGATAGTGAAGCAGGAGACAAAAGAAGGGGATTAAAAGGAAGAGGCAATGAGAAACTGTAACACAAAAACATAGATATCGGATAAGTGAGAGTGTATACTATATCCTCTGCCTTGCCGTGCAAAAAGTCTTGAACTATAAATATAAAGCAAGACATTAAAATTATAGATGCAAACACATGTGTTCTTCATAATTCTCATTATAAGTGATTAACTCCATATTTATAGTGGTGTTAGAGTGATTATTGCCTCTCTCTCTCCCCCTCCCCCTCCCTCTTCCCCTTCTCCCCTCCATCTCCTCCCCCTCTCCTCCCTTCCCCTGCCCCTTCCTCGACCCGCTTCCCCTCTCTGTGACTCCTAAGGCTGTCAGTTTATTTGTGATGTTTTGACAAATGAAGAGGCTGCTTCACGTCTACCAGTACTTCTTTCCAGTGACTTCATTCACACGACAACAGTGGAAACTTTCACTGTAATGACAGCTTCTTGCAGAAACGACAGTTCTGTACAAGTACAAATAAAAAGAATTCACGCCTTTAAAGGGAAAATTTGCATGTACTGAGATGATTATATTTGTGTCTACCCCACTTCACCTGAACAACTCTGTAAATGTAAATCTACATATCTAAATAGTGTCATCTTTATCCCTATGTAGACTGTTAGGGAGAATTTGCAAGTGCTGCGGCAAATGTTTTGTGACCCTTCGTCAGAACTGGGAAGGAGACCAAGGAAGCTGGTTATGCTCTAGGAAGGGTAGATATCACTGCTAGTGTGAAACTGGGATGAACATAGGGATAAGCTATAAACATAGTTACCCAGTCAATGAGTGAATGGCAACAGTTATAAAGTGAAAGCAGATCAGTCATAGCTTCTCAGCTGTGCAATTTTGGTCACTCTGTCCTCCAAGTTAACAACGTACATTGTTCACCCACAGAACGATCCAGCCACTTCTATTGCTTTCATCAGCAGCCAGCAAGCTGTAACAAGTGCCGGCTGGCAGCACCTTGAAAACTGTTCCAAAACGGATTGTCCTCAACCTTCCTAAAGGAAAGTCAATGATCTCTCAGACTGTCAGCTCACATGCAGAAACTCAGCTCCAGGGGGAAAGGAAGTTATATATCATGAGAGGAAACGCAACCACCTTATAATTCTCGGGCTAAAGTGAAGATTAAAGAAGGACAAAGAACAGAGTGTTCTCAAAGATTACTTGTACAGCAGGAGCTTTCAGACAATATCACAAAGAAAATGGACAGAAGCCTTCAGCTATATATCTAGTCAGGAGTGAATATCACAAATAACTTGTCCTGATCCACTCTCTTGATGCCATGGCCAAATTACCTTACAAATAAGTGGAAAGATTGTTGATGCCAGATAGGGCAGTTTGAGGATCTCAGAAATTGTTGATCTCCTGGGATTTTCATGCACAGCAGTCTCTAAAGTTTATAGAGAATGGTGCAGTAAAAACCCCAAAAAAATCCAGTGAGCGGCAGTTCTGTGGGCAAAAACACCGTGTTAATCAGCGAGATTAAAGGAGAATGGTCAGGCGGGTTCAAGCTGACAGGAACAACCACTCGTTACAACAGGGATGTGTGGAAGAGCATCTCTGAACCTACAACACACCTTGAACCTTGAAGTGGATTAGCTACTGCAACAGAACGTACTCTCAGTGGCCACTTTATTAGGCACATGTGGTATCTAAGAAAAGGTGGCCATTGAGTGACTGTGTGTATGTATATATGTAAGTATATTATTTGCCTCACTGAACTTTTTCCATCTGCTTTTTAAAATAGTTTCGCGAACCCCTATGGTAAAGAAACAACTCTGGTGAAAGGATCATTTCGGTCATCTTTTCTTCCAGTGCTTCTGCTTCTTCCTCCCTAACGCAAGCTGTAATAGATGAACTTTTCATCCTTCAGTGACTGATCTGTCTGCAGCATGCATAAAAGCACAACACCTGCCCTCGTTTACTCACTCGTGTTTGCTGTTGTAATATGAACATATTCAGAGGACAATAAACAATTACTGTGTAGCTTTTAATAGGCTGCTGTTTGTCTCAATTACATTGCAAAGTCAACACAGTCGAGTTGAGGTAGGTTTCACAATTCTGGATCATCCGGGTGCGTTAAATAAATATGGAAATAATACCTTATGTCACTGCCGGTGTGATAGGATTACTTAAATTTCCCTGTTTAAAAGAAAACACGGAATAAGTTATTTTATCCAAATAACCTTTGCAAAAGCATCGGAAATAAACAATGTTCAATACTATACAGGCAAGGCTAAGTGTATATTGCTTTACTCATTATTTTAATAAATTTGTTACGCAAATCAGACAATGCCACAAATATCTTTTGTACAGTCTCAGAATGATTTCTTATCATTAACATTTAAGCAAACACTATAATAATGTGAATGGTGTCACAGATTTAAAAAATCAGATAAATAAGTTTAATCCAACTTTATTGGTCTACAAACTTCCTGCTAGCCCAGCTTCAAGCTGGTATTCTCATTCATAAATTTACATCTCTGTGCATCTCCAATCTCTCCCACTGCGCTATCAGTTATCGTGTTTCAATGTTCTAATGTCAGCATTATTCCACGTGCACATTTCTAACTTCGCAAGTTTCCTCCTGCAAAGCGATTTTGCAACATACCTTCCGATCTCCCCACTTGGTCTGCTTGCAGTGGAGCTGCTGATGTCTGAAGCCAAGTATTAGCTTTCTTCTCTGCCCAAGAAGTGACCTTGCATATCCAAATCCAGGCCATCTCTCCAATATTTAGTCATTCAGCACAGGAGCAGTCCTTTGGCCAAAACATCCATGCATATCATCTACAATAAACCTACACTGATCCCATCTTCTGTCTTCCCACAGTTCCATCAGCTCCATCCAGATTCTAACACTTGCCTCTAGGGGCAATTTACAGTGCATAATTAAATGGTCATAGTTCATCTTTGGAATAAGGAGTACCCAGAGGAACCTAACATGGTCTCATGGAGAACGTACAAACTCCACGCAGACAGCACAGGACAGATTGAATTCACGTTGCTGGAGCGGTGAGGCAACAAGCTAGCTACATCACTGCCAAATTTAGCCTGAAAAATGTGTCAGTCATGATGCTTGGCTTGAACTTACTGAGAAAAAGTGGCTGTTCCCCAGTTAACTTCCTTTGTACTCCAGTGTAGAGGGCTCCATTGGATAAATCACAGAGCATAGGTGCTGGAGAAGCAGGTGACTTAGACCTGAGGCAGAAGCAAGTCTGTTCAATGTTGGAAAATGCATAGTCATGCACTTTGGAAGTAGAAATAAAAGTGCAGACTATTTTCTAAACGGGGAGAAAATCCAGGAATCTGAGATGCAAAGGGACTTGGGAGTCCTTGTGCAGAACACCCTGAAGTTTAACTTGCAGGTTGAGGCAGTGGTGAGGAAGGCAAATGCCATGTTAGCATTTATTTCAAGAGGTCTAGAATACAAGAGCAAGGATGTGATGCTGAAGCTTTATAAGGCACTGGTGTGGCCTCACCTTGAGTATTGTGAACAGTTTTGGGCCCCTCATCTTAGAAAAGATGTGCTGACATTGGAGAGGGTCCAGAGGAGGTTCAGGAGGATGATTCCAGGAATGAAAGGGTTATCGTGAAAGGAACATTTGATGGCTCAGGGTCTGTACTCCCTGGAATTCAGAAGGACAAAGGGGGATCTCATTGAAACCTTTCGAATGTTGAAATGCTTAGACAGAGTAGATATGGAAAGGATGTTTCTCATGGTGAGAGTGTTTAGGACAAGAGAGCACAGCCTCAGGATAGAGGGGCACCCTTTCAAAACAGAGATGCGAAGAAATTTCTTCAGCCAGAGGGTGGTGAATTTGTGGAATTTGTTGCCACATGCTGCTGTGGAGGCCAGGTCATTGGGTGTATTTAAGGCAGAGATTGATAGGTTCTTCATTGGACATGGCATCAATGGTTACGGAGAGAAGGCCAGGAACTGGGGTTGAGGAGGATATTAAAAAAAAGGATCAGCCATGATTAAATGGTGGAGCAGACTCAATGGGTCAGATGTCCTAATTCTGTTCCAATGTCTTATGGTCTTATTCATTTAAATAGAGTAGTACAGACGTAAGGCACAGTGCAGGTATGAGGTAATTTGCATTTTATTGAATGAGGTCATTGACTATTTTAATGACTTTAACAGCCCAATATTTTTATTTTTTATTATTTTTAAATGAATTGTTTAATTGATTCTAACTGTCAGAATCATTTCTTGATACAAAAAAACTATTGATTTCAATAGTGTAAGACAGGACCTGAAGGATGGTGACTGCGACCAGCTGCTAGAGAGAAAAATAACATCTGATAAGAGAGAGGCCTTAAAAGGCAAGATGGTAGGCGGTCAGAATCAGCATTTGCCTGGAAAGTAAGAAGCAAAAACGGCAGGCTTAGGGAATCTTGGTTAACAAAGAAAATTGAAAAAGAACGAAGCATGTATCAGCTGTAGACAGTTGATTTCAAATGAGTCTTTGTTTAGATAATAGGGGATAGGGGATTTATGTACTTTTATGGAGACAGAGCATGATAACAGACCCTTCTGGCTCAACATGTCCTCTCTGCCCTATTAAATACTAGCCCATATACCTTTGGAAAGTGGGAGGAAACCAGGGCACCCAGAGGAAACACACACAGCCACAGCTCCTCGCCATCAGTCGCCGGCGCTGTAGACCACTAATAATCTTGGCAAGGAGAACCCTAAAACCTTTTACAGTAACTTAGAAGCAAGGGGTGAGCCCACAAAGAGCAGGTCCCCTGAGGCGCTAAAGAGAAAGGCAACACAGCACAAATTGCTGGAGGAACTCACAAGGTTAGGCAGCATTAATGGAAATAATTAAATAGTTGACATTTTGGGCTGAGACCCATCCTTAGGACTGAAATGGAAGGGGAAGACTAAAAAAAAATCTGTGTTTTGAGCCGGGAGATAAGAGTGCTGCTAATGAATGCTTCTCATCAGTATTCACCAGGGAAGATATGGAGGATGGGGAGTTAAGGGAGAAGGACACATATCCTGAGATAGGCTCATATCAGGAAGGAGGATGGGTTACTGATATTGTCACAACTTAAGGTAGGTAATGATCTGTGTAACATAATTTTTGGCTTTGTGGCCGATTTTACAGATGACACAAAGAAATGTGAAGGGCCAGGTAGTGTTGAGGAAGCCAGAAGTCTGCGGAAGGACTTGGAGAGATTGGGAGAATAGGAAAAGTAGTAGTAAATGGGATACGACAAAGGAAAATGCATAATTATGTGCCTTGGTAAAAGATATAAAGGCTATTTTCTAAATTGAGAAAGAAATCAGAAATTGAAGGAGCAAAGGGACTGTGGCATCCTAATGTAGGATTCTGGCTGAGTTGGTAGTAAGGAAGGTAAATGTAATGCCGGTTTCCCCCGCTATCCGAAGGTAGAGTGTTCCTATGAAACCGTTTGTAAACCAAAATGTTGTCAAGCGAAGAAGCAATCACCATTAATTTATATGGGAAAAATTTTTGAGCGTTCCCAGACCCAGAAAAATAACCTACCAAATCATACCAAATAACACATAAAACCTAAAATAAAACTAACATATAGTAAAAGCAGGAATGATATGATAAATATACACCCTATATAAAGTAGAAATATTGTATGTGCGGTGTAGTTTTACTTATCAACATCGGGAAGACAGAGAGCCAAAGTTGATTTGGAGAAAAAAATTGACACGTACACGCATACGCACGTACATGCATGCACAAACAACTGCCCGCACAAGGTTTCACGGTCATTATAGTCTTTCTCGGGGTAAACACACGTATAAAGCGGGCGTCTTTTTTTCATAAAAGCGAAAATCCTCTTTGGTTAGCGAAAACAGGTACTAATGTAGGTCTTTCGTAACAGTGAGCTGTCGTGAAGTGAATGTTCGAAAAACGGGGGACACCTGTGTTAGCATTCATTTCGAGAGGATTAGAATACAAAAGCAAGGCATTGATCAGACCACATTTGGAGTATTGTGAGCAGTTTTAGGCCTATATCTAAGGAAGGATGTCCAGGCAGTGGAGGGGGTACGGAGAAGGTTTATGAAAATGATCCCAGGGATGAATGGGTTAAGGTATGTTTGATGGTTTTGGGCCTGTAATCACTGGAATTTAGAAGAATGGGGAGAGGGAGCTCATTGAAATATTGAAAGGCCTGGATAGAGTGGACATGAGGAGGATGTTTTCAATAGTGGGAGAGTCTGGACAAAAGGACAGAGTCTCAGAATAAAAGGATATCCTTTAGAATAGATATGAGGAGAAATTTCTTTGCTGAGGGTGGTGTATCTGTGAATTTCATTGCCACAGATAGCTGTGAAGGCCAATGGTATATTCAAAGTAAATTTATTCTCAAAGTACACATATGTCACCATATACAACCCTAAGATTCATTTTTTTACAGGCAATCACAGTAAGTACAAGAATCATAACAGAATCAATGGAAGACTGCGCCCAACAGCCAATGTGCAAAAAAACAACAAACTGTGCAAATACAAAAAGAAAGAGGAAAAAATAATAAATGAATAAGCAATAAATATTGAGACCATGAGGTGAAGAGTCCTTTAAAGTTAGTCCACAGGTAATGGGAACAATTCAGAGCTGGGGTGAGTGAAGATATCCCCTTTGGTTCAAGAGCCTGATGGCTGAGGGGTAATACTGTTCCTGAGCCTGCTGGTGTGGGGCCTGAGGGGTAATACTGTTCCTGAGCCTGCTGGTGTGGGGCCTGAGGGGTAATACTGTTCCTGAGCTTGCTGGTGTGGCGCCTGAGGGGTAATACTGTTCCTGAGCCTGCTGGTGTGGAGCCTGAGGGGCAATACTGTTCCTGAGCCTGCTGGTGCGGGGCCTGAGGGGTAATACTGTTCCTGAGCCTGCTGGTGCGGGGCCTGAGGGGTAATACTGTTCCTGAGCCTGCTGGTGCGGGGCCTGAGGGGCAATACTGTTCCTGAGCCTGCTGGTGCGGGGCCTGAGGGGTAATACTGTTCCTGAGCCTGCTGGTGCGGGGCCTGAGGGGTAATACTGTTCCTGAGCCTGCTAGTGCGGGGCCTGAGGGGCAATACTGTTCCTGAGCCTGCTGGTGCGGGGCCTGAGGGGTAATACTGTTCCTGAGCCTGCTGGTGCGGGGCCTGAGGGGTAATACTGTTCCTGAGCCTGCTGGTGTGGGGCCTGAGGGGTAATACTGTTCCTGAGCCTGCTGGTGTGGGGCCTGAGGGGCAATACTGTTCCTGAGCCTGCTGGTGTGGGGCCTGAGGGGTAATACTGTTCCTGAGCCTGCTGGTGTGGGGCCTGAGGGGCAATACTGTTCCTGAGCCTGCTGGTGTGCGGCCTGAGGGGTAATACTGTTCCTGAGCCTGCTGGTGTGCGGCCTGAGGGGTAATACTGTTCCTGAGCCTGCTGGTGTGGGGCCTGAGGGGTAATACTGTTCCTGAGCTTGCTGGTGTGGCGCCTGAGGGGCAATACTGTTCCTGAGCCTGCTGGTGTGCGGCCTGAGGGGTAATACTGTTCCTGAGCCTGCTGGTGTGCGGCCTGAGGGGTAATACTGTTCCTGAGCCTGCTGGTGTGGGGCCTGAGGGGTAATACTGTTCCTGAGCCTGCTGGTGTGGGGCCTGAGGGGTAATACTGTTCCTGAGCCTGCTGGTGTGGGGCCTGAGGGGTAATACTGTTCCTGAGCCTGCTGGTGCGGGGCCTGAGGGGCAATACTGTTCCTGAGCCTGCTGGTGCGGGGCCTGAGGGGCAATACTGTTCCTGAGCCTGCTGGTGCGGGGCCTGAGGGGTAATACTGTTCCTGAGCCTGCTGGTGTTGGGCCTGAGGGGTAATACTGTTCCTGAGCCTGCTGGTGTTGGGCCTGAGGGGTAATACTGTTCCTGAGCCTGCTGGTGTTGGGCCTGAGGGGTAATACTGTTCCTGAGCCTGCTGGTGTGGGGCCTGAGGGGTAATACTGTTCCTGAGCTTGCTGGTGCGGGGCCTGAGGGGTAATACTGTTCCTGAGCCTGCTGGTGTGTGGCCTGAGGGGTAATACTGTTCCTGAGCCTGCTGGTGTGGGGCCTGAGGGGTAATACTGTTCCTGAGCCTGCTGGTGTGTGGCCTGAGGGGTAATACTGTTCCTGAGCCTGCTGGTGTTGGGCCTGAGGGGTAATACTGTTCCTGAGCCTGCTGGTGTTGGGCCTGAGGGGTAATACTGTTCCTGAGCCTGCTGGTGTGGGGCCTGAGGGGTAATACTGTTCCTGAGCCTGCTGTTGTGGGGCCTGAGGGGTAATACTGTTCCTGAGCCTGCTGGTGTGGGGCCTGAGGGGCAATACTGTTCCTGAGCTTGCTGGTGCGGGGCCTGAGGGGTAATACTGTTCCTGAGCCTGCTGGTGCGGGGCCTGAGGGGCAATACTGTTCCTGAGCCTGCTGGTGCGGGGCCTGAGGGGCAATACTGTTCCTGAGCCTGCTGGTGTGCGGCCTGAGGGGTAATACTGTTCCTGAGCCTGCTGGTGTGGGGCCTGAGGGGTAATACTGTTCCTGAGCCTGCTGGTGTGGGGCCTGAGGGGTAATACTGTTCCTGAGCCTGCTGGTGTTGGGCCTGAGGGGTAATACTGTTCCTGAGCCTGCTGGTGTGGGGCCTGAGGGGTAATACTGTTCCTGAGCCTGCTGGTGTGGGGCCTGAGGGGCAATACTGTTCCTGAGCTTGCTGGTGTGGGGCCTGAGGGGTAATACTGTTCCTGAGCCTGCTGGAGCGGGGCCTGAGGGGTAATACTGTTCCTGAGCCTGCTGGTGTTGGGCCTGAGGGGTAATACTGTTCCTGAGCCTGCTGGTGTGGGGCCTGAGGGGTAATACTGTTCCTGAGCCTGCTGGTGCGGGGCCTGAGGGGTAATACTGTTCCTGAGCCTGCTGGTGCGGGGCCTGAGGGGTAATACTGTTCCTGAGCCTGCTGGTGCGGGGCCTGAGGGGTAATACTGTTCCTGAGCCTGCTGGTGCGGGGCCTGAGGGGTAATACTGTTCCTGAGCCTGTTGGTGCGGGGCCTGAGGGGTAATACTGTTCCTGAGCCTGCTGGTGTGGGGCCTGAGGGGTAATACTGTTCCTGAGCCTGCTGGTGTGGGGCCTGAGGGGCAATACTGTTCCTGAGCCTGCTGGTGTGGGGCCTTGATGCACCATCAATAACTCACGCTGAGACTTAGGAAGTGAGATATTGGCTTTTATTGACTGAAGAACAACACTACATCCTGGGAAAATGAGGGAGAGCAGCAGACCACAGTCGCCTTTATACAGTGGTCTGTGGGAGGAGCCACAGGAGCAGTCAGACAGGTATATCTAGTTCACCACAGGCCTGAGGGGTAATACTGTTCCTGAGCCTGCTGGTGTGGGGCCTGAGGGGTAATACTGTTCCTGAGCCTGCTGGTGTGGGGCCTGAGGGGTAATACTGTTCCTGAGCTTGCTGGTGTGGGGCCTGAGGGGTAATACTGTTCCTGAGCCTGCTGGTGTGGGGCCTGAGGGGTAATACTGTTCCTGAGCCTGCTGGTGCGGGGCCTGAGGGGTAATACTGTTCCTGAGCTTGCTGGTGTGGGGCCTGAGGGGTAATACTGTTCCTGAGCCTGCTGGAGCGGGGCCTGAGGGGTAATACTGTTCCTGAGCCTGCTGGTGTGGGGCCTGAGGATCCTGTACCTTCTTCCTGATGGCAGCAGCAAGAAGAGAGAATGGCCTGGATGGTTGAGGTACTCAATGGTCGATGCTGCTTCCCAGCAACAGCTCTCTATGTGGATGTGCTCAGTGATGGAGAGAGCTTTATCCATGATGGACTGGGTCATCCAATACTTCTTGTAGGCTTTTCTTTACAAAGGGCATTGACTACAATCAGTCAATATACTCTCTACCATACATCTTTAGAAGTTTTCAAAGTTTTAGATGACATGCTGATCTTCGACAACTTCTAAGAGAGAAAGAGGGAGGAAGCAGCCTATAAAATGAGGTTTATAGTCTCTTGATTGGTAAGAGTATCAAAGGTCATAGGGAGAAGGCAGGAGAATGGGATTGAAAAGAGGTAATGAATCAGCCATGATTGAATGGCAGAACAGACTTCATGGGCCAAATGGCCTAAATCTGGACCTACGAGTGTTGATGTACAGAGAAACCTTGAGGTGCAAGTTCAGAGCTCCCTGAAATTAGAGGCCCAGAAGCATTGTGTAGTGAAGAAGACATTTTATTTAGCATTACAGCGCAGAATACATCTTTCTGATCCTTCAAGCCACACCAGCCTGCGACCCCTGACAACCCCGACCCTAGCCTAATGACGGGGCAATTTACAATGGCTAATTAACCTACCTGGTACATCTTCGGACTGTGGGAGGAACCCGAGAAAACTCATGCACTCCAAGGGAGGAATGTACGAACTCCTTACAGACGACGCTGGGATTGAACTCTGAACTCCGATGTCCCGAGCTGTAATAGCCTTGTGCTAGCCAATAAGCTACTGTGGCGACCAATAAGTACTTGGCATACTTACCTCTTGATCAAGGGTCTCGGTCTGAAATACTGACTGTTTATTCCTCTCCATAGTTGCTGCCTAACCTGCTGATTTCTTCCTGCATTTTGCGTGTCGCGCTGGATTTCCAGCATCTGCAGAACCCCTTGTGTTTATGATTTGGCATGCTTGCCTCCATAGATGGGGGCGTTGGCAGTAAGAGACAGGACATCATATTACAGCTGTAAAAACATTGGTTAGGTCACATTAAAAACATAAAATGGAGTCCCTCCTGATGAAGGGTTTCGGCCCAAAACGTCGTCACTACCTCCTCCCATAGATGCTGTCTGGCCTGCTGAGTTCTGCCAGCATTTTGTGTTTTTATTTATTTCCAGCATCTGCAGATTCACTCGTGTTACCTGTTGGTTAGGTCACATTATTGTGTATTGTTCTGCTTGCCGCTCTATAGGAAGATTGCACTGGAAAAAGTGCAGAAGAGATTCACCAGGGATGTAGAAACATAGAAAACCTATAGCACAATACAGGCCCTTCGGCCCACAATGCTGTGCCGAACATGTCCTTACTTTAGAAATTACCTGGGGTTACCCATAGCCCTCTATTTTCCTAAGCTCCATGTACCTGTCCAGGAGTCTCTTAAAAGACCCTATCATATCCGCCTCCACCACCGTCGCCAGCAGCCCATTCCATGCACTCACCACTCTCCATAAGCAGCACCTTGCTGGCAACAACTTCTAGCTGATAACCGTTCTCTACAGATTCTGCATGTCTTGCCAAGTGTGTCTAGCATTTAATTTTAATTTTATGAAATGAACTTAAATTATTTTTTGCAGAATGTTGCTAGCTATTCATTTATATGTTCCATTTTCTTTAAGAAATGTACTCCTCTCCCATACAATGAAATTATACCAGAAAGATTCCTGTGTATCCCTTATCTTTGAATGACATTTCGAGCTTCTTTAATAATCACAGCCCCTGTTAGTTAACCCAATATGCATCAGCACCACTGTTTTCTTTCTGTCACCTTTCATAATGCCATGGTACCAAAAAATTCCCCAGGTCTATCTACCTACCAGACAAATCCACATGGAAGTCATCTTCATGGCCAGGATTCAATGCACCAGAGAGATGCTATGTTTGTCCTTTGAAGCCCCGTGCACCTCAGAACAGTGGAAGGCAGTTTGAGTGATCGTGGCAACAGAAATCACAAGGAAATCTGCAGGTACTGGAAATGTTGAAGGAACAACACCTTATATTCTGTCTGGGTAGCCTCCAACCTGATGGCATGAACATTGATTTCTCTAACTTCCGTTAATGCCCCCCTCCCCTTCTTACCCCATCCCTTATTTATTTGTTTGTTTGTTTATTTATTTATTTCCCCTTTTTTTTTCTTTTCTCTCCCTTTTTTTCTCTCTCTGCCCCTCTCACAATCACTCCTTACCTGCTCTCCATCTCCCTCTGGTGCTCCCCTCCCCCTTTCTTTCTCCCTAGGCCTCCCGTCCCATGATCCTCTCCCTTCTCCTGCTCTGTATCCTTTTTGCCAATCAACTTTCCAGCTCTTAGCTTCATCCCTACCCCTCCTGTCTTCTCCTATCATTTCGGATCTCCCCCTACCCCTCCCACTTTCAAATCTCTTACTAACTCTTCTTTCAGTTAGTCCTGACGAAGGGTCTCGGCCCAAAACATCAACCGCGCTTCTCCCTATAGATGCTACCTGGCCTGCTGCGTTCCACCAGCATTTTGGGTGTGTTGCATGGCAACAGTAATATCCTGTTAGAGGGAAATAAAACTGACTTACACTAGCATTAACTCAACAAATTCTTTTTCGTTTTGCAGAGGGAGCAGCTTTTGTGGCATGTGCCTACTCTTTGTCACAGCTCTGGCATGCCCAAGCCAGATGCCAGCAACTTTTAATGTGGTCACACTTCAGGGTGAAATGTTCAAAGGACAGGCTCACCCAACAGTTAAAATATGAGAACTTTCTTCTGCTCCATCTCCTCCTGTGTCCTGAGGTCAGTTCAGAATGGTCACTGGTGCCAATGAGTGATGAATGACTGCTTTCCTGTACAAAATGTGGTGATGTGATTCAGCACAGGGAAACAGTCTGAGTGTAACTGCTGCTGGGACAGCCACCTCCACCACAATCCCTCCATCCCACAAGCAAGTGTGACTTGTCTGAAAAGGGCTGGGACAGCCACCTAGCTGGAAACCTCTCCAACTCTGTGATTAGAATTTGGCTGTAAATATGTATATAAACAATTATGTATAATTACAGGCTGCCTACATAACCGCTTTAAAGGAAACAAGACCAACGTTTCCACGCAAGATGTTTGGGCCAGGGGCATCCCTGGATTAGGCTGATGAGTGGATGCCCACATGGGTGTCCAGAACATGTCCCTTGGTAACAGGAGACTATCAGGATCTTTTAGATTGCCAACTCCAAAGCAGCTCTGTGACTGGCAATAGTAACTGTGGGGAGAACTGTGTAATCAACATTTAGCAAAGGAATAGGCTGCCAGTTTCTGATCTCATCCTTTTATAACTGTGCTTGTAGATGATGGAGCATGATAGTCTGCCCAGGCTGAGGATCTATGGCTCTCTCCCCATCTGGAGAATGCTGCACATTTGGGCAACCACCCACTCTTCTGCCTAAACCAGAAGCCTGGGCATAAAATCCTACGTGTAAATGTTGGTCTTCCTCTGCTCAGAGAAGCTGGAAGAACCTGTAATTGTACCCACACTGTTTGCACACATACTCATAGAAGAGTTCTAATCAGTGGATTAGTGAGGTTTCCAGTTAGATCTGAAACTAGGTCCTCGCTCTGTGATGTTTTCCAAGTAATGGATCATCATCATCATGTTGCTCTTTTGCTCAGGCAGTCCCTTGGGATCGAGGTTAACTTGCATCCACTCTGAGATTCTGGGTTACGGGGCAGCTAATGAGAGAACTGCAAACTTTTCAACAGGTGTACATCAGATCCAATTTAATGAAGGCTGGTATCAACCAAGCCAGCATATCCTGTGGATTTGTGGCATCAGAGAACTTTACCACAGTAATAAACGTACAGTAAAAAAGGGCTGAAAAACACTTGTTTAATTTCCCACAGATAATAAGATGCTTAAATAAAAATGTTAATAAGATGGGTAAGTACAGCTCATGCTTAGCCATCTTCTGCCTGAGAGCAGCTGAGAACACTTCAAATGAAAGAGATAAAGAGGCTCCATTTCTCCCCATATACACAATTCACGCTCAGCTTCTTTGATATTCAAGGGCTACAGTGTAACGTCCTTAGCTACCCTGATAGGCTGCTTCAAAATCCAGCCATTTTCTATAAAGGGCTGTTTGTTTCTATGAAAGAGATTGAATGCAGATTAATCTCTCATTAGAAATGACACATTCTATCTCACCAAAGACTTTGTTGTGATATGCTATTAGTACTTGCACATGATATGGACACAGGGTACATGGTGTGTGTGTGAGGCACACTTCCTGGACAATAATCAGGGAGATACAGCAGAAGTTGGAGGAAAAGGAATTGTGTTTCTGCATTTTAATTGTAATTACCATAATTAATTGTTTATGAATTATTCCAAATTCCAGTTCTTTTCCCTCATTTACTGAAGGTCTTGTTTCATGGTAGACTAAGGCACCTCCTTACCTCAGGTGAACGGTCATTGTTGAATAGACGATGTGAACACTGCTACATCGTTCAGCCTTCAGGACATTTCAAATGAGTTGAATCCCATTCCAAAGATCACTCATCAAACTCTCATCCACGCTATTTCTCAGATGCTGGAGTAGGATTCAAGTGGAATTGAAGTTGGGAGTGTGGCTTTCTGTAGACTTTGCAAGCTCACACGTAAATGTATTTTCTGGATTTTTAAAGGTTATACAAATTTTTCTTTGGGGTGTACAATAATAAAAGAGCAAGTACATTTCAGCAAATACTACATTGCCAATTAAATGCCTTTGGGTTTTGAAAATTGTGATAACTTAAATGTAAGTCTTTATATCTTTATTTTCTCACCTTCTTCTCCAATCCCTTCTCCTTCGAAAGAGTCACTCCAACTGCATTGTTCTACCACTCACAGGTCCCGCTTTTTGATCTTGCAAAAGTTCATGCCTTATTACAGACACGGTGGGCAGGAGCCCGAGTGCAGGAGGAGGAGGTGGAAGCAAGATGGGAGAATGCACACCTTCATCAGCAACCACAAATACCTCCACCAATTCAGTTAAAACATTGCAGTCTTCATCACCCCCTGTTAAATGATCTTCAAACTTGAATTTTGATGTTTTTTTTGTTTAAAAACATTCATCTTTCACAGCTTTCTGCTGCTTCACCAGAGTATGCACCACACCCGATTCAGTACAAATGTAATTAACTTTCATTCAAGGTACGATAAAAGCACTTTGCTTGTTACTAGTGTCTCTATAGCATTTCAAGCCTAAACAGGCATAGGCAGTCTTGAACACAGTTTTAATTAACGGTGTCTCTTTCATCTCCAAACAAACCGTGAAATAGCAGCCAAAGAGAACAGCTCTAACCTCTCCTTATTCAACCAATTAGTGATAAACTGTAGAAGAGAACCAATCAGGATAAAGATCCTAGACCAGTGTGATTTATACTACCAAGGTTACAGAGAGGCTAAGTGTGTCCTTTATTCCTCAAAGTAGTACACATGTAATAGGTTTCCAGAAAGCCTAAGGAGGTGATGCAGTCACTATTAATCTAGAAAATGAACACTTTGTAACATCTTTACTGTGTTTTCTCTGCCTTCACTTGATTAAAGATTGTTGGATCTGTATTGTCTACCAATCTGGCCATAGATCGCCAAAATAAAACAAAGAAATAGATTTTGTCATCAGCGGCAAGCATTGTGATTGCCACATCTGTATTGTCTGCCGGACCGGCCATAGATCACCAAAATAAAACAAAGAAATAGAGTTCGAGTCACAGAAGAGAAAATCTGCAGATGCTGGAAATCCACACACACAAAATGCTGGAGAAACTCATCAGCAGCCAGCATTGTGATTGTCACATCTGTATTGTCTGCCGGACCGGCCATAGATCGCCAAGGTAAAACAGAGGAATAGATTTCTCATCAGCAGCCAGCATTGTCAGCTCAAAAAGAACTGCAAAAATATGTGTTTCTCTCAGGCGATCCTCTCAGTGGGAACTTACAGATCACTAATATTTCTCAAGGATTAATAAAAATAATGAAACATACATTCTATTCTGGGGTCAATTTTATGCCATGACCTTTTCAGTTAAATGTATTTAAATTTGATTTTATAGTTATATGTATGTGTTTATATTTTTATGAAAATTATTAGTTCTAATCTTTTCATCAACTTAATTTCCCACTTCAAAACAAAAATTGCAAAGGACAACATGCTGCATGTACAGAACACAGATAACCAGTTAGGATTCAGTAAAGTATGGGAGGAGGGGTTATGGGCTTGAATAGAGGAGAGATATATATTTTCATGTATTAACTTTTCTGTGTATTTTCATAAAGTACACATTTTTGAGAGCCTGGAGATCATCTATTACAATTTACAAGGCTCAGCTTAATGTGTACCTGAGCGTTGGTGCCTGTCAAAGTGGTTTCAATGTTAACGTTTATTAAATGGTGAGTCATCAATGTCAGTCTATTGGCAAGGAGATTAGTCCAGCTGCAATTCAGTCTAAGCACTAACATGATCCTTATCTTCTCAAAGCATTATTTGAATGGTTATGAGCTTGCTCATTTGTTTTATTGTGACAGACCTTCAAAAGATCATGAAGCAGTTTAATCAAGTTGTCAAATACAGATCAAGAATCAAACCACTCTGAGCGATGGATTTGATCTACAGCAACACCGGAGCTTTCTGGAGAAAGTGGGTTACAAGATCTTTGCAGATCCTTTCGCAGAGGTGCTCTGGCTGGAAATTTCTGATGGATCTGTGAGCTATGAAATCTCCAGTTGAAGGCAAACTCCTTTCAGCTGTACTGCACCATTTTGCCACATCTGATTCAAAAGATCATAGAGTCATGCAGCAAGAAATTGGCCACTTTGGCCCAGATGGTCTGTGGCAACCAAGATTCCCATTTAAGATCATCCCATTTGCCTGCATTTGGCCTATATCCCTCCAATTCTTTGCTATCCGTATAAGTAGCTTGTAAACGTTGTTACCGTACCTGCCTCTGGCAGCTCATTCCATGTACTGATCACTCCCTGGGTGAAATGGTTGTCCCTCAGGTTCCTATTAAATCACTCCTTCTCACCTTGAGCCTATTGCTATTGCTTCCCATAATGGTAAAAATACTGCACACTATCCATGTCCTTTGTGATTTTATACACGTTTATAAGATACCCCCTCGTTCTCCTACATGCTAGTGAAAAAAAATCCAACCTGCTCAACTTCTCTCCATCACTCAGACCCTCAAGTCCTGGTACCATCCTCGTAAAGTTTCCTCTGCACTCTTTCCAGCTTAACAACATCTTTCCTACAGCAGGGTGACCAAACCCAAACACAATATTCTGAATGTGGCCTCACCAACATCTTGTAAAACTGCAGCTTAACATGCCAACTTCTTTACTCGCTGCCCTGACTGATGAAGGGTAGCTTGACAAAGTACTTCTTAACCACTCTGTCTAGCTGCAACACCATTTTTAGAAATCTGTGTACTTATACCCTGAAGTCCCTCTGCTCCACAACACTCCCCAGGGCCTACTGTTCACCTTCATTTGCCTTCCCAAAATGCAACACCTTGCATATCTCCAAATTAAACTCCCTTTGCCATTCCTCAGCCCACTTGCTCAGCTGATCTAGATTCCTCTATAAATCCTGAAAACAATCTTCACTCTCAGTGACACAATAAGTGTCATCTGCAAACTGCAAACCATGCTTTATACATCCTCTTAAAAATCAAAGATATAGATGACAAATAGCAATCGGCCTAGCACCAAGTCCTGGGAAACGCCACCAGTCATGGGCCTCCAATCCAAAAAAACAATTTTCCACCATCACCCTCTGCCTCATACTTTCAAGCCAATTGTATATCTAATTACAAACAAGAGAAAACCTGCAGATGCTGGAAATCCAAGCAACACAAAGAAAATGCTGGAGGAGCTCAGCAGGCCAGGCAGCATCTATGGAAAAAAGTACAGTCAACGTTTCGGGCTGAAACCCTTCGAAAGGACTTTATATACCTAATTAGTTAGCTCTCCCTGAATCCCATGCAATCTAACTTTCCATAGCAGATTACCACATGGAATGTTATTAAAGGCCTTAACTGAAAACGATGTGGGCTATGTCTGTTGCCCTCCCCGTATCAACCTTCTTGATCATATCTTCAAAAAACTCAATCAAATTGGTGACGCATTATCTCCCATGCACAAAACTGCACTGGCTATACCTAAGTCAACCTAAATGCTTGTATATCTTATCCCTCAAATGTTACCTATCACAAATGATAGATATCTGGGCTACAATTCCCAGGATTTTCTTTGCAGCCCTTCTTAAATAAAGAATATTAGCCATCCTCTTGTACTTCCTCAGTCACCAACAATGATACACATACCTCAGCCATGGCTCCTGTAATTTCTTCCCCAACTTCCCATGATATTATTGGAAATACTTGATTAGGCCCTGAACGTCTATCTACCTTCACACACTTCAAGGCATCCAGTAATGTGGACAGTCCTCAAGACACCATCATCAACTATCTCAATAATTAATATCTCAATTTAGAAGAACATAGAAGTAGTCTCATAATGACTTAAGTGCATAAAACACAACAATATTGATTATCCACAAATTAGTAGTAGGCAGCTGTGGATCCCAGGGGATCATGGGTTCTGGTGGACTGTGTCCTTTCCAAGGCATAAGCCTGGGTGGGAAGATTTGAAGAACCAGATGTTGCCCATGCAGCGGGCATCCCTCTCCACGTCACTGATGTAGTCCAAGGGAAGGGCAAGAGCCGATACAGCTTGGCACCAGTGTTGTCACAGAGGTCACCAGAGTGAAGCTGGAAACAACATCAAACTGCCTTAGGGACCCCGGCTCTGGATTTCTTCCTCAGGGTTTACTCCCGAAGCCTTTCCCATGAGCGAGTATGGCCACAAGGCAGCGGAGGTTTAAAACCAGAGTTTTCCTTCTCCCAGGTGGGCTGCTGTCCAAAGCAGATGAGCCCCACTTTCTCGAAGCAACTGGTTTTGAGGCGCCAGAGGTCTGCCTTTGCCCTTTCTTTTGACAGTAGAAACAGTTCCGCCCGGCCTAGTAGCTAGGCCACATGTGGAGGCCAAGAGGTGAACTTGGTTGTCAGAGGCTGTTAAAGATGCATGCCGTTTAGAGCACTTTATAGTTAGTGGGAGATATCCCCACTACCACCGCCCACTATGGCAACCTTAGGAACCATCCACAAATGAGATCCAGTTTTACTGATTTCTGCTCCATTGGCCATTTACTGTATCTGTAGCCACAGTTTGAAGAATCCACTCATCAAAGATAAGGAGTTATGTGAGGTGCAGAGATTTGGATGAGAGGGGATGGTTGTTAGAGAGTTGCAGAAGCGAAGATGAAATTATTTGAAAATGATATGGACTCTGGCTGTTATCCTAACAGATATTGGACTTACTGTGAGACAACCTCTTTGAAGAGCTGTAAATATGGCTGGGAGAGCAATCATATCACCTGTCCTACACTCTGGCAACATCTTTCAGGGCAAAAAGATTTGTCAAATCTCACATTCAGTGAAGAAAGAATGTAAACAGTTCTAATAAGTCACTGGGATTACTGCTTAGGGGTTCAATTACCATGTGGGATAGCAACGAATGTGTACAGTGAAGAACTTTAGATGAGTGCGTATTGACAACTACTTGCAAGCTGTAAAGATTTTGCATAATGATGAGCATTCTTTCTTCAAGCTTTCAATCTTTTAAAAGACTTAGAGATCACAAAATACTGCTCCAGCCTTCTTTGAAAGTATTCCAAAAACTTTCAGTCCCCACCCTTTGACAATCGTGGAGCCAGTGAACTATTGCGTTGATCTCATGCTCAGAGTCAACCTGTTACTGAAGACCATTAGACTATTCCGATCCATTCTTGAACCTCTATCCACCTTTATTATCAAAATTTCACCATTTATTGTGTATCCCGTTTAACATTAAGTGCTGCTCACCTGTTACCCTTGTCTTCATGTGTTATTGGTTCTCCTAGTTCTCTACATCTCAAGTTTAAAGTTCTCATCACTACAATGAAAGTACTCTCGAGCTTCACTGTCACCATCTTTACCATTTTCAGTTCTAAGATGTTATCCAAACTTTTCCTTTCTCTCAATACAATTTTGGCTTACTACTGTTTTATTTTTATCCAACCTTTACAACCATTCTTTATTATGTCGAGATAAGACACTAAAATTTGATAATCCTTCTGCATCCTCACATCAGTCATGAGGACTACTTCTTTAAGGAAGCTTTCAGTCACTCTTACTAATATTTTGTCCTTTATCTATTTTCTTTAGTTTGATTCTTTGAAGGGTTGTAATTCTTTCTCTAGATCAAAGAAACAATAGCTAGTTGTCCAGAATCACATGAATCAACAGGTTCCCTAGTACCTTGGTAACAAAATTATGTAGAACACGTTCTATCTGAAATCACTAAATGATCTTTGGTGGTCCTGCAGCATGGCCCTAGGATCTGTAGAGACACAGGAAAGCCTTCAAGCATTTGATTTTGGATTTAGTGTGAGCAGGTCTTTTCTTCACACAGAAAGATCCTAAGCATTAGCACCATGAGAAATAGAATCTAGAGGTACACACTGTGTCAATATTACTCAGCAGTCATCTTCCTCATACTTGCCAGTAAAATCCTGCTGACAGACTGGGATGATGAGGCATAAAAGTGTAACTCTCGGTTCGGCTAACAGCTTAATATAGTGAATGACAGCCAAACTTAAGAAATCTTTTTTTGGGTGGATGCTGCTCGAAGTGTCCCCTGTTACAAATCAGTGCCACAAAATAACAAACAGTACACAATATGTGATTAAATGATTGAACTTTATAATTCTTAATTTGACTATATGGTTAGTAAAGAAACAAAAAAAATTAAGGGCCCATTCTCATGAAACAGCCTAATGTGCAAACGTTGGAGCTCACTGATAAGGCCGTTCGTCCACCATCGACCTCCTCCGATCGTCGCTGACCTTCGGACCCTCACTCCAAGTCCACTCCGTCCGGCGGTCTACCAACTCTCTCCATTCACGTCTTCTCTCCTCATCTCTGCGCGGCAAAAGACCGTGAATTCCCAGCTCCCAGACACACAAGAAAGAACAACATCTTTCTCATTGGCTAGCACTCCCCGTTATCTCTAGTCATAACCCAAATATTGCTGTGACAGAGAAACCAATACCTTAGCAGTGAAACATTACAGAGCGGCCAAAGCTCTGACCCCGGCATCTGCAGTGTGCTTTGTGATTACAGAGCAGCCGTTACATTAGCAGTGAAACCTGTTACAAAAGCATCATAACTGTCCAAATATTATATGCATGGTAATGTAACTATTGGTACAACTGAGAAATGGGATAAACACTTAATTTTCTAAATACCAAGCAACAAGGATCCATTCTGCTCAATCTTTTCTCAAAGCACAACCTATTTATCACAGGAGTTAGTCTGGTTAATTTTCACCAAAGTATCTACAAAGAATATATATATAAAAAGGATTTCAAAGTTTAACATGCTACCCTCAAAGTTCAAGATAGTGAACTTCGTATTAATCCAGATATTTAGACATCCTAAAGCTTCTGTTGGCTGTGAGTCAGCTCACTGTACCTGAAATACTCTTCACAAGGAGAACTACCTTCCTGGGCCCTTAAGAGCTTCAGCATTAGTCTTCTTGCAGCACTTTGGGGCCAGGTTAATGTAGATAAAAGAAAGAATCAGATGGTGGTCATTGAAGCCTGCACTGTCCTCAGTGATGAAGATATTTCTCCCTCAGCTGGTCCTATAATCTAACAAGAACCGTGCCTGCAACAGAAATATTTCCACAGGTCCTTTGCTCATCTCCCCAGTGAAGCAGGATGTTAGTTACGACAGACTAGCCTCCAAGCCTCCGGGTGGCGCAAATGTTTTTTTTTCTTCTTACTGCTTTTCAGGGTATTCTTTTCTCTAAGGGTAGTTAAATCTCAGCCACATTTTTGTGAGTTTGAAGTCAAAGAAAAGGCCAATATTTTTCCTTAAAAATATTCGTTTTTATTGTAAGATGGTGCTTTTGTGGGCCCAATTACTGATGCCAAATGTTTAATCCAGATTTATTGAATTAATTTAAATTCCCCAGCTGCTGTGCTGTCTCTAAATTATTAAACCAGTCCAACCCTGTAACAATGCCCTATTCTCCTTCAGCCTAATCAGCTATGTTATCCTACTGGTGGAATAATCTAGTTTTATTTTGGTATTGAACGATACTAATTTCTCTTGATGCCTCGAGTTCTTCTACTTCCTCCAAATGAGATATTGCTACATTAAAAATGTCCTGTCAATCTCAATGGTCATTGCTTTCATGTAAAATGAGAAGCCCATTCTTCATTTACTTTCCCTCCAATACAAACCTCTCCACAGATGATGGATAATCTTATCTGCAGGTAATCAATGTTATGAAAATTAATCTCACTATCCACTTCTTTTAATCAACCACTTCTTAATTGATCAGATCAAGGCATCAGCCTCTGTTATTTAGTGGCAGCTGAACAAAAGGTCTTATGGGATGGCAACAAAACACCAATTGATAGGTGATTTTATCTCGCAAACACGAGGAAATCTGCAGATGCTGGAAATTCAAACAACACACACAAAGTGCTGGTGGAACACAGCAGGCCAGGCAGCATCTATAAGGAGAAGCACTGTCGACGTTTCGGGCCGAGACCCTTTGTCAGGAATAACTGAAAGGAAAGATAGTAAGAGATTTGAAAGTAGTGGGGGGAGGGGGAAATGCGAAATGATAGGAGAAGACCGGAGGGGGTGGGATGAAGCTAAGAGCTGGAAAGGTGATTGGCGAAAGTGATACAGAGCTGGAGAAGGGAAAGGATCATGGGACAGGAGGCCCCGGGAGAAAGAACAGGGGGAGGGGAGCACCAGAGGGAGATGGAGAACAGGCAGAGTGATGGGCAGAGAGAGAGAAAAAAAAACAAACAACTAAATATGTCAGGGATGGGGTAAGAAGGGGAGGAGGGGCATTAACGGAAGTTAGAGAAGTCAATGTTCATGCCATCAGGTTGGAGGCTACCCAGCCAGTATATAAGGTGTTGTTCCTCCAACCTGAGTTTGGATTCATTTTGACAGTAGAGGCGGCCATGGATAGACATATCAGAATGGGAATAGGACGTGGAATTAAATTGTGTGGCCACTGGGAGATCCTGCTTTCTCTGGTGGACCGAGCGTAGGTGTTCAGCGAAACGGTCTCTCAGTCTGCGTCGGGTCTCACCAATATATAAAAGGCCACACCGGGAGCACCGGACGCAGTATACCACACCAGCCGACTCATAGGTGAAGTGTCACCTCACCTGGAAGGACTGTCTGGGGCCCTGAATGGTGGTGAGGGAGGAAGTGTAAGGGCAGGTGTAGCACTTGTTCCGTTTACAAGGATAAGCCAGGAGGGAGATCGGTGGGAAGGGATGGGGGGGACGAGTGGACAAGGGAGTCGTATAGGGAGCGATCCCTGTGGAAAGCAGAAGGGTGGGGAGGGAAAGATGTGCTGGGTAGTGGGATCCCGTTGGAGGTGGTGAAAGTTACGGAGAATTATACGTTGGACCTGGAGGCTGGTGGGGTGGTAGGTGAGCACAAGGGGAACCCTATCCCAAGTGGGGTGGTGGGCGGATGGGGTGAGGGCAGATGTGCGGGAAATGGGAGAGATGCGTTTGAGAGCAGAGTTGATGGTGGAAGAAGGGAAGCCCTTTGTTTAAAAAAGGAAGACATCTCCTTCATCCTGGAATGAAAAGCCTCATCCTGAGAGCAGATGCGGCGGAGACAGAGGAATTGTTAGAAGGGAATGAAAAGCCTCATCCTGCCTCTTGCAAAAATTCTTCCCACCCTGTCTCTTGCAAAACACTTCCCACCCTGTCTCTCACAAAAACACTTCCCACCCTGTCTCTTGGAAAAACACTTCCCACCCTGTCTCTGGCAAAACACTTCCCACCCTGTCTCTCGCAAAAACACTTCCCACCCTGTCTCTGGCAAAACACTTCCCACCCTGTCTCTCGCAAAAACTCTTCCCACCCTGTCTCTTGGAAAAACTCATCCCACCCTGTCTCTGGCAAAACTCTTCCCACCCTGTCTCTTGGAAAAACTCATCCCACCCTGTCTCTTGCAAAACTCTTCCCACCCTGTCTCTGGCAAAACTCTTCCCACCCTGTCTCTTGGAAAAACTCATCCCACCCTGTCTCTTGCAAAACTCTTCCCACCCTGTTTCTTGGAAAACACTTCCCACCCTGTCTCTTGCAAAACTCTTCCCACCCTGTCTCTTGGAAAAACTCATCCCACCCTGTCTCTTGCAAAACTCTTCCCACCCTGTTTCTTGGAAAACACTTCCCACCCTGTCTCTTGCAAAACTCTTCCCACCCTGTCTCTTGGAAAAACTCATCCCACCCTGTCTCTTGGAAAAACTCATCCCACCCTGTCTCTTGCAAAACTCTTCCCACCCTGTTTCTTGGAAAACACTTCCCACCCTGTCTCTTGCAAAACTCATCCCACCCTGTCTCTTGCAAAGCCTTTTTGTTGGCTTTGTGGAACAGTCCATGTTCCAAGCATATACGGGTATCTGTCCCCCTCTTTTCCTTCGCTACATCGATGACTGCAATGGTGCTGCCTCCTGCACGCATACTGAGCTCGTTGACTTCATTAACTTTGCCTCCAACTTTCACCCTGCCCTCAAATTTACCTGGTCCATTTCTGACACAACTCTCCCCTTTCTTGATCTTTCTGTCTCCATCTCTGGAGGGCTTATCTACTGATATCTACTATAAGCCTACAGACTCTCACAGCTACCTGGACTATTCCTCTTCCCACCCTGTCTCTTGCAAAAATGCTATCCCCTTCTCACAATTCCTCCATCTCCGCCGCATCTGCTCTGTTCCCCCTGTGCTCACCTACCACCCCACCAGCCTCCAGGTCCAACGTATAATTCTCCGTAACTTCCACCACCTCCAACGGGATCCCACTACTATGCACATCATTCCCTCCCCCCCTTTCTGCTTTCCACAGGGATCGCTCCCTACGCGACTCCCTTGTCCACTCGTCCCCCCCATCCCTTCCCACCGATCTCCCTCCTGGCTTATCCTTGTAAACGGAACAAGTGCTACACCTGCCTTTACACTTCCTCCCTCACCACCATTCAGGGCCCCAGACAGTCCTTCCAGGTGAGGCGACACTTCACCTGTGAGTCAGCTGGTGTGGTATACTGCGTCCGGTGCTCCCGGTGTGGCCTTTTATATATTGGTGAGACCCGACGCAGACTGGGAGACCGTTTCGCTGAACACCTATGCTCGGTCCACCAGAGAAAGCAGGATCTCCCAGTGGCCACACAATTTAATTCCACGTCCTATTCCCATTCTGATATGTCTATCCATGGCCGCCTCTACTGTCAAAATGAATCCAAACTCAGGTTGGAGGAACAACACCTTATATACCGGCTGGGTAGCCTCCAACCTGATGGCATGAACATTGACTTCTCTAACTTCCGTTAATGCCCCTCCTCCCCTTCTTACCCCATCCCTGACATATTTAATTGTTTATTTTTTTTCTCTCTCTCTGCCCATCACTCTGCCTGTTCTCCATCTCCCTCTGGTGCTTTCCCCCCCCCACCCCTTTCTGCCGAGGCCTCCCGTCCCATGATCCTTTCCCTTCTCCAGCTCTGTATCCCTTTTGCCAATCACCTTTCCAGCTCTCAGCTTCACCCTCCCCCTCCGGTCTTCTCCTATCATTTTGCATTTCCCCCTCCCCCCACTACTTTCAAATCTCTTACTATCTTTCCTTTCAGTTATTCCTGACGAAGGGTCTCGGCCCGAAACGTCGACAGTGCTTCTCCCTATAGATGCTGCCTGGCCTGCTGTGTTCCACCAGCACTTTGTGTGTGTTGTGGTGATTTCATCTCCCTCTGTTGGAACATTACATCAGGAGAGCAGGCTGTTTTTCATCCAATCTTGTAACCCATGAAATGATAATGCAACTCTTTAAATGTGCAAACCTAGTTTGTTTGATTCCTACCCAAAATCGTAAAGTCAAAGAGCATGGAAATAGGCCTTTTAGCCCAACTGGTCCATGTGAAGCAAGATGTCCATCCAAGCTGGACCCAATTGCCCTAGCCTGCTCCATAGCCCTCTAAAGCTTTCCTATCCATCTACCTGTCCAAGTGTCCTTTAATTTCCTCGGGCAGCTCAGTCCATCATGGACCATCCTCTGGGTACAAATGTCGCCCTTTATGTTTTCTATTTCTCCCCTCTCACCTTAAACCTACCTTTCTAGTTGTTGATCATCCAACACTGGGGCAAAAAACCTGTGTACATTTAAAAGTCTGTGTGGGTTCTTGCTCCCAAAAAACGCAAATACTTTCATCTACCCTTGCGAGACCAGGAAGCTTAAGGGCGGCCTTAAATAAAAATGGCAAAAATTCCAATTTTGTAGTGATTTTTTTCCCTCTGATTCTGAATAATGATTCTAATTTATGGGCGGATAGGATTATTAATGAAAACAGATTAAAGACTTACCAAAATAAATTATTGAAAGAAGAGTAACCCAAAATTACAATTATTTAAAGAATAAAAATTTATAAATCATGACTGAGGAGAAGCATTTTTTATAGCTTCCCTGGTTATTTTCTTTTAATAGATGGGCTCTGTAATAAATAATTGCATAATTTAAATATCAATTTAATACTTCCATATCAATCAAAGCAATTTCTGCACTTTCTCATCTTTAAATATAATGGCAAATTATTCAAGAAAATGTATTATCAAACCTAAATATGCATCAATTTCCATGCTTTCCTCAATTATAGATTAGTCTTTCTACTTCATTCCTTCCTCCTCTGATAAATTTGTGCTTCTCTGAAACCTGGGTCTTATTGATCTGAAAAAAAACTACCAAGTATGAGGAATAAGTTGGTTTTGATTGGGAAACTACATTACAAATGTTTGAAGAATTATCACAGTTTCATATAATATATACACTCAGTGGCACTTTACTAAGTACCCTCGTACCTCCTTTATTAAGTGTATGTTCATGGTCTTCTTCAGCTGTGGCCCATTCACTTCAAGGTTCGATATGTTCTGCATCCAGAGATGCTTTTCTGCACATCACTGTTGTAACGCATGGCTGTTTGATTATTTTCATCTTCCTGTCAGTGAGCCCTCTCAGTAACAGGACTCGCTGGATTTTTTTTGTTCCTCGCACCATTCTCTGTGAACTCTAGACTATTGTCCATGAAAATTCCAGAAGATCAGCAGTTTCTGAGGTAATCAAGCCATCCCATCTGGCACCAACAATCATTCCATGGCCAAGGACACCTAGATGGCATTTCTTCCCCATTTTCATGTTTAGGCTGAACAGCAACTAAACCTCTTGACCATGTCTGCATGCTTTTATACTGCCTCATGAAGCTTATCTATTTAAGTTGAGTTTATATATTTAAGGTAACACCAAAACAAAAATGGGGAAGTGGTCCAGCCATATAAAAGTTGGCTGAGTTGGTGCCTCACGGAGACATAGATCTGATTGATCTTGGTCCAAACCTAACTTCAAGTACTGTCTGGGTGGAGCTTGCATGCTCCCTATGATCATGGGAACTTCCTCCAGTTTCCCAGGCTTTTCCCCACACACAGCAATTGCCCACTGTAAATTGCTCTTGGTGTTTCAGAGAGTGGTAGAGTTTGAGGAGTTTGGGATACAATGGTATTAATGTAGAATTTGTAAAAGGGATGGTTGATGATCAGTGTTGGCTTGGTTGCCAGGATAACCTGTTACTATGCTATATCTCTCTATGAATTTATCAGGGGGAGTCTGATATATCGTTCTCAAGCGAACACATCATCTAGTAAGTGAACTTTAATGGAACCAGCTGACTATTGCCCCTTGGCCATAAAGCCCAGACTACACCCTCAGCTGACTGTGCCAGTGATCTGAAGGTGCTCCCTCCACTGCAAGAGCTGCACATAGAAACATAGAAAGCCTACAGCACAATACAGGCCCTTCGGCCCACAAAGCTGTGCCGAACATGTCCTTACCTTAAAGCTACCTAGGCTTTACTCATAGCTCTCTATTTTTCTAAGCTTCATGTAGCCATCCAGGAGCCATCTCTTAAAAGACCCTATCGTTTCCGCCTCCTCCACTGCCATTGGCAGCCCATTCCATGCACACCACTCTCTGCGTAAAAAAAACTTCCCCCGACATCTCCTCTGTACCTGCTTCCATGACTCTAAGCCTATGTGTTCACACTCTAATGGATAGGAAGCAGCGGTATACTGCAGGCAATTGAGGGACACCGTAATATAGTACTAGCATTTTTAAATCCATGTATTAATTTATGAAGGAACAAGACCTTGCTTACAAAATATATATGCATGGGCTAGTGTGTCACCATCTGCACAGAGTAATTCATGTGCAGTATCTAAGGAAATCCCTTTTTTCATGTAGTGGCACACTCCCTTTAACCCAGCACTGGTAAATAATACCGTAGTTCTTCAGCCAGGGATTCCAAATCCTCTGACTCAGCCTCCTCGTCTCTCTCTGGATTTCATGATTCTGGGACTCCATTCTCCTCTTTCTCTAGATTGATCTGCTGCCTATTATTAGATTATGCATCAGGCTCTGATAAAATTCATGCAGCTGCTTGGAGTAAGTAGACTGCTGGCAACTCCCTGCCTTTCACATTGTATCTCAAGGATGTCTGTAGCATTCTCTAAAGCAATTCTGGTTCTAATGTAGTTTTTAATCCGGCAGTGCTCTGCAATAGTGTGAGAACCACACAGAAATGAGAATCCAGGAACGAGAAGAGTATCCCTCATCCCCCAAGATTCATTCTTCTAGGCAGTGGCAGCTCTGTAGATGTTTGGCAGATCACTCTTCAAGGATGAATGTGTTGTTACGTCCGTGGCCCCCTCCTTTTTGAGAATCGCAAGATCACTATTAAGTCAGTTCAGGAGACCCAGGAAATGAGAGAAAGACATGCAGAATCCACAAAGAGTTTGGAATGTGTCCTGGCCTCCGAAAGGCGGAACCATGGATACCGGCTATTGTCTCTTGGAGACGGACTTGTGTATTGAATCCTGTGATGCATCGAAGCCCCCAGGCAATGAACCGAGGGGGGGGGAGGTTGGTGGAGGGATTGCATCATCCCACCCTGATTGACATCTGAGACCCTGTGAGTCAGGATAAAAGAGGGTCTGAGGAACAGCCCCTTCAGACACACCAGAAGAAATGTTAGAACTCCTGTAACAGCGAAAGCCAGTGGAACCAGCCCACGTGCGTCCCTTTCCATTTGCCTCGGAATTGGTGGGTCTTGCCACGGAAGCACGGCTTTAGCTAACCTCGAAGGGGAAATCAGTCCCCCAACGACTCTCGAAGGATTGACATCATAAAAGGAATGGGCAAGTTAAACCTCCGTCTCTCTCTCCAACCAAAAAGGCTGCAGCCTACAGCTTGACTGAACTAAAGTGACTTTTATATTTCCATCGGACAATACATTATCCCCTAGACAACGATAGAGCTATTTCTTATTGATTATTATTATACCCGCGCTTTTAGATTTAGTATTGACGACGTATATTATCTGTATGTTTGCATTGATATTATTTTTGTGTATTTTATCAATAAATACTGTTAAAAATAGTACCATCAGACTTCAACGGACCTCTCTATCTTTGCTGGTAAGTGACCCAGTTACGGGGCACGTAACAGTGTAATTCTGCGAAGATACACTCCACTGTATGCAAGGAATATCCTCTTCTTCTGTCATGACTTGAATGTTTATTAATGAAAAGTCTTCTTGAATCCAGTCTTATTGAATGGAGTGCTTATGGGCATCCACAGGTAGTGACAGTCTGAAGTTGGGAAGTCAGGATGTCTTGCAAATCCCACTGCCCAAGAAGGAACTTTTTCTTCAATGAAAACAGTCATCATTCCACACATAGACTGCTTCTGTGACCTCTTCAACACAAAGGTGAATAGGAATTATAAGCCATGACAGAGATCTTCTATGGCTGCTCAGAATAATCTGGATGAGCAAGTAGATGAAGTGACCTTGACCTCAAAAGGAGAGAATAGCCTTAGGATGAGATCTTTCTTTTTCAGGTTCTACCTCCTTCATGAGTACATTGGATGACCTGAGCCTACTAAAATCTGGCTCTTCATAGATGACAAGATAGGAAACAGTTCCTGCAGTCTGTCTGGGCATAGATAGATAGATAGATAGATAGATAGATAGATAGATAGATAGATAGATAGATAGATACTTTATTCGTCCCCATGGGGAAATTCAACTTTTTTCCAATGTCCCATACACTTGTTGTAGCAAAACTAATAACATACAATACTTAACTCAGTAAAAAAATATGATATGCATCTAAATCACTATCTCAAAAAGCATTAATAATAGCTTTTAAAAATAGAGTCTTCTTTTGATGGAGGAAGTTCTGACCCATCATACATGAGAAGTCATCATTATGTCAACTGTTGCCATAAAAAGTAAACACATCAATGGGCACTAATACTGCCAATACAGTATGAGGATTTTGGATATGAAATGCAGGCTGTTCTATGTAGATTTCGGCAGAGTTGATGGTTTGAAGAAACAAAAATATACTTAGCACAACCATGAGTGCCCACTTTATCCTAAGTTAACTCTTCATATCACTTTATTATTCCAGCCTTCAATCCCTTCCTTTCCAGATTATGTATCTTGAAGCATGCATCTTGAATTCATATAAACAAGTTTGCTAGGTTCTTTTTTTAATAAAGTTAAACCCCTTCCCACAATTTTTCTTACACGTACACACATAACTTACTATATTTAAAAACACACTACTGCCCCAGGTTTGGCTTCTGTGTCTTCCATCATATTGCAGAAAGCTTCAAAGTTTCCACAACTTCTAAAGTTTTCCAAATTATATTCACTGAATTCCATATACCAGAATAATAATTATTATTTGCTTGTGTTACGTATCCCGTAATTGGATCACTTACCAGCAAAGATAGAGAGGTCCGTTGAAGTCTGATGGCACTATCTTTTAGAAGTTTTTATTTATAAAGGGGCACAAAAGTAAGGTTAATACAAACATTCAGATAACATACGTCGTCAATACTCAATCTAAAGTGCAGGTATAGTAATAATCAATAAGAAATAAGCTCGATTGTTGTCTAGGGGTAATATATATTGTCCGATGTATATATAAGTCTCTCGAGGCACTGCAGTTCCACCAGCTGCCGTCTTTTGGGTGTCGCGGTGGTGCACTTTGTTGGAGAGAGAGAGATAGGGATAGAATGGAACAGTTACCCGGCGGGTTTTTCCAACCTTTATGAGTTCGATCCGTCGGAGTCTCGTTGGGGAGTGGCCGTTCACTTGTGGTCTCTCCTGTAGCTAAAGCCGTTCTTTCGTGGTGAGGTCGCCAATCCCAGGCAAGGAAAAGATGCACATGAACCCCCCCACCCACCGGCTGTCGCTATTAAACGCTGTCACAGGATTCCTAGCGTGTCTTCTGGTGCGTCTGGGGGGCCGTCTTTACAACCCCTCTTTTATCTGAACTCATGGGGTCTCAGATGTCAATCAGGTTGGGATGATGCAATCTCTCTCCGTCTCTCCACCCACTTTGTCCTGAGGGTATACACGTAGTACAGTTCCCAATTCACAAAGGTGTCTCCACGAGACAATGACCACAGTCGCCAGCTTTTGCCTCGCCGTGAAACGAGGGACACCACACGTATCTTTCTCTTCTCTTGGGTCATTGACCCCCCCTTCACTAGGGCTCTTGCGATTCTCACAAAGGAGGGGGCTGGGATCATAACACCTCCCCTCTTAAAAACGTTTTTACCAGCGGTTAAAACGGAGTGGTACAGAGTCTTACAGGGTTTTAGGATCTAACATAGCACAAAAGCTTTTCTTTTAACTACAGAGCTGTACCGTCATACATTTTTCAGCGTCTAAACAGTTAACGATTACAGTGGCACTTCCTTTAATATGGTAACATCTTGTCCCTGACTAAAGGCTGGTAGCATCAGATTTCAACAGGCAGGGTTCCAAGGGGGTTGTCTTTGTTATTCACATGCTTTGTCAAAATCCCGTACAGCCGGTTTTTTCTATTTAAAAATGGCGCCCCCATTAGCCGTCACCTCTTTTCCGGTGAGTTCCTACGTGGGGAACCTGGGTAATTTGGCGAGGTACTCTCCCGTCTTTCTGTTCCATAAGGGTTATTCTCACAACCCCGTGTCCCAAACTTAAATCATCGTGTGAATTTCCACCCAATTCTTTAATGGTACACAGGTAGCTAACCCTTTTGTCAAGACCATGCAGGCTGATGGGTTTCAGTTCGAACCTTTCCCTCAGGCCGCATTTAAAATTCGGCTTTTTCACAGCGCTCTCTTGAATAACAACAGCGAGTGGGGCACCTTTACATTCCAAATCAACCTGTAATCGATGCGCAGGCACCGCGTTACCAAGCCCTCGTTTCTGTAGCTTGGTTGCTTCTTCTGACACCAATCTAAACTTTAAATTTTCTTCATTCGATTTGGGAACTACAAACTTTCCGTTCCCTTCAATAATAATGTTTATCCCCCCCATGGTCGAGTTCCACTTTAAGGTTCACCACCCCTTCATGTACAAACACCTGGGAACCCTCCCTTCCCCCAATTACCAGGGTTAACCCTGTCTTCACTGAACCCAGTCCATCTGACCCACAGGGACTGCATTCCTTTTCAACTGAATCAAATACCTCAGACTTTTTCTGAGCTCCATTACAAGGTTCAGTACCACGTGCATCCACATCTTGGACACACTCAAACGGGACATCTGCCTCTTCCGGGCTTTCAATACCCGTACCCTTTTCAAATTCTAAATTCCCTTGATCCTCCCAGTTCCTCTCTGGGCAACTCCCTTCCGGAGTAAACTCAACCCCGCGGGCTGAAACAACCTCGTCTGCCAACCCAGCAGACCTCTCCAAGGTAATGGCATCCTTTTCATCTAAGACTGCCTTCATCTCATTATCGGGAACACCTTGATAACTCTCAACTTCTTCAAACAGGGCTGCCACCCCCGACAGATCATCCATGTCCAACTCTGGACCTTTTAACAGCTTTTTCCGTTTCTCATCTTTATTTCCTACCTCTAGGACCTTTGTCTTCACTAAGGGAAGATCTAGCTCCTCTCCCTTAACCCCTTTCACTTTACTACTCTTCGGTTTACCACCCTCAGAACCCTTGTGGTACAGGGTCGGTAGGACCGTCCCGGCCAAATCAATATTGGCCAGATTTAAACTGCTCGCTTTCTCAGCTGCCTTTCTCGACAGGCTGCGAATGCTCGCGCCTGTGGTACAGACTGGAGATGCGAGGGGCGGGGCTGCAATCCTCACAGGCTGTTTGGGCCATGTCATCCTTGTCCAAACCTGCCCCCCGGCTAAATCATTTCCCAGGAGGACATCCGCGTCAGTTCTCGGGAATTCTGATGGCACCCCTATTTTGACTGATCCAGATACCAGCTCACAATCCACAATTACCTGATGTAGGGGCACCATTTCTATTCTTGTACTTATCCCCTTCACGGCGACCATTCCCCTTCTCCGACTGAAATCTAGTATCTCACGGCGGATCAACGACAGCTCCGCCCCGGTGTCTCGCCAGATTCGGACGGGAATGGGTGGGTCTCCCCCCTTCACGGACACGGTTCCGGGTGACAGCCAAGTCTCTGACCTCTCTCGTACTCTGTCTACTCGGGGCTCTCTCGTCGATTTACTGATTACCACGGCACACCCGATAGGGACCACTGCTTTCCCTTTTTCTGGCTCCTTTCTTGGAGCAAAGCACCTAGAGGCAATATGTCCTCCCTTCCCACAATTAAAACAGGTCAAGCCCGGAAATCTCGGGCTGCCTGGCCTTTCCTCCTCAACCTTGCCACTAGCTCCCGGCGGGACCTCTGCCTCAGCCGGCGGACTTTCTCAGTCGTTCCCACGGTCTCTCGGGTAACCTTTTGGCGAGGAAAACTTTGTCCTGTGGGTTAAGGCATATTCATCTGCGAACCTGGCAATTTCCGAGATGGACTTATTCGCCTTCTCATTCAAATATATCCGGATCTCCTCCGGAACACACCCTTTTAATTCCTCAATCAAAAATAACTCCCTGATACGCCCATAATCCCCATCCACCTGTTCCGCGGTGCACCAACGGTCCAAGAGCACACCCTTTTCATAGGCTAGCTCGGTATACGTTTGATTCCACCCTTTCCGTAAATTTCTGAACCTTTGTCTATAAGCTTCAGGTACTAGCTCGTAACTCCGGAGAATGGCCTCCTTTACTTTGGTATAATTCTCCGCTTCCCCCTCCTCGACGGCCAATGCCACATATGCTCATTGTGCCTTCCCTTCTAACACACTTTGTAACAACGCCACCCACTGCTCTTTGGGCCACTTCTGATTTACTGCCACCTTTTCAAAAAGCAAGAAATAACTATCAACATCCGACTCTTCGAATGGAGGTACTACCCTCAACTCCCGACTAACATTAAACCTCTCCTCTCGATCTAACCCTAGATCTCTTCGCTCTTTCTTTAACTTCTCCATCTCCAAGTCATGTTCCCTCTGTTTCTGTTTCTTTTCAGCTCGGTTCTGCTCTCTCTTGGCTTGTTCCTTCTCTTTCTCGGCTCGTTCCTTCTCGTTCTCGGCTCATTCCTTCTCTTTCTCAGCTACTTCTAGCTCTTTTAGCTGAATTTCATGCTGTCTTTGCTTTTCAGCTTGGTCCTGCTCTTTTTTCACCTCTAACCCCTTTAGTTGGAGCTCCTGGTCCCGTTTCACCTCTAACTCCTTTATGTGGAACGCCTGCTCCCTTTGTTTGTCGGCCCTTTCTTTCTCTCTCTCAGCCCGTTCTTTCTCCTTCTCAGCTGCTTCCAGCTGCTTTTTTTTAAATTCATGTTCCAACCTTAATTTCTCCAACTCTAGCTGATCCATCCCACTAGCTGGTACTTTTTCAGGGATATTTTCCAATACCTCAGCTTCGAACACATTCTTCCCAATGTAATACTGAGTTATGGCCCCTCGCACCTCCAGCTTTTTCATGGACGACCTCACTTCTGTGAGGTCCAATCCCTTCGCCAAATTTAACAAGTCTGATTTGGTGGTCGCCTCTAGCGCCTCCACAGTCGGGTTTTTCATAAATTCACCCACGTCCATCTTTGCTGGTTTCCCATCTGGCTACCTGCGCAACCAGATCCAAGTTTTGGACTTACAAGCCCGATTCACTGGCCTCCCAATTTTGTCAAATCCCGAGACGAGAATCCCAAGTTGTTACGTATCCCGTAACTGGATCACTTACCAGCAAAGATAGAGAGGTCCGTTGAAGTCTGATGGCACTATCTTTTAGAAGTTTTTATTTATAAAGGGGCACAAAAGTAAGGTTAATACAAACATTCAGATAACATACGTCGTCAATACTCAATCTAAAGTGCAGGTATAGTAATAATCAATAAGAAATAAGCTCGATTGTTGTCTAGGGGTAATATATATTGTCCGATGTATATATAAGTCTCTCGAGGTCACTGCAGTTCCACCAGCTGCCGTCTTTTGGGTGTCGCGGTGGTGCACTTTGTTGGAGAGAGAGAGATAGGGATAAAATGGAACAGTTACCCGGCGGGTTTTTCCAACCTTTATGAGTTCGATCCGTCGGAGTCTCATTGGGGGGTGGCCGTTCACTTGTGGCCTCTCCTGTAGCTAAAGCCGTTCTTTCATGGTGAGGTCGCCAATCCCAGGCAAGGAAAAGACGCCCACGAACCCCCTCACCGGCTGTCGCTATTAAACGCTGTCACAGGATTCCTAGCGTGTTTTCTGGTGCGTCTGGGGGGCCGTCTTTACAACCCCTCTTTTATCTGAACTCATGGGGTCTCAGATGTCAATCAGGTTGGGATGATGCAATCTCTCTCCATTTCTCCACCCACGTTGCCTTGAGGGTATACACATAGTACAGTTCCCAATTCACAAAGGTGTCTCCACGAGACAATGACCACAGTCGCCAGCTTTTGTCTCGCCATGAAACGAGGGACACCGCACGTATCTTTCTCTTCTCTTGGGTCATTGACTCCCCCTTCACTAGGGCTCTTGCGATTCTCACAAAGGAGGGGGCTGGGATCATAACACTTGTATATCAAGAAGAATATTACCCTGATATTGTTATATTACTGTTGATGGTGTTCAGCTTAGAGAATTTAAGATTGGGAGAGCAATGTAATATGCTTTCCAGTACAAAACTAAATAGCTGGTGTGGAAGTTGAATGAACTTTGTCTTTAGGAAGTACTCATTCCTGTTTCATTGTACTATCTTGTAATCCATTTCCTTCTAGTCGAGAGATGACAGATGGTTGCTCAAGTCATTAGCTATTATTTAAAGATATGATACTAACGCATGGCTCTTGATGCACGGCAACTGAAGACCTGTAAGTAATCACAGGAAAATCCCAACACGAATGCATGCAATGTGGCATAATTTAATAACAGCACCATCAGATAACTGCAGCTCAAATATTAATACATCATATCTAAGCACTTCCCTGTCCTGTCCACAAATTCAATTTTCTGTTCCCCCAATGAGTCGATAACACCTTCATTCAACTTCTCTAAATGACCATAATTACAACCCTAGTTAGGGAATTATATTTCTAGAGAATGGTGTATTTACCACATTAAAACATTCCAAACCACTTTACTGAAGCATTACTGAACACAATTTCACACTAAACTACTTAAGGAGATGATGGGGACAGAGATTTATTTTTTAGAGAGAGGAAATGCTGTTTTGCACTTTATTCTTACAACCATTCAAACAGAAACTGACAGCTTGCCACATACAGAAACTAACGCACATGATCAAAGCCTAGTCAATGAGCTGAATTTCAGGAGTATCTTAAGAGAGAAGAGAGAAGCAGTGAAGTAAAATTTTGGGAATTCAGGTAGCATACTGTGGCTAAGCCAACTATAGTGAATTAATGTAAAGTGGAAACATGCAACTAGCCATTTTAGAGGAGTTCAGAGAAGTCCAGAAATTATAACATTCTAAAATGTTAAAGGTAGGGAGGAATGTTAGGAACTTCAGCCATCATAGAGTTCATAAAAGAAAGATGGGTAATATGCAGTTTTTTGGCAATAGGGCCGAAAATCTGATTATTTCATATCTGAACATTTTCTCTATTTCTGTTATACCATTAAATATATCATGTGAAAAAAACAGGTCCTATTTCTAAACCTCATCAGAATTTATTCTTTTAACCATCGCTAGATTACAAACTCAATATCCCAATGCTTTTGTAGCTGTTATTGGGGGTTTTAATGATGTTTCTCTCGAGGCAACAATACCAAATTTTTAACAGTATGTCAGCTGCTCTACACGGGACAATGGAACACTGGACCTTCTGTGCGCGAATGTAAAGGACGCAGACAGTGCCGCTGCCCTTCCCCCACTTGGTAGATCTGATCACAACCTGGTCCTGCCACGTGCCTCTTGTCCAGTGGCAGCCTGCATCAACAAGGATCGTACGGAGGATGTTTATGAGGTACTGCAGGAGTGCTTGGAGACAACACGCAGGGAGGGCATTAGCAAAATGTCTGACTGTATTACAGACTACATCCAATTCTGTGAGAACACCCTCTTGCCAGCCACTACTGTACACTGCTCCCCCAACAATCAGTCCTGGATCACCAGTGACCCTGAAAGAACTTGTGAATATGAAGAAGAAAGTCTTCAGGCATGGGGATAGACCAGTGGTGAAGCGAATATCGAGGGAACTGAGGGCAAAGCTCCAGCAGAATAGCATAAGGGACGTGTGGTCCGGCATGAAGCTGATCACTGGCTTCAAGGTTAAGGAAGGAAGATCAGGGGCTGCCTGGATAGGGCCAACGGATTGAACTTCTGCTGTCCCCTTCCCCATTTGCCCTCCCTGCCCCCATAGCCTTCTCCCTCCCCTCTGGTGAGTGCTTGTGTTCCAAAACCCCCCCAACTTTGGAGTATCCTGCCTCCATGGGGATGCCCACCCTCCCCCACCTGACTGTGACTGTAGGTCAGGTTGAGAGACAGCTGGAGAGACTACATCAAGACAAGGCTGCTGGACCGGACGGTACCAGCCCCAGGGTGCTGAAGGCCCGTGTCAGCCAGCTGTCTGGTACTATGCAGCACCTTTACAATCTGAGTCTGAGACAGGAAAAGATTTAGAATTACTGCTTGGTTCCTGTACGACTCCATCTGAACTTAATGACTACAGACCAATTGCCCTCACATCTCATGTGGTGAAGGTGCTGGAGAGGCTGGTCCTGACTTACCTTGGACTGCAGGTGAGATCTTCATTGGACCTTCTACAGTTTGCCTCCCAACCTCATGTGGGAGCAGATGATGCCATCACCTACCTATTGCAGAGGGCTCACTCCCGCCTGGATGATGCTGGTGGCATTGTGAGAAACACAGTTTTTGATTTCTCTAATGCATTCAGTACAATCCAGCCACTTCTTCTGAGCGAGAAGCTGCAAAGAATGGGTGTAGACAAATCCATTATCTCCTGGATTACTGACTACCTGACAGATAGACCCCAGTTTGTACGGATGGGTAGTTCTCTGTCTGAGATGGTGGTGAGTAGCTCTGGAGTGCCACAGGGGACTGTCCTGTCTCCGTTTCCGTTCACACTGCACATCTCAGACTTTCAGTACAACTCTGAGTCTTGTCAATTGCAGAAATTCTCTGATGACTCTGTGGTGGTTGGGTGTATCAGAGATGGGCAGAAATCGGAGTATAGAGGAATGGTGGATAAGTTTGTGGAGTGGTGCAGGGGGAATCACCTGCTCCTGAATGTGGCCAAAACCAGGGAGATGGTGATTGATTTTAGGAGGAAGAGGACTGTGACGAGCCCTGTATATGCTCTGGGAGGAGAAGTTGTAATGATAGAGGGTACAAACACTTGGGTCTTCACCTCGACAACAGACGACTGGAAAACCAACACAAAGGCGGTTTACAAGAAGGGGGTGAGCAGACTATTTTCTAAGAAAGCTGAGATCTTCAATGTGTGCAGCAGGATGTTGGAGGTCCTTTACCAGTCTGTTGTAGTCAGTGCAGATTTCTTTGCGGATTTACACTGGGGCAGCAGCATCGGCGCTGGTGATGCAAAAAGACTAAATAAACCCATCAAAAAGGCTGGATTCGTCCTTGGCTACAACCCCGACTCTCTTGAGTTAGTGGTGGAGAGGAGGTCACTAAACAAACTGTTATCCGTTATGGACAATCAGGCACATCTTCTCTATGACCCACTGAATAAGCAGTGGAGCACCCTAGTGAACAGACTCATTCAGCTCCGCTGTCACAAGGATCGTTACAGAAAACCTATCCTGCCAAATGCAATGCATGTATACAACAATTCACCTCTGTGTGACAGGAGAACACACATCATAGTACAATAGTCTCTGCTTTATTATTTTGTACATTATTATTGCACAGTATTACACATTGATACATTATTGTATACTATTATTCTGTACTTTATTATTAGTTAATATTATTATTGCTAAGTGTGTTTTTAAATGTTACTGCTGTAACAAAATAATTCCTACTTGGGATCAATAAAGTATTTTTATTATTATTATTATAACCAGCATTTCAGGGTGCTCTCCAAAATAAACACCTTTGTGCATTCTTTCCCCTCCCTGTAACCCCATTATGTTCAGAATGTATCACTTCTATTTAATAATTTAAAAGAATGCCAAAACTGCATAAGTCTTTTCCCTCCTTAGATTTTACTTTCTCCAGCAAAGAACTTCTAAACATCCACACTTTCTCATTCCTTTCTAAAATATTTCTTTGTTTTCCTTGTATTGTTACAACTTGATTTCTTAGTTCAAAAAGTGATGCTGGATATAAATGATCTCTTGCTAGCTGTCCTGGTCTAGCTGTACTGTTATATGCTCAGCCCTGACAGTAAACAATGTCTCCTAGCAATTCCCAATCATGCTGGATTACTTTATATTGCAGTATTCTTAATAAATCTCCACACTTACATGGTAATTAAAACACTCCACCCATGAATGATGTCACGTACATGATTACGCAACATGTCCTCGCACTATTTGGACAATGACTGGATATGAGCTCTTGACTGATTGGGACATTTTGTTGGTGTCATCGTGTCTCTTCCAGTAATAAATCCTAAATTCTGGCAGGTGCATCTTAACAAGCAAATCTGAAGATAGAAGTAGTGTCTTGGTGTCTGTCTGTCAAGGCGACAGAGTACTTTCACACATCACTCTGTCAGCTGGACTGCCTCAATATCTGGAGAGAATGGTTTGTTGCCAAATTTCAGCGCAGGGGTTGTTCTGAGGGGAATTAGGGCAACTTCTATTCATCTGTTTTCTGTTTTCAATTTTCAGCTTTCTTCTGTTTTCAGTTACCATTTATGACGTAGTGAGATTTGGATCTTGCTGTGTCTAATTTGCATTTATCTCACCTGCAGCACCACAGGGCTTGGCGAGAGGCAAATCAGCCGGTTCCAGCCCTAACCACATTCCAGTGGCTCCACTTCAGCTCGAAAGCCCATACGTGCAGACAGGGGAGAGCGCAGAGTCTGACTTCAATGACATTCTCCTCACCCCTGAGAGGTGAGACTCCATCAAAGCTCACTAATCTTAAACATAATCTCCTACGGGACATCAAAGCATCCTGTCGTGGTCAGTCAAGTGAAGAAGGCGGCTGGCTACGGGATGGGAAAGCCAGGTGGAACAGGATAGAAAGGGAAAGATCTGGGATCTGTGACGAGGTTTCTCGCAGGCCAGCGACGCTTGTTTTAAAGGAGAGCTGCACGGACATTTGGACATACCAGAGGCCCAATTAGCAGTGGGAGCAGAATACAGCAAATTAAATAAAAGTACAGAAGGGACAAGCAGGGCGGCCATTGTTTGGAGTAGGCCATGGTGAGAGGAGTGTCAGACTTTGGCTCAAAGGAGGCTTTGGCTCGAAAGAGGCGTTGGCTCTGAGAAAGCTTCTGTTAAGGTTCCCTTTTTTCTCTCTCCTGGTGTAGTAATCGGCCATTGTGTGTTCTTCATGCTGGATGCTAGAGTTCTGGGAGACCCAGAGTCTCCCGGGGAACTACATCTGCGTGAAGTGCATCCGGCTGCAGCTCCTTGAGGACCGTGTTAGGGATCTGGAGCAGCAGATGGATGACCTTCAGCTTGTACAGGAGAGCGAGGATATAGTTGATTGGAGTTACAGGGAAGTAGTCACCCTGAAGTTGCAGGAGGAGAGTAGCTGGGTGACTGTCAGGAGAAAATGAAATGTGAATAGACAGTTAGCGCAGAGCGCTCCTGTGACAATTCCCTTCAATAATAAGTATACTGTTTTGGGGTGACCTCCCAGGGGAACGCCACGGCTACTGGGTTACTGGCACTGAGCATGGGTCCGTGGTGCAGAAGGGAAAGGGGGAGAGAAAGGGGGTAGTGATGGGGGTCTCAATAGTCAGGGGAAGAGACAGGAGATTCTATGGACATGAACAGGACACCCAGACGGTACGTTGCCTCCCAGGTGCCAGGGTCAGGGACATCTCAGATCGCGTCCACAACATCTTGGAGAGGGAGGGGGAGAAGCCAATCTCTTGGTACATATTGGTACCAATGACATGGAAGGAAAAGCAAAGACATCCTGAAAAAAGAGCTTAGAGAGCTAGGTAGAAAGCTGAGAAGCAGGGCCTCCCAGGTAGTAATTTCTGGATTGCCTGTGCCACACACCAGTGAGGGTAGAAACAGGATGATTTGGCAGATAAATGCGTGACTGAGAAGCTGGTGCAGGGGGCAGGGCTTCAGGTTCTTGGATAATTGGGATCTCTTCTCAGGGAGGTATGACCTGCACAAAAGGGACAGGTAGCACTTGAACTCAAGGGGGACCAATATTCTCGTGGACAAGTTTGTTAGAGCTGTTGGGGGGTTTAAACTAATTTGGCAGGGTGTGGGAACCAGAATGAAGGGACTGGTAAAAGGGATGGTAAAAAAGCAAAGATAATGTGCAGTCAGACTGTCAGGAAGGGCAGGCAGATGACAGGACAAAATTGCAGCCAGCAGGGTGAGTATCAGTGCATTAGGGATGCAGAATCAAAAAGGGTAGCAAATACAGTACTCAAAGTGTTATATCTCAGTGCACAATGTATAATAAATAAGGTAGATGATCTTCTTGCACGATCACAGATTGTCAGGTATGATGTTGTGGCCATCACTGAATCGTGGCTGAAAGTAGGTTGTAGTTGGGAGCTGAATGTCCAAGGTTACACGTTATATCGGAGGGATAGGAAGGTAGGCAGAGGGGGTGGCGTGGCTCTGCTGGTAATGAATGGCATCAGATCAGTAGAAAGATGTGACATAGGATTAGAAGATGTTGAATCCTTATGGGTTGAGTTAAGAAACTGCAAAGGTAAAAGGACCCTGATGGCAGTTATATACAGGCCTCCCAACAGTAGCTGGCATGTGGAACACAGATTACACCAGGATATAGAAAAGGAGTGTCAAAAGGGCAATGTTATCATAGTCATGGGAGATTTAAACATGCAGGTCAATTAGAAACATAGAAATATAGAAAACCTACAGCACAATACAGGCCCGTCAGCCAACAAAGCAGTGCCGAACATGTCCTTACCTTAGAAATTACCTAGGGTTACCCAGGGCCCTGTATTTTTCTGAGCTCCATGTACCTGTCCAGGAGTCTCTTAAAAGACCCTATTGTATCCGCCTTCACCACTGTCGCTGGCAGCCCATTCCACACACTCACCACTCTCTGCGTAATAAGCTTACCCTTGACATCTCCTCTGTTGGAGTTCTTTGAGGAGATTACAAGTAGGATAGATAAAGAGATGTTGTATATTTGGACTTTCAGAAGGCCTTTGACAAGGTGCCACACATGAAGCTGCTTACCTAGTTAAGAGGCCATGATATTACAGGAAAGTTACTGGCATGGTTAGAGCATTGGCTGATTGATCAGAGGCAGTGAGTGGGAATAAAAGGAATTAATAGACAATAGACAGTAAGTGCAGGAGTAGGCCATTCGGCCCTTCTAGCCAGCACCGCCATTCACTGTGATCATGGCTGATCATACACAATCAATACCCCGTTCCTGCCCTCTCCCCATATCCCTTGACCCCGCTATCTATAAGAGCTCTATCTAACTCTCTCTTGAATGCATCCAGAGACTTGGCCTCCACTGCCTTCTGGGGCAGAGCATTCCACATATCCACCACTCTCTGGGTGAAAAAGCTTTTCCGCATCTCTGTTCTAAATGGCCTACCCCTTATTCTTAAACTGTGGGCTCTAGTTCTGGACTACCCATCAGCGGGAACATGCTTCCTGCCTCCAGTGTGTCCAATCCCTTAATAATCTTATATGTTTCAATCAGATCCCCTCTCATCCTTCTAAATTCCAGTGTATACAAGCCCAGTCACTCCAATGTTTCAACATATGACAGTCCCGCCATTCCTGGAATTAACCTATGCTGCACTCCCTCAATAGCAAGAATGTCCTTCCTCAAATTTGGAGACCAAAACTGCACACAATACTCCAGGTGGGGTCTCACCAGGGCCCTGTACAGCTGCAGAAGGACCTCTTTACTCCTATACTCAATTCCTCTTGTTATAAAGGCCAGCATGCCATTAGCTTTCTTCACTGCCTGCTGTACCTGCATGCTTGCTTTCATTGACTGATGTACAAGAACACCTAGATCTCGTTGTACTTCCCCTTTTCCTAACTTGACTCCATTTAGATAGTAATCTGCCTTCCTGTTCTTGCCACCAAAGTGGATAACCTCACATTTATCCACATTAAACTGCATCTGCCATACATTTGCCCACTCACCCAACCTGTCCAAGTCACCCTGCATTCTCATAACATCCTCCTGACATTTCACACTGCCACCCAGCTTTGCGTCATCTGCAAATTTGCTAATGTTACTCTTAATCCCTTCATCTAAATCATTAATGTATATTGTAAACAGCTGCAGTCCCAGCACCGAACCTTGCGGTACCCCACTGGTCACAGCCTGCCATTCCAAAAGGGACCCGTTAATCGCTACTCTTTGTTTCCTGTCAGCCAGCCAATTTTCAATCCATGTCAGTACTTTGCCCCCAGTACCATGTGCCCTAATTTTGCCCACTAATCTCCTATGTGGGACTTTATCAAAGGCTTTCTGGAAGTCCAGGTACATTACATCCACTGGCTCTCCCTTGTCCATTTTCATAGAGTCTTTTCTAGTTGGCTGCCAGTGATTAGTGGTGTTCTGCAGGGGTCGGTGTTGGGACCGCTTCTTTTTTATGCTGTATATCAATGATTTAGATGATGGAATAGAGGCTTTGTTGCCAAGTTTGCAGATCATATGAAGATTGGTGAAGGGGCAGGTAGTGTTGAGGAAACAGGTAGGCTGCAGAAGGACTTAGACAGATTTAGGAGAATGGGCAAGAAAGTGACAAATGATAAACAATGTTGGAAAATGCACAGTCACGCACTTCAGTAGTAGAGATAAAAGTGCAGACTATTTTCTAAATGGGGAGAAAATCCAAAACTCTAAGAGGCAAAGGGACTTGGGAGTACTTGTGCAGAACACCCTGAAGGTTAACTTGCAGGTTGAGGCGGTGGTGAGGAAGGCAAATACAAAGTTAGCATTCATTTCAAGAGGTCTAGAATGCAAGAGCAGGGATGTGATGCTGAGGCTTTATAAGGCCTCAGCTTGTGAACAGTTTTAAGCTCCTCATCTAAGAAAAGATGAGCTGGCATTGGAGAGGGTCCAGAGGAGGTTCACAAGGATGAATCCAGGAATGAAAAGATTATCATACGAGGAATATTTGATGGCTCTGGGTCTCTACTCACTAGAAATTAGAAGGATGAGGGGGATCTCATTGAAACCTTTTGAATGTTGAAAAGCCTAGACAGAGTAGATGTGAAAAGGATGTTTGCCATGGTGGGGGAGTCTAAGAGGGCACAGCCTCAGAATAGAAGGATGTCCAATTAAAACAGTGATGCACAGAAATTTCTTTAGCCAGAGGGTGGTGAATTTGTGGAATTTGTTGCCACATGCAGCTGTGGAGGCCAGGTCATTGGGTGTATTTACTGCAGAGCTTGATAGGTTCTTGATTGGACACAGCATCAAAGGGTATGGGAAGAAGACTGGGGAATGGGGTTGAGGAGGGGAAAAAAGGATCAGCCATGACTGAATGGTGGAGCAGACTCGTTGGGCCAAATGGCCTAATTCTGCTCCTATGTCTAATGGTCTTATGGACACTGGTGGGGAAGAAGAAGGAGATTTCAGGAGGCCCAGAGAGGATATGGGAAGAATGCCAGGAGATCTTGAGCTTAGGACAGTGGAAGACAGTAGTTTATGGAAGGGTGGGAGAGTGATGATGAAATTCATGGATGGACTAGACAGCCAAGGTGAATGATTTCTGTACTGGTAAACAATTCAGTTTTTCCATGTAGCAGCCCACACCTCCTTTGGCTACAGAGTTTTCTGAAAACCTGCCTTAAAGTCATAGAGCATGTCAGCACAGAAACAGGCCCATCAGCCCCCCCTATGCTGAACTGTTAATCTGCCTAGTCCCATGGAGCTGCACCTGGACCATAGCCCTCCATACCCCTCCCTTCCACGTGCTTAACCAAACCTCTCTTAAATGCTACAATCCCACTCATGTCCACCACTTCCACTGGCAGCTTGTCCCACACTCACACACCCTTTGAGTGAAGACGTTTCCCCTCAGGTTCCCCTCAAATATTTCACCTTCCACCCTCCAGTTCTAGTTGTAATCAACCTCAGTGGAAAAAGCCTGCTTGCATTTACCCTACACATACTCTTCATAAATTTGTATACTTCTAACAAATCTTCCCTCAATCTCATACACTCCAGGGAATAAAATCTTATCCTATTTGACTTCTCCCTGTAACTCGAGCCCTCAAAACCTGGCAGTACCCTTGTGAGTTTTCTCTGTACTCCTTCAATTTGATTTATCTTTCCTGAAGATAGGTGACCAGAACTACACACGATGCTCTAACTTTGGCCTCACCAACATTTTATGCAACTTCAACATAACATCCCAACTCCTGTACTCATTACTGTGATTTATGAAAGCCAATTTGCCAAAAGCTTTCTTTATCACTCTATCTACCTTTGATGGCATATTCAAATAATAATGGATCAGTATTCCCAAATCTTTGCTCTACCACACTTCTCAGTACCCTACCATTCATTGTGTAAATCCTACCTTGTTTCTCTTCATCAAGTGCAACACTTCGCACTTGTCTGCTTTAAATTCTATCTGCCATTTTTCAGCCAATTTCTCAATTTGATCCACATCCTGCTACAAGCTTTGATTGCCTTCATTACTGTCCACTATGCCCCCAGTCTTGGTGTCATCTGCAAATTTGCTATTCCAGTTTACCACATTTTCATCCAAACCATTAATATAGATGACAAACAACAATGGACCCAGCACTGATCCCTGTGACACACCACTGGTTACAGGCCTCCAGTCAGAAAGACAAACATATACTACCACTGTCTGGCTTCTCTCGCTAAGCCAATGCTGAATCCAATTTACTACTTCATTCTGAACGCCAAGCGTCTGTCCTTCTGGACCAGCCTCCCATATAGTACTTTGTCAAAGTCCATGTAGACAGTGTTCGCTGCCTTCTCTTCATCAATGCCACCTCATTATGGTTAAAAGAGAAAAGGTTTCAGTCTGGCAGTGTCATTAAAACACTTAAACACGATCATCTACTGAAACTGAAAGTACAGAGGACTAAGGCAAGTTGGACTTGAGCTTGAATTACTTTTTTAAGTTTTCTCTCTGCATTTGGGGTGTAACAATTCCTCCTATGCATAAGACAGGTCACCTATTAATAAACCTTTATGGAAAATTGTGTATTCCACCTTAATGTTCAAAAATTAGATACATAGATCAGGTAAGAGCTAAAATAGTCCAATTAACCAGCGTTATTCTTTGGCAGAATAAAGGGCTTTCTTAAAAAAGTGGAGGCCCTTCACAAGGTAAATGATTATTACTGAATGAGCTAAAGCACTTGAGGAATAAATGTTCCTTGTATTAGTTGAAGGGATCTATAAACTACTGAACTAAAAACCTGCACTAGGAGTACGTTATAAACTATCTGGTCCTTTAAACTGGTACAATTTAAAGCATAAAGCAAAATTTACCATCACTGGGGCTTCACTGAAAGGGAAAGCCGGTTCAAAATTATATTGGGGGTCTTAAATCCCAAAAGCAAACATATAACATAGAAATCTTGTTTGGTTAAGGTAAGAAGCCAATCCTTTTGATGTGCCTAGTTTAGAAATGGGTAGAAAGAATAACAAGGAACAGTGTTGGTGGCCACTTTATTAGGTACAGGAATGGACCCCAGAGGAGTTTTCCAGTGCTACGGCCCACATTCAAGCTTTGACATGCTGTGTGTTCAGAGATATTCTTCCGCACATCACTATTTTAATGTGTGGTTATTTGAGTTACTCTCACCTTCCTGTCAGCTTGAACCCGTCTGGTCATTCTCCTCTGAACTCTCTCATTAACAAGGCATTTTCACCCACCAAACTGCCACTCGCTGATTGTTTTTTGTTTGTTTTTCATATGATTCTCTGTAATCTGTTGTGCATGAAAACTCCAGAAGATCACTCTCTGCTAAGTTTAATCTACCTAATGCCCATTTCTTTAGGTATCTCCAAATCAGACACTTCATTAATCCTTTATTACCCAACTTTCCTGAGATGCCTGAGAAAAACGCTATAGACTTGTTTCTTTCTATTAATCCGCTGAGTAAGGGCTTAATATCTTTTATTCGTGATAAATTAGTGCCTTACAGCGCGCCCCCTTTGATAAAATTAGAATGGCTTGGGAGCATAACTTAAATATTTCCTTATCTGATGTGGTCTGGGACTCAATTCTCAAGTTGGTTAACTCAACTTCTCTTTGTGCTCGCCACTGTCTTTTACAGTTTAAGATTGTACATAGGGCTCACATGTCCAAATCTAAATTGTCCCGATTTTACTCTAACGTAAGTCCTGTTTGTGACAAGTGCAAAAGTGGCGAGGCTTCTCTTATTCATATGTACTGGACCTGCCCTAGTCTAGAGAAATCTTGGAGAGATGTTGTCCTAACCTTATCCCATATTCTGAGTTGCCACCTAGAACCTAACCCTCTGATTGCTCTGTTTGCTTCCTTGGCTGAGACAGATGTATATTTGAGTCCGACTAAACGTCGAACATTATCCTTTGCTTCTCTTCTGGCTAGACGTTTAATTCTTCTTAGGTGGAGAGATGTTGCCCCCACCCACGCATGTTCAATGGTTAATGATATTATGTCCTGTTTAGACCTTGAAAAATTCACTACTCACTTCTTAATTTGGACATAAAGTTTTATAAGGTGTGAGGACCTTTTTTTGAATATTTTCATAACTTTTCCTTAGACTAAATTTTTGTTTTCAGTCCCTTACTTTCAGCTTTTTTTTCTTGGTAGTAGGCATTATTATCATTAATATCTTTTGCTCTTATTTTCATGTATAGTTTTGGGGGTTTGAATGTTCTGATTTATATTTCCTACATTTTGCTGTGGTTGGTCTGGAGTTTTTTTTCTTGTGGGGAGGTGGGTACTAACTTTACACGACTTTAGTTTGGGTGCTTTTTTATCATTATTTTGAATCATATTATTGTGTGGTTATCTTGCACTGTATTAATCTCTTATTTTGGTCTTGGGGTTTTTTTTGTTGTAGTGTTGTAGAAATGCATTAAAAAATCTATTTAAAAAAAGATCAGCAGTTTCTGAGATACTCAAACCACCCCTTCTGGCTGCAGAATCAGAATCAGGTTTATTATCACCAGCACGTGACATGAAATTTGTTAACTTAGCAGCAGCAGTTCAATGCAATACATAATAGAGAAAAAAAAGCAATAAATAAAATTTAAATAAATAAATTTCAGTATATGTATATTGAACAGATTTTGTTTTAAGTGCAAAAAACAAAAATACTCTGTATTAAAAAAGTGAGGTAGTGTCCAAGGATTCAATGTCTATTTAGGAATCGGATGGCAGAGGGGAAGAAGCTGTTCCTGAATCGCTGAGTGTGTGCCTTCAGGCTTCTGTACCTTCTACCTGATGGTAACAGTGAGAAAAGGGCATGCCCTGGGTGCTGGAGGTCCTTGATAATGGATGCTGCCTTTCTGAGACACCGCTCCCTAAAGATGTCCTGGGTACTTTGTAGGCTAGTGCCCAAGATGGAGCTGACTAGATTTACAACCTTCTGCAGCTTCTTTCGGTCCTGTGCAGTAGCCCCTCCACACCAGACAGTGATGCAGCCTGTCAGAATGCTCTCCATGGTACAACTGTAGAAGTTTTTGAGTATATTTGCTGGCATGCCAAATCTCTTCAAACTCCTAATAAAGTATAGCTGCTGTCTTGCCTTCTTTATAACTACATGCTCTTTGTCTTACCCTTCCTGAAGTCCACAATCAGCTCTTTCATCTTACTGGCTGTGAGTGCCAGGTTGTTACTGAGGCACCACTCCACTAGTTGTCATATCTCACTCCAGTACGCCCTCTCGTCACCACCTGAGATTCTGCCAACAATGGTTGTATTGTCAGCAAATTTATAGATGGTATTTGAGCTATGCCTGGCCACACAGTCATGTAGAGAGTAGAGCAGTGGGCCAAGCACCACCCCCCAAGGTGTGAGGGTGTTGATCATCAGCGAGGAGGATATGTTATCACCAATCTGCACAGACTGCGGTCTTCCAGTTAGGAAATCAAGAATCTAATTGCAGAGGGAGGTGCAGAGGCCCAGGTTCTGCAACTTCTCAATCAGGATTGTGGGAATGATGGTGTTAAATGCTGAGCTATAGTCGATGAACAGCATCCTGACGTAGGTGTTTGCATTGTCCAGGTGGTCTAAAGCCGTGTGGAGAGCCATTGAGATTGTGTCTGCCGTTGACCTATTGTGCTGACAGGCCAATTGCAGTGGGTCCAGGTCTTTGCTGAGGCAGCAATCATTCCATAGTCAAAGTCACATAGATCACATTTCCTCCCCATTTTGATTATTGGTCAGAACAACAAACAACCCTCTTGACCATGTATGCAAGCTTTTATGCACTGAACTGCTGCCACATGATTAGTTGATTAGATAATTGCATTAATAAGCAGGTGTACAAATGTCACTTGGGGGGCTGGCTTATCTGCCAGACAAAGGCCACTTCCACTGTTCAGTCATTGATTGGCCCATTTAAAAATTGCAGTTGCTCTTTCCCATTAGTTGGCTTGCAAACCATGGCACCAATTTCCAGTTCTGGGCACCTCAGGGGGTATAAGAACAGCACGTGCGGGAGCCTTGGCCCGGAAAATTATCCGACCAAGCAGGAACGTGGTATCAGAGAAAAATGTATCCGCGACAAGAATGAGACTATACCACGGATCACAGTATTACACTTGTTTATTAGTAAGGTAAAATATTAGCATAAATGACACTTCATTGCGGAAAGCGGCTTAGCTTAACTACCCACGGCTGTGCAACTGCCCTTTTCCCGATACAAGCAATACTTATCAACGTGTGGTTAATCCCACTCCCACACGACTCATACGGGGCCAGGAACAGGTGTGATGAAGCACCCACGCCAGCGAACGCGGTCTTCACCTGGGATGTTTCGTCCCCACCTGGGGTTCCTTCTGCTCTTGCTAGTTGTTGTCCTTCTCCACGGACTGCATATCGTCCTCTCCCTGTCTTCTGCTTGTCTTCTCTCTGCACCTCACAGCCCCTGGCCCCTTATATATATCCCCTTACACTCTACAAAGTCATACTGACTTCTTAGAACAATGACATCCTGTACAATGCCTCTACATGCCTACACGGACAAGGACATCCTGTTTTGCCTCTACATGCCTACATGGTACAGTTACCACAGGACAATATAGGACGCGTTGCGGTTGACGAGCTGGGACCGATGGCATTGTTCCATTTCCTGGCCCGACGCCATCCATTCTGCTACATTAACAACCCACTACCCCACCAAATACCACCTGCTCAGTGGAAACTTACAGCAGCCCATTAACCTCTCAAGTCCCACAGTCTTTTCCTACAATACACTCCACCCCCTCGGTACCAACTCGTCAACGGCGGCGAGGGGTTACACAGCGTTGAATAACCTGCTTAATCACAAAAACACATAAAGCCACAAAAATTATTAACAGAATAACAAACACAAACCATTGTACAATAGTATGTCCCCAATCACCAAATAAATCCGCAATCCAAAATAGTTCAGCAGCACCCAGCCCCCTACGGACCCGGGCAGACTGGTGATCTCGCAGTCTGGTCACATGGTGCAGGTAGGGGACTGCGTAAGCCAAATAGCAGTAACCGTTCCACAGATAGGGTAACCAGGGGTAGGCCGTATAAGAGCATCAAAATCCTGAAAACAGACAATCATTCGCGTTTAGTCAGGCGTTCTGTATTTAAACATTCCACCCGATCGTACCCTTCCACAGCCACCCAACGGGTGTTCCCCTGGGCCACAGCAATGATCTCCCCCGGGAGGCGTTCACCTGTAGGATAACGGACCCATACCTGTTGTCCTACAACAGACACCATTTTCTCTTCCTCGTCTTCCTCAATGTCAATGCCGGCCTGGTTACCATCAGGGGGAAACAGGCGCTCCAACGGGGTGCCCCCCTTCCTCACCCGCTGGTTTAACCGGTCCACTGCTTGTTGCAGCATCTGGCATCTTCCTTGACCAAAAGCCCAGAGGAACTCACCGTCCTGCTTGTTTTTGCCACATGCTCCAGTGAGCCGCGTCCACATCGGCGGTTACCTGCAGTTCAAACGGTACACCAGGTACCCTTGGAGACAAAGGCAGCGCTTGTTGTACAGCTAGCTTAGCGTCTTCAAACGACTTCTGTTGTTCTTCGCCCCACTCAAAGGGGGCCTTTTTTCGGGTGACCACATAGAGAGGGCGCAGGAGGCCGGACAGGTGCGGAATATGCCTCCGCCAGTAACCTAGCAACCCGAGGAATCGTTGCGTGTCCGTCTTGTTAGAGGGGGTGGCAATATTAATTATTTCCTGCCGCACCTTTTCCGGAATGACTTGCTCTCCCGCATGCCACTGAATGCCCAGGAACACTACTGACTGACTTGGTCCCTGGACTTTAGCGGGGTTAACCGCCCAGCCCCGTTGTGTGAGGTATGCGGTTAGGGATTCCAGGGCCTCTTGTACTGTGTCCATATCACAACCCTGAATCATAATATCATCAATATAATGGTGTATAATAATACTAGGTATGGTGGTGAATTCTGCCAGGTCTCGGGCTATCAATCCATGGCATACGGTGGGAGAGTGGAGATAACCCTGAGGTAGTCGGGTAAATGTATACTGTCGCCCCTTCCAAGTGAAGGCAAATTGATCCTGCGATTCGGGGCTAATAGGAATACTAAAGAAGGCATTGGCCAGGTCAATCACAGCATACCAACTCCCGTTCTCCTGCGCGGCGATATTTTCAATAATAGTTACTATGTCCGGAACGGCCGCCGCCAATGGAGGAGCCGCTCTATTCAACCGGCGGTAGTCGACCATCATTCGCCACGAGCCGTCTGGCTTCTGTACTGGCCATATTGGGCTATTAAACGGGGAAGTGGCTGGTCGCACAATGCCTTCCTGGACCAAAGCCTGTACCGTCTCGGTTATGGCATCATGCCCCCCAGGAATGCGGTATTGGGGAACGCTGACCGGAGAAAGAGGAGCGGGGATGTGGACCGGTTCCCACCTTGCCTTTCCCACAATTACTCTGGTAGCCCTTATCCCAAAAGTGAACGCACCCCTTGTGGTTTGTAGCTGTAACCCTCTTAAGATGTTCATACCCAGTATACATTCTTCCGTGGGAGCCACCAGTACCCGCCGCACCACCGGGGTATGATTGCCAATAGTGAGGCGGACCGAAATCTCTCGGGCCCGCGTCAGAGCTCCTCCCATACCCTCAATGTGGTACGGTGGTCCTTTCCACTTATCTGGATTGCCCGGTATTACCGTATGTTCAGCCCCAGTATCAACCAAGGCTAAATGGCGCTGGTCATTCCCCTTACCCCAGTGGACTATTACAGGTATATAAGGCCTGGGGTCACCCTTTATCCACTCTGTGGTGATGTGATACAGCAGGGCGACCCCGCCAACCTCCTATTCTTTACATGGCACTGGTGCCTTCCATTTAGCCGCCTCCTCCTGCAATGTTTTACGCACCAGCTGTTGCACATCGTCCAAGCTGGGATAAAGGGAAGGGGACGACTTGCTCACATCATTACTCTTCAGACCCTGTCCTTCCTCCACCTTTCCCTTCACTTTGGTCTTATACAATGCATGCAGGACAGAGGTGGGCTTACCATCTATTTCTTCCTTACGGACACCTGCCTGCAACAGTGAGAGGAACAGTTCTCGCCTACTCGGTCCTGGCGGTCCCTCTTTCTTCTGCCGATCCGTAGACACGGGCCGAGCCCGGCTACGGGGGGTGGCTATTTCAGACAAGGTCTGCAGGGCCCCTATAACACGGGCGATAGGGCTCCTGATCAAGGGTCCCGTTATTGATAATACAACTCCCCGTAATGCGGGAGCCGCTGAACGGACCAGGCGGGTCTGCATACCGGCGGTAAAGAGTTCATCCTCTGGTCCTCCCCCATGGGCCCACTGGCCCAGCCGATGGGCATATAGGGCAGCCGCCAGGGCTTGCTGCCGCAGCACCTGTGCTCCTTCCTCCCCCGTCTCCCAATCCGCAACTTTATGGTCCCAATCCATAGCGGAAGGGAAGACTCTATGGGCGGCTGCAGTAACAGTATAGAACAAATAATCAGTGTCGACGCTCCGACCCCGCAACTCTTGGTTAAGGCGAGGGTCTGTAGCTAACGTCCCCATACCTACCAACTCCTCCGGAGTTAGATAGATATGCCCCCCCTCCTTCTTCCCATATCCGTAATAACCAAGCCGCCAAAGGTTCCGATGGTTTCTGCCGGAACCTCTGGCCCATCCCGGACAATTCCTTCATGGTGTAATCCTTATATTGTACCTGCCTTCGACCCGCGTTTAGGGCCTCCCCCGGTCTTACCCGCGCATCGCCCTCGGCCTGAGCATAGTCAGAATCAAAATCGTTTCCCTCCGCCTCACCCTGGGGGGTAGGATAAGTATACGTGGTGACCATTGCCGGCCGGGCTTGGGCTTGGGCGGTATCCTCTCCCGAGCCAGGGCCCGGGAACGGTGGGTAAGATGGTTGGTCCGGATATCGGTCGTCATCATCATACCAGATATCACCATCCCAGGTATCAATGTCATCCCCTTTTGCTAACATTGCCCTTACTCGGGCGGGATCCGGGGACATAGATCCCTTTTGCTTATACAACTGGTGTTTCAATTGGAGGGCCCTACATGCCAATTTGACCCCCGTTTCTTCCAGCTCAGAAGCCCGATTCTGACTGGTGCGCACTACTTCGCCCATCATAGCACACCTCTGTTGCATGGCTTCAACTTCCTCCCTTAATTCACCCAATTCCTTCGTCTTAGCAGATAATACTCCTGATTGATGCCTCAGGGCTGTGGCCAGCAGCCAAAAAGCATCCGTCAGGGACCCCTTTTGTTTCGGAAAATTCAGCTCTCGCAACAACCGTGCCACACTTTCCCCGATAGGGGTTTCCCGTGGTAGCAGGCAACTGAGAGGAGAGCCCAACTGAGACAATGTATTTGCCAGCATCCCGAACCCGGCCGAATTATCCGTCCAGCCGGGAATAAGGAACTGTTCGGGAGTGGCCTCCTTCTTGCGGCGGAACAAATTCATCCTGATACCCTGCTCGCAGCGCCAATTGTTATGGACGGAAAATTATCCGACCAAGCAGGAACGTGGTATCAGAGAAAAATGTATCCGCGACAAGAATGAGACTATACCACGGATCACAGTATTACACTTGTTTATTAGTAAGGTAAAATATTAGCATAAATGACACTTCATTGCGGAAAGCGGCTTAGCTTAACTACCCACGGCTGTGCAACTGCCCTTTTCCCGATACAAGCAATACTTATCAACGTGTGGTTAATCCCACTCCCACACGACTCATACGGGGCCAGGAACAGGTGTGATGAAGCACCCACGCCAGCGAACGCGGTCTTCACCTGGGATGTTTCGTCCCCACCTGGGGTTCCTTCTGCTCTTGCTAGTTGTTGTCCTTCTCCACGGACTGCATATCGTCCTCTCCCTGTCTTCTGCTTGTCTTCTCTCTGCACCTCACAGCCCCTGGCCCCTTATATATATCCCCTTACACTCTACAAAGTCATACTGACTTCTTAGAACAATGACATCCTGTACAATGCCTCTACATGCCTACACGGACAAGGACATCCTGTTTTGCCTCTACATGCCTACATGGTACAGTTACCACAGGACAATATAGGACGCGTTGCGGTTGACGAGCTGGGACCGATGGCATTGTTCCATTTCCTGGCCCGACGCCATCCATTCTGCTACATTAACAACCCACTACCCCACCAAATACCACCTGCTCAGTGGAAACTTACAGCAGCCCATTAACCTCTCAAGTCCCACAGTCTTTTCCTACAATACACTCCACCCCCTCGGTACCAACTCGTCAACGGCGGCGAGGGGTTACACAGCGTTGAATAACCTGCTTAATCACAAAAACACATAAAGCCACAAAAATTATTAACAGAATAACAAACACAAACCATTGTACAATAGTATGTCCCCAATCACCAAATAAATCCGCAATCCAAAATAGTTCAGCAGCACCCAGCCCCCTACGGACCCGGGCAGACTGGTGATCTCGCAGTCTGGTCACATGGTGCAGGTAGGGGACTGCGTAAGCCAAATAGCAGTAACCGTTCCACAGATAGGGTAACCAGGGGTAGGCCGTATAAGAGCATCAAAATCCTGAAAACAGACAATCATTCGCGTTTAGTCAGGCGTTCTGTATTTAAACATTCCACCCGATCGTACCCTTCCACAGCCACCCAACGGGTGTTCCCCTGGGCCACAGCAATGATCTCCCCCGGGAGGCGTTCACCTGTAGGATAACGGACCCATACCTGTTGTCCTACAACAGACACCATTTTCTCTTCCTCGTCTTCCTCAATGTCAATGCCGGCCTGGTTACCATCAGGGGGAAACAGGCGCTCCAACGGGGTGCCCCCCTTCCTCACCCGCTGGTTTAACCGGTCCACTGCTTGTTGCAGCATCTGGCATCTTCCTTGACCAAAAGCCCAGAGGAACTCACCGTCCTGCTTGTTTTTGCCACATGCTCCAGTGAGCCGCGTCCACATCGGCGGTTACCTGCAGTTCAAACGGTACACCAGGTACCCTTGGAGACAAAGGCAGCGCTTGTTGTACAGCTAGCTTAGCGTCTTCAAACGACTTCTGTTGTTCTTCGCCCCACTCAAAGGGGGCCTTTTTTCGGGTGACCACATAGAGAGGGCGCAGGAGGCCGGACAGGTGCGGAATATGCCTCCGCCAGTAACCTAGCAACCCGAGGAATCGTTGCGTGTCCGTCTTGTTAGAGGGGGTGGCAATATTAATTATTTCCTGCCGCACCTTTTCCGGAATGACTTGCTCTCCCGCATGCCACTGAATGCCCAGGAACACTACTGACTGACTTGGTCCCTGGACTTTAGCGGGGTTAACCGCCCAGCCCCGTTGTGTGAGGTATGCGGTTAGGGATTCCAGGGCCTCTTGTACTGTGTCCATATCACAACCCTGAATCATAATATCATCAATATAATGGTGTATAATAATACTAGGTATGGTGGTGAATTCTGCCAGGTCTCGGGCTATCAATCCATGGCATACGGTGGGAGAGTGGAGATAACCCTGAGGTAGTCGGGTAAATGTATACTGTCGCCCCTTCCAAGTGAAGGCAAATTGATCCTGCGATTCGGGGCTAATAGGAATACTAAAGAAGGCATTGGCCAGGTCAATCACAGCATACCAACTCCCGTTCTCCTGCGCGGCGATATTTTCAATAATAGTTACTATGTCCGGAACGGCCGCCGCCAATGGAGGAGCCGCTCTATTCAACCGGCGGTAGTCGACCATCATTCGCCACGAGCCGTCTGGCTTCTGTACTGGCCATATTGGGCTATTAAACGGGGAAGTGGCTGGTCGCACAATGCCTTCCTGGACCAAAGCCTGTACCGTCTCGGTTATGGCATCATGCCCCCCAGGAATGCGGTATTGGGGAACGCTGACCGGAGAAAGAGGAGCGGGGATGTGGACCGGTTCCCACCTTGCCTTTCCCACAATTACTCTGGTAGCCCTTATCCCAAAAGTGAACGCACCCCTTGTGGTTTGTAGCTGTAACCCTCTTAAGATGTTCATACCCAGTATACATTCTTCCGTGGGAGCCACCAGTACCCGCCGCACCACCGGGGTATGATTGCCAATAGTGAGGCGGACCGAAATCTCTCGGGCCCGCGTCAGAGCTCCTCCCATACCCTCAATGTGGTACGGTGGTCCTTTCCACTTATCTGGATTGCCCGGTATTACCGTATGTTCAGCCCCAGTATCAACCAAGGCTAAATGGCGCTGGTCATTCCCCTTACCCCAGTGGACTATTACAGGTATATAAGGCCTGGGGTCACCCTTTATCCACTCTGTGGTGATGTGATACAGCAGGGCGACCCCGCCAACCTCCTATTCTTTACATGGCACTGGTGCCTTCCATTTAGCCGCCTCCTCCTGCAATGTTTTACGCACCAGCTGTTGCACATCGTCCAAGCTGGGATAAAGGGAAGGGGACGACTTGCTCACATCATTACTCTTCAGACCCTGTCCTTCCTCCACCTTTCCCTTCACTTTGGTCTTATACAATGCATGCAGGACAGAGGTGGGCTTACCATCTATTTCTTCCTTACGGACACCTGCCTGCAACAGTGAGAGGAACAGTTCTCGCCTACTCGGTCCTGGCGGTCCCTCTTTCTTCTGCCGATCCGTAGACACGGGCCGAGCCCGGCTACGGGGGGTGGCTATTTCAGACAAGGTCTGCAGGGCCCCTATAACACGGGCGATAGGGCTCCTGATCAAGGGTCCCGTTATTGATAATACAACTCCCCGTAATGCGGGAGCCGCTGAACGGACCAGGCGGGTCTGCATACCGGCGGTAAAGAGTTCATCCTCTGGTCCTCCCCCATGGGCCCACTGGCCCAGCCGATGGGCATATAGGGCAGCCGCCAGGGCTTGCTGCCGCAGCACCTGTGCTCCTTCCTCCCCCGTCTCCCAATCCGCAACTTTATGGTCCCAATCCATAGCGGAAGGGAAGACTCTATGGGCGGCTGCAGTAACAGTATAGAACAAATAATCAGTGTCGACGCTCCGACCCCGCAACTCTTGGTTAAGGCGAGGGTCTGTAGCTAACGTCCCCATACCTACCAACTCCTCCGGAGTTAGATAGATATGCCCCCCCTCCTTCTTCCCATATCCGTAATAACCAAGCCGCCAAAGGTTCCGATGGTTTCTGCCGGAACCTCTGGCCCATCCCGGACAATTCCTTCATGGTGTAATCCTTATATTGTACCTGCCTTCGACCCGCGTTTAGGGCCTCCCCCGGTCTTACCCGCGCATCGCCCTCGGCCTGAGCATAGTCAGAATCAAAATCGTTTCCCTCCGCCTCACCCTGGGGGGTAGGATAAGTATACGTGGTGACCATTGCCGGCCGGGCTTGGGCTTGGGCGGTATCCTCTCCCGAGCCAGGGCCCGGGAACGGTGGGTAAGATGGTTGGTCCGGATATCGGTCGTCATCATCATACCAGATATCACCATCCCAGGTATCAATGTCATCCCCTTTTGCTAACATTGCCCTTACTCGGGCGGGATCCGGGGACATAGATCCCTTTTGCTTATACAACTGGTGTTTCAATTGGAGGGCCCTACATGCCAATTTGACCCCCGTTTCTTCCAGCTCAGAAGCCCGATTCTGACTGGTGCGCACTACTTCGCCCATCATAGCACACCTCTGTTGCATGGCTTCAACTTCCTCCCTTAATTCACCCAATTCCTTCGTCTTAGCAGATAATACTCCTGATTGATGCCTCAGGGCTGTGGCCAGCAGCCAAAAAGCATCCGTCAGGGACCCCTTTTGTTTCGGAAAATTCAGCTCTCGCAACATCCGTGCCACACTTTCCCCGATAGGGGTTTCCCGTGGTAGCAGGCAACTGAGAGGAGAGCCCAACTGAGACAATGTATTTGCCAGCATCCCGAACCCGGCCGAATTATCCGTCCAGCCGGGAATAAGGAACTGTTCGGGAGTGGCCTCCTTCTTGCGGCGGAACAAATTCATCCTGATACCCTGCTCGCAGCGCCAATTGTTATGGACGGAAAATTATCCGACCAAGCAGGAACGTGGTATCAGAGAAAAATGTATCCGCGACAAGAATGAGACTATACCACGGATCACAGTATTACACTTGTTTATTAGTAAGGTAAAATATTAGCATAAATGACACTTCATTGCGGAAAGCGGCTTAGCTTAACTACCCACGGCTGTGCAACTGCCCTTTTCCCGATACAAGCAATACTTATCAACGTGTGGTTAATCCCACTCCCACACGACTCATACGGGGCCAGGAACAGGTGTGATGAAGCACCCACGCCAGCGAACGCGGTCTTCACCTGGGATGTTTCGTCCCCACCTGGGGTTCCTTCTGCTCTTGCTAGTTGTTGTCCTTCTCCACGGACTGCATATCGTCCTCTCCCTGTCTTCTGCTTGTCTTCTCTCTGCACCTCACAGCCCCTGGCCCCTTATATATATCCCCTTACACTCTACAAAGTCATACTGACTTCTTAGAACAATGACATCCTGTACAATGCCTCTACATGCCTACACGGACAAGGACATCCTGTTTTGCCTCTACATGCCTACATGGTACAGTTACCACAGGACAATATAGGACGCGTTGCGGTTGACGAGCTGGGACCGATGGCATTGTTCCATTTCCTGGCCCGACGCCATCCATTCTGCTACATTAACAACCCACTACCCCACCAAATACCACCTGCTCAGTGGAAACTTACAGCAGCCCATTAACCTCTCAAGTCCCACAGTCTTTTCCTACAATACACTCCACCCCCTCGGTACCAACTCGTCAACGGCGGCGAGGGGTTACACAGCGTTGAATAACCTGCTTAATCACAAAAACACATAAAGCCACAAAAATTATTAACAGAATAACAAACACAAACCATTGTACAATAGTATGTCCCCAATCACCAAATAAATCCGCAATCCAAAATAGTTCAGCAGCACCCAGCCCCCTACGGACCCGGGCAGACTGGTGATCTCGCAGTCTGGTCACATGGTGCAGGTAGGGGACTGCGTAAGCCAAATAGCAGTAACCGTTCCACAGATAGGGTAACCAGGGGTAGGCCGTATAAGAGCATCAAAATCCTGAAAACAGACAATCATTCGCGTTTAGTCAGGCGTTCTGTATTTAAACATTCCACCCGATCGTACCCTTCCACAGCCACCCAACGGGTGTTCCCCTGGGCCACAGCAATGATCTCCCCCGGGAGGCGTTCACCTGTAGGATAACGGACCCATACCTGTTGTCCTACAACAGACACCATTTTCTCTTCCTCGTCTTCCTCAATGTCAATGCCGGCCTGGTTACCATCAGGGGGAAACAGGCGCTCCAACGGGGTGCCCCCCTTCCTCACCCGCTGGTTTAACCGGTCCACTGCTTGTTGCAGCATCTGGCATCTTCCTTGACCAAAAGCCCAGAGGAACTCACCGTCCTGCTTGTTTTTGCCACATGCTCCAGTGAGCCGCGTCCACATCGGCGGTTACCTGCAGTTCAAACGGTACACCAGGTACCCTTGGAGACAAAGGCAGCGCTTGTTGTACAGCTAGCTTAGCGTCTTCAAACGACTTCTGTTGTTCTTCGCCCCACTCAAAGGGGGCCTTTTTTCGGGTGACCACATAGAGAGGGCGCAGGAGGCCGGACAGGTGCGGAATATGCCTCCGCCAGTAACCTAGCAACCCGAGGAATCGTTGCGTGTCCGTCTTGTTAGAGGGGGTGGCAATATTAATTATTTCCTGCCGCACCTTTTCCGGAATGACTTGCTCTCCCGCATGCCACTGAATGCCCAGGAACACTACTGACTGACTTGGTCCCTGGACTTTAGCGGGGTTAACCGCCCAGCCCCGTTGTGTGAGGTATGCGGTTAGGGATTCCAGGGCCTCTTGTACTGTGTCCATATCACAACCCTGAATCATAATATCATCAATATAATGGTGTATAATAATACTAGGTATGGTGGTGAATTCTGCCAGGTCTCGGGCTATCAATCCATGGCATACGGTGGGAGAGTGGAGATAACCCTGAGGTAGTCGGGTAAATGTATACTGTCGCCCCTTCCAAGTGAAGGCAAATTGATCCTGCGATTCGGGGCTAATAGGAATACTAAAGAAGGCATTGGCCAGGTCAATCACAGCATACCAACTCCCGTTCTCCTGCGCGGCGATATTTTCAATAATAGTTACTATGTCCGGAACGGCCGCCGCCAATGGAGGAGCCGCTCTATTCAACCGGCGGTAGTCGACCATCATTCGCCACGAGCCGTCTGGCTTCTGTACTGGCCATATTGGGCTATTAAACGGGGAAGTGGCTGGTCGCACAATGCCTTCCTGGACCAAAGCCTGTACCGTCTCGGTTATGGCATCATGCCCCCCAGGAATGCGGTATTGGGGAACGCTGACCGGAGAAAGAGGAGCGGGGATGTGGACCGGTTCCCACCTTGCCTTTCCCACAATTACTCTGGTAGCCCTTATCCCAAAAGTGAACGCACCCCTTGTGGTTTGTAGCTGTAACCCTCTTAAGATGTTCATACCCAGTATACATTCTTCCGTGGGAGCCACCAGTACCCGCCGCACCACCGGGGTATGATTGCCAATAGTGAGGCGGACCGAAATCTCTCGGGCCCGCGTCAGAGCTCCTCCCATACCCTCAATGTGGTACGGTGGTCCTTTCCACTTATCTGGATTGCCCGGTATTACCGTATGTTCAGCCCCAGTATCAACCAAGGCTAAATGGCGCTGGTCATTCCCCTTACCCCAGTGGACTATTACAGGTATATAAGGCCTGGGGTCACCCTTTATCCACTCTGTGGTGATGTGATACAGCAGGGCGACCCCGCCAACCTCCTATTCTTTACATGGCACTGGTGCCTTCCATTTAGCCGCCTCCTCCTGCAATGTTTTACGCACCAGCTGTTGCACATCGTCCAAGCTGGGATAAAGGGAAGGGGACGACTTGCTCACATCATTACTCTTCAGACCCTGTCCTTCCTCCACCTTTCCCTTCACTTTGGTCTTATACAATGCATGCAGGACAGAGGTGGGCTTACCATCTATTTCTTCCTTACGGACACCTGCCTGCAACAGTGAGAGGAACAGTTCTCGCCTACTCGGTCCTGGCGGTCCCTCTTTCTTCTGCCGATCCGTAGACACGGGCCGAGCCCGGCTACGGGGGGTGGCTATTTCAGACAAGGTCTGCAGGGCCCCTATAACACGGGCGATAGGGCTCCTGATCAAGGGTCCCGTTATTGATAATACAACTCCCCGTAATGCGGGAGCCGCTGAACGGACCAGGCGGGTCTGCATACCGGCGGTAAAGAGTTCATCCTCTGGTCCTCCCCCATGGGCCCACTGGCCCAGCCGATGGGCATATAGGGCAGCCGCCAGGGCTTGCTGCCGCAGCACCTGTGCTCCTTCCTCCCCCGTCTCCCAATCCGCAACTTTATGGTCCCAATCCATAGCGGAAGGGAAGACTCTATGGGCGGCTGCAGTAACAGTATAGAACAAATAATCAGTGTCGACGCTCCGACCCCGCAACTCTTGGTTAAGGCGAGGGTCTGTAGCTAACGTCCCCATACCTACCAACTCCTCCGGAGTTAGATAGATATGCCCCCCCTCCTTCTTCCCATATCCGTAATAACCAAGCCGCCAAAGGTTCCGATGGTTTCTGCCGGAACCTCTGGCCCATCCCGGACAATTCCTTCATGGTGTAATCCTTATATTGTACCTGCCTTCGACCCGCGTTTAGGGCCTCCCCCGGTCTTACCCGCGCATCGCCCTCGGCCTGAGCATAGTCAGAATCAAAATCGTTTCCCTCCGCCTCACCCTGGGGGGTAGGATAAGTATACGTGGTGACCATTGCCGGCCGGGCTTGGGCTTGGGCGGTATCCTCTCCCGAGCCAGGGCCCGGGAACGGTGGGTAAGATGGTTGGTCCGGATATCGGTCGTCATCATCATACCAGATATCACCATCCCAGGTATCAATGTCATCCCCTTTTGCTAACATTGCCCTTACTCGGGCGGGATCCGGGGACATAGATCCCTTTTGCTTATACAACTGGTGTTTCAATTGGAGGGCCCTACATGCCAATTTGACCCCCGTTTCTTCCAGCTCAGAAGCCCGATTCTGACTGGTGCGCACTACTTCGCCCATCATAGCACACCTCTGTTGCATGGCTTCAACTTCCTCCCTTAATTCACCCAATTCCTTCGTCTTAGCAGATAATACTCCTGATTGATGCCTCAGGGCTGTGGCCAGCAGCCAAAAAGCATCCGTCAGGGACCCCTTTTGTTTCGGAAAATTCAGCTCTCGCAACATCCGTGCCACACTTTCCCCGATAGGGGTTTCCCGTGGTAGCAGGCAACTGAGAGGAGAGCCCAACTGAGACAATGTATTTGCCAGCATCCCGAACCCGGCCGAATTATCCGTCCAGCCGGGAATAAGGAACTGTTCGGGAGTGGCCTCCTTCTTGCGGCGGAACAAATTCATCCTGATACCCTGCTCGCAGCGCCAATTGTTATGGACGGAAAATTATCCGACCAAGCAGGAACGTGGTATCAGAGAAAAATGTATCCGCGACAAGAATGAGACTATACCACGGATCACAGTATTACACTTGTTTATTAGTAAGGTAAAATATTAGCATAAATGACACTTCATTGCGGAAAGCGGCTTAGCTTAACTACCCACGGCTGTGCAACTGCCCTTTTCCCGATACAAGCAATACTTATCAACGTGTGGTTAATCCCACTCCCACACGACTCATACGGGGCCAGGAACAGGTGTGATGAAGCACCCACGCCAGCGAACGCGGTCTTCACCTGGGATGTTTCGTCCCCACCTGGGGTTCCTTCTGCTCTTGCTAGTTGTTGTCCTTCTCCACGGACTGCATATCGTCCTCTCCCTGTCTTCTGCTTGTCTTCTCTCTGCACCTCACAGCCCCTGGCCCCTTATATATATCCCCTTACACTCTACAAAGTCATACTGACTTCTTAGAACAATGACATCCTGTACAATGCCTCTACATGCCTACACGGACAAGGACATCCTGTTTTGCCTCTACATGCCTACATGGTACAGTTACCACAGGACAATATAGGACGCGTTGCGGTTGACGAGCTGGGACCGATGGCATTGTTCCATTTCCTGGCCCGACGCCATCCATTCTGCTACATTAACAACCCACTACCCCACCAAATACCACCTGCTCAGTGGAAACTTACAGCAGCCCATTAACCTCTCAAGTCCCACAGTCTTTTCCTACAATACACTCCACCCCCTCGGTACCAACTCGTCAACGGCGGCGAGGGGTTACACAGCGTTGAATAACCTGCTTAATCACAAAAACACATAAAGCCACAAAAATTATTAACAGAATAACAAACACAAACCATTGTACAATAGTATGTCCCCAATCACCAAATAAATCCGCAATCCAAAATAGTTCAGCAGCACCCAGCCCCCTACGGACCCGGGCAGACTGGTGATCTCGCAGTCTGGTCACATGGTGCAGGTAGGGGACTGCGTAAGCCAAATAGCAGTAACCGTTCCACAGATAGGGTAACCAGGGGTAGGCCGTATAAGAGCATCAAAATCCTGAAAACAGACAATCATTCGCGTTTAGTCAGGCGTTCTGTATTTAAACATTCCACCCGATCGTACCCTTCCACAGCCACCCAACGGGTGTTCCCCTGGGCCACAGCAATGATCTCCCCCGGGAGGCGTTCACCTGTAGGATAACGGACCCATACCTGTTGTCCTACAACAGACACCATTTTCTCTTCCTCGTCTTCCTCAATGTCAATGCCGGCCTGGTTACCATCAGGGGGAAACAGGCGCTCCAACGGGGTGCCCCCCTTCCTCACCCGCTGGTTTAACCGGTCCACTGCTTGTTGCAGCATCTGGCATCTTCCTTGACCAAAAGCCCAGAGGAACTCACCGTCCTGCTTGTTTTTGCCACATGCTCCAGTGAGCCGCGTCCACATCGGCGGTTACCTGCAGTTCAAACGGTACACCAGGTACCCTTGGAGACAAAGGCAGCGCTTGTTGTACAGCTAGCTTAGCGTCTTCAAACGACTTCTGTTGTTCTTCGCCCCACTCAAAGGGGGCCTTTTTTCGGGTGACCACATAGAGAGGGCGCAGGAGGCCGGACAGGTGCGGAATATGCCTCCGCCAGTAACCTAGCAACCCGAGGAATCGTTGCGTGTCCGTCTTGTTAGAGGGGGTGGCAATATTAATTATTTCCTGCCGCACCTTTTCCGGAATGACTTGCTCTCCCGCATGCCACTGAATGCCCAGGAACACTACTGACTGACTTGGTCCCTGGACTTTAGCGGGGTTAACCGCCCAGCCCCGTTGTGTGAGGTATGCGGTTAGGGATTCCAGGGCCTCTTGTACTGTGTCCATATCACAACCCTGAATCATAATATCATCAATATAATGGTGTATAATAATACTAGGTATGGTGGTGAATTCTGCCAGGTCTCGGGCTATCAATCCATGGCATACGGTGGGAGAGTGGAGATAACCCTGAGGTAGTCGGGTAAATGTATACTGTCGCCCCTTCCAAGTGAAGGCAAATTGATCCTGCGATTCGGGGCTAATAGGAATACTAAAGAAGGCATTGGCCAGGTCAATCACAGCATACCAACTCCCGTTCTCCTGCGCGGCGATATTTTCAATAATAGTTACTATGTCCGGAACGGCCGCCGCCAATGGAGGAGCCGCTCTATTCAACCGGCGGTAGTCGACCATCATTCGCCACGAGCCGTCTGGCTTCTGTACTGGCCATATTGGGCTATTAAACGGGGAAGTGGCTGGTCGCACAATGCCTTCCTGGACCAAAGCCTGTACCGTCTCGGTTATGGCATCATGCCCCCCAGGAATGCGGTATTGGGGAACGCTGACCGGAGAAAGAGGAGCGGGGATGTGGACCGGTTCCCACCTTGCCTTTCCCACAATTACTCTGGTAGCCCTTATCCCAAAAGTGAACGCACCCCTTGTGGTTTGTAGCTGTAACCCTCTTAAGATGTTCATACCCAGTATACATTCTTCCGTGGGAGCCACCAGTACCCGCCGCACCACCGGGGTATGATTGCCAATAGTGAGGCGGACCGAAATCTCTCGGGCCCGCGTCAGAGCTCCTCCCATACCCTCAATGTGGTACGGTGGTCCTTTCCACTTATCTGGATTGCCCGGTATTACCGTATGTTCAGCCCCAGTATCAACCAAGGCTAAATGGCGCTGGTCATTCCCCTTACCCCAGTGGACTATTACAGGTATATAAGGCCTGGGGTCACCCTTTATCCACTCTGTGGTGATGTGATACAGCAGGGCGACCCCGCCAACCTCCTATTCTTTACATGGCACTGGTGCCTTCCATTTAGCCGCCTCCTCCTGCAATGTTTTACGCACCAGCTGTTGCACATCGTCCAAGCTGGGATAAAGGGAAGGGGACGACTTGCTCACATCATTACTCTTCAGACCCTGTCCTTCCTCCACCTTTCCCTTCACTTTGGTCTTATACAATGCATGCAGGACAGAGGTGGGCTTACCATCTATTTCTTCCTTACGGACACCTGCCTGCAACAGTGAGAGGAACAGTTCTCGCCTACTCGGTCCTGGCGGTCCCTCTTTCTTCTGCCGATCCGTAGACACGGGCCGAGCCCGGCTACGGGGGGTAGCTATTTCAGACAAGGTCTGCAGGGCCCCTATAACACGGGCGATAGGGCTCCTGATCAAGGGTCCCGTTATTGATAATACAACTCCCCGTAATGCGGGAGCCGCTGAACGGACCAGGCGGGTCTGCATACCGGCGGTAAAGAGTTCATCCTCTGGTCCTCCCCCATGGGCCCACTGGCCCAGCCGATGGGCATATAGGGCAGCCGCCAGGGCTTGCTGCCGCAGCACCTGTGCTCCTTCCTCCCCCGTCTCCCAATCCGCAACTTTATGGTCCCAATCCATAGCGGAAGGGAAGACTCTATGGGCGGCTGCAGTAACAGTATAGAACAAATAATCAGTGTCGACGCTCCGACCCCGCAACTCTTGGTTAAGGCGAGGGTCTGTAGCTAACGTCCCCATACCTACCAACTCCTCCGGAGTTAGATAGATATGCCCCCCCTCCTTCTTCCCATATCCGTAATAACCAAGCCGCCAAAGGTTCCGATGGTTTCTGCCGGAACCTCTGGCCCATCCCGGACAATTCCTTCATGGTGTAATCCTTATATTGTACCTGCCTTCGACCCGCGTTTAGGGCCTCCCCCGGTCTTACCCGCGCATCGCCCTCGGCCTGAGCATAGTCAGAATCAAAATCGTTTCCCTCCGCCTCACCCTGGGGGGTAGGATAAGTATACGTGGTGACCATTGCCGGCCGGGCTTGGGCTTGGGCGGTATCCTCTCCCGAGCCAGGGCCCGGGAACGGTGGGTAAGATGGTTGGTCCGGATATCGGTCGTCATCATCATACCAGATATCACCATCCCAGGTATCAATGTCATCCCCTTTTGCTAACATTGCCCTTACTCGGGCGGGATCCGGGGACATAGATCCCTTTTGCTTATACAACTGGTGTTTCAATTGGAGGGCCCTACATGCCAATTTGACCCCCGTTTCTTCCAGCTCAGAAGCCCGATTCTGACTGGTGCGCACTACTTCGCCCATCATAGCACACCTCTGTTGCATGGCTTCAACTTCCTCCCTTAATTCACCCAATTCCTTCGTCTTAGCAGATAATACTCCTGATTGATGCCTCAGGGCTGTGGCCAGCAGCCAAAAAGCATCCGTCAGGGACCCCTTTTGTTTCGGAAAATTCAGCTCTCGCAACAACCGTGCCACACTTTCCCCGATAGGGGTTTCCCGTGGTAGCAGGCAACTGAGAGGAGAGCCCAACTGAGACAATGTATTTGCCAGCATCCCGAACCCGGCCGAATTATCCGTCCAGCCGGGAATAAGGAACTGTTCGGGAGTGGCCTCCTTCTTGCGGCGGAACAAATTCATCCTGATACCCTGCTCGCAGCGCCAATTGTTATGGACGGAAAATTATCCGACCAAGCAGGGACGTGGTATCAGAGAAAAATGTATCCGCGACAAGAATGAGACTATACCACGGATCACAGTATTACACTTGTTTATTAGTAAGGTAAAATATTAGCATAAATGACACTTCATTGCGGAAAGCGGCTTAGCTTAACTACCCACGGCTGTGCAACTGCCCTTTTCCCGATACAAGCAATACTTATCAACGTGTGGTTAATCCCACTCCCACACGACTCATACGGGGCCAGGAACAGGTGTGATGAAGCACCCACGCCAGCGAACGCGGTCTTCACCTGGGATGTTTCGTCCCCACCTGGGGTTCCTTCTGCTCTTGCTAGTTGTTGTCCTTCTCCACGGACTGCATATCGTCCTCTCCCTGTCTTCTGCTTGTCTTCTCTCTGCACCTCACAGCCCCTGGCCCCTTATATATATCCCCTTACACTCTACAAAGTCATACTGACTTCTTAGAACAATGACATCCTGTACAATGCCTCTACATGCCTACACGGACAAGGACATCCTGTTTTGCCTCTACATGCCTACATGGTACAGTTACCACAGGACAATATAGGACGCGTTGCGGTTGACGAGCTGGGACCGATGGCATTGTTCCATTTCCTGGCCCGACGCCATCCATTCTGCTACATTAACAACCCACTACCCCACCAAATACCACCTGCTCAGTGGAAACTTACAGCAGCCCATTAACCTCTCAAGTCCCACAGTCTTTTCCTACAATACACTCCACCCCCTCGGTACCAACTCGTCAACGGCGGCGAGGGGTTACACAGCGTTGAATAACCTGCTTAATCACAAAAACACATAAAGCCACAAAAATTATTAACAGAATAACAAACACAAACCATTGTACAATAGTATGTCCCCAATCACCAAATAAATCCGCAATCCAAAATAGTTCAGCAGCACCCAGCCCCCTACGGACCCGGGCAGACTGGTGATCTCGCAGTCTGGTCACATGGTGCAGGTAGGGGACTGCGTAAGCCAAATAGCAGTAACCGTTCCACAGATAGGGTAACCAGGGGTAGGCCGTATAAGAGCATCAAAATCCTGAAAACAGACAATCATTCGCGTTTAGTCAGGCGTTCTGTATTTAAACATTCCACCCGATCGTACCCTTCCACAGCCACCCAACGGGTGTTCCCCTGGGCCACAGCAATGATCTCCCCCGGGAGGCGTTCACCTGTAGGATAACGGACCCATACCTGTTGTCCTACAACAGACACCATTTTCTCTTCCTCGTCTTCCTCAATGTCAATGCCGGCCTGGTTACCATCAGGGGGAAACAGGCGCTCCAACGGGGTGCCCCCCTTCCTCACCCGCTGGTTTAACCGGTCCACTGCTTGTTGCAGCATCTGGCATCTTCCTTGACCAAAAGCCCAGAGGAACTCACCGTCCTGCTTGTTTTTGCCACATGCTCCAGTGAGCCGCGTCCACATCGGCGGTTACCTGCAGTTCAAACGGTACACCAGGTACCCTTGGAGACAAAGGCAGCGCTTGTTGTACAGCTAGCTTAGCGTCTTCAAACGACTTCTGTTGTTCTTCGCCCCACTCAAAGGGGGCCTTTTTTCGGGTGACCACATAGAGAGGGCGCAGGAGGCCGGACAGGTGCGGAATATGCCTCCGCCAGTAACCTAGCAACCCGAGGAATCGTTGCGTGTCCGTCTTGTTAGAGGGGGTGGCAATATTAATTATTTCCTGCCGCACCTTTTCCGGAATGACTTGCTCTCCCGCATGCCACTGAATGCCCAGGAACACTACTGACTGACTTGGTCCCTGGACTTTAGCGGGGTTAACCGCCCAGCCCCGTTGTGTGAGGTATGCGGTTAGGGATTCCAGGGCCTCTTGTACTGTGTCCATATCACAACCCTGAATCATAATATCATCAATATAATGGTGTATAATAATACTAGGTATGGTGGTGAATTCTGCCAGGTCTCGGGCTATCAATCCATGGCATACGGTGGGAGAGTGGAGATAACCCTGAGGTAGTCGGGTAAATGTATACTGTCGCCCCTTCCAAGTGAAGGCAAATTGATCCTGCGATTCGGGGCTAATAGGAATACTAAAGAAGGCATTGGCCAGGTCAATCACAGCATACCAACTCCCGTTCTCCTGCGCGGCGATATTTTCAATAATAGTTACTATGTCCGGAACGGCCGCCGCCAATGGAGGAGCCGCTCTATTCAACCGGCGGTAGTCGACCATCATTCGCCACGAGCCGTCTGGCTTCTGTACTGGCCATATTGGGCTATTAAACGGGGAAGTGGCTGGTCGCACAATGCCTTCCTGGACCAAAGCCTGTACCGTCTCGGTTATGGCATCATGCCCCCCAGGAATGCGGTATTGGGGAACGCTGACCGGAGAAAGAGGAGCGGGGATGTGGACCGGTTCCCACCTTGCCTTTCCCACAATTACTCTGGTAGCCCTTATCCCAAAAGTGAACGCACCCCTTGTGGTTTGTAGCTGTAACCCTCTTAAGATGTTCATACCCAGTATACATTCTTCCGTGGGAGCCACCAGTACCCGCCGCACCACCGGGGTATGATTGCCAATAGTGAGGCGGACCGAAATCTCTCGGGCCCGCGTCAGAGCTCCTCCCATACCCTCAATGTGGTACGGTGGTCCTTTCCACTTATCTGGATTGCCCGGTATTACCGTATGTTCAGCCCCAGTATCAACCAAGGCTAAATGGCGCTGGTCATTCCCCTTACCCCAGTGGACTATTACAGGTATATAAGGCCTGGGGTCACCCTTTATCCACTCTGTGGTGATGTGATACAGCAGGGCGACCCCGCCAACCTCCTATTCTTTACATGGCACTGGTGCCTTCCATTTAGCCGCCTCCTCCTGCAATGTTTTACGCACCAGCTGTTGCACATCGTCCAAGCTGGGATAAAGGGAAGGGGACGACTTGCTCACATCATTACTCTTCAGACCCTGTCCTTCCTCCACCTTTCCCTTCACTTTGGTCTTATACAATGCATGCAGGACAGAGGTGGGCTTACCATCTATTTCTTCCTTACGGACACCTGCCTGCAACAGTGAGAGGAACAGTTCTCGCCTACTCGGTCCTGGCGGTCCCTCTTTCTTCTGCCGATCCGTAGACACGGGCCGAGCCCGGCTACGGGGGGTGGCTATTTCAGACAAGGTCTGCAGGGCCCCTATAACACGGGCGATAGGGCTCCTGATCAAGGGTCCCGTTATTGATAATACAACTCCCCGTAATGCGGGAGCCGCTGAACGGACCAGGCGGGTCTGCATACCGGCGGTAAAGAGTTCATCCTCTGGTCCTCCCCCATGGGCCCACTGGCCCAGCCGATGGGCATATAGGGCAGCCGCCAGGGCTTGCTGCCGCAGCACCTGTGCTCCTTCCTCCCCCGTCTCCCAATCCGCAACTTTATGGTCCCAATCCATAGCGGAAGGGAAGACTCTATGGGCGGCTGCAGTAACAGTATAGAACAAATAATCAGTGTCGACGCTCCGACCCCGCAACTCTTGGTTAAGGCGAGGGTCTGTAGCTAACGTCCCCATACCTACCAACTCCTCCGGAGTTAGATAGATATGCCCCCCCTCCTTCTTCCCATATCCGTAATAACCAAGCCGCCAAAGGTTCCGATGGTTTCTGCCGGAACCTCTGGCCCATCCCGGACAATTCCTTCATGGTGTAATCCTTATATTGTACCTGCCTTCGACCCGCGTTTAGGGCCTCCCCCGGTCTTACCCGCGCATCGCCCTCGGCCTGAGCATAGTCAGAATCAAAATCGTTTCCCTCCGCCTCACCCTGGGGGGTAGGATAAGTATACGTGGTGACCATTGCCGGCCGGGCTTGGGCTTGGGCGGTATCCTCTCCCGAGCCAGGGCCCGGGAACGGTGGGTAAGATGGTTGGTCCGGATATCGGTCGTCATCATCATACCAGATATCACCATCCCAGGTATCAATGTCATCCCCTTTTGCTAACATTGCCCTTACTCGGGCGGGATCCGGGGACATAGATCCCTTTTGCTTATACAACTGGTGTTTCAATTGGAGGGCCCTACATGCCAATTTGACCCCCGTTTCTTCCAGCTCAGAAGCCCGATTCTGACTGGTGCGCACTACTTCGCCCATCATAGCACACCTCTGTTGCATGGCTTCAACTTCCTCCCTTAATTCACCCAATTCCTTCGTCTTAGCAGATAATACTCCTGATTGATGCCTCAGGGCTGTGGCCAGCAGCCAAAAAGCATCCGTCAGGGACCCCTTTTGTTTCGGAAAATTCAGCTCTCGCAACAACCGTGCCACACTTTCCCCGATAGGGGTTTCCCGTGGTAGCAGGCAACTGAGAGGAGAGCCCAACTGAGACAATGTATTTGCCAGCATCCCGAACCCGGCCGAATTATCCGTCCAGCCGGGAATAAGGAACTGTTCGGGAGTGGCCTCCTTCTTGCGGCGGAACAAATTCATCCTGATACCCTGCTCGCAGCGCCAATTGTTATGGACGGAAAATTATCCGACCAAGCAGGAACGTGGTATCAGAGAAAAATGTATCCGCGACAAGAATGAGACTATACCACGGATCACAGTATTACACTTGTTTATTAGTAAGGTAAAATATTAGCATAAATGACACTTCATTGCGGAAAGCGGCTTAGCTTAACTACCCACGGCTGTGCAACTGCCCTTTTCCCGATACAAGCAATACTTATCAACGTGTGGTTAATCCCACTCCCACACGACTCATACGGGGCCAGGAACAGGTGTGATGAAGCACCCACGCCAGCGAACGCGGTCTTCACCTGGGATGTTTCGTCCCCACCTGGGGTTCCTTCTGCTCTTGCTAGTTGTTGTCCTTCTCCACGGACTGCATATCGTCCTCTCCCTGTCTTCTGCTTGTCTTCTCTCTGCACCTCACAGCCCCTGGCCCCTTATATATATCCCCTTACACTCTACAAAGTCATACTGACTTCTTAGAACAATGACATCCTGTACAATGCCTCTACATGCCTACACGGACAAGGACATCCTGTTTTGCCTCTACATGCCTACATGGTACAGTTACCACAGGACAATATAGGACGCGTTGCGGTTGACGAGCTGGGACCGATGGCATTGTTCCATTTCCTGGCCCGACGCCATCCATTCTGCTACATTAACAACCCACTACCCCACCAAATACCACCTGCTCAGTGGAAACTTACAGCAGCCCATTAACCTCTCAAGTCCCACAGTCTTTTCCTACAATACATTTCCAGTTCTGGGCACCTCAGGGGGTATAAGAACAGCACGTGCGGGAGCCTTGGCCTCTCTTTCCTTTTTCCCTAGGGCACATTTCACAGAACCATTGGGAAAGTATCTTCCAGACCTGGAAGACCTGCTTGTACTCTTAGCTAACTCTCTGTTTGCTTATTATTTAGTTTTGTAGTTTGTGTAACTTTGGAAAACTTAAATGTTTGGTCGAGTCTTTTACTATTTGTAACTAAATGATTATCATGCTTATTCACAGTCAGTATCACACACCAAACCTGGAAACCTGCTTCCAGATTACAACAGATGTTCCTAGAAAAGAGGCCACTAACTGTAAATGGAAAGCAAAGGCACACAAGTAAAAGAATGACTAACTGGAGACAATGTGGACACTCATGAAATTTGAAGAAACAGAGAAAAACAAAAGGAAAGTTCTGTAGACAATTTTACAGAGAGGCTGTTATACCTGGTATTAGCTTGGCCTGACAGGACCCTATGCTTTATCTTGGAGGTCTGGCTATCTGAATGCATGAGCAAATATTTAATGTGAAGGTCCAAAGAACTCTAACAGCCACGAGGAAGTGTACTTAGGTCATAGGGGCTGACAATGAAGTAAACAAGAGGGATCTGTCTAAACGATTATATCCAATTCACTTATCAAAGAATGAAGATATGCCTTCTTCAACTGCATGGACAGCCACTGAACTGAAATAGTCCTCTCAAATGTCAGCTGATGATTGGATGCCATTCACAATGGCTAACGCCAACCTAACTTCATTGAATTTGTCAGATCCTAAATTTGTTCCAATTCCTTGTTAAGTTGTCTAGAGCAGAAACAATACAATTGTAATCTTACAGCAATTCAAGAGTCAGTAGGTTGAATATCCTGGTCCAAGTCCAGAGACTTAAGTACAATATCCTGGTGTTGCAGTACTCTGCTGGTAGGATTCTGAGCTGCTCTTGAAGAAAGAGGAATCAGTGCAGGCCATTTGGATCCTCATGACTGCTCCATCTTGCAATGAGACCGTAAGAGCAGAATTAGGCAATTTGGCCCATTGAATCTGCTCTGCCATTCCATCATGGCTGATTTATCACAACCCCATTCTCCTGCCTTCTCCCTGTAACCTTTTACACTCTGACTAATCAAGCGCCTATCAACCTCTACTTTAAATATACCCAATGACTTGGCCTCCACAGCCACCTGTAGCAATGAATTCCACAGATTCAAAACCCTCTGTCTAAAGAAATTCCTTATCATCTCTCTTCTAAATCAACATCTCTCTATTCTGATTTGGTGCACTCTGTTCCAGATTCCTCACTATAGGGAAGAATTTATTCTCCACACAGCTTTCTGGGGCAAGAGATTCCAAAAATTCACCACCCTGAGAGAACAAATTTGTTTGAAAAAAAATTGTACATCGAGCCCTTCTGTCTTTACAGCTAGGATATTTTTAAATCACACATTCTTTAGATTGCTGTCTAATACTATATTTACATATTTTTTAAATACCTGTCCATCTTCAGCTTGTTTTATGGTACCTTTCTCTGCACAACACACTTTCGAAGCTACGGTACTAACTAAACCTTACAGTTTGCCGCAAAGTCCTTTGCTTTGTCGTGAGGCCTGAAAGATACTTTACAAGTATCTCACTCAATTGTTTCTCCCCATGTTTATTAATTTCTCATTTAAGAAACAATACTTCCAAATTTCATGAGTAAAACTCAGGTGTTGACTACTTGCAAGACATTCAACTGTATCCAATTTTCTTCCGGGAGAATTTCCTGATGTTTGCTAGAAGATTTCTTTCTTTCCTTCCTAGATAATGAACAGAAGGTAATTGTAGCAGCTCAAATACCAATTCTGCTTCATCAGAGAACTTGAACTGCAGCTGCCATCAAACCTCTGGTCTAATGACCTGGAGGGCCCAACAGCAGAGCATATATAACCATATAACAAGTACAGCACGGAAACAGGCCATCTCGGCCCTTCTAGTCCATGCTGAACGCTTACTCTCACCTAGTCCATTCAGCTCAGTAGCCCTATATTCATCATTTTCATGACCTACAGAACAGCAGGGGGAAATACAAGGCTAATAACAAAGTAGGTTTCAAATATTGGTCATTACTAAATATTGACTAAAGCTTCATGTGACCCATAGTAGGAACATGCAGTTGCAGCTAACAAGATTTTCCTATTGTTTGGTCTCAGAAAGAATCATTGTTAAAGAATACTTGTGCGTATACAAAGAATTTAATGTCAATGAAATCATGCACCCAACAAGATATGCAAGACAATAAAAGTAAAATACTGCAAAAGTTGAAAGTCTTAAGTAAAGAATGCCTTTAATATTGAACTCCATCATTGAGCACATTTACAAGCAGCGCTGTTTCAGGAAAGCAGCATTCATCACGAAGTATGCCTGCTGTCCAGGCCAGGCTCCCTTCGCACTGTCGCCATTAAGGAGGGGGTACAGGAATCCCGAATACCTCACCATCAGGAACAGTATTTACCCCTCAGCTTTCGCCCATCAGGCTCTTGAACCACAGGGGGCTCCTTCACTACAACACTGAACTGATCCCACAACCTATTTTTAAGGATTGAGCCACTTTTGAGGATTCTATAACTCATGCTCCAGCTAATTATTACTCATTTATGTTTCGTTTTCTCTTACAGTATTTGCAGTTTGTTGTCTTTTGCACACCAGTTTGTTTGTCCATTCCTGCCATGTGTTATTATTGATTCTATCGTGTTTCCTTCTGTTTATTATGAATGCCCACAAGAAAATGAATCTCAGGGTAGTATATGGTGACAAAGATATACTTTGATAACAAACCTACTTTGAACTTTGAAAAGTTCTACATCACTGAGGGAGAAAGCAACGTAAGAGATTACTTTTCAGCAGAACAGATGTAACTGATCTAGGATAAAGCAAGCACACGGCGTCTCCCCAAAAGATTATTGCTGAGAACAAACTTTATTGAAATGAGAATACAGTTTAGATGACAGAGAAGAGTAAGAGTGGACAGAATGGAGATTTTGTGCAAATAGAAGTTCAAATCAGAAGGGAAGAGTTTAAAAGGAGATCACTTTTTCTTTGGCGGTTTGATTGAGGAATGACTGCGCTCTGCAGACAGGCGATTCTGTGGACGCAGGAAAGAAACTCAGATGGTAGTTTGCCTCCCAGGTGCCAGGGTCCAGGATGTTTCTGATCACGTCCACGATATCCTGAAGTGGGAAGGAGAACAGCCAGACGTCATGGTACATATTGGTACCAATGACATAGCTAGAAAAAGGGAGGAGGTCCTGAAAACAGACTACAGGGAGTTAGGAAGGAAATTGAGAAGCAGAACCACAAAGGTAGTAATCTCAGAATTACTGCCTGTGCCATGTGACAGTGAATATAGGAATAGAATGAGATAGAGGATAAATGTGTGGCTGAAAGATTGGAGCAGGGAGCAGGGATACAGATTTCTGGATCATTAGGACTTCTTTTGGGGCAAGAGTGACCTGTACAACAAGGATGGGTTGCACTTGAATCCCAGGGGGATCACTGTCCTGGCGGGGAGGTTTGCTAAGGCTGTCGGGGAGAGTTTAAACTAGGATTGCCGGGGGGTGGAAACCAAACTGTAGAGATGGAGGAAAGGGAGGTTGGCTGACAAATACAGAAAGCTTGTAGACAGTGTGAGAGGGAGGATAGGCAGGTGATAGAGAAGGGATGTGCTGAGACAGATGGTTTGAGATGTGTCTATATTAATGCAAGCAGTATTATGAACAAAGCGGATGAGCTTAGAGTGTGGATCAGTACTTGGAGCTATTACGTTGTGGCCATTACAGAGTCTTGGATGGCTCAGGGGCAGGAATGGTTACTTTGAGTGGCAGGCTTTAGATGTTTCAGAAAGGACAGGGAGGGAGGCAAAAGAGGTGGGGGTGTGGCACTGTTGATCAGAGATAGTGTCACGGCTGCAGAACAGGTGGACGCTATGGCGGGATTGTCTACGGAGTCTCTGTGGGTGGAGGTTAGGAATAGGAAGGGGTTGACTGGGTGTTTTTTATAGACCACCCAACAGTAACAGAAACATTGAGGAGCAGATAGGGAGACAGATTCTGGAAAGATGCAATAATAACAGGGTTGTCGTGGTGGGAGATTTTAATTTCCCCAATATTGATTGGCATCACCCTAGAGCGAGGGGCTTAGATAGGGTGGAGTTTGTTAGGTGTGTTCAGCAAGGTTTCTTGACAAAAATGTAGATAAGCCTACAAGAGTAGAGACAGTACTTGATCTGGTATTGGGAAATGAACCTGGTCAGGTGTCAGGTCTCTCAGTGGGAGAGCATTTTGGAGATAGTGATCGTAATTCTATCTCCTTTACCAGAGCATTGGAGAGGGATAGGAACAGACAAGTTAAAGAAGTGTTTAATTGGAGTAAGGGGAAATATGAAGCTATCAGGCAGGAACTTGGAAGTATAAATTGGGAACAGATGTTCTCAGGGAAATGAACGGCAGAAATGTGGCAAATATTCAGGGGATATTTGTGTAGTGTTCTGCAAAGGTACACTCCAATGAGACAGAGAAAGGGTGGTAGGGTACAGGAACCGTGGTGTACAAAGGCCGTTGAAAATCTAGTCAAGAAGAAATGAAAAGCTTATGAAAGGTTCAAAAAACTAGGTAATGATGAAGATCTAGAGGATTATAAGGTTAACAGGAAGGAGCTCAAAAATGAAATTAGGAGAGCCAGAAGAGGCCATAAGAAGGCTTTGGTAGACAGGATTAAGGAAAACCCCAAGGCATTCTACAAGTATGTGAAGAGCAAGAGGATAAGACGTGAGAGAATAGGACCAATCAAGTGTGATAGTGGAAAAGTGTGTATGGAACCGGAGGAGATAGCAGAGGTACTTAATGAGTACTTTGCTTTAGTATTCACTACGGAAAAAGATCTTGGTAATTGTAGGGATGGCTTACAGCGGACTGAAAAGCTTGAGTATATAGACATTAAGAAAGAGGATGTCCTGGAGCTTTTGGAAAGCATGAAGTTGGATAAATCGCCGGGACCAGACAAGATATACCCAGACCTCTATGGGAGGCACGTGAGGAGATTGCTGAGCCTCTGGCAATGAGCTTTGCATCATCAATGGGGACGGGAGAGGTTCTGGAGGAATGGATGGTTGCAGATGTTGTTCTCTTGTTCAAGAAAGGGAGTAGAGATAGCCCAGGAAATTATAGATCATTGAGTCTTACTTCAATCATCCAACTTCTAATTTTGTCCAAGCTTAAACAGGACATAATGGAGGAGAGCCAGAAAAAAACAGTAGGTGGATTAGGATCTTTCCAAGATGTTTGATCCATCTTTTGAATTTGAGCAAACCTGGTGACCTTTCATTCAATATTTTCATATGATTTAAATTTTCTTCTTTTTTATTAACTTTTTTTTCATTTTTTTAGGTAATCTTTTTCCTTCTCCATGACTTTTCAGATTTGACCAGAAGGATTTTTCCCCTTTTTTTGTAATTATATTCTCAATGGAATGCCCAGTCTTTTTTTTGTTTTAGGTTAGTTTAGTGGGGTTCTTTTCTTTTTCTTAATAATGGCAATTTTTGATTTTTTTTGAATTGTTACGAGGAGTTGTGGATATTGAAGAGCTCAATATTATACTCTATATGATTTTGATAGTGTACACTCCTTTTTTGTTGTTTGTATTTCCATTGGAATATATATTTGATATAACTTCTCCCCTGATTTGTATTTGTCTTTATATGTTATTAAATCTATAAAAAGATTAAAAATGAGTCTTACTTCAGTGGTTGGTAAGTTGATGGAGAAGATCCTGAGAGGCAGGATTTATTAACATTCGGAGAGGTATAATGTGATTAGGAACAGACAGCATGGCTTTGTCAAGGGCAGGTCGTGGCTTACGAGCCTGATTGAATTTTTTGAGGATGTGATTAAACACATTGACGAAGGCAGAGCCATAGATGTAGTGTATATCGATTTCAGAAAGGCATTTGATAAGGTACCCCATGCAAGGCTTATTGAGAAAATAATGAGGCATAGGGTCCAAGGGGACCTTACCTTGTGGATCCACAATTGGCTTGCTCACAGAAGGCAAAGAGTGGTTGTAGATAGGCTATATTCTGCATGGAGGTCAGTGACCAGTGGTGTGCCTCAGGGATCTGTTCTGGGATTTTTATAAATGACCTGGATGAGGAAGCGGAGGGATGGGTTAGTAAATTTGCTGATGACACAAAGTTGGGGGTGTTGTGGATAGTGTGGAGGGCCTTCAGAGGTTACAGTGGGGCATGGATAGGATGCAAAACTGGGCTGAGAACTGGCAGATGGAATTCAACCCAGATAGGTGTGAGGTGGTTCATTTTGGTAGGTCAAGGATGATGGCAGAATATAGTATCAATGGTAAGACTCTTGGCAGTGTGGAGGATCAGAGGGATCTTGGGGATGAGTCCATAGGACACTCAAAGCAGCTGCGCAGGTTGACTCTGTGGTTAAGAAGGCATACAGTTCATTGGCCTTCATTAATCATGGGATTGAGTTTAGGAGCCGAGAGGTAATGTTACAGCTATATGGGACCCTGGTCAGACCTCACTTGGAGTACTGTGCTCAGTTCTGGTCATCTCACTACAGGAAGGATGTGGAAGCTATAGAGAGGGTGCAGATAAGATTTACAAGGATGTTGCCTGGATTGGGGAGCACGCCTTATGAGATTAGGTTGAGTGAGCTTGGCCTTTTCTCCTTGGAGCAACAGAGGATGAGAGGTGACCTGATAGAGGTGTACAAGATGATGTAAGGCATTGATCGTGTGGATAGTCAGAGGCTTTTTCACAGGGCTGAAGTGGCTAACACGAGAGGGCACTGGTTTAAGGTGCTTGGAAGTAGGTACAGAGGTGATGTCAGGAGCAAGTTTTTTATGTAGGGAGTAGTGAGTGCTTGGTATAGGCTGCCGGCGACTGTGGTGGAGGCCGATACGATAGGGTCTTTTAAGAGGCTCCTGGTCAGGTACATGGAGGTTAGAAAATTTGAGGGCTATGGGTAACCCTAGGTAATTTTAAAAGTAAGCACGTGTTCAGCACAGCACTGGGGGCCAAAGGGACTGTATTGTGCTGTAGATTATCTATGTTTCTACGTTTCTATGGAAATAAAGTTACTGAGGTTGGGTGGCTGGGGTGCAGAGCTAATGATGAATATATTACAAATATGGCAGAAAAAAAGGATGGGCCTGCAAAATCATGAAAACAGGTAGATTGATCCAAGTTTGCCACTGCAATTGGATTTATTTCCCTAACATAAATACATGGAAAGCCTGTGCAAGGAACTCAGCCTGTAACAGACTGCATCGATAGCTGCTCGTAAGGAAAAGCAATCGTAGTATCAAGGAAAAATAACCAGATATTTACAATGACACAGTGCAGGGATATAGCCAGCGCTGTTCCCTTTACACAGGAGTGCATATAACATGTAAATTCAAAGCAGTCATTTTAAAATTGTATTTGGCCTTGGTGTGTCTATAGCAGAATGTTCCTACTGAATACTACAGGGTGAACTGCAGACAATAGAATACTTTTTGGGTGCTCACATGCTCTTCGGGTTTCAAAATCAAACATAAGGGAGTTATTGGAGTTACTAAAATTTCTAGTAGTATGATGAATGGAGGTATTTTGATATCATTTAATGTGCAGAACAAAAATAAATTCTATAAATACTCCATGTTACCTGTAGCAGCTATTTGAAGACTAACCAAAACCGCTCGAACACTAAGCATGGGGGTAGGCTCTGTGTGGTGTGCTATCCACAATAACAAAGTTCGAAGTCAAAGAAAGTACAATCAATTCTTTATTACTAAGCCACCAAAGTCAAACAATCTTGTAACAATACAAAGCTAATGAAACTAAAACTATAACAAAATAAAATGGTCCTACTGATTAGTGTAATAATCAAACGCTAACATTCAACAAAATAATGTCATGCCCGGTCTACTCCCTGGTTCGAACCAGACTAAACTGAACTTGGACAAAGCATGAATACGTAACTATACTCATTTGCTTCTGCACCAACCCACAGGACATATAACCCACAATAAACGCACAATACCAATCTTATCAATAGAAAATACATACGTGGCTCCTCCATTATTTTCTAACACCACGGATTTATATAATGTTAATATAATTCCAAACAGGGGAAATAAAACAAAAAAAAACTGAATGGTATAAAAATAGAAGCCCCAAGAAATAGAAATGGCCTGCCAATATAGTTCAGACAATCTCTGAAATGTGAGAGCCCCAGTCAACATGTCAGTATCCACTGAGCACATTAACAATAGAACAGCAACCTGAAGCTTTCTTTAACATCAGCAGTTATACCTACATAGTATTTGCTATTGATTTTTGCCCTTAAGGACTGTTGAGTTTCAATAATGGATACGTCAAAGTATATTATGTGTCAGTGTTTTCCATAGTCTTGGTGCACCTGAGGTACCACAGACTACAGTAAGCTTTTCACACAAGAAGGATTTTTACCATTCTAATACAAATAACTGCCAATATGTCAAAAATTAGCACCCAAAGCCTGGGGAGATCCCTCAAGGACCTGTCTCTTCTGATAATACTTCAACTTTGAAAGACAGAATAAAAATTTCAAAAGGAACACAATGGAGGCTATTTCACATCCATACAATTTCATTGGCTGATCATTTCTTCCACAATTTTCCTCTTTCTTCTGCTGATTTCACTTTTCATGGTATTGCTTCTGACGAAACACATCAAAACCTTGAAAACAAAAGCCAGTGCCTACTTTTCAAATCCGATTCAGAAGGGTCACCTTCTGTAATTCAAAACAGGGCCTGTAGGAACAGCCAATCGGAGCCCCTACAGCCTGTCCACTACTATGAAAACCCAGGACAAAAAACTGTTTGCAATTGTAGGCAACTATTTTTAATCAGTACATTTCATATTCTATTAAAAAGTAATTGTTAACATTTCTTCTGTGCGCCTGTTTTCATCCTGTTTCTTGCCAATCCACGTATATGCTGAGGTAGAAATAGGCCACTCAAATGCCAGACAGAACAGCTGAGATGGATGGTAAGACCATAAGACACAGAATCACAATTAGGCAATTTGGTCCATTGAGTTAGCTCTGCCACTCCACCTCGGCTGAATTATTGTCCCTCGCAATCTCTTTCTCCAGCCTTCTACCTATACCCTTTCATGCCCTTACAAATCAAGAACATATCAACCTTCCCTTTAAATATACCAATGACTTGGCCTCCACAGCCATATTGACCACCCTCTGGCTAAAGAAATTTCATTTCTGCTCTCAACAGATTTTCTTCTGAGACTGTTCTCTAGGTCTAGAAATCGCCCGTCCCACCCAGCTGTAGGCATCCTCTCCATTCTACTCTGTATAGGACTTTCTATATTCAATGGGTTTCAGTGAGATCTGACCTCCTCCACCCCGACTCTATTCTTCTAAACTTTAGCAAGTACACGCCCAGAACCATCAAATCTTCCTCCTATGTTAACCTTAACCTTTTGTTCCTGGAATCATTCTCATAAACCTCCTCTGCGCCGTCTCCAATGCCAGCCCATCCTTTCTTAGAAAAGAGGCTGAAGACTGTTCACAATATTCCAAGACCAGTCTGACTAAAGCATCCGCATCCTTGTTTTCATATTAGTCTTCTAAAAGTGAATGCTGACATAGCACTTGCTTTCCTTATCACAGACTCAACGTGCAAGTTAACCTTTAGGGAATACTGCATGAGGGCTCCCAAGTCACTTTGTACCTCACATTTCTGATTTTTCTCCCCAATTAGAGAAAGTCTACACCACTATTTCTCCTAGAAAAGTGCATGACCATACACTTCACTAAATTGTATTCCATCCGCCAATTCTTTGTTCATTCTCCTAATCTGTCTTGGTCCTTCTGTACACTCCCTGTTTCCTTGACACTACCTGCCCCCCACCTTTCTTTGTATCATCCACAAAGCCATCAATTCCATTATTCAAATCATTGACCTATAACGTGTAAAGAAGTGGTCCCAACACTGACCCCTGTGGAACACCACTAGTCACCAGCAGCCAACCAGAAAACACCCCATTTATTCCCACTCTTTGCCTCCTGCCAGTCAGCCAATCTTCTACCTATGTAGTATCTTTCCTGTAATAACGTGGGCTCTAATTTTGTTTACGCTCACAAAAGCAGAACCTTTTCAAAGGCCTTCTGAAAATCCAAGTATACAACATCCACACACTCTCCTTTGTCTATCCTGCCTCTTATTTCCTCAAAGAATTCCAACAAATTTGTCAGGAAAGATTTCCCCTTAAGGAAACAATGTTGACACTAGTCTTTTTTATCACGTGCCTCCCAGTACCCTGAAACGCCAACCTTAATAATGGACTCCAATATCTTACCACTCTGAAGTCTGGTCAACAGGCCTATAATTTCTTTTCTTTTGCTCCCATCCCTTCTTAAAGTAAAGAGTGACATTTGGAATATTGCAGTCCTCCGAAACCATTCAAGAATCTAGTGATTCTTAAAAGATCATTGCGAATAGCTCCACAATCTCTTCAGCTACCACTTTCCGAACCCTGGGATGCAGTCCAGCTGGTCCAGATAACTCTTCAACTTTCAGACTGTTCATGTTCCCCGAGCACCTTCGCCTTATTAAGGAGGAAGCAGACTTTGATACGTTCTTGATTAGTAAGGGTGTCAATTGTAACTGGGAGAGGCAAGAGAATAGGGTTGAAGATTGGATAGTAGAGCAGACTCGATGGGCTGAATAGTCTAGTTCTGCTCCTGTATCTTATGTCTTAATACTTTGTTTTTACAAGAGATATGGAGGCTTGAAGAGTTTCAGTAGTCGAAGTTGGAACACTCAGAATCAAATTCCTTCTCAATGACAGTTCCAAGTTCTGATGGAGGGTCTTTGAGCTTAAACCTTCACTGTTTCTCTTTCCACAGTTACTGCCTGATCAGCTGAGTATCTAGAATATTTTCTGTTTTCAATCTTCCAAACCTATAACTTGGAAGTCCCCAATTTACTGATCTGGAGTGCAATATATTTGCAGAATGTTCTACATTTGTTTCATATTCCCCATAATTTTCTAACTGAAGTTAGATCTTCTTTGTAGAATGTATGACCTTTCTATTTCAAGATCAATAGAAGGGAAATTTAAAATTGCAACATTCCAAATCTATGCTCTGTCTTGGTCAAATGAAATCTATTTATGACAACACAACATATTCTTTAAGTTTTTAAGCATAGTACTCTTGTTTCTGGAGAAGAAGAATAGCCCTTAACTCAGCAGTGGAGTTGTCTAGGCACCGTCATGACAATGTTTCTGTAGCAAGCTATTCTTGCTTTTACGAGGCCGAGTTGCTAGCTCGACACTCAACCCGACTTGGATTCGAACTCAGGAACCTTTGCTCTGGAGTCCGGTGCTGAGATTACTGAGCCACCAAGCAGAACATGTTTCTGTAGATGGGTTGAAAATTCAGCACCAGGCACTACTGGTCTTTGTTAATCTGCTGTTCAAAATAATTTTCTGTACAGCTAGTGCTGCTGTTATACTTCTGAGAGATATGATCACCCAATGTAAGCCTCTGTAACTTGAAATTCAATTACTGTGATGTAGATGTCATTCTAAAACCACAATTCACTACATCCAAGTCAATGAAGCCCCTCACAGCTGATGTAAACCAGCACAACTCATTAAAATGTAATAGTATACAATCAGATCTAGACCACATTCAGCATATTTAAGAAAAGCTAATTTGGTTACTCAGACCCTTATGTACTTTTCAGGTAAAGCTGTTTCCAAGCACCATGAGACACACAGGGATTTGTACCTAGTTATTCCTTTATATTTTCAGGCTATTGACTAAGCATCACACAAGCAGCTATAAGGCTGTGTCATTTCAAACAACGTGCAACCTTAATTGAAGTCATGGAAAAATGAAATGTTTAATTAAAGATGAATTGATAGACTGTGTTCTTTGTGATGCAGATAAACAAAGTGGATGCTGAAAGGTTAATGAAATGGAAAACTCAATGGTGGATGAAGAACTGCGCTGGGACTGTCATTCATGTACAGGAGGGGTGGGAGAGACATCACTCTGAAATGACAGCAGCCAACAATTCCACACTGAGAAGAGCTAACACTGAGTGGAAGGGGCATTCCAGACTAGGAGGCTATCCTGAGGGGAGAAGGCATTTTGAAAGAAGCTGACTGACATTAAGTGTTTTCAGAATGGAGAGTCTAACAGTGGGGAGGCAAGGGATCGGGGCAGTATGATCAGTAGGTCGGATTTAAAAATATTTGTAAGACTGCGTTTAGCGATGGTGAGGCAGGTTCACTTGTTCAAACTGTTAAAACCTTAGCTGACAAAAATAGTTTATGCTGTGAAGGTGTCTTTAGAGTGCTGGCTCTGTACTTCGTGAGATAGCTTTAAAAAAGTAACGAATTCTTCCATCAATGTACTTAATTATCAGGCAGATTCTTGCAAGTTTACACTGCCAGCACCGCCAGTTAAATTCTTCCATTATCAGTACTGCAAGTTAAACACTGTTTAGAATTATACAGGATATTGGATAAGCTGAGTTAGTCCACAGTGTCATCTGCTTTGCTGAATAAAGATACAATTTGTACTGAGGATTCATTACAGTGGTTTCTGGGATGACAAAAATGAAAACAATGATGAAAGCACTCAGCAGTCCTGTAGTGCCTACAAATTCCATATCTGTTGAATGAATAAATAAACAGGAGGTAGAGATATTATTTGATATTATCCATCCAGAGACAGAGAAGCAGTTTCAGCAACAGGTTACTATCGATGCAATGCTCCTCAGACAGGATGAAGAGGTCAATACTCCCCAACGCCATTAGGCTTTACAATTCAACCGCCAGGACTTAAGAACTTTTTAAAAGCTATTATTAATGCTTTTTGAGATAGTGATTTAGATGCATATCATATATTTTTTTTACTGAGTTAAGTATTGTATGTAATTAGTTTTGCTACAACAAGTGTATGGGACATTGGAAAAAAAGTTGAATTTCCCCATGGGGATGAATAAAGTATCTATCTATCTATCTATCTATTTGGAAAATGAGAGATGTCTTCACTGGAATGTACAAAATTCTTAGAAAACTTGATAGGGTATGTGTAGGGAGAACATTTATCCTTGATTAAGGACACCAGAACAAGGGAGTCACTAGGCCATTTAGGAAGGTGACTCCTTAGAATTCTCAACCCCATGGAATTCCAGAGGCTTGGCTGTTGATTGTATTTAAAGCAGAATGGTAATTTCTGGATATTAATGGAATTAAGCGATAGGCTAAGAAAATGGTGCTTGTGATAGAAAACAGGCATAACAAAGGGGCTTCAAGAGTCCAAATGGTCTACTCCTTTTCGTTCTGCTTATGTTCAAAGTATTTAGGCAAGAGTGTGAAATTTAGGCATATTTGATTGGGAATATGATAATGGGCAAGGATTGAGCATTGTTTGACAGAGAAAAAAATAGAACAGGAATAAATGGAAAACTTTATTCTTCCTTTCATACATCAAAGATCACAAATTTCAACAACTCGGATTCAGTGCCCTTCCCATCTCTCTACCAGTTCCAACCCCCTGCCATGTTTTCCTCATTCTTTCTGTCATTATGCACTTCTGATCCTGAACTATCAGCCCTCAGCAAAATCCTCAGCTTCATCTCTTACGATCCTGCTCGTCTTTCTCCGGGTGGGGTCCGCAGTAATCAGAGCTTGCACCCCAGCGATGGATGTCGCACATCAATGATTTGGGGGAGGGAAATGAATAGAGTGTTTCAAAATTGATATAAAGCTGCAGGGGAGGGGAGGAGAAGGTGGCTTTTAGCGAGGTGTGGGAAGAATGCAAAGATGCTCCAAGGTGGCTTAGACAAATTGGTGAATGGGTAGATGCAATAAAATGCAGATGTGTTTCTCCAAAGAGGTCGTGACGTAGGTGGAATGGGCCTTCCTAGCTTTATTCATTATTAGTGGGCATCGAATATTCAAAAGGTATTATTTTGGCTCCACCGGACAGATATGAACTGGTGCCTGCTTGAGACACGGTCTTGCCACTCCTCGTCTCTCCCAGCTTTAGTGTAGTCTTCCTTGCCATTGAAATCCTCTCAATTCACATCTAACCCTGTCGTGCTCTCCACCCTCAAAATTTTTTAACAATTTTGCTGCCACTATAAGTTCACATCAGCTTCAGTTTTGGGTCCCATTCATAGAAACCATCTATTTCTCTCCTCTACTCTCAATTTAGATTTTAGACAATAGGGCTTAAATGGTCTTATGCGCATTAGGATAGGTACACTGATAATATATTTGATAGTTTTGATGACCTGTGCAGTAAATACAGCCTTCCACATAATCATTTTTTTAAATACCAGCAGACTCGCTACTTTGTCAAGGAAAAATTTCCCTCTTTTCCTGATCTACCACCTGCTATGGTGTAGGAAAAACTCACTCTTAGCTTTAATGATAAAGGGCTGATCTCTGTACTATACTCTCAGCTGATGTCTTTGGGAGTTCAAGGTCTAAACAAAACTAAGACTAGGTGGGAGGATGACCTTGGTATGGATCTGGCTGAGGAATATTGGGCAAAAGCATTGAATAGGGTTCATTCCTCGTCATCATGTGCTAGACTGGGGCTCATACAATTTAAAGTTTTACACAGGCTACATTTAAGTAAAGCCAGGTTTGCTGACATATATCCTGCGACAGACGCTGGCTGTGACAGGTGTTCCTTCTCTCCGGCTGGTTTAGTGCATGCATTCTGGGCTTGCCCTTGGCTTGATGGCTATTGGGCACTGCTTTTTAAAATTATCAGTGAGGTTTTGGGGGTGACACTGAGACATTGCCCGCTTATAGCTGTATTTGGTGTGGCAGATGATGCTTTGGGTTTAAATGCAAACCAGTTGGATATCATTGCATTTACATCACTTATGGCCTGTAGGAGAATCTTGCTGGTCTGGAAATCTGCCACTCCCCCATCTGCTGCTGCTCGGTTAGAGGACGTAATGTTTTTTCTGAAACTAGAAAAGATTAAATTTACTCTGAGCGGGTCTGTGAAAAAGTTCTATTCGAAATGGGGACCTTCTTGTCATATTTTGGGAGTCTTAAGGAATTACCTACTAGTTGAGGGCATTTGATTGTACTTGGTGATTTGCCCCCTTTCAACATGCGTATGGTTTACCTCATGGTGGTTGATGCATTGTAATATGAGTGTATTCCGGATCATCTGACATGTTGTGGGTATGTGTGGGCCTTCGTCTTGAAGGAGTGTGGGGGTATAGCTGTGAAATTTCCGTACTTGTATTTGTGAAGTTTTGTATTGTAAATACATTAGCTGCCATGGTATGTTCGGGAGGGTGGGTGAGGGGAGTTTTGTTTAGGGGTAAGATATAAAAGTAAAATGGAGGGAAAAGTAAAAAAAAAAAATAAAGAAAAATAAAGAAAATGTGGATGTGTGGTCATCTGCTTTGGTCTGAAAATATCAAGATATTATTACTTGAGTGGTGACAGTTTGGAAAGAAAAAGGTGCGAAGTGACCTTGTACCCAAGCTGCAGAAAGGAAGTGTTCAAGTGCAGTGAGCAGGTAAGATGGCATATAGTAAGTTGGTCTTCATTGCTAGAGGCTTTGGATAAAAGAGCAAGAATGTTTTGCTGCAGGTGTTCAAAACCTTGGTGAAACCTCATCTGGAGTATTGTGTACAGTTGGATATCCTTCCCATGGAGTGAGGGAGCACAACTGAACTGATTACTGAAGTGGAAAGACTGATTTATGAAGAGAGATCATATCAATTAGACTTATAGTCACTCAAGCTTAGATGAGTGGGTATCTCAAGTCAAGTCGCTTTTATTATCATTTCAACCATAACTGCTGGTACAGTACACAGTAAAAACGAGACAATGTTCTTCCAGGACCATGGTGCTACATGAAACAACAGAAAACTACACTAGACTACCTGAAACAACACAACACTACATTAGACTTTTGACCTATATGGGACTACAGAAAGTGCACAAAACAGTGGAAGATAGTACTATAATTAATAAGACAATAGGCACAGTAAAGGGCAAATTGAGAAAGAAATGAGCAAAAATTGCAAAGGGAATGGAGTGGTGTTCAGGGTGGGTGTGTGTGTCTAGCAGTATAGAAGACTTGCTAAGGCTGGGGAATCCAGTATAGGGAGTATCCCATTTGGAACATAAATTAGGAGAATTGTCTTCATCCAGAGATTGGTGAATCAGTGGTGCTCTTTACCAGAGAAAACAGTGGAGGCCAAGTAATTAAATATTTTCCAGTAATTAGAAAAAAAAATCTTCATGCTAAAGGGGAGATATGGGGAGAAGATAGAAACAGGGTACTTAAGTGAATGATTTGCTATGATCAAATTCTCCTACTCCTTGTGTTATCTTCTGTGGTACCCTGAATATTCATAAACTCCAATGGAAAATGCCTGTAAGGAAGAGTGAGTGTGAGTGTGAGTGTGAGTGTGAGTGTGAGTGTGAGTGTGAGTGTGTGTGTGTGTGTGTGTGTGTGTGTGTGTGTGTGTGTGTGTGTGTGTGTGTGTGTGTGTGTGTGTGTGTGTGTGTGTGTGTGTGTGTGCGTGCGTGCGTGTGTACACAGAGGGAAGGTCAGTACTTACACACAGTAATACCTGCTAGTACTGTAGGGACATAGATTGCAATATTTCACTGACAAGGTGGTCCATTGGGAATCTGCACTTCATGAATCTGTTCAACCAGTTAACAACAATCAAATTACTGTTCAGGTGCACTGTTAATAGCTATGCGGTTTGTGTTTACAGTTCCTCTTTCATATTCAGTTTATCCAAAGCTTCACAGCAACATTGGTCTAGCATCATCTCACACAGTAATCATTGCCAAAAGGTCAGAGTTTTTTTATTACTACCCTTGATCACAATGTAATAGAAAAATTTTCTCACGATTGAGAGTGAGAAAAGTGATTTACTAAAGAACTGCTCTGACATCATCACAGCTTCAATTTGGATCAGAGCAAATTTTTCATTAACACTGGGATTGGAGATATTACCAGTTTGCAGCTTGAATAAAATACATGGCACTTCTGATTGTATGCATCTGCACATAAAACCTTGACATAATATACAGTGCCTATAAAAAGTATTTACACACCCTTGGAAGTTTTCATGTTTTATTGTTTTACAACATTGAATCACAATGGATTTAATTTGGCTTTTTTGACATGATCAACATAAAAACTCCTTTGTGTCAAAATGAAAATAGATCTCTACAAAGTGATCTAAATTAATTACAAATACAAAACACAAAATAATTGACTGAATAAGTATTCACTCCCTTTAATATGTCAGACCAAATAATCGCTAGTGCAGCCAGTTGGTTTTAGAAGTCACATAATTTGTTAAATGGAGATCACCTTTGTGCAGTCAAGGTATTTCAATTGATTGTAGTAAAAATTCACCTGTATCTGGAAGGTCCAACTGCTGGTGAGTCAGTATTCTGGCAAAAACTACACCAAGAAGACCAAAGAACACACCAAACAAATCTGCAAAGCAGTTATTGAAAAGCACAAGTCAGGAGATGGATACAAGAAAATTTCCAATGTCCCTTAGAGTACAGTTAAGTCAATCATCAAGAAATGGAAAGTATAGCACAGCTGTAAATCTGCCTAGTGCAGGCCATTCTCAAAAATTGAGTGACCGTGCAAGAAAGGGATTAGTGAGGCCACCAAGAGACCAATGACAGCTCTGGAGGAGCTACAATCTTCAGTGGCTGAGATGAGAGAGACTATGCATATAATAACTGTTGCCTGCCAGTCAGAGCTCTATAGGTGAGTGGCAAAGAGAAAGCCACTGTTGAAAAAAACTCATGAAATCTCAGCTAGTTTGCCAGAACACATGTGGGAGACTCCAAAGTCAGCTAGAAGAAGGTTCTATGGTCAGAAGAAACCAAAACTGAGCTTTTTGTCTATCTGACTAACTGCTATGTATGGCATAAGCCAAACACAACACTTCATTAAAAGCACACCATTACCATGAAGCATGGTGGTGGCTGCATCACGCTGTGGGGATGCTTCACTACAGCAGACCCTGGAAGGCTTGTGAAGGTTGAGGGCAAAATGACTGCAGTAAAATACAGGGAAATCCTGGAGGAAAACCTGATGCAGTCTGCAAGAGAACTGTGAATTGGGAGAACATTGGTTTTTCAGCAAGACAATGAAGCCAAGCATAAAGCCAAAGCTATACAGGAATGGCTTAAAAGCAACAAAGTTAATGTCCTGGAGTGGCCAAGTCAGAGTCCATATTTCAGTCCAATTGAGAACTTGTGGCTGTACTTGAAAAGGGCTGTTCACTTGTGATCCCCATGCAATCTGATAAGCTTGAGCAGTTTTGTAAAGAAGAATGGGGAAAAATTGTAGTGTCCAGATGTGCAAAGCTGAGAGAGACCTATCCACACAGTATCAAGACTGTAATTGCTGCCAGAGTTGCAAGTACTAAGTACTGACTTAAATGGGGTGAATTCTTATGCAATCAATTATTTTGTGTTTTATATTTGTAATTAATTTAGATCACTTTGTAGAGATTTGTTTTCACTTTGGCATGGTAGTCTTTTTCTGTTGATCAGTGTCAAATTAAATAAAGGTTGTAAAATAATAAAGCATGAAAATTTCCAAGGGAAGTGAATACTTTTTATAGGCACATAATCACATATACAGTATCTATACAAAGAAAACATCATTGCAGGGTAGGACCCATTTGAAAAGAACAAATCTCATCAGGAACACACACAAAATGCTGGTAGAACACAGCAGGCTAGGCAGCATCTATAGGGAGAAGCGCTGTCGATGTTTTGGGCCGAGACCCTTCGTCAGGACAACGAAGGGTCTCGGCCTGAAACATCGACAGCGCTTCTCCCTATAGATGCTGCCTAGCCTGCTGTGTTCTACCTGTCCTGACAAAGGGTCTCAGCCCAAAACGTCGACAGCGCTTCTCCCTATAGATGCTGCCTAGCCTGCTGTGTTCTACCAGCATTTTGTGTGTGTTATTGTTTGAATTTCCAGCATCTGCAGATTTCCTCGTGTTAAATCTCATCAGGAGTTTTATTTGAGCCAATACAAAGAAGTGAGGTGTACATGAAAGTGGAGCAGCCATTGTGGGAGTGTGCCAGTGTTAGACTGGTCAGGCTTTGGTTCAACAGTCTTCAGCAAGAACAGATGGAGGCTGCTGAGTCATTTGTTACATTCTATTCTTGATTAAGAAGTTGGAGCCAAATGTATAACAAGCTTGGCGAGAAGATGCTGAGTAAGTGACCTAGAGGTTTCAGATAGAAGGCGCAGGTAAGAACAGACAAGACCATAAGACAAAGGAGCAGAAGTCGGCCATTCAGCCCATTGGATCTGCTCTGCCATTTCACCATGAGCTGATCCAATCTCCCCTTTAGTCCCATTCCCCCGGCTTCTCACCATAACCTTTGATGCCCTGACTACTCAAATACCTATCAATCTCTGCCTTAAATACACCCAATGACCTGGCCTCCACTGCCACCCGTGGCAACAAATTCCATAGATTCACCACCCTCTGGCTAAAAAAATCTTTTTGCATCTCTGTTGTGAATGGGCGCCCTGCAATCCTCAAGTCATGTCCTCTCGTACTAGACTCCCCCACCATGGGAAACAGCTTTGCCACATCCAATCTGTCCATGCCTTTCAACATTCGAAATGTTTCTATGAGGTCCCCCCTCATTCTTCTAAACTCCAAGGAGTACATTTCAAGAGCGGTCAAACAGTCCTCATATGTTAACCCTCTCATTCCCAGAATCATTCTAGTGAATCTTCTCTGAACCCTCTCCAATGTCAGCACATCCTTTCTTAAATAAGGAGCCCAAAACTGCACACAGTATTCCAAGTGAGGTCTTACCAGTGCCTTATAGAGCCTCAACATCACAAACCTGCTTCTATACTCTATTCCTCTAGAAATGAACACCAACATTGCATTCGCCTTCTTCACCACCGACTCAACCTGGAGGTTAACCTTAAGAGTATTCTGCAGGAGGACTCCCAAGTCCTGTTGCATCTCAGAACTTTGAATTCTCTTCCCATTTAAATAATAGACTGCCCGTTTATTTTGTCCACCAAAGTGCATGACCGTACACTTTCTGACATCGTAATTCATTTGCCACTTCTTTGCCCATTCCCCCAATCTATCCAAGTCTCTCTGCAGACTCTCTGTTTCCTCAACACCACCCGCTCCTTCACCTATCTTTGCATCATCAACAAACTTAGCCACAAAGCCATCTACTCCATAATCCAAATCATTGATATACAACATAAAAAGAAGCGGCCCCAACACGGAGCTCTATGGAACACCACTGGCAACCGGCAGCCAACCAGAATGGGATCCCTTTATTCCCACTCTCTGTTTCCTGCCAATCAACCAATGCTCTATCCACATATGTAACTTTCCCATAATTCCATGGGCTCTTATCTTGTTTAGCAGCCTCATGTGTGGCACCTTGTCAAAGGCCTTATGAAAATCCAAATACACAACATCCACTGCATCTCTCATCTAGCCTACTTGTAATTTCCTCAAAAAATTGCAATAGGTTTGTCAGGCAAGATTTTCCTTTAAGGAAACCATGCTGAGTTCTGCGTATCTTGTCATATGCCTCCAGGTACTCCGTAACCTCATCCTTGACAATCAACTCCAACAACTTCCCAACCACCGATGTCAAGCTAACAGGTCTATAATTTCCTTTTTGCTTCCTTGCCCCCTTCTTAAATAGCTGAGTGGCATTTGCAATCTTCCAGTCCTCCGGAACTAGGCCAGAATCTATTGACTTTTGAAAGATCATTGCTAATGCCTCCGCAATCTCCACTACTTCCTTCAAAACATGAGGGTGCATTCCATCTGGTCCGGGAGATTTATCTACCTTTAGACTATTCAGCTTCCTGAGTACTTTCTCTGTCGTAATTGTGACAGCACATATTTCTCTTCCCTGACACCCTTGAATGTCTGGTACATTGCTGATGTCTTCCTCAGTGAAGACTGATGCAAAATACTCATTCAGTTCCTCCGCCATCTCCTTATCTTCCACAACAATTTCTCCAGCATCATTTTCTATTGGTCCTATATCTACTCTCACCTGTCTTTTACTCTTTATGTACTTAAAAAAACTTTTAGTATCCTCTTTGATATTATTTGCTAGCTTCCTCTCATAGTTCAGCTTTTCCCTGTTAATGACCTTCTTAGTTTCCTTTTGTAAGCTTTTAAAAACTTCCCAATCCTCTGACTTCCCACTAATTTTTGCTTCCTTGTATGTCCTCTGCTTTGCTTTTACTTTGGCTTTGACTTCTCTTGTTAGCCATGGTTGCATCCTTTTTCCATCTGAAATTTTTAAAAAATTAAACAATCCTTAAACCTTAGTTCAATGTAGGCAGGATGGTTGTGGAATGCCCCTCCTATGAGGGAAGGTCAGTACTTATTTACTGTACAGTACAGTAAAGTGCAATATTTCACTGACCTTGTGGAATATTTCAGGGTACCTAACAGTCTTCCTGATGACTACATCTGCAAAAAGTGCAGCCAAATTCAGTTCCTGCCTGACAAAGTTGAGGAACTGGAGCTGGATGTACGCAGGACCAGCCAGGAGGCTGGAATCCACATACAGATGAGACACATCCAGAGTGCAGGATTCAATAGTAGATGAGTGACCACTAGAAGTCATGGGAGTAAGGAGTCAGTGGAGGGTTCCCCTGTGCCCATTCCCCTCAGCAACAAGTATATCCCTTTGGATAAGATGCTAGGGCTGACCTAGCAGGGCACAGTGCCAGCAGCCAGACAAGTGGCACTCTGGCTGGCTCAGAAGGGAAGAGTGAAGTCAGGTAGAGTGATAGTGATAGGAGGGTCAATAGGGAGATGGACAGGAGGTTCCGTGGCTGTGGCAGACACAGCAAGATGGTGTATTGCCTCTAGGTGCTAGGGCCTAGGATGACTCAGAGCTGCAGAATATTCTCAAATAGGCTGGTGAGCAACCAGAAGTCATGGTGCATTTTGGCACAAATGAATGGATAGAAAGCAGGAAGAGGCCCTGCGGAGAGTGTAGAGAGTTAAAGAGGCTGAACAGCAGGACCTTCAAGGTAGTTATCTCTGGATTCCTCCCAGTGCCATATACTAGTCAGGGCAGAAATAGAATGAACGAGTGGCTGATAAACTGCTGCAGGGGGCAGGGTTTCAGGCTCTTGGATCATTGGAATCTCTTCTGGGTGACTTGTACAAGAGGGTACAAGACTTGTACCTAAACTGGAAAGGAACCAGTATCCAGTTTCCTGGATTGAAAGCGCAGGGATGGAGAGGAAGATAGATGTCAGGGCCAGTAAAACAGCTAGGAGCAAAGTAATAGATATGATAGGATGGATAGTTTGAAGTGTGTATATTTTAATGCTAGAGTAGGATAAAGCTGATTACCTCAGAGCATGGATCAGTACAGGGAACTATAATGCTGTGGCCATTCCAGAGACATTTGAGAGAGGGACAGGAATGTGTCCTTAATGTGCTCAGGTTTGATGTTTTAGAAAGAGGGGGAGGTAAAGTGGGGAGTTTCACTACTAACCAGGGACAATGTCACAGCTGCACTCAGAGGAGACATGGTAGAAGGCTCATCCACTGAGTCTATATGGGTAGAACTTAAAAACAGGAAGGATGCAATCACTCTGATGGGATTGTACTGCAGAGCCCACAGTAGTCACCAAGACATTAAGGAACAAATATGCAGGTAGATTAAGGAAGGTGTAAAAACAATAGGGTTGCTGTCATGGTGGACTTCCCTATTATAAACTGGGACCTTCTTAGTGCAAATGGTTTAGATGGTGAAGAATTTGTTCGGTGCTTCCAGGGGTATTTATTAAATCCATATTTATACAGTCCAACAAAATGAGGGGCTGTACTTGGTCTGGTATTGGATAATAAGCTGGCCAGGTGACTGACCTTTCATGGGTGAGCAGTTAGGCAACGGTGACCACAAATCCCTAAGCTTTAAGATACCTACAGATATGGATGAGTGTGGACCTTGCAGGAGAGTATTAAACAAGCAGGGGAAATTATGAGAGCAGTAAACAGGAACTAGGGAGAGTTAATTGGGAACAGCTGTTTTTGGACTCCACTTCAGGCATGTGGAGGGTGTTTAAAGTCCAACTGCACAGAATATTGGACAGGGTGTTCCAATCAGGAGGAAGGACAAGGATGGCTAGTTAAGAGAACTTAGAAGTGATGAATTTAGTGAAGAAGATTGCAAAGCTTAGGAAGCTAGAATCAGAAAATTCACAGAATATAAAGAACTGAAGAAGGGAATTAGGAAAGCCAAAAGGAGCCATGAAAAGTCCATTAGACCATAAGACATAGGAGCAGAATTAGACTATTTGGCCCATTGAGTCTGTTCTGCCATTCAATCATGGCTGATCTTTTCTCCCCTCCTCAGCCCCACTCCCCGACATTCTCCCTGTAACCTTTGATGCCCTGTCAATCAAAAACCTATCAAGCTTTACCTTAAATACACCCAACGACCTGGCCTCTGCAGCTGACTGTGGTAACAAATTCACCACCCTTGACAGGTAGAACTAAAGAGAATCCCAAAGCCTTCTATACATAGATCAGGAGCAAGAAGATAACTAAAGAGAGGGTGGGACCACTCAGGGATAAAAGGGGGAACATTTGTATAGATGCAAAGGATGTGGGTGAGGTCCTTAATGAGTACTTAAGTATTCACCAAGGAGGACGTGGAGGACAGGGAGATCAGTGCCTAGAGTATTAGTATGCTAGGGCATTTCAAAGTAAATCAGAAGGTGGTGTTGGAAGATAATTAAGGCAGATAAGTCTCCAGAGCCTGAGGGGATATACCCCAAGTTATTGATAGAAGCAAGTGAAGTGATTGCTGGGCCTTTGACAATATACTTGAGCCCTCTCTAGCCAGGACTGGCAAGTAGCTAATATTGTTCCATCGTTCAAGGAGGAAATCAGAGATAACCCAAGAAATCATAGAACAGTGAGCCTCACATTAGTGGTAGGGAAGTTACTGGAGAGATTTTTCAGGGATAGGATTTTTGAGCATTTGGAAAATCATGGTCTAATTAGGGAGAACCAGCATAGCTTTGTGCGGGGAAGTCCTGTCTTACTGACTTGAGTTTTTTTGGATGAGGTGATGAGGGCGATTGATAAAGGCTGAGTTGTGGATGTTGTCTACATGGATTTTAGTAAGGCACTTGACAAGGTCCCTCATGGGAGGCTCATCCAGAAGATTAAGATGCATGGGATCAATAGTGAATTGGCCATTTGGATTCAAAACTTGTTTGCCTATAGAAGACAGAGGGTAGGGGTCGAAGGGATTTACTCTAGCTGGAGGTCTGTGATTAGTTGTGTCCTGCAGGGATTTGAACTGGGACCTCTGCTGTTTATGATGTATATAAATGAACCAGATGAAAATGCAGATTTGTTGGTTAGTAAGTTTTCAGATGACCTGAAGATTGGTGGTGCTATGGATAGCATACATGACTGGCAAAGAATACAGTGGGATACAGATGTTACTGATATGGGTAGAGAAATGGTAGATGAAGTTTAACTTGACCAAATGTTAAGTGTTGCACCTTCTCAGGCCAAATGGAAAAAGACTGTACATTGTTAAGGGCAAGACCCTAAACAATGTTGATGAGCAGAGATTTCAGTGTTCAAGTTCACAACTTCCTGAAAGTGGCTACACAAGTTGATAGGGTGGTTAAGACGACAGGGTGGTTTGCCTTTATTAGTTGAGGCACTGAGTTCAAAAATCAAAGTTATGTTGTTGCAGCTTTATAAAACTCTAGTTAGGCCACATGTAGAGTACTGCTTACAATTTTGGTCAACCAATTATAGGAAGGTTGTTGTGGTTTGGAGAGGTTGCAGAAATGGTTTACCAGGATGCAGCCTGAATTAGAGCATGTGTTCTATAATAATAGGGGCAAACTTGGTTGTTTTCTTTGAAATGTCGGAGGCTGAGGGGAGGGGAGATCTGGTAGTTTTAAGTTTTAAGATTAAGAGAAGCATAGACAGACAACATCTTTTTCCCAAGATTGAAATGTCTAATATGAGAGGGCATACATTTGGCAGAGGCTGAGGGGAGATCTGGTAGTTTAAGATTAAGAGAAGCATAAACAACATCTTTTTCCCAGGGCTGAAATGTCTAATATGAGAGGGCATACATTTAAGGTGAGTGGAGTCATTTTAAAGGAGACATGAGAGGCATTTTTTTTTTAAAATACCGATAGTGGGTTCTTAGAATGCATTGTACCTGTGGTGGTGGTAAGGACAGATACAGTAGGGACTTCTAGAGATGTTTAGATTGGCACATGAATGTGAGGAAAATGGTGGGATATGGACATGGTGAAGGCATAAGAGATTAGTTGGCCATTTGATTACTAATTTATTTCGTTCATCACAACATTGTGGGCCAAACAGCCTGCTCCTGTGCTGTAATATTCTATGTTCTAAAGCAGTCTTTACCCCCTGAACATGACACTGCTGAACTTTCAGAAAAGTGGCTGCAATGAAAATGATCAACAATCCTCCAGAGAGAACTAGGTGCACTGAGCAGATTCAACCAGAATCGAGTGATGTGCTCCGAATACTTGAGCTACAAACTGGGGCAGTTCTTGCTCATTTGGTTACGGTCCCCTTCCCCACCACCTGCCACCAACATGGGATCACCACTTGCAGCGCTCCCAAACACATACTTACCTGGTTCCCATGCAGAGCCCATCCTGCTGGAATGAATCATAATAAATAAGAGGTGTATGGTCTGGTTGGGAATTGGGCTTCTGTATTAAACCAAATTGGACATTACATGAAATAAGCAAAATGCTGGCTTTTGCTGAAACAACAAAGAAGTAGGGCTTATGGATAGTTCTTTCAAAAGATGATAAACTGAATGCCATCTGTTTGTCGTGATATGGCATTGGTACCCATTTCGTAACTCAAACTAGGGAAATGACAATTCTCTGTTTATTTTCAACAGCTCTTGATTGCAGCACAATTTCTTCAAGGAAAAATCTGAACAAGAAAAAAGAATGTGTGGCAGAAATGCAACTCACAATTCAGTACCAATATACAAACAAAATTGGTTGGTGACACACAGTATGCCAGTTAACATATAAAGGTTTTGTACTTATACTGCCCCCAAGTGGCATGTTAGCCTCAAACTTTGTAGTAAGGGTCATGAAGGCTGAGGCAGAAGTGACCAGTGCAGTAAAACATTAAGACTGTGGCTGACACATCAGTACAAATGGATTAAGGCTGCAACGTTAGCTTTCCAGTCACCCTGGTGAGGAATTTAAGTGCTAAATTATAACAAGAAATAGGATCCTACATAATATTTCATTGTCAGAACACTGAAGCTCACTGAATACAACCGAATTTATAAAATGGAATATGAAAAGATATTAAAACAGAACCTTTATTACCAAAAATATGGCTCTCATTGAGGTTAACTGAATTCATTGAGTTGCTATAATGCGAGTATGAGAATATGTAGGAATAGATACCCTAACTACATTCAATTTTGTATCTGACAGTGGGTTGCAATAAGGTGGAGCAGTACTTTCAAAACCACTTTATCAAAGTACAATGTACATTGTGATCCCATCTCTATGGTATGGTAGAGGTTATGTGAGGGAGGAGGAGGGTTGGAAACAGGTCGGGGTAGATGATGTGGCTGTCCTCATGCATGTGTGCATGGCCACAGTATATTTCTTTACGTAATAGGTGTGAGTGTGTGTACACACACACACACACACACACACACACACACACACACACACACACACACACACACACACACACACACACACACACACACACACACACACACACACACACACACACACACACACACACACACACACACACACACACACACACACACACACACACACACACACACACACACACACCAATCCTGTTCATCTTCCACTTGCCTCCAGTTTTCTTAAACCTTCCTGCTATTAGGGCTTGCTCTGTCTGTCAAGGCCATGTGGCAGCTGGTATGCAACAGCCATCCCATATTGAAAGACTTCATGCACGGCTATTTTCCACCCCTATGAACTGGAACAGAAGCAAAGTTATTCTTGAGTCTGCGGGATTGCCCAAGATGACCCCAATTACCATTACTATGAGATCTGCAGACCCAATATAAACTGAATGACTATTAATCCCTAGGTACTGGACGAGGTAAATGATTTCCTCAAGCCCTGCCAGCAGTCTAATGATGTGGCTGATCCGTAAGCAAAATCCACTTTTTCCTCTATATCTATTTCAATATTAGCACTTAAAATAAATAAATGACTTTACATTGTCATTTGTGAATGTGTGTTCAAAAGTATTACTGATGTCTACATGTGAAAGTAATTACTAATATCACTCATGAAGAATTTAACTCTAATATTTATACAATATCTCCAGTTCTGGATGCTCAAACCACTAGAAAAATAAATCCATCTTTTATCAGTTCAGTATACCATCACCTTTTTATCTTCTAAATTCCAGGGAGTAATATCATTACTTCAGGTGTAAATTCACCAGGCTACTTATTAGCATTTTAAGTAAGGCGGGAGGGTAAGTAGGTGATGCAGGGCTCCCTGTGGCCATTCCCCTCAGCTATAAGTATACCCCTTTGGATACTGATGGGAGGGATGACCTATCAGGGTTCAGCAGCAGTAGCCAAGCCAACAGCACTATGGCCAGCTCTTGAGACTCAGCAGGGAAGGGTAAAGTTTTATAAGAGCGATAAGTGATAGGAGACTCAATAGTAAGGGGGTAAGGCAGGAGATTCTGTGGCTGGAAGAGATACCAGGATGATTGTTGCCTCCCAGGTGCTGAGATCGAGGACGTCTCAGAGCGGCTACAGAATATACTCAAGAGGGAGAGTGAGCACTCGGAGGTCGTGGTACACTTTGGCACTTAAGTAGAAAAGGTAAAGAGGTCCTGCTAAGTGTATGCAGGGAGTTATGGAAGATGCTGAAGAGCAGGATCTCCAAGATAGTAATCTCTTATGCTTGTCAGGGCAGGAATAGGATATAGTAAAGATGAATGAGTGGCTGAGCAACTACTGCAGAGGGTAGGATTTCAGATTTCTGGATCATTGGGATCTCTTTGGGGAAGGTACACCTGTACAAAAAGGATGGGTTACATCTGAACCCAAGAGGAACCAATATCTTTGTAGGCAGGTTGGGAAGGGTTTAAATTAATTTGGTAGGGAGGTGGAGAGCATAGTGATAGGACTGAAGATTGGGCAGTTAGTATACAACTAGATACAGTGTGTAATACAGAAGTCGCAGGATAGGTACATTCTAAAGATGAAGTATTTTAAAAAGAAATGAGTCAACCATGGCTGTCAAGGGAAGTCAAAGACAGCATAGAAAGAAAAGAGAACATATATTGTAGCAAAAATTAGTGGGAAATTAGAAGACTGTGAAACTTTTAAAAACCCAACATAAAAACTAAAAATGCCATAAGGAGTGAAAAGATGAAATATGAAGGTAAGCTAGCCAACAATATCAAAGAGGATATCAATAGTTTTTTCTCAGATATATAGAATAAAAGAGAGGCAAGAGTGAATTTGGACCTTCTGTAAAGAAGCCATATATACAGAAAAGATTAAATATAAGGTAAGTTGGCCTTATGTTGTAAGGTAAGATGATAGAAGAAAGATTTTTTCAGATATATAAAGAGTAAATGGAAGACAAGAGTGGACGGGGGGAGGGGGATTGTTGTTTGCTGCCGCTTACGCACAGGAGGGAAGGGAGCTGGGGGGGGGGGTACTTTGGGGTCCTAACATTTAACTGTCGTTCATTCTTTGGGGGCACTCTGTTTTCGTGGATGGTTGCGAAGAAAAAGCATTTCAGAATGTACATTGTATACATTTCTCTGACATTAGATTGTACCTTTGAACCTTTGATATCAGACCACTGGAAAGTTATGCTGGAGAGGTAGCAATGGGGAACAAAGAAATGGTAGATGAACTTATCAAGTATTTTGCATCAATGTTCACTGTGAAAGACACAATGCCAGAAATTCAAGTGTTGGGGGCAGAGGGGAGTGTAGTTGCTATTTCTAAGGAGAAGGTGCTCTGAAAGCTGAAAGGTCTTAAGGTAAATAAGTCACCTGGAGCAGATGGACTACACCTCAGGGTTCTGAAAGAAATAGCTGAAGAGATGTGGAGGCATTAGTAATGATCTTTCATGAATCACTAGATTCTGGAATGGTTCCAGAGGATTGTAAAATTGCAAATGTTATTCCACTCTTTAAGAAGGGAGAGAGGCAGAAGAAAGGAAATTATAGGCCAGTTGGCCTGACCAGTGATTGGGAAGATGTTGGGGTCCATTATTAAGGATGAGGTTTCAGGATACTTGGAGGCACATGATAAAGTAGTCCAAAGTAAGCATGGTTTCCCCTAAGATGAAATCTTTCCTGATAAATCTGTTGCAAATCTTTGAGGAAATATCAAGCAGGATAGACGAAGGAGAGTCAGTGGATGTTGTTTACTTGGATCAACATGGTGCTGCATACGAGGCTGTTGAACAAAATAAGAGCCCATGGTATTGCAGAAAAGGTACAAGCATGGATAGAAAATTGGCTGACTGGCAGGGCACAAAGAGTGGGAATAAAGGAGGCCTTTTCTGGTTGGCTGCCAGTGACTAGTGGTGTTCCACAGGGTCAATGTTGGGACTGCTTCTTCTCATGTCACATGTCAATGATTTGGATGACAGAATTGGTGACTCTGTGGCAAAGTTTATGGACGATACGAAGACAGGTGAAGGCGCAGATAATGCTGGGGAAACCAGAAGTCTGCAAAAGGAGGAACCGGCAAATAAATGGCAGATACTGTACATTCTACAAATACATATGAAAATGAAAATAATGATTTATCATGCGAATGCCTCAGAATTTGTTCTTTTTAAGTCTGAAGTGAAGCACACCAACAAAAATTGTAACTGGAGATCTCACTTTTGATATACCCCACTGGAGAGAGCATGCTCTGACATATCCTTTATACTTGTCCACATTATCATGCCTTACTGTCTTTAGGTACGCATTATAATCAGCAGAAGCTAGGAATATATTTCTTTCCCTTTCTGAATCATTTTCACAAGTTGGACTTGCATTTTTCCATTTTTAGTTTTGGTATGATTGAAGGATTTTTCTTTCTGAACACTTCAGTTATAAAAACATGCAATAAATTTGGCCTTTGTAAAATACAACTGAACTGAAATTACTAAAGTAACGTGTATGGTAATCTATGCATGCAGCATTATTAAAAGTAATTAATTAAATTTAAATTCTACATACTAGCAGCATCAAGATTTATCAATGAGGAAAACAAAAATTTAGAAACATGTCTTAAGGTGTGTTCCATAAATATTAAAAAAAGATAAATCTTTAAAAATTCAAATTACCACCAAATTATTTATTATTGCGTGCATCATTGCTAAGTACAATCACATTCTTAACTGCTATTTAAACAAAAGTTCCTTAAACCAAATAATTGAAGAGCCCTGAGAGGGAAAAATAAGCAGGTTTTTGGCCCATTTAGCCCAAAGTGCTAAGCCAAATGTAGTAATTCATATACTTGCTGCCTGAGATCAGTTGTCTAATAAGTGACAAGGGTTGGATATTGGACGCTTCTGATCTCTTTGCCTTCATATCTTTACCCAGAGTAAAACAACCTTGATATAGATGGAAGCCAGTTGTTTTCTTAAACTATTCTCAACTACTTATGCTCACTGAGATATATCAATGAGGTAAAAATATTCTTATAAGTTATATATAGGAAACACTAATCAAACAGGACTGAAAATATTTATTAGGCAGAGGTGGGGGTGCAATACTACTCTGTGCTTTATGTAATGTCTATCAGTATACCATAGGTACAATCATTCACAAACTGCAGCTGCTAGTGAAACTACCTAGCTCAATAATGTGCCCCTTCTTCAAAAAGGTTGGGGACAGATGGAAGCTACAAGCTTCATATTCTAGTTTCTAGCCCTGTTACCATGTCATGCCCATTGAAAGTACAAGATGAAGTTTCTGTTCCACCATCACATGTCCAAAGGCTACAGAGATATCCTGTCATGAAACTTCAGTGACTGCTAATCTCCCACACATCTGACAATAACAGAAATAAATTCAGATACACTTCAATAGAAAAGTCTTACTTCAACTATGGGCATCAGTGGTTCTCAACAACTGTACTGTAAAGGCTGAGGTTAATATTATATGTAAATGCAATTCTGTACATGTTGTATGTCTCAAACTGACAAGCCTTCAGTCACCAGCTTATGCTCATCAAAAGAAATAAGCACTTAATGGAGCCAGAATTTTAGTAACCCTTGATCATTTGCTCCCCATCAGCAAAGTTCCAGAACATTAGTTTTCCTCTCAGTATTGGTAACAATTCTCAGTCAGGAACTGAGACTAGGGAACTTCAGTTGTAATTGTTCTGCAGTTTCTGGTTGCACTTCTTTTAAGATATCATGGAACCTTTTAACCTGAAAGAAATAAAAGTAATTCATCAGTTGTGACAACATAGAATTGGATGAAATGTACAATTTAAGTTGAGGAATATTGTTCCTGGGAATTGAACATCTTCCTTCATAGACATAAGCAAATTCCCAAGCTTGATGCAAAACAGTTGAAAGTTGATTGTAGTTTGTTCTAAAATGCTCTATTAACCCATCTATTATATGGACAGATAGATTTATTAGAGTAACATTGCTCATCAGTGCCAGATTTAGGATGGTATCTCTCCTCCACCCATCACATTCATCTCATTTTACTAATTTCAATCTCTTTAAGAACAGCTATTTTAAGTGAGGTGAAAAAAACTCTAACCTAACCAGTAACTGTACTAACTCACAAATTACTGATCAGTCATAATGAAAACTTATTAATGTTGGAAAATACAACTATGACAACTTCTGAAAGAGGGCAGACATGCTCAAATGCCAATCTGATGAAGGTTTGTCATCTGACATGCTAAGCCATCTTTGAAATTCTATGAAGCCTAATATCTTGCTGAGGCAGCAAGACCCCTCCAGACAAAGATTTAAGATTGAAATTTTAATTGTTCTTTTTTCTGGCTGGTGAACTTGTGAGTGTGAATTAAGGTGTATTATGCCTAAGTTCCCAGCCTGAAGTTAAAAGTTCACAGGAATCTCAGGAGAGAGAACAAAAATACTCACCGTAGAGGTATACAGAGGAAAAAGGTGATGAACAGCACAAATTAACATCTCCTGATTTAAATAACCTTCTTTAAAGCTTTTTGACACAAGCTCCTACAGCAGAGAGAATGATAGTTAACAAAGTGCACCATGATTATTTCTGAATCAAGCCTAAGCAACTACACAAGTTAATATCAACTATACTAAGGTCAGTCATTGGTTAATGAGCATTTCTTAGAAAAGGTACTATAAACATGTGCTCCTTCATTAGCCTCTATATGGTTCTTGCCTACCCAACAAACTTATTTCAGCAGCATCTTCTACTACCATTTTCTTGTGTACCAACATCTCACTGCCTCCATTAAATTAGTGAACCCCAAATAAATTTTCATTTCCCCATTAGGAATCTTAATGACTTTGATTCCACCTCTCTCCAATCAAAATAAAATGATCACTTATCCTTCATCATTAGGATGTTCCCCATTTATAGTTATACCTCAGAAATGTCCATAAAAATTTCAGAGAGGAATTCACAACAGATATTCAGCAGGATTTTCACTGGGAAGTCACGCTCCTGTCTTTTCCCTTTCTGAGCACCTGCTGGAGATGGGGCAGACCATTTGTCTGCACTGGGTCTTCTTGTTCCTTCTGCTGGCTTCTTCTGACTACTTTCTGCATAGAACAGAACTCGTAGCAACATTCCAAGCAAAGGAAGATCTGCACCCAAAAGAAAATAAAGTAAAGAATGCAATGGCTAAATTAATTGAGCCGAATATACAGTACTGTGCAAAAGTCTTAAGCATTATATATACAAACCTGATTCTGATATGGGTCTCTAGTGTGGACTAAGTGGAAGGGGCAGGGAAAGGGGAATCATGGTTGAGAAAAGGGTAAGAGAGCGGGGAAGGAGCAGGAAGCACCAGAGACAACATTCTGTAATGATCAATAAACCAATTATTTGGAATCAAATGACCATGCCTGGTGACCAGGATTGGGTGCCACCCATGTCCCCAGCACTCCTTTTCTGCCACCTGTCCCACATCCCTCCCGTGTGGTCTACCCTGAATTACCAACATCCTTCACTCCTGACAGATTTACAAACTTGCTCTCTGCTCCACATTGACAAATACAGTACTGTGTAAAAATCTTAGGCACCCAAGCAACATATATGTGCGTAAGACTTTTGAACAGTACTGTATATATTTGTCTGATAGGGTAGGGACCAACCACCACAGATACAGCACTCAGTTTGGATGTCTGTCTAACACCTGTTAACCTGGAAATCAACAGCAAGCTGAAACTGCAGTTCTCAGTCATACATAATACTGTCTAATTAATTAAAGGTCATTAACATGATGGGGAGAAAAATCTCACAGCATGCAAGACACCAAAAAGAAAAGCAAACCGACCAAAGGGAGACACTGAGCAAGACTCTCAAAGATCTGGCCCAAAAAGTATGTAGATGTTCAGGAAATTCTTAACGGAGTAATTGCTTTGCATTTCTGTTTTTTAATACAATCTATATTACCTACTGAATCGCCTTTCATCATTATGTTAAACTGATAAAATTTCAATTCTCGCTCTTCCCTTATTAACACTAAATAGGTTATCAACTTCACCACCAATTGCAGTGGCTTGTCATTTTGTGTTCTATCAAAATCCTTTGAAAATTTTAATTAAATTACATGCTGTGTGGAGCAGAAGTGCAGCAGGTATGGTTGTTCAGTCTCAATCCTGATCTTTGGTACTGCCTGTATGAAATCTCATGCATCTTATTTAAAAGCTTATGTACTTTATCTGGTTTCCCTGAAGTGCAGCACCCAGAACTTGATGTAATACTTCAGTTTTATAAAATATTCCTCATTATGTTCTTCCCATTCCTTCTGACGGTGTGAAATAATTTGTATGATTTAAGGAAGTCTATGCTCAAAATGTGTACTACTGGGAAGTCACACTGCACAGTGGTGGATTAGAGCATAAAATTGTTATTTTTCCTGTATTTTCCTAGTAGCTTAACTTTCCTCTTCTAATTTTTTATATAATCACCTATATACATGTAATTGTTCAGTAAATTTTCTAGAAATTGTAGTATAACTTCTAAAAGATTGTTTTTTCTGCAGCAGGTATCATGCCACTTGAATCTGACCATTTAATAGGTTGTTATCAATAAAATGTTGTTATCTCTAGTCTGACTATGAAATGACCACATGTGGAAAAAAATTCTGAATAAAGGGTTAAAATATCTGAGCTGCTACACCCTGCACCTTACTTTAATTAACAAACTATCTAGCTGGAAGCCTCTAAATTGTGTTAGTGCATAACACAGCTGCAGAAACAAGACAAAGACAGTGAAGTTCATGTATTGTGGGGAGGACTCTGCGGGCTGTCAAGTCTCCTACCATTAAGGGGTGTTCTGATTTCCCTTCACATGTCAGGTACCGACATGTAAAACAATTTATACCTTTCTACTTTAAGGATTTAATGAACTTTCTATAATATCATAAAGAAAGATTCACCATTTGGCCTTGGTTCTCAGTATGCTTGTAATAATCTACTTTAAGTTTCAAGGATGAATAATAGACCGACTGAGAATTGTAAAATGCGGTAAGTTACACAGGATTGATTTGTTTTTTTAAACTTTGGCAGATGTAATCAACTTTCTGTGTGCATATATAAAAAAGGCTATGACTATTGCTTTTCGGAAAACTGCCAACTGCACTGTTAGCAAGTCACTCTTCCCATTTTCAGGAATAAAGGTATTTTCTAGCCACTTCAAAGTCCGTGTCCTATTTACTTGTGACTTAACTTTAATTGAATTTCCTCAGCAAATTAATTTCCATAACAGATTTGGGTACCCAGATGGGACTTTTTTTTTTAAATATGGGGTCCAACAAATGGTTACTGTGAACCTGAGCTGCTAGATCAGTGAACAAGACCAGTAGACAAGGAAATCTTGAGGAATGCTTGACTGTGAGGCTGTGGGAGGGACAAGGTCAGTGCAGACAAGGTGCCCGCTCGGATGGTGACCAATGGCAAGCTCCTGGAGAAGGGCAATATGGTGAATGGAAGACATGGTCCAAAACCCACAGAGAGTCTGCATAGTCAAATTAAAGAAAGGGACTTTGAAGACTGGGATATATATTCTGGCCAGAAAAGGGCAAGAGAATTGTATTGTGATTGAAAACTAACTAAATCTGATTACAGGTTGACCTGAAACTAACAGGTAAGAAATGGGTAGTAATGAAAGTAAATGCACAAAGGCTATCAGTGCTATGCCGAAGAGAAGAAACACAACCTCAAGGTCTGTCGATCCACTGACAAAGGCTCCGAAAATAAACATACTGAGAAAAGTGTAAAGAAGTACAAGACTAAGGAATTCCTGGGTGAGCCCAGGTGCCTCTGAGCTCCCCGGCAGACAAGGTATGGCTGGAAACTGGAGACAGCAGGTACGTGATTACTTTTTCTAGCTATTTACTGCGTTGTCAATCACTGTATTAACAAGCTAACACCTCTAGTGTTATCTTCAATGCCGTGAAACCATCACACAAGTGGTTTTCTAGTTACTGATATGTCTGCCAATTGGCACCTGAATGTCGATCATGGTTGGCTTTCAATTGATGGTCAACAATACCAGTGGACAAGGCTACCACAAGGACTCCACAACAGTTCCATTGCCTATCACATGGCTTTGAGACAACATCTGAAGGACTTAACAGCCACTGATTCGACTAACATACCATATGTGGATGATATCCTGATAACATCTGAAGCTGCAGACTAGCATGAACATGATGTGATTTATTTGCTCAATTATCTATCCTTCAACGGTCATGAAGTAAATCTAGATAAGGCACAATTGCAACAAAAAGAAGTAATTTACTTGGGACAGAAATTTCCCGAGGTAAACTGAAGATCGTGCAAAGGCCGCTACATCAGCAAAACCACCTACAACAGTCCAGCAACTCCAATTGTTTCTGGGTTTGTGTAACTACAACAGAGCATGGGTCCATTCATATGCTGAAACTACCAAACCACTGAACAATCTGCTGAAGGACAGTAAGCATACAGATGACCCCGTGACTCTTAAAGACAAACAACTGAAAGTGTTTCAAACTTTAAAGTTGAAATTGTGCACTGCACCTGCCTTAGGAATCCTGGACACAGATAACTCAAGAGCATGGAGACCGACAGTACCCTGTTGGCAATTACTCTGCTAAATTGGATAATGTAGCATTAGGATGGGGTTCATGTTTACGAGTAGTGCAGACAATCACAGTTATTTCTAGCATCATGCTTGATCAAGTTTTAAATGTTTGATGTCTACACTCAGTACACACTGTACTGGCTGAATAGAAATGTTCAAGTAACAACTGCCCAGTGGTCCAAGTGGTCTACGGTGCTTGAGACACCTGATATCATCATTCAATGAGCGAGTTCAGCAAACTGTTACCATCAGACATGGAAGACTATGATGACCATGACTGTGTCAGAATAATAATGTGCCATGAAGAAGCAGTTTATTACAAAGAAATGCTTGTATTGAACCCAGATCTGATGGCTCCTCAATAACTGAGGGAAGAATTCAGATGACTGGATGGGGCGTTGTTTCTGGAACTAAAGAGCTGGCATCAGGAAGCATGGCTCCTGGTCCCTCTGTGCAACAGCCAGAACTGAACGCTCTGATTGAAGTCTGTAAAGTTAGCAGAAGGAAGATCAGCTAATACCTTCACTGATTTTCAACGTGATTTGAGTTGTTCATGATTTTGGAAACCTATGGAGACAAAGGTGATTTCTTATGGCTGTAGGAACCCCAATCAAGAATGGCGAACTAGTACAAGAACTCATGTACAAGATACAATTGCTGTCAGAAGTTGCCGTATTAAAATGTAAAAGCCACTCTAAGATGACTATAATGGAAAGCCATGGAAATGCATTCGGGATGAAATTGCGAAAAGGGCAGCAAGGAGAATGGGGTCAAAGAAATAAAAGAAGCAAAAAAAAAGGTCAAGGAATTAAAATAAGTTCTGAGACCATGGGCAGAGAACCAACAAATACAGTTATTGAAACAAAGTTGTACTCTGTATCACAGATGAACATACAAGATATTTGAGAGATTCAAGCTCAATGCTCTAAACCAGGAAAAGTAGATTTGGATGGAGAATGGTGGGAAGTTAAACAGTGATGGGGCATGGAAATATGCCACTATTCGTAGACTAGAACCTCCAACTACATTGCTTCCTTAACTGGCACAGCAGAGACACTCCCTTGGAGTGGAAAAGATGATTAACAGATTTTCCCATTGGTGGTGGAATCCAAAGTTCAGGACACAAGCTTGACAAACATTTGAAAGATGTATGACATGCTAGAAAATAAATTCTTGAGCAGTGGAAAAGCTACCATAATTAAGTGCTCCCGCATATGGTCTAAGTTTTACACATACAGGTGGACCACGTTACTTTTCCAGAGTGTCAAGGATACTCAGATATACTGGGTAATAGTGGACAAGTTTTCAAGATGGGTGGAAGATATTCGAGCAAAGAAAGCCTCTGCCACACATAGCAAAAACTCTGATCAAGGACTATCTCAGATAGGGATTGCCATGTCACATCAAGGTACACATTTCACTGAGAGTGTTTATCAGGAAATATGTTGACTGATGAACATTGAATGGTCTTTTCACTGTCTATATCACCCAGAGTCATCAGAAAACAGATTAATAGAAATATCAAGCAATGACTGATGAAGTACCATGGTTTTGTGCAGCATCAGGGCAAACCCAAACAAGAAAATTAAATTAAGTCCTTTCATGGTGATACAGGGATATCACCCTGAGCCCTCCATCTCAGTGAGACTGAAGTACACATTATGAAAGACAGTTTAGTTAACTATTGTGTGAAATGAACCCAAGCTGTCCAGTCTGTTTCTCAACAGGTTTCTGTTGCTTGGAGTGATCCAGCAGAGGGAGGACACACCCTGATTCCTGGTGAGTGGGTCCTTATTAAGAATCTGCAAAAGGAGCACTAGAGCTTGATGGGAAGGTCCTTATCAAGTGCTGTTAATTACTAACTCTGCAGTGAAAGTAGAAGATAAAATTAAGTGAATACATTCCAGCCACTGCAAGAAATCTAAAGTGGTGTATGACAAGGACAACAAACACTGTGGTTAATGTGCGGGTAACCTCTGACTCATTGCCTATGCTGCTGGGCTACAGTGAGCAAATTACTACCAGCCAGAAGACTTCAGCAGAGTTGACAGCTACCAGACATTATAAAGTTTATTCTAATATTAGTTGTTGTTTTTACATTTTTGCCAATTATCCCTGCTTACAGTGAGTACTAATATTTCTCCTGATACGCTTTAACAAAACTTACAGCTTCTTTACTTGCTTACAGGTGATCATTAATAGAGTAGTTCAAACCAACAATGATATAATCCCATTAATACCTTTTGATTATTTCCATAACTTGGGTAGTTTTTAATTATTTTATACTTAATGTCGATAACACAAGTTTTTATACCTCTGAATTTTTTTTTATAAAGATTCCAAATTGTGATTTAAAATCTAAGGGGGGATGTTGGATTAGACTGCATAAATGCTGTTTTCTTTGCAGTTTAACTTTTATGCCTACTTGTATCTTGTGTAATCACCTACATACATGCAATCATTCAGTGTGTCCCCCTAGTGGTTACAATTCATTGTTGCATTCTGAATGCTTCTTTGAAATCACATTATATGAATATGGGCTACTTGACTGGTTAACTCTAATCTACAAATTTGAATGGAATTAGCTGTGGTATAGATATCATGGTATACGATCTCATCTATGGTAAAAGAAGGGCTGAGCACGTTTTTCCATTTTTAGTTTTTCCATTTCCTTGTTCTTAGCTACTAGACTTTTGCTATTCTTCATTACCAATTGCTTTGTTCCCTTAGAACTTAATAAACGATTGTGAAGCAACACATTTCATGCTTTTTTCTTGACTTCCAAAAGAACTGATCAAAAAAATCAGAATCCAACACATTGAAGCACGTGGCCTTAGTATACAACTATCTGTGAAGTCATTTCCTATGTTTACTGCTTTTTTTTAAAAAGAACATTCATATCAGAGAACATTTGAACAAACCCGTTGAATGATTTTAATTAGGTGGCATGGCAATGAAATAATTAAAATGAAATGTTTTAATCTATGCTCAGCCACCTACCAACCCAAATGATATGTAATTTGATAACAATATTCTACACACAAATTGCTCATTGTTGTCTATTCATATTTTGGTATTGTACTTCAGGCAGTCTTTTTAGCCTGTTGAAATAAGCATTCACAACTAATTGGACTTGTCCCAATCAATCTAAATTTATCAAAATGATATAGTTACATTAGAGCAATTAACTCACTTTTGGATGCCCTGCATCTGGTTGTTAAACCCATACCAATTAGAAGTTCGGGTAGCTGCAAGAGTTTACAAGGATTCAGGAGGAAACTGTATTTAAGTGAACAAAGTAATATTGGTTTGTTCTGAAATAATAAGCCTACATTTTCACTTTAATTAATGCTTGGCAATCTCAATGAACAATATCATAAATGTTCACAAGATACAAGGGTTGGATTATGTTCCCTGCAAATCCCAACCTCAATCATTCCCAGAAGTTGCTGTACTCACTTTGCTCAATCTCGCTGTATTTCTCTACGTGTGAAGCAAATAATGCTGATAGGATAGCCAGAGCAGAGGACAGCACACTTGCCTGCTCCTCTATGAAAATCGATGGGTCATCATCCTGGCAAAGGTCAGTGCAAACTATGTCATTCAGTAGAGTCCAGGTAGCTCCTCCTTTGTCTGGAGGTTTAACTACAAGAAATATTCATAATAATGCAATTAGCAAACAGAATTCTGCTTCAGACATCATTTGAAAAGTAAAATCTGTCCAGCAGTTTTTCCAAATACCCACTTTTTTTTTTACAAACATCTTGTTTGACATTTTCTCTTTAAAAAGTAACTAAGTTCTATCTTCCATCAAAAATCAAGAAGAAATTCTGAGCCTTTATAAAGCATTGGTCAGAATGCATGGAATATGGTGAGTTGTTCTGGTTCTCTTATCTGAGAAAGGATGTGTTGGCATTGGAGATGGTCCAGAGAGGTTCATGAGAATAATCCCAGGAATAAAAGAGTTAACATATGAGGAGAGATTGATGGTTCCGCTCTGGGCCTGTACTTTGCTGGAGATCAGAAGATTGACAGGAGATCTCACTGAAATCAATTTAATAGAGAAAGGCGTAGACCTGCTGAACATGGAGAGAATATATCATGGAGAGAATAAATCTGGCACAGATTTCTGTGGAGGCCAAGTCATTGGGTATATTCAAAACTCAGGCTGAGGGGAATACAGGCGGCCCCCGTTTTTCGAATGTTCGCTTTACAACAGCTCACTGTTACGAAAGACCTACATTAGTACCTGATTTTGCTAACCAAAGAAGATTTTCGCTTTTATGAAAAAAAGTCGCCCGCTTTATACGTGTGTTTACCCCGAGAAAGACTACTATGACTGTGAAACCTCGTGCGGGCAGTTGTGTGCGCATGCGTGTATGTGCTGATTTTTTTTTCTCCAAATTGATTTCAGCTCGCTGTCTTCCCGATTTTTATAAGTGAAACTACACTGTACATAAAATATTTCTACTTTATATAGGCTGTATACTTATCATATCATTCCTGCTTTTACTATATGTTCATGATATTTTAGGTTTTATGTGTTACTTGCTATGATTTGGTAGGTTATTTTTTGAGTCTAGGAACGCTCAAAAAATTTTCCCATATAAATTAATGGTAATTGCTTCTTCGTTTTACAACATTTCGGCTTACGAAAGGTTTCATAGGAACGCTCTATCTTCGGATAGCGGGGGAAACCTGTAATAAATCAGCCATGATGGAATGGCAGAGCAGACTCAATGGACCAAGTGGTGTAATTCTGCTCCAATGTCTTATGGTCTTAATTGTAGAAGACAACCTCTCTGAGTTTCTGAGATTTCTTCTCATTCTTTTAATCTCAAGTGAAAGGCGTAGCTATAACAAGAGACTGCATAAACTTGTATACCATAACAGGCTGAATAGGAAGAATACGCATTATTTAGTGTCAAAGGGATGTTCATGAAGCACCTTCAATATAAAGTGAAATTACATTGCTTTTTTTAAAAAATTCTGAATACTAGACTGCAGAAGAATTATAGTTAAGAATGTACAAAATAAGCAATTTACCTATTGCCTGAATTCCTTCATCCACTGTAGTGAGAAGTTGCAAAATATGAATGTAAACCTCAAGCCCCTCAATGCTGTCTGACCTAAACAAAAGGAAAATGCGATGAGGTCAAACAATGCTAGCCTGTACCTGGTGCATTTTGCAGAAACCACAAAGTTTGTAAATAGATTGAAACATTATTATTCTAATTATTCTATTACCCAAAACATTCATTACACATCCATCCAAATTTCACATTCAACATGCAGCTTTCCAACTTGCAGTTTTCCAAACCAGCCACTGATCTTCCAAGATCTCTTAGAGCTGATGAACAGTCTGCCATAAACCCTGTGAAATTTTGTTCTCCTACCAACTGCAACTTTCAGCTCTTTACTCATCTTGATGGATACCAAGTAAAAAAAACTATCATGTTGGTCCTGGGAAATGGAATGCTTTCAATTTCAAGCATTATCACAAAACTCCCAGATCTCACACAGCATAGATTCAGTATAAGATTGCAGGAGTCCAACCTGAGACCAATTTCACAAAACATATTTAACCATCTTCAATGGTAACATCGTCAATTATTAGGAGCCTTTTAAAATTCTTTTCTCAGTGACATTAAGAAGTAATTGATGCGAATCTTCCCAAATAATCTTGGTTTTATACAACATGATGTTTGCTTCAATCTCTTCCTGTGGAAAGTAGTAATCGGAATCAAATTTATTATAGCTGACATATATGGTGAAATGTGTTGTTTTGCAGTAGCAGTGCACTGTAAGACAATAATTACAAAATTTACAATAAAAATCATTCAAAAGATGATAGTGCTCATAGGTTCAAGGACCTTTCAGAAATCTGATGGCAGAGAGAAGCTGTTCTTAAAATAATGGGTCTTCAGGCTTCTGTACCTCCTCCATGATGGTAGTAATACAAAGAGGGCATGATCAGGATAGTGAAGGATAGTGAGGTACTGCCTCTTGAAGATTCCTCGACGTTGAGGAAACTTGTGCCCACAATGGAATGGCTGAGTCTGTGTCCCTCTTTTGATCCTGAGAATTAGTGCCTTTAAAGCAGACGGTGATGCACCCAGTCAGACTGCTCTCCACCATACAGTACATCGGTGAAAATTTCCAAGAGTCTAGACATACCAAATCTCCTCAAACTCTTAATGAAGTGGCATGCCTTCTTTGTAATTACATTATTGTGTACTCTGACCCATTGGAAGTTGAAACTGCTCATCCTTTTCTCTGCTGACCTCTCATAAGACTAGATGTGTTCACCTGACTTCTCCTTTATTGGTCATTTTGATGTTGAGAGAGAGATTGTTGTTGCGAGAACACTCAAACAACCAATCTATCTCACTCCTATATGCCTCCTTGACACCTTCTGAGATTCTGCTAACAATTGTATCATCAGTGAATTTATAGATGCTGTTTGAGCTGTGCCTAGCCACAAAGTTATGAGCATAGACAGAACAGTGGGCTGAGCATGCATCCTTAGAGATGCGCCTGTGCTGACTGTCAGTGAGGAGATGATGTTATTACCAATACGCACTGACTGCAGTCTCCCAATGGTTAAGTCAATGATCCTGTTAGAGAGGTACACAAGCCCAGGCTTTGAGGGAATGATGGTGTTGAATGCTGAGCTATAATTGATAACAACAACCTGACATACGTATTGCTGTTGTCTTGGTGCTCCAAAGCCAAATGGAGAGCCAGTGAGATTGTGTCCACTGTAGAGGCAAACTGCAGTGGGTCCAAGTCCTTGCTTAGGGAAGAGTTAATTCTAACTATGACCAACTTTCTAAGTATTTCATCACAGTAAATGTGAATGCTATCAGGTGATAGTTGATGAGGCAGCTCACCCTGCTCTTCTTTTGTAGCAATTACAGCAATGAGAGATTGAAGATGTCTTGGAACACACTCTGGTGAAGATCGTCCTCTATTTTAAAAAGAATCAGTTAAGATTTTATCTTTGATAAGTAACTTTGTATCAGCAAACAAATCCATAGTAGTTCCAAGCTCAAGAGCAAAAGGTTATACAAGTTCATCCATGACACATAATTGCAGAAAAGCATCAAGCACAAACTGTAAGAGATACATCACATGCATGTATACCTTAGAAAAGTGCTTTACCCAGTAAATCATTTGATTGTTCTGTCCAGCAGGTACTTCACCATCTGCAAATTGCTGAGGTGTAATTTTAGTAACAGCAGGGCCAAGTGTTATCTTGGGATCGTGCAGTGATTTCTATTGTAACAAGTAATCCGAAGTTACAGGAATAACCTAATGAATTACTAGATTACATTAAATTGCCTTTGCCAGCTTTACATCTTACATTTCTTTTAGAATTAAGGGTTAAGTTGTATTGGGTAACAATGGCAAAAATCCACAGAAATCTCATGTAGTACACCGATGGCAAAAGGTACAGCTTCACAGAGTTTTGCGATAAAGAATGGAGTGAAACAGAGCTACGTTTTAGTCCAGACTCATGCTTTTCTTTCCTGTGGTTCTGAATTTTTCTGCAGACATGGACAGATCTATTTTCATATAAGATGAAGCAAAGTTTATCAATGTGTTCAGAATGAAAACCTTATCAGAGACATCCTTATGCTGATGATAATGCACTATTTACACAGATAGAAGATCAATGCTCACATGGGGACCTTCTTTCACAGGCCTGCAGCACATTATTTTCTCATTATTAGTGTCAAAAAAATGTAGACAAAGGGCATTGCTATGCTTCTTCCCCAATATCTGAGTTGGTAACAGTCAATAAATTTTGTTGCATCGGGTCTGTCATGCAAGAGACTTCTCTCACTGAAAGACACAGAATGTCCAATGTTTCTTGGTCTTCATCCTATTGCAACACTCCCTTTGTTCTCTCCACATGTTCCCCTTCTTTGCATCTTGAAATTTCTTTTGGTTTTCTTTTAAAACTTTTCTCAGTTCTGGTAAAGGTCATCAACCCAAAGTGTTCACTTTGTTTCCTCGCCTCTAACGATGCCTGGCAACAGTCAACAAATGTTATCACTTTGTAATGTTTCCAACAATGTCTGTTTCTCTTTCAAATTTTTGTTTCCACCTTGCAAGTCTCCAATTTGGGACCCTCCATTTAATTAAATGGGTATTTACCCTAAGTGCACAAAGGAACCAACTATTGCTGAGTTTGTAGAAATATCTTATTGCTCTAGACATGGGGATAAATTCATATTCTGAAGACTTACCTGACTTGACTGGCTGCTTCCAGTAAACAAGGGACCAATGAAATCCCAGCTGTTTTTTCCTGCTCTGTTGCTTGTGCATCAGGCAACTCCTTTGACTCTGTGATCCAGCTCAGCATGAGCTCCTTGTCTAAGTCAAAGAGTTTATCAACCACCTCACCGATCTTTCCCAACAAGTCAGCTGGCAACAAATCAAAAACAAAAAATATGAGTTTTACAAAACTTCGTGAGTCAAATTATTCCATTGCAACTGCACTCAACAGTCTTGGTCAGCATATGGTAACGATAACCTAGAAATGTTAAGATCTGATAATCACACACCAGACCACGTGTGATAACACCACTGTGCAGAAAAGAACATGACTATTAAGACCATACAATGTAGGAGCAGAATTATGCCATTTGGTCCATCGAGCCTGCTCCATCCTTCCATCATAGCTGATTTATTATTCCTCCCAACTTCATTCCCTCACCTTCTACCTTTGACATCCTTACTAATCAAGAACCTATCAATCGGAGGTACATTTAAACTTCTGCTGTAAGTATACTCAATTACATGGGAACCCTAGGGATGTCCTTGAATTCTGAGGCTGTGCCCTCAGGTCCTAGATTTCCCCACTAAAGGAAATAACCTCTCCACATTTACTTTACCTAGGTCTTTCGATATTCAGTAGGTTTCAATGAGATCCCTCCCTCATTCTTCTAAACAACAAGTACAGGTCCAGGGCCATTAATTACTCCTCATATGTTAACCATTTCATTCCAGGGATCATTCTTGCGAACCTCCAGTGCTAGGACATCCTTTCTCAGATAAGGAGCCCAAACCTGCTCACAATATTTCTAGTGCAGTCTGACCAATGCTTTATAAAGCCTCATTATTACATCCTTGCTTTTATATTCTAGTCCTCTTGAAATGAATGCTAACATTGTTTTTGCCTTCCTTATCACAAACTCAGCTGCAAGTTAACCTTTAGGGAATCTGATACAAGGACTCTAAAGTCTGTTTGTATGCCTGATTTCTGAATTTGCTCTGTTTAGAAAATAAGTCTACACCTTTACTAAGTCTACGAAATGCATCACCATACATCTTCCTACACTCTATTCCATCTCCCACCTCTTTGCCCATTCTCCTAATCTGCTCTAGTCCTTCTGCAGACTCTGCTTCAACACCACCTGCCCCTCCACCGATCATGTCTACAAACTTAGCCACAGTAGTAACCAATCGCATCATCCAGATCACTGACATATAACGTGAAAAGAAACAGTACCAGCACTGACTTCTGCAGAACCTCACTAGTCACAGGTATCCAAGCAGAAAAGACCTCCCTTATTCACACTCTTTGCCTATTACCAGTCAGCCAATCTTCTACCCATACTAGCATTTTTCCTGTTATACCATTGGCTCTTATCTTGTTCAGCAGTCTCACGTATACCACCCTGTCAAAGGCTGCCTGAAAATTCAAGTAAACAACATCCACTGACTCTCCTTTGTCTATCCGACTGTTAGTTCCAAAAGAATTCCAACAGATTTGTCAGGCAAGATTTCCCCTTGACTTCAGCTTATTTCATGTTTCTTCAAGTATCCTGAAACCTCATCCTTAATAATGGACTCCAACATCCTCTTAACCATTGAAGTCATGCTAACTAGCCTATAATTTCCTTTCTTCCCTATCTCTCCGGTGTCCTTTTCCAGTGGTCCAATATCCACTCTCGCCTCTCTTTTACTCTTTATATATCTGAAAAAAACTTTTGGCATCTTCTTTTATATTATTGGCTTGCTTATCTTCATATTTCATCTTTTTTCTCCTTAATGTTTTTTAGTTGCCTTCTGCTGGTTTTGAAAAGCTTCACAATCCTCCAACTTCCCACTAATATTAGCAAAAATTTTTTTGCTTTTATACTATCGTTCAGCTTTGCTTGTCAGCCAGTTGCTCATCCTCCCTTTAAAATAATACTTCGTCTTTGGGATGACTCTATCATATGCCTTCCAAATTGCTCCTAGAACTCCAGCATTGCAGCTCTGCCATCATCTCTTTTAGTGTAGCCTTCCAATCAACTTTGGCCAGATTCTTTCTTGGGCCTTGGCAATTCCCTTTGCTCCACTGTACTACTAATATAACTGATTTATCTTCTCCTTCTCAAACTACAAAGTGAATTCCGTTGTATTATGATCACTGCCTTCTAAGGGTTCCTCTACCTTAACCTCCCTAATCAAATCTGGTTCCTTATACAACAACCAATCCAGAATTGCCTTACCCCTAGTCGGCTCAACGACAAGTTGCTCTAAAAAGTCAACTCTAATTCCTTCTCTTGGGATTCAGGTTTCTCAATCTTCTCAATCTACTTGCATATTGAAATCCCCATGACTATTGTAACATTGTCCTTTTTAAATGTCTTTTCAATCTCCTGTTGTAATTTGTATCCCACATCTAGGTTACTGCTCGAAGGCCTGTATATAACTCCCGTCAAGGCTTTTTTTAACCCTTGCAGTTTCTTATCTCTACCCATAAGGATTCTACATCTTCAGAGAAATAGAAGCAGGAATAAACTATTAGACTCTTCAAAGCTGCTCCACTATTTAATATGATTGTGACTGGTAGATAGTGGCCTCAGCTCCTCTTCTGTCCCATACCCCTCCATCCTTTGATGCAAGAAATATTTATCCACCTCCACTTTAAATACTTTTAAAGAACTAGCTACCACCAGTGCTGAGCAGAGAATTCTAGAGATCCACCATCGTCTGCAAGAAGAGATTTCTACATGGTTTTAAATGGCTGGCCCTTTATCTTGTAATAATGGCCTCTTGTTCTAGCTATCCCAATACTGAAAACTTGTCAAGCCCCCTGAAGATCTTATATGTTTGAACTGGGTTGCCCCTCATTCTTCTGAACGCCAAGGAATCCAGGTCCAAACTACTTAGTCTCTCTTGGAAAGAAAACCATGTTATGCCTGGTGAAACCATTTTGTACAGCCTCCAATGTTACAGTATCTTTTTTTTAAAAAAGGGGTACCCAAACTGAAAGCAGCATGCCAAGAGATGGTTCAACAATACTTTACATCAGCAATAAAACAAGTCAATATACACTAACTCAAAGGTTAACTCAAGGATGTCAAAGGTTACGGGTAGAAGGCAGGTGAATGGGGTTGAGAAGGGTTGAACTACTTGCACCTGCCTGCTAGCTTTTCGTGACTCAAGCACTAGAACCCTCTGTACTTCACTCACTTGCAGCTTCTCTCCACCTATGTAATAATGTACCTTTTGATTTCAGTTACCAATGTGCAGAACCTCACGCTTCCCCACATTAAACTTCATTCATCATTCTTTTACCCACTCATTCAGGAAAAACTTGAACCTAAACAATATCTTTCATAGGATATCCCAAACACTTTGCCAGTGAAGTACTTCTGAAATTCAGTCAATGATGTAGTGCAAGAATTACATAAATGATGTAACGAAAGAACTGCATCAATTTGATCGCCCATAAGACGTCTCACATACAATGATGACCTCTAGGTACCGCCTGAGGGACACGGCAGAATTCCCTCGCTGTGTTTCATGTGAGGAGGCAGCTTGGATTTAAACACAACTTTCAAAAGAAATCACTCTAACATTGCACTCCACCAAAATATCAGCTTAGATTTTGTGGTATGTGGATTAATATGTAAACATAATAGTGACTGGGCAATACCATTGAACCACAGCTGATCAGCTCCTACAGGTCATTGATGCTGCAAATTTCTCAAGCAAAACTTGCATTAGACCATCCTTCTCCACTTTACAATTTCAAATGCATCTAAATAATGCATCATATTCTCCTATTTTACCACCCCACTCTGAAAATCTCAGCCAAGGGTGTATATTCTTTCCTAAGCTGTGAGAAACTAAAAACAAGACTAATGATAATGAATTCTTCCTTTGCATTCTTTCTTGCTAGTTTGTGTGCATGTAGTAACAACCACTTACCATTTGTGGAGCTCTGCATTATGAAGCACACATTGTCCCGAACAGCAGGTTGCTTACGGATTCGGTCAACCCAGATGGTGGCAACATCTGGCTGAGAAAGACAGGTTAGTATTAACCTGCCAAAGAGAAATGGTTACCTTACTATTTACCATCGTGGAAAGGCCACTTTTTCTGTCAATGCATCCTACTATTTCAGCCTACTGTAATTAATGGTAAATGTGTAAATATCACATTTCTCTGCAAAGATCTCTGTAAATATCTCTGCAAAGCTCAGAGGTGCGGACAATCTATTAAAAGGAAGGAATTTAATTTCACTGTGGATGTGCATAACAATTTTATAGTGTAGTCACTTTTACATTTCTCAGAATTTTTGTGTGAACCAATATCAATAAAAACCATCAACTACTTGCAATGAATAAATCACGGCTGCTTCCACAAGTTGAAAAACATAGTGGCAATGGCACTGCCAAATCCCTTATCTTTAATATCCTGGGGAGGGTGAGGGGGCTGGTCCCATTAATTGGATACTCAGCTGCACCAGTCACATAAATACAATGGCTTAAGAACAGGTCACAGACTGGGTATCCTGTGTCAAGTGACTCACCCCCAACACCCAAAGGCCTTTCCATGATCAACAAGGAACAATCCAGAATTGTGACAGAATATTCTCCACTTGTTAGAATGAGTATGTTACTCTCAAGTAATTTGACATTCAGGGCAAAGCAGCCTACTTGAATGGTGTCTCATCAACTCTAATCATTTATTCCCTTCAGCTCTGGTTGAAAGTGGCTACAGAGTTTACCACTTTTTAAATGCCCAGGGTAATTCAACAGTACCTCCCAAACCCACAAACTCTGTGTTGTTGATTGTGTTGTTCTGCTGGACATCAACGTCACGTTACGTTGGTGCCAGAATGTGTGGCAACACTTGCAGGCTACCCACAACAGCCTCCTGATTTGGAAATACCCCCAGCCCTTCATTATCACTGGGTTTAAATCCTGGAACTCCCTACCTACAGCATTGTGAAAATATCTTTGTCAGAAGGATTTCAGTGATTCAAGATCAGGGCTCACAACCACCTTCCAAAAGTAATTAGCGGTGGGGAATAAATTCTGGCCTTGCCTGCAATACCAAGATCCTGAAACTGAACATATAAAACAACTTGCAAACAGATTCAGAGCAGTCAGACACTGGGTCCAATGTGCAAAAGTAACTTAAGAAATGATTCAAGTAACACACAAACACAAAATACTGGATGAAAGCAGCAGGCCAGGCAGCATCTATGGAAAATAATATAGTCAAAGTTTTGGGCCAAGACCTTTCATTAGGACTGGAGAAAAAGAGATGAGGAGTCAGAGTCAGGAGATGGAGGGAGGGGAGGAAGAAACATAAGGTGATAGGTGAAATCTGAAGAAGGAGGGGTGAAGTAAAGTGTTGGGAAGAGGTGGCCATGGGCTGACATCTCGGAATGAGAATGGGAAGTGGAATTAAAATGGGTGGCCACTGGGCGATCCCACTTTTTCTGGTGGATGGAGCATAGGTGCTTGGCGAAGCAGTCTCCCAATCTACAATGGGTCTCACAGGAGGCCACACCAGAAGCACCGGACACAGTATATGACTGCAACAGACTCACCTAGAAGGACTATTTGGAGCCCTGAATAATACATAGGGTGGTAGTGTAGGGGCAGGTGTAGCACATGTTCTATTTGCAAGGATAAGTGTCAGGAGGACGATCAGTGGGGAGGGATGAATGGACAAGGGAGTCGTGTAGGGAGTGATCCCTGTGGAAAGCAGAAAGTGGGGGGTGGGGTGAGAGGCAGATTTTCTTGTTTGTAAAGAATTATTCAGCTATGAAGTAATTAAGCAACATACAATCGCTGCAACTCTAATACTCAGAATAATACAGCAACATACAGCTATCTACCTGCTGGTCTCCAAGAGAGTTGGTGGGTCAGAATCTCCCAGTAGCAACAGTAGCACCTCTCTGTGGAACATGTAAGAAACAGACCATCAGTTAAGACCCCTTAACTTCAAATCAAAGGAGCATATAATTTTATGTAAATGAATTTAACATCAAAGGCGATGCTAGGCTCATTTTGCTACCTTGGTTTCTTGATTGCAAAAAGCAACTCAGATCCAAAGCAACAAAGAGGCAGCTTCAAAATAAACAAGATTCACAATTGTTTAATGCAATTTCCTGTCCACAAGTGTAAGGAAATGAAATAATTATTATTCCCTATCCGATGCAGCTCAAAAAAAAACCAAAAGATGAAGAACACAATAATACTAAAAAACCCACAAAACAAATACATAAGACAGCTTATATAGATTGATTATATGTCTACAAAGTGACACTAGGCTGTAATAATAAAGTAGTGGTAGAGTTATTGAGTGGAGGTGTTGATCTGTCTTACGGCTTGGGGAAAATAACTGTCTTTAAGTCTGGTGGTCCTGGCGTGGATGCTACATAGCCCCTCACCCCCCACCCCAGATGGGAGTGGGACAAGCAGTTATGAGAAGGGTGTGTGGGATCTTTCATGATGTTACTGGCCCTTTCCCAGCATCTTTGATGGCAGGTAGGCTGGTGCCAGTAATGCATTGTGCAGGTCTGACAAACCAATGCAGAGCCTTCCCATCCTCCATAGTTCAGTTTCCATACCAAACAGTGATGCAGTTTGTTAGGATGCCCTCCACCGTGCATCTGTAAATGACACAAATATAGATGTGCAAAGTCCAGCTCTCTCAGCCCCCTCAGAAAGTAGAGGTGTTGGTGAGCTGTCTTGACTGTGTAGGATGTGTTCTGGGACCATGAGAGGTTGAGTTTGCTGTTAACTCTCAGGAGTTTTAAACTGCTTGCAGCTTCCATTGCTATGTCCCCAAAGTAAAGAGGGATGCGAGTCCTCCTGAAGCTGATAACCATCTCCTTTGTCTTGTTGACAATGAGGAAGTAGTTATTTGCCTGGCACCAGGCTTCAAGTCACCTCCTCTCTGTAGGCTACCTCATCATTGTTGGTGAAGAGCTACTGTTGTGTCATCGGCAAATTTCAAAGTTCAAAGTAAAACTTATTATCAGAGTCCATACCTGTCACCACGTACAACACTGAGATTCTTTTTTTTAAGTAAATCTATAGAACAGTAACTGTCAATAGGATCAATGGACATCAAACCGGGCAAATGCGGATATAAATAAATAACGAGTATGAAGTAACAAGATAAAAACTCTTTAAAGTGAGATCACTGGTTGTGGGAATGCCAGAAGTAGAATGAGTGTAGTTATCCTATTTTGTTCAAGAGCCTGATGATTGAAGGGTAGTAACTGTTCTTAAACTTGGTGGTGCAAGTCCTGAAGCACTTATACATTCTATCTGATGGCAGCAACGAGAAACAAGCATGGCTGGGTGGTGAGGATCTTTGACGATTGATGCTGCTTTTCTACAGCAATGTTTCATGTAGATATGCTCAGTGATGATGTGACTGATCGGGTGTATGGCCATGCAGTCAAGTGTGAAGAAAGTGTACAGCAATGGGCTCAGTATACAGTCCTGGTGGGGGGTGGGGGGGGGACCCATGTTGAGGATCATGGGGAGAGAGGAGCTGTTCTGCATCCTGACTATCTGAGATCTGTTGGTTAGGAAGCCCAACACCCACTTGTGTATATAGACAGAGGAATAGGAGTTTTTTCACCTGGGTCTGTGGTAAAATAGTGTTGAATGCCAAATTAAAATCCAGAAACAACATTCTGACACAAGTTTTCTTGTTTCCTAGATGTGTCAGGACCAGATGAATGACAGATGCTATGGCATCTGTTGTAGAGTGGTTTTGTCAATAAGCATATAGGTGAGTGTCCAATGAGGCAGGAATGAATGTTTTTATAAGTGCCATTATCAGCTGTCTAAAGTACTTCAGGACAATTGATATCAGTGCCAATGGTCAGAAGTCATTTAGTTCTGAATGTGTAGAGTCCTTTGGTACAGGGATAATAGTGGCTGATTTCAAGCAGCCTGAATGAGTGAAGTGTTGAAGATGTCTGTGAAGGTGTCAGCGAGCTCCCCGAGTACTCTGTCTGGGATGTTGTCTGGCCCAGCCGCTTTATAGGAGTTTACTCTCTGCGGATTCCTTTTCACATCTACAGCTGTTACAGATGGAGGTTGTTCACCTGGGAGGGAGGTAGCTTTCGTGGCAGGCGCTGTCTTGCATGCCTCAAACATTTGCCAGTTAATCCGTTTAAAGTGGTCCTGAAGCATAGAGATTACAGTGATGGTCCTTTTGATTGGTTTCTTCATTTTCAGCACAGTCAGTATGCTGGGATTAACATTATGGAGATGTGGTCAGAGAGGCCAAGATGAGAGTGTGGGATGGCTTTGTAAGTACTATGTGTGTTTGTATATACCTGGTCTAGTCTGATCCCCTAGTGGCCATGGTAACATATTGGTGGAATTTGGGTAAAACGTCCTGCAGGTTAACATGTTTGAAATCTCCTGAAATTATGAAGGGACTGTCTAGTTGCTTGTTTTGTAAAAAGTTGATGAGAATGTAAAGCACTCCCAGTGCACCTCTGGCATTCGAGCTCGGCGGGTATGTACGTAGACAGTGGTGATGAACACAACAGTAAACTTCCTGAGCAGATAATGTGGCCAGCATTTAAAAGTTTGTGCATCAACCTTTGTTAATATACAGTACGCACAGATTTAATCTCCTTTGCATTTCTCTGAAAGGGAGTTCCTGCCTGTGCAGAACAGAGTCATCCCATCAAGTTGAAACGCCAAGTCAGGCATGTTTTGTCAACTACATACAAAATGCAGTGCTTCTATGTATCATTTCTCAAACTGGAAGTGCAATATTATAGAATGCCAGCCTGACTAGGTTAATACGCCACAGTCCTATAAGATTATGTAGATTCATTGAATTTAATATGGTATATGCTCAATTAGTCAGCTCATTCAGTCTATTTCAGTGTGTCATACCACACACTGAAACAGTCACTATTAATACTTCTGTACTCTTCAAGATCAACCAATTAGATGCAATTGTCACTATACATGAGCCACCAGGAACTCCCAGATGCGACAAAAGAAAATAAATTAGGATTACAGATCCTTCTATTCCATCCCAACATTGTGTCACAACATTCACACAGATGATGGGTAAGCACTGCAATTTCCCAAGCCCATGCTAAATTGCTTGTGCATTTTTTATTCTGCATAACATACCTACTAGTAAATGGATTTAGACAACTCAATCTCTTAACGCATAGGATGGCACAAAACATCTATCTTATCTGGGCTGGATCTGAAGCTTTGTCCCAAAAGTGGATAAGTTGAGTTTTTTTTAATTATTTACACGTTACGTTGTTTTCACAAAGTATTTTTGTTTTAAATAACGTAACTATGAAGGAAATCCTTACAACACAACCAAATTTAATGATGTTTTTCAACTGGACAACAGTAGCAGAATTTATTGAACATAATGTAAAAGGCTTTTTTTTGGGGGGGATATCTGCAATACAACTCCATGCAGTTCATGTTACTTCTAAAATAAAGTGACTTGTATATGACTGTTGAAAAGTAAAGAACAATTTATTTGGTATACAATCAATCATTCCATAAGGCTTCCATTTATCAGAAATACCTTACCTGATATACTTTGTATACAAGGAGACAGGAACACAGGAAGGGAATTGGATGCACTAAAATGATGGTTTATCCAGTTTCCCCAAAAGCCCATTATGACAGCAAGAATTAATAATATTAGTGACGTGTTGCAATAAAATGCAGCACTGTAAGCCTACCAGTACTTACACAAGATTATCATTGTTGGTGACTGACTGACAAGTTTCCTTGTAACAAACCATGTTGCCCAGGATACCAACACAGATCTCCTAATCTCAAAGAAAAGTCATATTATCAAATTTCACAGTACTACTGATAAAAATAAGTATGACATGACCATCTAGTTGATAGCCATTCTTTCTACAGAATACATACAACTTTTCCACCATTTATCTCTGAAGAAAACAATCTGTATAAATGCAGTTATTCTCCCTAAAGACAATGGGGCAAGACATACTTACCTACCTTAGCTAGCTGTTCTCAAGAGGTCAACTATGTCCTTCTGCAAGTCAGCACATTTGTAACTTCAATAGCTGTGCATTACTTTGCAGAGGTAGGGAACACACTGAGCACACCACCAAGTTCAAAACTGATTCTGCATCATTCAGGGCTGAGGGGTCAGGGAGAAGTCCTATTTAGTCACAAACCCATTCAAAAGTTTAGTGATTTGGGACGTTTTATTTTCATTTTAACTTAAAGCAGTTTAATGTATTTTTAAAGTATTTACTTATAATTATATGTATTTCAAATGTTTCAGAACACCTTTGATATCAGGCATATTTAGAGGCAATTGAAAAATTCTTCATCAGCATGAACTGTCAAAGGGCCTTCAGGGCTGCCCACAGCAAGGCCTCAGGTTTCATCACCACAGGCCTAGTCACTGCTCACAAACTACTTCAATACATAGGGCAGCTTTAATAGCAAAGCCCAGAAAACACTGGGTGCTTCACTGTATAAAAGACATGTGTTACCACAGGATAACACAGAGGACATACCTGAGACACAGGTAACCTTAAGTCAAAATTAGGCAATAGTACAAAATTCAGGCAACACCATCTACCTTCAGTATCACCAAAAACAGAATACCCATACAATATTTGCCCATTATCATTAATTATTTTCCCAATGAGATAAATGTGTGACTCATTTTAAGCAGCTTTTTCTTCTGGGAGCCTACTCCATTGAAATGCCATGAGATTGATAGGCATTCAGTTTATATCCAGATCTTTTAATGAGTCACTTATGGGTATAATCCTATCAATGTTTGAAAGGACAAGATTGCTCCAGAGAGAAGATACTTTGACAGTAAGATAATTACAGTGGACATTATTCTGCCCATAACTACCTGCTTATTGAAAGAACTTGAAGAGGTGCTCATCATGCACCAGCCAAGATCGCCATCTGAAAGCTTCCGTAATAAGGGCAAAACAGACTTCTTTCTGATCCTGAATACCAATTTGTCACTTTGCATCAGCCAATTAGCTAATCATGGAACAGTGAAAAGGGAATTACATCTTATTATAAAGTAGAAACCTGTACCCTTAAATGACAATTATTACTAACATGACCGGAGCAAGTATCACTATAAAGTACATCGCAATGCTGTGAGTAATAGTATAATAGCTACCTTCATTACTGTATTTTAATTGCCAAGTCACCTACTCAACTACAGCAAAACTGACAAAACTATAACAAACCCAATAATGTGAGTGTGCACAATTGCCTACAGAATTCAGTGAAAGGTTATAATAGAGCAAGATACAACACTGGAATTAACAGTGAACCTTCTATACAATTCACTTACCGTCAATCGAGGACACTTAGATTTACCAATGATCCCTAATAAAATGCCTGTTACATTGAACTCCTGAAGAAATAGAGCAACGTCCTGCAACACAACAACAAATTTTGCATTAGCAGGCTGTAGTAAAATACAGTAGATTCTGGTTAATCGGGGCAGCCATCATTTGGGACAACGCTTAAAAATAAAATCCAATCAAAAAATAGTCAAGATTCATTTTGCTTCTTTGGGACACAATGGCATTTAAATGGGACAGAAGACTGCTGCAGAAGTTTCTAACTAGCGTCAGTCGTGTGGCCATTAAAAGCCATACCATGCTTAAGCGAACAGTTTTTAATTAGCACCAGTTATGTGTGTTTGTGTTCAAAAAGCAGTGGTTTTTCTCACTAATAATTGGCGAGAGATAAGCAGTAGGACAATTTGGAACTACCTTGCTAATTGTGGTTTTAAGCATTCAGGCTTGGGAGATGCTGGAAATGGCCATGAGTGAAAATGAAACAATTTCACTACTTCAACAAGTTAGGGACTATCAAGAATTTGAAGGTATCAACAATCATCTTGAATGTTACAATGAAAATGAAGAATTGGAGGGTGCAATCATCAAAATGGGCCTATATTATGGACTACCTAACAGTCCGCGGGATTTAGAAGAACAAATTTGTAGAGAGATCGTAGACTGTTGCAAGAAACTGAAGGTTGTTACGGTAGATGATTTAACTTTCCACATATTGACTGGGACTCCCATACTGTAAAAGGACAATATGGGATACAGTTGGTCCAATATGTTCAGAAAAGTTTCCTTAATCAGTACGTAGAAATCCCAACAAGAATGTGCTTAGTACTTGATCTGCTATTGATGAGAAATGGCAGGTGACAGAAGTTTGTGTCAAGGAACACTTTGCATCATAATGTCTTTAGTTTCAAAGTAAATATGGAAAAGGATAAGTCTGATCTGTGGGTTGTGAATCAAAAGTGAAATTTTCAGAGTACAGAGCTTGTATGTGCCTTTCAGAATAAATGGTTAAAATAACAGGTTTAAGGAACCTTGGTTTTCAAGAGATATTGAGGCCTTGGTTAAGAAATAAAAGGAGGTGCATAGCAAGTATTGGCAGGTAGGAGCAAATGAAGTATTTGAGGAGTATTGGAAAGGCAAGAGAACACTTAAGAAAGAAATCAGGAGGGCTAAAAGGCGGCATGAAGTTGCTCTAGCAGACAAGGTGAAGGGCTTCTATCATTACTTTAAAGAGCAAAATTAGTCCTCCGGAAGATCAGAATGGTAACCCATGCACAGAGTCAAAAAAGATGGGGGAGATCTTAAATGAATTTTTTGCACTTGTATTTACTAGGGAGATGGACACAGAGTCTTTAGAAGTGAGGCACAGAAGCAGTGAGGTCATGGACCCTATACAGATTGCAGAGCTAGTGTTCGCTGTCTTGAGGCAAATTAGGGTGGTTAAATTCTGAGGGCCTGACAAAGTGTTCTCTACGACCCTGAGGGAGGCAAGTGCAGAAACTTAGGGGTCCTTGCAGAAATATTTAAATCATCCTTAGCAACAGGTATCAGTGTACTGGAGGATAGCTAATGTTGTTCTGCTGTTTAAGAAAGGCTCTAAGAATAAGTTAAGAAATTATAAGCCGGTGAGCCTGATGTCAGTAGGTGGGAAGTTATTGAAAGGTACTCTCAGGGAATGGATATACAAGTATTTGGAAAGACAGGGACTGATTAGGGATAGTCAGCATGTCTTTGTGCATGGTAGATCATATCTAACCAATCGTGTAGATTTTTTCAAGGAAATTACCAGGAAAGTGATGGAGCAAGGCAGTGGATGTCATCTACGTGGACGTTAGTAAGGCATTTAACAAGTTCCTGCATGGGAGGTTGGTCAGGAAGGTTCAGTCATCTTGCATTCAAGAAGAGGTAGTAAAATGAATTAGACATTGGTTTTGTGGGAGAAGTGGTAATAGGCAGTTGCCTCCCTGACTGGAGGCCTGTGACTAGTGGAGTGCTGTGTGGAGTGGTGCTGTGTCCATTGTTGTTTGTCATCTATATCAATGATCTGGATGATAATGTGGTTAATTGGATCAGCAAGCTTGTGAATGACACCAAGATTGGCAGTGTAGTGGACAACAGGGAAGACTGTCAGAGCTTGCAGCAGGATCTGGACCAGATGGAAATGTCGGCTGAAAAATGGCAGATGAAATTAAATGCAGACAAGTGCAAGGTGTTGCACTTTGATGGGACCAACCAGAGTAAGTCTTACACAGTGAAAGGTAGGGAGTGTGGAGTGCAGCAGAAAAAAGGGTTCAGGGAGAACAAAGGTCCATAATTCACTGAAAGTGGCATTAAAAAATGCTTTTGGCACATTGGGCTTCACAATTCAAAGTATTGAGTACAGAAGAGGGGATGTTATATTAAAGCTGTATAAGACATTAGTGAGTATTGTGTGTAATTTTGGTCATCTATCCACAGGAAAGATGTAAATAAGGTTGAACAAGTATAGAGAAAATTTACAAGGATGTTGCGGGTCTGGAGGACTGTGTTATAAGGAAAGATTGAGTAGGTTAGGACTTTATTCCTTGGAACATAGAAGACTGAGGAGAAATTTGACAGAGGTATACAAAATTATGAAGGGTATAGATAGAGTAAATACAAACAGGCTTTTTCCACTGATGCTGAGTGGGACTACAACTAGAAGTCATAGGTTAAAGGTAAAAGCTGAAAAGTTTAAGGGAAACATGAGGGGAAACCTCTTCACTCCGAGGGTTATGAGAGCATGGAACAAGCTGCCAACATAGGTGGTGCAGTTGAGTTCAATTTCAATGTTTAAGAGGAGCTTGGATAGGTACATAGATAGTGGGGGTATGGATGGCTATGGTCCAGGTGTAGGTTGATGGGACTAAGTGGTTTAAATGGTTCAGAATGGATTAGATAGGCCAAGGGGCCTGTTTCTGTGCTGTACTTTACTATAACCGTATGACTCTAAAAATATTGTCTGAAGGCAGTCCACTAGGTGTCTGCATTGATTTTGTTCATTTGCAGTTAATCAAAAGAACATGGCAGCATACACTGGACGAATTTCTCTGTCAATTAGGAACTACAGTTTTATAGTACTGTTGTAATAACGTTAATGCTCTAATCTGTTCTTTATTTCATTTAAATACACAATTAGTTACTCAGTTAAACAGTAGCTTGTCATTTTTATATGTTTTTGACTATTTGCATGAAACTTCAGCTAATTTGAACAGCCACTTAATTGGGCCAAAATGTGCTAGTCCCGATAAGTCTCAATTAACCAGAATCCACTATATATCTATGTCAGTAGTCTTCCAGTGTCCAGCATTGAAATGTAGATGACCACACACTCAAAAATCAGTAAGCAATTGCACAATGTGAAACAGTATGGCAGCTACTTTTGATGCTTTTCTGTTCTAATTAGCCAGACTAATATAACAAGGGCCAAAATCAGAATTGGGTTTATTATCACAGACAGGTGTTGTGAAATATATTAACTTAGCAGCAGCAGTTCAATGCAATACATGATATAGAAGAATAAGTAAATCAATTACAGTATATGTATTTTAAATAGATTAAAAATCGTACAAAAACAGATACAATATATATTTAAAAAGTGAAGTAGTGTTCATGGGTTCAATGTCTTTTTAGGAATTGGATGGCAGAGAGAAAGAAGCTGTTCTTGAATCGCTGAGTGTGTGCCTTCAGGCTTCTGTATCTCCTCCCTGGCAGTAACAATGAGAAAAGGGCATGCCTTGGGTGCTGGGGGTCCTTACTAATGGATGCTGCCTTTCTGAGACACTGTTCCTTGAAGATGTTATGAGTACTTTGTAGGCTAGTACCCAAGATGGAACGGACAAGATTTACAACCCTCTGCAGCTCCTTTCGGTCCTGTGCAGTGCTCCCCCCACCCCCCCATACCAGACAGTGATGTAGCCTGTAGAATGCTCTCTGCAGTACACCTATCAAAGTTTTTGAGTGTTTTTGTTGACATACCAAATGTCTTCAAACTTATAATGAAGTATAGTCACTGTCTTGCCTTCTTTATAGTGGCATTGATAAGTTGAGACCAGTTTAAGTCTTCAGAGATCTTGACACCCAGGAACTTGAAACTGTTCACTCCCTCCAATCCTGATCCCTCTGAGGATTGGTATGTGTTCCTTCATCTTACCCTTCCTGAAGTCCACAATCAGCTCTTTCAGCTTACTGACGGTGAGTTCAAGGTTGATGCTGCGACACCATTCTACTAGTTGGTGTATCTCACTCCTATATGCCCTCTCATCAACATCTGAGATTCCACCAACAATGGTTGTGTCATCAGCAGCTATAGATGGTATTTGAGCTATGCCTAGCCACACAGTCATGTGTATATAGAGAGAGTAGAGCAGTGGGCTAAGCACACACCCAAGCTGCACCAGCGTTGAACATCAGCAAGGAGGAGGTGTTATTACCAATCTGCACAGATTGTGGTCTTCCAGTTAGGAAGTCGAGGATCCAACTGCAGAGGGAGGTACAGAGTCCCAGGTTCTGTGACTAATCCATCAGGATTGTGGAAACGCTGGTGTTAAATACTGAGCTATAGTCAATGAACAGCGTCCTGACAGAGGTGTTTGTATTGTCCAGGAGGTCTTAGGCCATGTGAAGAGCCATTGAGATTGCATCTGCCTTTGATCTAGTGTGGCAACAGGCAAATTGCAGTGGGTCCAGCTCCTTGCTGAGGCAGATTTTGCCGCAAATTTTGCTAGCATTAATTACACTTCATAAAAAGTCAGAGGCACTGAAGAATGCAATTGGAAAACTCAACTTAGCGGCCATTGAACTTTGCTTGAATGAAAAGTGTGCTGCAATAGCAGAATAAACTTTCCACATTACTGCTGCTTTCAGAGTAAAACTTGACATCTCATTGTGCTGCTACATTACTGAGAGAAAAAAGTAATAAATTCTTGCGATCCCATTTCCGCAGGGAATCTAAATGGCATAAAGATAAAAAATCAGGTGCAAATCAGGTGTTTTAACTATGTAGTGTTATTATTCACCTCTGAAGCAAGATACAAAATGAGATTCTGGTTCTCTCAGTGATGTGATGTGGAGCATGAAAGGAAAATGTAAAGATGGAGCAATCTGCAGCAAAACATTTGTGATTCTAAGATGACGGTCTGGTTGCATTTTAGATGAACAATGCCTCCAACACTAACCATCAACAAACAGATGTTAATCAACATCGCCTTCAAGCTCCACATTGTTCTTTAGTTACCTCATCCATAGACATGTCCCAGACTTTACAGATCTCATTCTCCAGATCCTCATCCAGCTGTGTGTCTGCTTTCAAAAGTTCTGCCTTTTCATCCTCTGCAGAGACAAACTAAGAAAGTAAAATGGGATAATTAATTTATGCGGCATTTGACATTTGGCTTTATATATACTTTTTTTTACAAGTTACTCTGTTGAAATAGTTTAAAAAAAAACATTAAATGTACAAACCCCATTTCCAGAAAAGTTGGGATATTTTCCAAAGTGCAATAAAAACAAAAATCTGTGATATGTTAATTCACATGAACCTTTATTTAACTGACAAAAGTACAAAGAAAAGATTTTCAATAGTTTTACTGACCAACTTAATTGTATTTTGTAAATATACACAAATTTAGAATCTGATGGCTGCAACACACTCAACAAAAGTTTGGGACAGAGTTAAAATAAGATTGAAAAGTGCACAGAATATTCAAGTAACACCGGTTTGGAAGACTCCACATTAAGCAGGCTAATTGGTAGCAGGTGAGGTATCATGACTGGGTATAAAAGTAGCGTCCATCAAAGGCTCAGTCTTTGCAAGCAAGGATGGGTCTGGCTCACCCCTTTGTGCCAAAATTCATGACAGAATTGTTAGTCAGTTCAAAAGGAACATTTCCCAATGCAAGATTGCAGAGAATTTAGGTCTTTCAACATCTACAGTACATAATATTGTGACAAGATTCAGAGAATCCAGAGACATCTCGGTGTGTAAAGGGCAAGGTCGGAAACCACTGTTGAATGTGCGTGATCTTCGAGCCCTCAGGCGGCACTGCCTAAGAAACCGTCATGCTACTATGACAATTATAGACACCTGGGCTCAGGAGTACTTCGGAAAACCACTGTCACTTAACACGGTCCGTCGCTGCATCCAGAACTGCAATTTGAAACTGTATTACGCAAGGAGGAAGCCATACATCAACTCTATGCAGAAACGCCAGTGAGTTCTCTGGGCCCGAGCTCATCTCAGATGGACCAAAAGACTGTGGAACCGTGTGCTGTGGTCAGATGAGTCCACATTTCAGCTAGTTTTCGGAAAAAACTGCCGTCGAGTTCTCCATGCCACAGATGAAAATGACCATCCTGATTGTTATCAGCGAAAGGTGCAAAAGCCAGCATCTGTGATGGTAGGGGGGTGCATCAGTGCCCACGGCATGGGTGAATTGCATGTATGTGAAGGTACCATTGACTCTGAGGCTTATATTAGGATTTTAGAGAGACATATGTTGCAATCAAGGCGACGTCTCTTCCCGGGACATCCATGCTTATTTCAGCAGGACAATGCCAGACCACATTCTGCACGGGCTACAACAGCGTGGCTTTGTAGACACAAAGTGCGTGTGCTTGACTGGCCTGCTGCCAGTCCAGATCTATCTCCTATTGAAAATGTATGGCGCATCATGAAGGGGAGAATCAGACAATGGAGACCACGGACTGTTGAGCAGCTGAAGTCTTATATCAAGCAAGAATGGACAAAACTTCCAATTGCAAATCTACTACAATTAGTATTCTCAGTTCCAAAACGACTAAAAAGTGTTATTAAAAGGAAAGGTGATGCAACACAATGGTAAACATGCCACTGTCCCAACTTTTGTTGAGTGTGTTGAAGCCATCAAATTCTAAATTTGTGTATATTTACAAAATACAATTAAGTTGGTCAGTAAAACTATTGAAAATCTTTTCTTTGTACTTTTGTCAGTTAAATAAAGGTTCACATGAATTAACATATCACAGATTTTTGTTTTTATTGCACTTTGGAAAATATCCCAACTTTTCTGGAAATGGGGTTTGTAATTAAATTGTGTATATGGGGATCAAAACAAGAACTCTCCTGCAAAACAAATTTTAAAAAGTTAAGGCAAAGAGTACAAGTGTGTGTGTGTGTGTGTGTGTGTGTGTGTGTGTGTGTGTGTGTGTGTGTGTGTGTGTGTGTGTGTGTGTGTGTGTGTGTGTGTGTGTGTGTGTGTGTGTGTGTGTGTGTGTGTGTGTGTGTGTGTATGTATTAAAAAATACATACACACACAGCATAGTTCTGTAATATTGGGCTGTTTTAATCTGCAAATTCATCTTGAGACAATAGAAATAACATTCATTTTTTAAATATAGAGCTGGATTCTAATTAAAGTATAAACATTTCCATCTTCTGGAATGGCTACTTGAAAGCAAAGTTCAAAGTAAATTTATTATCAAACTACTTACATGTCACCATATACAACCCTGAGATTTGTTTTCTTGTGGACATTTACAGAAACAAAAAAAAGCAATAGAATCAATGAAAAACTGCACATGAACAAAGTCTGACAGCCAATGTGTGAAAGACGACAAACTATGCAAATAGAGAAAAAACAAATAATAAATAAATTTACAATACTGAGAACATGAGCTGTAGAGTCTTTGAAAGTGAGTCCATGAGTGGTGAAATCAGTTCATTTGAACTGAACTATGGCTTCTCTCCCACAGAGGGCCAAGTCACTAAATACGTTTAAGGAAGAGGTAAAAATATTTTTAAACACTGATGGCTCAGGGGGAGAGAGAGCACAGGAATATGGTACTGAACTAGAGAATATGCACTGACCATGCTAAATGGCCTATTCCTGCCACAAACAAGAGAAAATCTACAGACGCTGGAAATCCAAGTAACACACAGAAAATGCTGAAGGAACTCAGCAGGCCAGACAGCATCTATGGAAAAGAGAATAAACGACTTTTTGGGCCGAGACCCTTCAGCGGGACTGGAGAAAACAAGATGAGTCAGAGTTAGAGGCCTATTCCTGTTACTACTTTCTAGGTTTCTGTTTATATCAAAATAGAAGCAAAATTATGTAAAACTGCATTCTCTGCACTTGCTCACCAAGATCAGGCAGAAGCTACTGAGAATTAAACCAATTCAATTTAACCAGAGGGGATGTGCAAAGGGGAGATTAGGTGAACAGTCAATGAGAAAATAAAGCTAAGCTGATTTTCCTCCCCTTACCTGGGGCAACTTGGTAATCAGCACACACACTGCCCCTCAAATGTTATCTTTACTGACATCTATTATCTCAATACAAAGAAGAGATCAAACCTTCGTGGGTCAGTTCCTTTTTAGTACAAACTCATATGCCAATCAAGAGAACAGTTTACTTAGCTTCACTCAATAAAAATGGCAAATCAGCCTCAGTGAACATTTGATCATCACGGGAAACTGCAGTCAAGCTCGGAAAATGATTTGTTTAACGAATTTCGGCTGACAACACCAAATGGCAGATTTGGCATTATAGATAGATAGATAGATAGATAGATAGATACTTTATTCATCCCCATGGGGAAATTCAACTTTTTTTCCAATGTCCCATACACTTGTTGTAGCAAAACTAATTACATACAATACTTAACTCAGTAAAAAATATGATATACATCTAAATCACTATCTCAAAAAGCATTAATAATAGCTTTTAAAAAGTTCTTAAGTCCTGGCGGTAGAATTGTAAAGCCTAATGGCATTGGGGAGTATTGACCTCTTCATCCTGTCTGAGGAGCATTGCATCGATAGTAACCTGTCGCTGAAACTGCTTCTCTGTCTCTGGATGGTGCTATGTAGAGGATGTTCAGAGTTATCCATAATTGACCGTAGCCTACTCAGCGCCCTTCGCTCAGCTACCGATGTTAAACTCTCCAGTACTTTGCCCACGACAGAGCCCGCCTTCCTTACCAGCTTATTAAGACGTGAGGCGTCCCTCTTCTTAATGCTTCCTCCCCAACACGCCACCACAAAGAAGAGGGCGCTCTCCACAACTGACCTATAGAACATCTTCAGCATCTCACTACAGACATTGAATGACGCCAACCTTCTAAGGAAGTACAGTCGACTCTGTGCCTTCCTGCACAAGGCATCTGTGTTGGCAGTCCAGTCTAGCTTCTCATCTAACTGTACTCCAAGATACTTGTAGGTCTTAACCTACAATCTCTCTGTTAGAACAAGCAGTGTGATTAGGTTCCTTCCTTGCATGTTCCCTTTGACCTTTCTTTTTTATCCCCCATGCAGATGTACAATTATTTTTAAAAAGAGATGCTACAAATTTGATCAAAGGATATATAAAGTGATAATGAATATATACAGGGAATGAAAGACACTTTTTTTTTTGAGTGTGGAATAATCTAACACCTCTCCCTTTCAGGATAGTAAGCAAGTCAATCAGGGCTTTAAAAAGGGGAAATGAATTGCCACAAAGGAAAAATAATTTGTAGTGCACAAGGTAAAGAAAACAGGAAATGAGGTGGGTTGACACAGACACACTGGGCCAAATGATTAACTTTTGTGCTGTGTCATTTATCATTTATGACTCTTTTCATAGCACTTCAGATCAGAATTCAGATCTTGCTCAATAACGATGCTCGACAGCTGTGGCAGGGCTTCAATGCTATCACCTCTTACAAAATGAAATTATGCAACATAGGTGACAACAGGGCTTCACTTCCTGATGAGCTCAATCCCTTCTATGCTCGCTTTGACCATTGAAACATGGAGGAACCATTACAAACTCCCACAGCCCCCAAGGATCCTATGATTTCAGTCTCTGAAGATAACCTGCAAGCATTCTTCAAGAGGGTAAACTCACAGAAAGTATCTGGCCCAGATGAGATACCTGTCCAAGTACTAAAGGTCTATGCTGATCAACTGGCCTGAGCGTTCACTGAGATCTTTAACCTCTCACTTCCGCAGTCTGAGATCCCCACCTGCTTCAAGCATACCAGCACCCAAGAAGAACGTGGTGAACTTCCTCAATGACTACTGTCCAGTAGCACAATGATAAAGTGTTCTGAGAGGTTGATGATGAAACATATCAGACCCTGCCTGAGAGGCAACTTGGATCTGCTCCAATTTCCCTATCAAAGCAACAAGTCCACAGCAAATGCAATTTCATTGACTCTTCACTCCACCCTGGAACAGCTCCCAGTGTGTATACATCAAGATGCTCTTTATCGACTACAGCTCAGCATTCAATACCATCATCCCCGCATAACCAAACAATAAGCTTCAAGACCTTGGCCTCATACCTCTTTCTGCAATTGGATCCTTGATTTCCTCACTTGCAGACCCCAGTCATTTGGCAATAACATCTCCTCCACAATCTCCATCAGCACAGATACATCACGAGGCTGTGTGCTTAGCTACTCTACTCATTTTACACAAGTCAAGTCAAGTCAACTTTTATTGTCATTTCAACCATAACTGCTGGTACAGTGCATAGTGTTATGACCCCAGCCCCCTCCTTTGTGAGAATCGCGAGAGGGAGAGAGCAGCCTTACAGTTTGGAATGCGGGCTGGCCTCTCAGCCAGACAAAAGCCATGGACATAGCCATTGTCTTGGGAGACACCTTTGTGGAATAAGGGACTGGACTACGTGCAAACCCTCAGGGCAACGTGGGCTGGGTGATGGGGGAAAGATTGCCTCCCCCCCACCCTGATTGACATCTACAACCCTGCCAGTCCAGATAAAAGGCGGGCTGCCGAGGCGGGGCCTCAGATGCACCAAGGAGACACACGAAGAAGACACGATAGCGCTTCCCGTCGGAGCAGGAAGCCATTTTGAAGGAAGCCACGTGCGTTAGATCCCGGATCGGGAGTCTGTGGCTGAAACCAAAGGAAAAACGTTTTAACTAGCAACAGGGATTTGCTTCGCAAAGACGACGGGCAAGTGTTCCTTCTTTCTCACCACTCTCTCTCTCCAACACGTGAAATGCCAGCGGTTCCCAAACGGAAAAGCCTGCAAATTTATGAGTGACTTTTATATTCCATTGGACTCAGTATTCCCCTAGACAACGATAGAGCTTATTTCTGATTATTACTATACCTGCGCTTTAGTTTGAGTTTTGACGATGTATATGATCTGAATGTTTTGTATTAACCATACGTTTGTGCCCCTTTATAAATAAAAACGTTTGAAAATAGTATCATCAGACTTCAGCGGACCTCTCTATCTTTGCTGGTAAGTCACCCGGTTACTGGGAACGTAACAATAGTAAAAATGAGACAATGTTTTTCAGGACCATGGTGTTACATGACACAGTACAAAAAACTAGACCGAACTATGTAATTAAAAAAAACAGAGAAAGCTACACTAGACTACAGACCTATATAGACTGCATAAAGTGCACAAAAACAGTGCAGGCATTACAAAAAATAATAAACAGGACAATAGGGCCAAGGTGTCAGTCCAGGCTTCGGGTATTGAGGAATCTGATAGCTTGGGGGAAAGAAACTGTTACATAGTCTGGTCGTGAGAGCCCGAATGCTTCGGAGCCTTTTCCCAGCTGGCAGGAGGGAGAAGAGATTGTATGAGGGGTGCGTGGGGTCCTTCATAATGCTGTTACCTTTGCGGATGCAGCGTGTAGTGTAAATGTCCGTGATGGCAGGAAGAGAGACCTTGATGATCTTCTCAGCTGACCTCACTATCCGCTGCAGGGTCTTGCAATCCGAGATGGTGCAATTTCCAAACCAGGCAGTAATGCAGCTGCTCAGTATGCTCTCAATACAACCCCTGTAGAATGTGATGAGGATGGGGGGTAGGAGATGGATATTCCTCAGCCTTTGCAAAAAGTAGAGATGCTGCTGGGCTTTCTTTGCTATGGAGCTGGTGTTGAGGGACCAGGTGAGATTCTCCGTCAGGTGAACACTGAGAAATTTGGTGCTGTTTACAATCTCTACCGAGGAGCCGTCGACATTCAGCGGGGAGTGGTCACTCTGTGCCCTCCTGAAGTCAACAACCATCTCTTTTGTCTTGTTCACATTAAGAGACAGGTTGTTGGCTCTGCACCAGTCCGTTAGCCGCTGCACCTCCTCTCTGTAAGCTGACTCGTCATTCTTGCTGATAAGACCCACCACGGTCATGTCATCGGCGAACTTGATGATATGGCTCGAGCTGTGTGTTGCAGCACAGTCGTGGGTCAGCAGAGTGAACAGCAGTGGACTGAGCACGCAACCCTGGGGAGCCCCCGTGCTCAGTGTGATGGTGTTGGAGATGCTGCTCCAGATCCGGACTGACTGAGGTCTCCCAGTCAGGAAGTCTAGGATCCAGTTGCAGAGGGAGGTGTTCAGGCCCAGTAGGCTCAGCTTTCCAATCAGTTTCTGAGGGATGATTGTGTTGAATGCTGAACTGAAGTCTATGAACAACATCGGAAAGTATGTGTCTTTTTTGTCCAGGTGGGTTAGGGCCAGGTGGAGGGTGGTGGCAATGGCGTCATCTGTTGAGTGGTTGGGACGGTACGCAAACTGCAGGGGGTCCAGTGAGGGGGGCAGCAGGGTCTTGATATGCCTCATGACGAGCCTCTCGAAACACTTCATGATGATGGATGTAAGTGCAACAGGAGGGTCGTCATTTAGGCAGGACACTGAAGACTTCTTTGGCACGGGGACGATGGTGGCGGCCTTGAAGCACGTTGGAATGGTGGCGCTGCTCAGGGAGATGGTGAAAATGTCAGTGAGAACATCTGCTAGCTGGTTTGCACATCCTCTGAGCACTCTACCAGGAATGTTGTCTGGTCCAGCAGCCTTCCATGGGTTGACCCTGCCCAGGGTTCTTCTCACGTCGGCCATGGAGAGACACAGCACCTGGTCATTTGTAGGAGGGGTGTACTTCCTCGCCGCCTCGTCATTTTCTGCCTCAAACCGGGCATAGAAGTTATTTAGCGCATTTGGGAGGGAGGCATCACCTGCACAGTCAGGTGATATGATTGTATGGCTAAGCACAGCTCCAATGTATTACTTATGTTTGCTGACAACACCATTGTGGAGGGCCGAATCAAAGGTGGTGACGAACTGGCATACAGGAGAAAGACTGAAAACCTGGCTGAGTGGTGCCACAACAAAAACCTCCCACTCAATGTCAGTAAGACCAAGGAGCTGGTTATAGACTTCAGGAGAAGAAAACTGGAGATCAATGAGTCAATCCTCTTCGGGGGATCAGAAGCGGAGAGGGTCAGCAACTTTAAATTCCTCGTGTAATCGTTTCAGTGGACCTGTCCTGGGCCCAGCGCACAGGTACAATTACGAAGAAAGCAAGGCAGCGCTTCTACCTCCTTTGGAAGGTTGTGAAGGTTCAGCATGACAACTAAAACTTGGATAAACTTCTATAGATGCGTGGTGGAGAATATACTGACTGGCTGTATCACAGCCTGATATGAACACCAATGCCCTTGAACAGAAAATCCTACAAAAAGTAGTCATGTAGATTTAGCCCAGTCTATCATGGGTATAGCCCTCCCCGTCACTGAGTGCATCTTCTCACAGCGTTGTCACAGGAAAGCAGCATCCATCATCAGGGACCCCCACCACCCAGGACTTGCTCTCTTCTCTCTGCTGCCATCAGGAAGAAGGTACAGAAGCTTCAGGGCTTACACCAGGTTCAGGAACAGTTATTACCCCTCAACCATCAGCTCTTGAACCAAAGGGGATAACATCACTTGCCCCATCACTGCCTGTTCCCACAACCTGTAGACTCACTTCCAAGGACTCTTCATCTCATGCTCTTGATACTTATTTTTTTCCTTTCTTTTTGAATTTAGTTTTCTGTCTATTGCACACAGGTTGCCTGCCCTGTTAATGTGGTCTTTCACTGATTCTATTATGGTTATTAGATTTACTGAATACACCCGCTAGAAAATGAGTCTCAGGGTTGTATATGGCGACATATATGTACTTTGAACTTTGAGTGAAAAAAATGTTTTATTTGATTGTTCTTTAGAACAAACCCAATTTCTTTATTCTCTCCAAATAATTGAAGTTTCTTTGGCCTGACAGAAATTTGTAAAGCTCTTCTGCTCCCTCATTAAGTTCTTGGTATGTTTCCTTTCTAAAGGACAGTATTATGCTGAACATTATAATCACCTTATTCTGGTGTCCACACATACATTGCTGTTTCTCAAAACTCAAAACTTTCAACATTTCCCACTTAAAAGATGACAATGACCCAAGCATGTGAAAACACATGCTAGGTTCAGACTGGGTTTCAAATTACAAGTCCTCTGGGTTTAGGCTGTGGGTTGGCTTGGAAAACACCACCATATTAATTTGGCACCCTAGTCTCCAAACAAGAACCAACGACAGAAATCTATTCTGATGCCATATTAAGATACCTGTTGCATTATTATGCACCCATTCAAGGGCATGATGAGAATATTACCTTGATTAGTTGCATGAGTGTGCTAAACAACCAGTGCTTGCTATAAACTGTGTTTCCAATTGCATCGTCTCCGGTGGTCTCATTGTCACTTTCATCACTTGGTGGTGGGGATGGATTGCGATCCATCTCAGTACCTTAAACGTTCAAACAATCCTGCCAAAGGAAGCACAGGGAAGGCGTACTAATAAGGTGGTTATTATATGCGGGAAGAGAGTCTAGATATATTGGACATCACGCCTAACCTCGGCTGCCATAAAGAACAACATCCACATTCGCATAGCAAGCATACAGATCACATAACCAGAAGAAGCTTCTGTCGAAGGAAATATTAACCGCCCCTTTAAAATTCATCAGGATCTAATCAAATTTTAACCGGTTACATGGGTTTCCAAAGTGAAGAAATTCATCACCGGTCTTCTATCACAAAATGCTGAAGGAACCGATGTCAGACAACAGCGAAGGAATAAAGAGTCGATATTTCATTTCGGGCCAAAACCTGTGGAAGAATCTTGCCCAGAAACGTCGACTCTTTATTCCTTCCCATATTTAATGGCTAATCCGCTGAGTTTCTCCGGCATTTTGAGTGTGACTCTGGATTTCCAGCATCTGTGGAATCTCTTGTGCTTATGATCTACCGGTTTCTAACACAGCCTGTGGGAAGTGAAAACTTATCTGGGTTCCAACAATTTAAAGTTGCGCGATTTAAATTCATCTTTCTAACGATCAGCACCCACGTTACAGGTGGAAGAACCGCAGTCCCTTCTACACACCTCCTCCAGGTTTCGGGGGCAAATCCGACGAGTAAATGTACAGAGCTGTCCAGCTCAAAGAAAAGCCCAATGTGCCACGGCGGGGTGACACTTCACGTGGCTCAGCCCCCAGGGTAATTGCACACAGCCCGGCTGAAGAGGGGCAGACAGAGTTCGGGGCCGTGGCTGCGGAGACGGCCGCCCGTTGGTCCTCCAGCCTGTCACCGCCGGCTTTCCTTAGAGCGAGGCAACACTGAGGGGCAATTACACGGGATCACTCATAGACCGACTGCGTGGGATCAGACTCACCACAGGCTGGGTCCTAAACCCCTCTCATCTTCCTTGCAACCGTAAGCAGATATATATTCACTCTCCAGTGAATACCCAGCAGCCACTTGTCTCACCCTCCCCTAACGGCGCCGCCTGTCGGATTGGCGTTGCTCCGCACGCTCCTCCCGTGACCGACGTCACTTCGCACCCTCCCCCTACGGCGCTTCCCGCGTGATTGACGTCGCTCCGTACGCCCCTCGGTATTGCCGTGGCTCCGCAGTCGGGACGATGGGACTCTCACTCCACAAACTCTTCTCTGTTTAAACAGAAATAGGCCTTTCCATGCTGACTATGTCGGACTGCATTTACCCCATAGCACTCCACACCTCTCCTATCCATGCGCTTATTAAACGGTGTTAATGTTCCTGCCTCATCCACTATTCATCCCAAATACAGTACTCCACATTTAATAAGCAAAGAAGCTGCACCTGATGTCCTTTTTAAATCATTTACTTCTGATCTTAAACCGATGTCCTCCTGTTTTTAGTAACCCCTCGCTGAGGGAAAAAAAAGACCATCCTGTGTCTCCTTGTTTGTCTCCCTCCCCACACCACCAAAAAAGTGGACATATTTGGTCATTAAATTACCTATGGCATTTTGCCACTAAATAAATTACTATATGAGGCTACACAGCTTCTGGTACTTTCTACACCAATAATTAATGCAAGATCTCTGAACGGTCAATTGATGCAAAATGAACACTATCAGAATCAGGTTTAATATCACGGACATATGTCGTGCAAAAGATGATGCCAGTAACCAACGGCAACACGTTGCAGCTAGCTCACAAAACTACTAGATATGTTTTGTCTTCTGGATACGCGTACCTATGAGCTGTGATCGCTGCAGTCTGTTGTCAGTAATTTCCCTTTTTAAGAATGTACTCTTGAGCTGACTAAATGATGTGGCACTTTTGCAGTCCCCTGGGGGATTCGGCAAACTAGGCTCTCGAGGGTGCAGGTGGGGATGGACGCCACATTGATGCCTGATGGTAAGGCACGAACCAGTAGTTGGCTCCATTACTCCAAGCTAATTAAAGTGTAGAGAAAAATTAATATCGTTGAGGATGAGAACGGTTTTGTGGTAGCAGTACAGTGCAGTACATAATAATAATAAACTACAAATTAAAATAAGTTAGTGCAAAAAGAAAGCAAAATAATTTTTTAAATAGTGAGGTGATGTACATGGGTTCATTGTCCAGTCAGAAATCAGATGGTGGAGGGGAAGAAGCTGTCCCTAAAATGTTAAGTCTGTGTCTTCAGCTCCTGTATCTCTTCCACAATGAGATAGCAATGAGAAGAGGGTGTGTTCTGGGTGATGGAGGTCCTTAATGATGGCTGCAGTCTTTTTGAAGCATCATCTTTCAAAGATGCTCTCAATGCAGGGGAGGCTCGAGTCCGTGATAGACCTGGCTAAGTTTGCAACTTTCTGCAGCTTCTTCTCCCAATCTCCTGTGCAGTGGCTTCTCCATACTAACCAGTTAGATACTCTCCATGGTGCATCTGTAGAAAATTGCTAAGAGCCTTGGTGACATACAAGGTCTCTTCAAAGTCCTAATGTAATATAGCCACTTTCGTGCATTCTTTATAATTGCATCAATATATTGGGCCCAGGATAGATCCTCAGATGTCAATACTTCATTCTTCCTCTTTTGCAATACTTATTTACTGATGGAAATTTATGTCTTGCTCTGTTTTGCTGTAACAAAATGACAAATTTCATGATGTACACATGTCAGTGACAATAAACCCAATTCTGATTCTGTGGAGGCTGCAGATAGCGCAAGACAATCTTTGAAAGGGATGATAGATTTAAGCAACATGTGAGATGAAAAATGTAACACCCTCAATGCCACCTGCCACCTTATCACCCACCAACTGGCAGAGGTGAAAGCTGGCTGATGTGTCCCAGAACTCACCAGTAAGGGAATGGTCAACAAAATCAGTCTAATTTAGTTAAATTTACAATGTTAGCAATATGACCAAGCTGGTAAAAATTTTAAATTATGTTCACAATTCCAAGAGGTCCTACAGATACTGGAAATCTTGAGCAACCCACTTAAAATAATGCAGGAACTCAGCAATTCAGACAGCATCTATAATGGGGAATAAACAGTCAGGCCAAGATCCTGGTGCCAATTTACATTCAACTCTCAGTATCACTTGCTAACTGACGACAATTTACCTCATCACAGGCCAGTGGAGAAAGTAACAAAATCAGACCAAAAGATATAGGAGTAGAATAGGCCATCCAGTCCATCATGTCTGTTCCCCTATTTCATCGTGGCTAATTTATCATTCCTCTCAACTCCATTCTCCTGCCTTCTCTCCGTAACCTTTGACACTCTGACAAACCAAGAAACTGTCAGCCTCCGCTTTAAATACAGTATTGTGCAAAAATCATAGCCACCCTAATCTTTTTTTACTATAAATTTTAAGATGTTTATTTTTTGTCTTCTGCATTAATGCGTCAATAGAAAAGAGCAAATTTTAGGTTTCCATTCATTTCCCAAAAAATTAAATGCCACAGAGAAAGTTTTGTATTTAAAGAAAGTATCATATAAAGTAATAGACCAGTTTTCTAATAAAATCTTGATTACTTTGTAGGTATATAGCCCAATGCTATAAGCAAAGATAACAAATAGGATGCTAACGATCAATGATATAACAAGTTGAATGAACTAAACTGATTAACTGTAACAGAAACAAGTACAGAAGGAATCAAACTGGGCAAAGGACAATGAATTGAAATGAATTGACTTTATTACTTAGATCCTTCATATATGAGGAGTAAACATTTTTGTGTTACGTCTCTGTCTAAATGCGCAACTTATAGTAATTTATAATAAATAGTATGTATAACACGATAGTCAGTATAACATAGAAATACAGTTGTGTCAGCATGAGTTAAGTAGTCTGATGGCCTGGTGAAAGAAGCTGTCCTGAAGCCTGTTGGTCCTGGCTTTTATGCTGCAGTACCGTTTCCCAGATGGTAGCAGTTCGAACAGTTTGTGGTTGGGGTGACTCAGGTCCCCCAATGATCCTTTGGGCCCTTTTTTCACCCGTCTTTGTAAATGACCTGAATAGAAGGAAGTTCACATCTACAGATGCGCTGGGCTGTCCGCATCACTCTCTGCAGAGTCCTGCGATTGAGGGAAGTACAATTCCCATACCAGGCGGTGATTCAGCCAGTCAGGATATTCTCAATTGTGCCCCTGTAGAAAGTTCTTAGAACTTGGGGAGCCATACCAAACTCCTTCAACCGTCTGAGGTGAGGAGGTGCTGTTGTGCTTTTTTCACCACAGAGCCAGTATGTACAAGCCACGTGAGATCCTCGGTGATGTTTATGCCGAGGATCTTAAAGCTGTTCACCCTCTCAACCCCAGATCCATTGATGTCAATAGGGGTTAGCCTGTCTCCATTCCTCCTGTAGTCCACAACCAGCTCCTTTGCTTTTGCGACATTGCGGGATAGGTTGTGTTCTTGACACCACTGTGTCAGGGTGATGACTTCTTCTCTGTAGGCTGCCGCATTATTATTTAAGATTTGGACAATCAGTGTGGTATCATCAGGAAATTTAATTAGCAGATTGAAGCTGTGGGTGGTGACACAGTCATGGGTATACAGAGAGTAAAGGAGGGGGCTTGGTACACAGCCCTGAGGGGCACCTGTGTTGAGGGGAAGAGGTGAGGGACCCCACTCTTACCACCTGTCGGCAATCTGACAGGAAGTCCAGGATCCAGCTGCACATGGCAGGGTGAAGGCCAAGGTCTCTGAGCTTCTTGTCGAGCCTGGAGAGAAATATGGTGTTGAATGCTGAACTGTAGTCAAGAACAGCACTCTAACATAAGCATCCCTCTTCTTCAGATGTATAAGGACGGTGTGTAGAGCAGTGGCTGTTAATTGGTTGTGTCAGTAGGAGAATTGTAGGAGTTCAGTTTGGGTGGTAGCAAGCTGCAGATGTAGTCCCTGACCAGCCTCTCAAAGCATTTGCTTATTATTGAGGTGAGTGCGACAGGACGCCAGTTGTTCAGACATGTTACCTTGGTCTTTTTTGCAACAGAGACAATGGTGGATAATTTGAAGCAGAATGGCACTCTACACTGGGAGAGGGAGAGATTAAAAATGTCTTTAAACACACCTGCCAGTTGTGCCGCGCACATCCTGAGTACCCACCCTGGGATGCCGTCTGGTCCCGCAGCCGTGCGACTGTCCACTCATTGGAAACAACTGCATTCTTCCGCCTCAGAGATGACCTAGCTGCAGGTCGCTTCAGCTGTAAGTCTCCTCAGGGGCTCGTCAGTGTTGGCAACATCGAATCAAGTGTAAAAAAGATTTAGCTTATCTGGGAGAGAGGCAGTGACGTTGGCAAACTCCAACCACACCAAAAGGTGAGGCTGTGGCAGATGTAACAGTTTAACCTTCAAATCATCGATTCTTATACTATGGTAAGAGTGAGCATAGCAACAAGACACAAGGTGGTCATCCTGTATCAGCAAGGTCTCTTCCAGGTAGAAATTTTGTGGCAGGCAGGAGGTTTAAGATGTAAACACAAGGAAGTCTGCAGACGCTGAAAATCCAAAGCAACAAACACAACGTGCTGGGAGAACCCAGCAGGTCAGGCAGTTTCTATGGAAATGAGTAAACAGTCGATGTTTCAGGCTGAGATCCTTCTTCAGGACTGTAAAGGAAGAGGGAAGACGCCAGAATAAAAGGGTGGGGTGAGGGGAAGGAGGCTTGCTGGAAGGTGATAGATAAAGCCAAGTGGGTGAGAAAGGTTCAGGCTGGAGAAGAAGGAATCTGATAGAGGAGAGCAGACCATAGGAGAAAGGGCAGGGGGAGTGGACCCAGGTGAGAAGAGGTAAAAGGCCAGAGTGGGGAATAGAGGAATAGGGTGGTAGGGAATTTTTTTTTAACTCGTAGGAGAAATCAATATGCATGCAATCAGGATGGAGGCTACCCAGATGGAATATAGGATGTTGCTCCTCCACCCTGAGGGTAGCCTTATCTTGATACGAGAGGAAGTCACGGACCAACATGTTGAAACAGGAATGGGAATCAGAATTAAAATGTTTGGCCACTGGGAAGTTCCACTTTTGATGGATGGAGTGGAGGTGCTCAACAAAGTGGCCAAAAGTGGAACTTCAGGGTGGCCAAGCATTTTAACACTTCCTCTTGAATCCCCTTCTCCTTCCCCTTCTTCTACATGGAATTCTGCACAAGGTGGTATGGCCTCCGCAGAGCCCTGATCTCAACATCATCAGGCTGTCTGATTAACTGGAAGGCAGAAGCAAGCGAGGCAGCCAAAGTCTGCAGAATAACTGTGGCAAGTTCTCAAACATGCTTGGATCAGTCTACCTGCCGATTTTCTTACACAACTACACAACAGTATACCTAGGAGAACTGATGCAGTTTTAAAGGCAAAGGGTGATCACACACAAAATATTGATTTATTTTCTATTGCTTAATGCTCTTTATAGTTTTTAATATTTAGAAACATTTCATTATTTTCAGAGCATCTTCACTTTACAGATTTTTTTTACATGTGCCTAAAATTTTTGCACACAACGGTATATCCAATGACGACCTCCACAGCCATGAATTCCACAGGTTCACTGCCATCTGGCTAAAGAATTTCCTCTTCATCTCAGTTCTAAATAGCCATCCTTCTAATCAGAGACTGTGCCCTCTGGTTCCCCCAACATGAACACCCTCTCCACAATATTTAATAGGTGTCAATGAGATTCTCTCCTCTCCCCCCCCCCCATTCTTCTAAACTCCAACTAGCACAGGCCCAAAGCCATCAAATGGTCCTCAAACATTAACCCTTTCATTCCCAGAATCATTCCTCATTCTCACGAACCTCCTCTAGACCTTCTCCAATGCCAGCACATCTCTTCTTAGGTAAGGGGCCCAAAACTGCTCACAGTACTCCAAGTGTGCTCTGAGCAATGCCTTAGAAAGCCTCAGTATTACATCCTTGCTTTTATGTTCTAGTCCCCTTGAGATTAATGCTAACAGCGCATTTGCCATCCTCACCACCAACTCAACCGAGACAAGGCTTACTCCCAGCACGCCAGATACGGCCATCAAACCTGAAGCATTCTCAATTCACAGGAGAGACTGAACTGTAGATTCGGAGAAGACAAAAGGTGGAGCTGTGTATTTCATGACAAGTTCTCGGTGGTGCTTTGATGTGGTGGTTTTGTCAAACTCACGTTCCCCAACCCTGAACATAGAACGATCAACTGCCATCTGTTCTAGGGAGGCCTCAACCGCAACACTCACTGGAATTTACATACCACCAGCAGCCGACTATAATCAAGCACGTGAGATACTCCAGAGAAATAATCCATCCTGACATATTGTAAGTCATAATCAGGGACTTCAGCCAGGTTTGTTTGAAAAACAATCCCAGCCTAACTATCATCAGCATCAGAAGTCCCAACACACTAGATCACTATTATCCAAAGTGCCTATCATTTCATGCCCAGACCGCATTTCAGGAAATCTGATCAGTTTGCTATCCTTCTCCCACCTGCGTACAGGCAGAGGCTAAAGAGCAAAGCTCCAGAGGTCAGGACAACAAAGAGGAGGTTGTGGGAGGCAGAGGAGCAGTTACAGGATTGATTCGAGTCAGCGGACTGGGCCGTGTTCAAGAACTCATCTGTGGAACTGAATGAATACATGAACTTTATAAAAACAGTTGTAAACAAGTGCGTCCCCACAAAACTCATCAGCGTCTTCCCCGACCGGAAGCCCTGGAATGACCCATGAAATCCTCAATCTCTTGAGGGCCAGGTCAGAGGCATTCAACTCATGTGCAGGACTCCTTCCCAGGAATCCTTTTATTTCCCCACCCGACCTAAAGTCTTGTAGGAAAAAGACATTGACATAAATTGAACAGTCCAGTGTACACCCTCACATCGAGTTGTGGGCACAAAAGCAGAAGGTGGCTGCCCTGTGGCCCATGGATTGGGTGGGTGGAGTTTCAGTAGCTATGGCCATAAACGAGATGGCATTTGTCAGAATCCCACCACACCCAACAGGTTTACTTCCAGTGCAATCAAAACAAAAATGTTCCTTGTAACTTGGAATGTCTGTACCTTGCTAAACTCAAAGATGAAATGTGAAGTACTACAACTGTTGCTTAAGAACTCAAGAGGTACAATATCACTGATGCTCTCAGTGAGACAAAACATGCCAGTGAATGCATGTTAAGGGAAAAGAGTTTCAGCTATACTTCTTTTGGAGAGAAAAGACACCAAGTTACTGGTGTTGGTTTTCCAGTCAAGAATTTTTTACTTTGGCATCAATGAACGCCTGCACATTCTGGTTTGTGATAGCACAGCTGAAGGTAGATGACAACTTACTGGCTGTTCTCAAAGCAAGAAATACAACTAAATACTTTATTAATAACATCTTTTCTGTAAGAAAAATTATGGTAAACAATCACCGCAAACGATGAAAAGGCGAGCAAAGGCGAGGCTGACTTGAGGGTCGAGGAATGCGGGTGCGAGCGAGGTTGAGGCATGTCAAGGAGAAGTGGTCAGAGTGAGATCAGGGTGCATTCGCTACAGAGTCAGAATCAGAGACGGAGTTGGGGGTGCAGGTTGAAGGATCGGAGCCCGTCCACCAAAACCCAGAGCCAGGTTTGATTGATCGAAGCACCAGGCTGATTTGGAAAGGTCAGGTCCGGGCCAAAACATGGTGGCAAGGTCCAGAGCCAGAGTGTATCGACGTGACAGGACCCGGTTCTTTGAGTGAAGAATGATCCTTTTTTAGACTATTTCAACGCCGGGCTAGATGTTGAGACCGGAGCTGAGGTTCGGGCTGGTTCTGCTTGCTGCTCCATGACGTTTGCTCCACTCTCTGCTGCATTGAGGCTGAGGCTGTGGGTTCTGCGATGTTTACTTCACTGTGCTGAACTGAGGCCGAGGCTGTGGGCCTGCTCTGTGTCTGTGGGCTCTGTGACATTCACTTCACTGTGCTGAACTGAGGCCGAGGTTGTGGGCCTGCTCTGTGTCTGTGGGCTCTGTGACATTCACTTCACTGTGCTGAACTGAGGCCGAGGCTGTGGGCCTGCTCTGTGTCTGTGGGCTCTGTGACATTCACTTCACTGTGCTGAACTGAGGCCGAGGCTGTGGGCCTGCTCTGTGTCTGTGGGCTCTGTGACATTCACTTCACTGTGCTGAACTGAGGCCGAGGCTGTGGGCCTGCTCTGTGTCTGTGGGCTCTGTGACGTTCACTTCACTATGTGCTGAACTGAGGCCGAGGCTGTGGGCCTGCTCTGTGTCTGTGGGCTCTGTGACGTTCACTTCACTATGTGCTGAACTGAGGCCGAGGCTGTGGGCCTGCTCTGTGTCTGTGGGCTCTGTGACATTCACTTCACTGTGCTGAACTGAGGCCGAGGCTGTGGGCCTGCTCTGTGTCTGTGGGCTCTGTGACATTCACTTCACTGTGCTGAACTGAGGCCGAGGCTGTGGGCCTGCTCTGTGTCTGTGGGCTCTGTGACGTTCACTTCACTATGTGCTGAACTGAGGCCGAGGCTGTGGGCCTGCTCTGTGTCTGTGGGCTCTGTGACATTCACTTCACTGTGCTGAACTGAGGCCGAGGCTGTGGGCCTGCTCTGTGTCTGTGGGCTTCTGGTAAACTATGTATACCTGTCTGGACACGCCCCTCTGCTGACTGCTCCTGTGGCTCCTCCCACGGACCCCTGTATAAAGGCGATTGGAGGCACTGCTCTTCCCTCAGTCTCCGAGATGCCGTGCTCCTTTTTGCTGCTAATAAAAGCCTATCGTTCACCTCCCGTCTCCGACAGTTATTGATGGTGCATCAGGGCTCTGTGACATTCACTTCACTATGTGCTGAACTGAGGCCGAGGCTGTGGGCCTGCTCTGTGTCTGTGGGCTCTGTGACATTCACTTCACTGTGCTGAACTGAGGCCGAGGCTGTGGGCCTGCTCTGTGTCTGTGGGCTCTGTGACATTCACTTCACTGTGCTGAACTGAGGCCGAGGCTGTGGGCCTGCTCTGTGTCTGTGGGCTCTGTGACATTCACTTCACTGTGCTGAACTGAGGCCGAGGCTGTGGGCCTGCTCTGTGTCTGTGGGCTCTGTGACATTCACTTCACTGTGTGCTGAACTGAGGCCGAGGCTGTGGGCCTGCTCTGTGTCTGTGGGCTCTGTGACATTCACTTCACTGTGCTGAACTGAGGCCGAGGCTGTGGGCCTGCTCTGTGTCTGTGGGCTTGTGGTAAACTATATATACCTGTCTGGACACGCCCCTCTGCTGCCTGCTCCTGTGGCTCCTCCCACTGACCCCTGTTGATGCACCATCAATAACTCTCTGAGACGTGAGGCGAGATATCGGCTTTTATTGACTGGAAGAAAGAACAAGCAGCAATTGACCACCACACAACATCCTGCAGACAGAGAGACTGGGCTCAGGCCTCAACCGCCTTTATACCGGGGTGAGGAGCCACAGGAGCAGTCAGCAGGGGGGGGCGTGTCCAGACAGGAATACATAGTTCACCACATTCACCCCCCCCCCCTTGTTTTAAAAGAGAGTCCCCATGGGGTGAAGTTTCTTACAAGTATATTTACAGGTTAAGTCTATCAGGTGGTCGAATCTGTTGCTGCGATCTACGTCGCACTGGCTGTGATTGCACAGGTGCCGGAGGTGGTGATTGCACAGGTGCCGGTGGTGATTGCACAGGTGCCGGTGGTGGTGATTGCACAGATGCCGGAGGTGGTGATTGCACAGGTGCCGGTGGTGGTGATTGCACAGATGCCGGTGGTGGTGATTGCACAGATGCCGGTGGTGATTGCACAGGTGCCGGTGGTGGTGATTGCACAGGTGCCGGTGGTGGTGATTGCACAGGTGCCGGAGGTGGTGATTGCACAGGTGCCGGTGGTGGTGATTGCACAGATGCCGGTGGTGGTGATTGCACAGATGCCGGTGGTGATTGCACAGGTGCCGGTGGTGGTGATTGCACAGGTGCCGGTGGTGGTGATTGCACAGATGCCGGAGGTGGTGATTGCACAGGTGCCGGTGGTGGTGATTGCACAGATGCTGGTGGTGGTGATTGCACAGGTGCCAGTGGTGGTGATTGCACAGATGCTGGTGGTGGTGATTGCACAGGTGCCGGTGGTGGTGATTGCACAGATGCTGGTGGTGATTGCACAGGTGCCGGTGGTGGTGATTGCACAGGTGCCGGTGGTGGTGATTGCACAGATGCCGGAGGTGGTGATTGCACAGGTGCCGGTGGTGGTGATTGCACAGATGCCGGTGGTGGTGATTGCACAGATGCCGGTGGTGATTGCACAGGTGCCGGTGGTGGTGATTGCACAGATGCCGGTGGTGGTGATTGCACAGATGCCGGAGGTGGTGATTGCACAGGTGCCGGTGGTGGTGATTGCACAGATGCTGGTGGTGGTGATTGCACAGATGCTGGTGGTGGTGATTGCACAGGTGCCGGTGGTGGTGATTGCACAGATGCCGGTGGTGGTGATTGCACAGGTGCCGGTGGTGGTGATTGCACAGATGCTGGTGGTGGTGATTGCACAGGTGCCGGTGGTGGTGATTGCACAGATGCCGGTGGTGGTGATTGCACAGATGCTGGTGGTGGTGATTGCACAGGTGCCGGTGGTGGTGATTGCACAGGTGCCGGTGGTGGTGATTGCACAGGTGCCGGTGGAGATTGCACAGGTGCCGGTGGTGGTGATTGCACCTGCACAGGTGCCAGTGGTGATTGCACCGGAGACGGTGGTTGTGCTGGTTCCGGCCTAACTGGAGGTGTCAGCCCACTAGGCGTCAGTGATCCCTCATGCATGTCCGAGGTGCCTGGTATATGCGCGTGCGAGACGCCCGGTATAGGAGTGTCGTGAGGAGTCTGTGTAGGGCTCAGTGTGCGCGGTGTCACCTCGGGTACAGGGTTCATAGTTACCGTGGAGTGTTCGGGGTAGTGGTCTGCTGCTCCTGCGGGCGCCAGGTCATGGACGGAGACCGTGTCCTCCCGCCCATCAGGTAAGACCACGTAAACATACTGAGGGTTCGCATGTAGAAGGTGAACCCTCTCGACCAGCGGGGAGTATTTATTGCTCCTCACATGTTTCTGGAGCAGCACTGGCCCTGGGGATGTCAGCCAAGCTGGCAGGGTGGTCCCAGTGGCAGACTTCCTGGGAAAAGAAAATAGGCGCTCATGAGGGGTGGCATTGGTGGACGTACATAACAGGGAGCGGATAGAGTGGAGTGCCTCGGGGAGGACCTCCTGCCAGCGAGAGACCGGCAACCCTTTTGACTTAAGGGCTAAAAGTGTGGCCTTCCACACTGTGGCATTCTCCCTCTCTACCTGACCATTTCCCCGGGGATTATAGCTCGTTGTCCGACTAGTAGCAATGCCCCTAGCCAGCAGGTACTGGCGCAGCTCGTCACTCATAAAGGAGGACCCTCTATCACTGTGGACATAGCAGGGATATCCGAACAGAGTGAAGAGCTGGCGCAGGGCTTTTATGACAGACGTGGCAGTGGTGTCGGGGCAGGGGATGGCAAAGGGGAACCGCGAGTACACGTCGATAATGTTGAGAAAGTACACATTGCAGTCGGTGGAGGGAAGGGGGCCCTTAAAGTCAACACTCAGTCACTCAAAGGGGAGGGTGGCCTTGATAAGTTGCGCCTTTTCAGGACGGTAGAAGTGCGGTTTGCACTCAGCGCAGACTTGGCAGTCCCTGGTCATCGTCCTGATGTCCTCGAGGGAGTACGGCAGGTTCCGGGCTTTCACGAAATGGTAAAATCGGGTGACCCCCGGGTGGCAAAGATGTGCATGGAGGGCGTATAGCTGGTCAAGCTGTGCGCTGGCACACGCTCCCTGGGATAGGGCATCAGGGGGCTCATTGAGCCTTCCAGGCCGGTACAGGATATCATAGTTTAGGAGATCTAGGCCTCATATGGAGCCAGTGATCATTAATGGAGAATGTGTGGAGCAGTTTAAGACCTACAAGTATCTGGGAGTACAGTTAGATGAGAAGCTAGACTGGACTGCCAACACAGATGCCTTGTGCAGGAAGGCAGAGTCGACTGTACTTCCTAAGAAGGTTGGCGTCATTCAATGTCTGTAGTGAGATGCTGAAGATGTTCTATAGGTCAGTTGTGGAGAGCGCCCTCTTCTTTGTGGTGGCGTGTTGGGGAGGAAGCATTAAGAAGAGGGACGCCTCACGTCTTAATAAGCTGGTAAGGAAGGCAGGCTCTGTCGTGGGCAAAGTACTGGAGAGTTTAACATCGGTAGCTGAGCGAAGGGCGCTGAGTAGGCTACGGTCAATTATGGAAAACTCTGAACATCCTCTACATAGCACCATCCAGAGACAGAGAAGCAGTTTCAGCGACAGGTTACTATCGATGCAATGCTCCTCAGACAGAATGAAGAGGTCAATACTCCCCAATGCCATTCAGCTTTACAATTCAACCGCCAGGACTTAAGAACTTTTTAAAGCTATTATTAATGCTTTTTGAGATAGTGATTTAGATGCATATCATATTTTTTACTGAGTTAAGTATTGTATGTAATTAGTTTTGCTACAACAAGTGTATGGGACATTGGAAAAAAAGTTGAATTTCCCCATGGGGATGAATAAAGTATCTATCTATCTATCTATCTATCTATCTAGTTGTAGGTGGAGAGTTCTATTCTCCACCGCAAAATTTTATCATTTTTGATTTTGCCCCGCTGTTGGTTGCTGAACATGAACGCAACTGAGCGCTGGTCGGTCAGCAAGGTGAACCTTTTGCCGGCGAGATAGTGCCTCCAGTGCCTAATAGCTTCCACTATGGCCTGGGCTTCTTTCTCCACCGCGGAGTGCTGAATTTCAGGGCCTTGAAGGGTGCGAGAAAAGAATGCTACTGGCCTGCCTGCCTGACTGAGGGTAGCAACCAGCGCGAAATCGGAGGCGTCACTCTCTACTTGGAAGGGAATGGTCTCGTCCACCGCATGCATCGTTGCTTTGACAATGTCCCCTCTAATGCGGCTAAAGGCCGCGCGGGCCTCGGCAGAGAGGGGAAAAGTGGTAGACTTGACCAGGGGGCGGGTCTTGTCTGCGTAATGGGGGACCCATTAGTTGTAATAGGAAAAGAAGCCCAGGCACCGTCTGAGGGCTCTGAGGGTGGTGGGAAGAGGGAGTTCTAACAGGGGGCGCATACAGTCGGGATCAGGGCCAATGACTCCGTTCTCCACGATATACCCAAGGATAGCGAGTCGGGTGGTTCCGAACACACACTTGTCCCTATTATAAGTAAGGTTCAGGGCTTTGGCCACTTGGAAAAATCATTGGAGGTTGGCATTGTGATCCGGCCAGTCGTGACCACAGATGGTGATGTTATCCAGATAGGGAAATGTGGCCTTCAGTTGGCACTGGTCCACCGGTCCATTTCCCTCTGGAAGACAGAGACACCATTTGTGACACTGAATGGGACGCGCAGGAAGTGATAGAGCCTGCCACCCGCCTCGAAGGCGGTGTAGGGGCGGTCCTCTGGGCGGATGGGGAGCTGGTGATAAGCGGATTTTAGGTCTATGGTCGGGTACACCTTGTACTGAGCTATCTGGTTGACCATATCCGCGATGCGGGGTAGGGGGTACGCGTCAAGCTGCGTGAACCTATTGATGGTTTGGCTATAGTCCACGACCATCCTATTTTTCTGCCCGGTCCGAACAACAACCACCTGGGCCCTCCAAGGACTTGTGCTTGGCTCAATGATCCCCTCCCTGAGCAGCCGCTGCACCTCTGACTGAATGAAGGCCCTGTCCCCCGCGCTGTACCTCCTGCTTTTAGTTGCCACAGGTTTACAATCGGGGGTCAGGTTGGCGAACAGCGGTGGGGGAGGGATCTTGAGGGTGGAGAGGCTGCAAGTGGTGTCAGTAGCGCGGCTGTCGGCATGGTGCTGGGTGGGATGTGTGTGTCGGTGTGTGTGTGTGGTCAGTAGTGGGGTATATGACGAAGTCCCACAAAACTGAGGATTCCTGACAGTGAGTGGTGGGAGGGGCCCGTCATATGCCATAGTCACACTTTCGACGTGGCTCTGGAAGTCCAGCCCCAATAGCACAGGCGCGCACAGTTGAGGCATGACCAGTAGCGCAAAGTTCCGATATTCTGTGCCCTGCACCACCAATGTCGCTACACAACCCACCCGGATGTCTGTGGAATGCGACCCAGAAGCCATGGTGACCCTCTGGCTTACCGGCCGTGTCACGAGTCCGCAGCATTGCACCATGTCCGGGTGAATAAAACTCTCAGTGCTGCCCGTGTCAAACAGGCAGCTCGTCCTGTGCCCCTCCACCAGGATGTCCATTATTGACCTTGCAAGCTGGTGTGGGGCGCTTTGGTCGAGGGTTACGGAGGCCAGAGTTGAACTGCCGTCTTGGTGCCCGGTAAGCACCCGTGGGTCGGGGGCGGGGCGAGGTGGTGCCGACAAAGATGGCGGCCTCCATGCCTCACACGCAGCGCTGCCCGACCCCGCTTGTGGTTCAGACTTACAGACCCTGGCGAAATGGCTCTTCTTCCCGCAGCTGGAACAGGTCGTTTCCCGGGCCAGGCCGTTTCCCGGGCCAGGCAGCGTTTTCGGGGGTGCTTTTCAAGTCTGCAGAAGTAACACTGTGCAGACTTGCAACCGGCAGTAGCTGTGGTCAGATTCGGGGAGTTCGTGGACTTGGGACTGGCAGAGGCAGCAGTGAATTCGTTCGCGGGTGGCAGGGTCTGAGGTGTCCACGGGATCAGCGGGGGATTGAGCGGCTGGACAGCATCAGCGTTGTGCAGAGCGGCCTCCAGCGTGTCGGCCGTCTCGATCATCGAATGTAAGGTAAGATCGGCATTTTCCAGCAGCCGCTGGCACACGTACACTGACCTGATCCCTGTAACAAAGGCGTCTCGTACCAGGAGCTCCGCATGTTGTTCCGCCATGAGAGCTTTGCAGTCGCAAGTTCGCACGAGTGTCTATAGGGCTCGGAGAAACACGGCACTCGTCTCATCGGGTCGCTGTCGTCGCATTGCTAAGCGATGTCTTGCGTAGACGGTGTTCACCGGCCGCAGGTACTGTCTTTTGAGGGCGTCCAGTGCCCCTTGGTAGGTTGGCAGGTCTCTGATAAGTGAGTAAACTTTCGGGGTGACCCTCGAGAGGAGAATTCGGTGCATAACAGCGGGCTCAGTCGCACGAACATCCTCCAAGTATGATTGGAAGCATGCAAGCCAGAGTTCAAAGGCAAGAGCTGCTTCGGGGCTTGGGGGTCCAAGTCCAATTTTTCCAGACGTAAAATACTTTCCATGTCTTAAAACTTCCAGTCAATAAAATTGATGCACCATCAATAACTCTCTGAGACGTGAGGCGAGATATCAGCTTTTATTGACTGGAAGAAAGAACAAGCAGCAATTGACCACCATGCTACATCCTGGAGACTGAGGGCAGGGCTCAGGCCCCAATCGGCTTTATACCAGGGTCAGTGGGAGGAGCCACAGGAGCAGTCAGCGGGGGGGGGGGGGGGGGGCGTGTCCAGACAGGTATATGTAGTTCACAACACCTGTATAAAGGCGATTGGAGGCACTGCTCTTCCCTCAGTCTCCAAGATGCGGTGCTTCCTTTTGCTGCTAATAAAAGCCTATCGTTCACCTCCCGTCTCCGACAGTTATTGATGGTGCAGCAGGGCTCTGTGACATTCACTTCACTGTGCTGAACTGAGGCCGAGGCTGTGGGCCTGCTCTGTGTCTGTGGGCTCTGTGACATTCACTTCACTGTGCTGAACTGAGGCCGAGGCTGTGGGCCTGCTCTGTGTCTGTGGGCTCTGTGATATTCACTTCACTATGTGCTGAACTGAGGCCGAGGCTGTGGGCCTGCTCTGTGTCTGTGGGCTCTGTGACATTCACTTCACTGTGCTGAACTGAGGCCGAGGCTGTGGGCCTGCTCTGTGTCTGTGGGCTCTGTGACATTCACTTCACTATGTGCTGAACTGAGGCCGAGGCTGTGGGCCTGCTCTGTGTCTGTGGGCTCTGTGACATTCACTTCACTATGTGCTGAACTGAGGCCGAGGCTGTGGGCCTGCTCTGTGTCTGTGGGCTCTGTGACGTTCACTTCACTATGTGCTGAACTGAGGCCGAGGCTGTGGGCCTGCTCTGTGTCTGTGGGCTCTGTGACATTCACTTCACTGTGCTGAACTGAGGCCGAGGCTGTGGGCCTGCTCTGTGTCTGTGGGCTCTGTGACATTCACTTCACTATGTGCTGAACTGAGGCCGAGGCTGTGGGCCTGCTCTGTGTCTGTGGACTCTGTGACATTCACTTCACTGTGCTGAACTGAGGCCGAGGCTGTGGGCCTGCTCTGTGTCTGTGGGCTCTATGATATTCACTTCACTATGTGCTGAACTGAGGCCGAGGCTGTGGGCCTGCTCTGTGTCTGTGGGCTCTGTGACATTCACTTCACTGTGCTGAACTGAGGCCGAGGCTGTGGGCCTGCTCTGTGTCTGTGGGCTCTGTGACATTCACTTCACTATGTGCTGAACTGAGGCCGAGGCTGTGGGCCTGCTTCAGGCTTTATGTCAATGGACTCACTTTCGTTCTGAATGCTATTTACTTGCTTTTCTTGTTTGCACGTTTTTTTTTTCTCTATCTTCATATTGGGTAATTTTTGGACTTTTAAAAATGGATTCATTTTGGCTTCCTGTTTTATGACTGCCTGTAGGCAGACGAAACTCAAGGTAGTATAATATATATATATATACTTTGATAATAAATTTACTTTTAACTTTGAGCATTCAACTGGTCAATAACTTTTGTCAGCAACACTCAAAAGTTCAAAAAGTTCAAAAGTTCAAAGTAAAATTTATTATCAGTGTACATACATGTCACCACATACAACCCTGAGATTCTTTTGTACGGGCACACTTAACAAATCTATACAATAGTAATTGTAAACAGGATCAATGCACAACAAATTGCGCAAATGCAAATATAAATAAATAGCAATATATAAGTATGAAATAACAATATAAAGAGTTGTTAAAGTGAGACCATTGGTTGTGGGAACACCAAAATAGAATGAGTGTAATTATCTCCTTTTCTTCAAGAGCCTGATGGTTAGGAGTAGTAACTGTTCTTGAATCTGGTGGTGCGAGTCCTGAGGCACTTGTACCTTCTACCTGATGGCAGTAGTGAAAAAAGAGCACGGTCTGGATGGTGAGGATCTTTGATGATGGACTCAACACCAGAAACAAAGAATACTCCTGCCCTACCTTTGACACTTCTATTCAGTGGACTGTTGGGTTACTTCAACAAGCCACTGGATCTCACTAACCCAACTCATACACGATGAACAGGCCAGCACCCTAGCTGGAGTCAGTATCTTCACAACAGGAGGAAACAAAGTTTGCATTTGGTATATATAACAGCTCTTTTGAAATATATTGGTCTGCTTTAAACCTTGGGAAGTGCCTTATACAAGGGCAGTGAATCTCAAACACATACCCAGTGTGTAAACTGAGCACTTAAGCATTTTAATTCAGAAACTTTGACAACTTTTCTCACCCCAGATTTAAAAAAAACTGGGAATGTACTATTTGCAATTAGTTCAAGTAAACATGATATGGTATCACATCAGATTTCAGGATTTTGATCCTAGTAACAGACTATTTACTTCTCTGTCAATTTTCAAGGCAAAGTAAAAGGCACAATTTCAAAACAAGTGCACACAATAATCAAATGGATCTTTCACAGCAGCAATGCAAGAGGGAAAGCAGAGTCATTGCACGTTGGAATCAGCATGAAGTAGTTTGGCTCTGATTTACTAGCTTCATTATGCCTGGTGAGACAACAGGAAACGATCACATCGCTCCAACATGACCTGGACGAGGGCTCTGGAACAGAAAAACAGGCAGAAATGATACAAAGCCGGTAATCACAATTTTCATTTTTGATTTATCTTTTCCCAGGGCTGGGTACTTATTGGGTTGTATTGTCTATTTGCTGTGGAAGCCCAATCTTGTCCTTACCCAACATCATAGACTTCCCTCCTGCACCATTTCTTGAGGCACACAATTTCCATGCTTGCTTGCATATGTTGCAGGAGGTAATCTGGAGTCGTTGAGCGCTGTCAAGTCATTGTTGACTCATGGCAACCCTATGGACAGTGTAGTTGTCCACAGGGTTTTCGTGGCAAGATACAGAAGTAGATCGCCAGGCCTTTCTTCTGTGAATATACTCTTGCTGCCCAGGTCGGAACCCAACCAGATTCAAACATAGGACCTTCCGCCTCGAAGTGTAGTGCTGATGCCACTACACCACCAGTTGCCCCAAATCTGGAGTTACTACCCTTTAAAGTCATGTTTTATTTCCTTTCATAACTCCATCTTCTAGTTGGAGTTGATTCTAATGCAGAAAAACACTCCCTGCCACCTCAAAGAAGTAAAACAGGCACCACACTTTTGAGAGTTCAAAATGACCAAAGGTTCAATCAAAGAAAGAGTTAAACGGAGAAGTTACGTGTGCTGCTGGGGCAGCACTGAGCTCAGGCTATCAAAAGTAGAACAGAAGCAATGGAAGAAAATGGAAGGAGCAGGTGAATAAGATTTCAGAGGTGTGGTGGAAAGATGCAATGTATTGTTATGACTATTATTATGATGCATTATGATTAACACACATTAAGATTATGATGATTATAAAAGCTAGAAGTTAGGATTTTAGATTTAATTAAAAGCCGAAGAAATATGCTCTTGTGCAGTTCGGGATGATTTGCAAGGACAGAGAATGGAGGTCATCTTTAAAGGCAACAAGTATTTGGGACAAAGGCTTAAATACTGTTTTCAGCAACAACCAAGAAGGAAGGAAGCAATCGATGAGCTTTCACGTATCTGTAAGTCACAGAAGATGCATCCAAAACAAGGGGAAGAGAATGAACCAATGCCGTGGATGGAGATGGAGAGGGGCTGAAAATAACAATCCAATTTCCTCAATGTTCATGAGTATGAAGCCTTATCTGGTTTCCAGTGTCGTAATCTTGACAAGTGGAACATGTCAAAAAGGAAATAAAACATTGTAGACACAATCCTAGGCAATAAGTACAATGCGTCTGACAGATACAAATCCTGTCTCTTCAGATAACATCACCAATCAACAGCATGTAGGTAATGAAGAGCAGCCTGCCATGGATTCTTGGGCAGCTGGGAAACTTGTAGTATGTGTCTGGATTACTAACTGACTGTCTCCTATAGAAGCTCAACATGACTTCCTTCCATTCTATAATTCTTGGAGATGCATTGGGTATACCAAGAGTCAAACCACTCACTAGCAATACAGCTGTGGACCACGAAGGAGAGGTGGTCACAGTAGTGGTCAACGTAATCACCTTAAATGCGATAGTGAATTCAGGATGCAATAAGAAGATCAAAACTGAGGGGGCCTGTGATTTGCAATTTGGAGACCGTTTGGGTGCTTCAGCGCTCTGCAGTCTCAGAGGGGATTCCGGGAGGCAGAGACAATGTGCAGGAACCTCGAGGTGAGAAGGCTGCAAGCTGCTGTTAGACTCCATTTAGCTGATTACAGCTTCCATTATTCTTGATTAAAACAACGAGGGAGATTGAAACATGGGCTGCCTGCTTTTTAATCGCTGGGGAATTGCTCTACTGCTGGAATGGTGCAACTGCCTTTTTATTACTAGTGAAATTGCTCTGATATGGAGAGGGGAGGCTGCCTTTTCACTGTTGGTGGGATCACTCTGCTACAGCAAGGTAAAATGTTGCCCAGGTTTTCTACATTTTGGATGTGGACCTCTTTTTCCAGTCATGGTTTTTTTTAGATTCTGTGTTTTTCACCCAGTCTTTCTCATTTTTTGGTGTGCAGGGGAGGTGGATTTAGGGGTCCTGTTCCAATTTTGTTCATTTTTTTGTGTGGGTAGGACAGATTTGGCAGTTGATAATTGTGCTGCAGTTCTTTTCTTTCTTAGTTTCGTGGCTATCTGAAGAAGAATTTCAGAGTTGTATACTTTGATAATAAATGAATCGTTGAAACTTTGAAATGTCCTCAAGTGTTCAATAATAAAATCTGTTTGAAGAACAGTCGAAATTATTGGATAAAAACATGTATTATACTATAGGCCAAGTAGTGAGAAGGATATTGAACAGCAAATCTAGAAGGAGATAGGCAGAAGTAATGGGAAACTTATTCAAATATATAATGAAGTAAGCAACATCAAAGGGGCAAACAGGAGTTTTTGAAGTGTGTTTGGCAGAAGGTTCTTGATCTGTACATTTTTAGCTCAGTGAGGAAAATGACATCCTTGAGCGGTTCTGGTAAATGAGCTGAACTAAGTGACGTAATTCTAGTGGAACATTGTGATTATAATATTGTAAGGATTAGAATAGCTATAGCAAAGGTCAATACAGTAAAGGGCACCCAGTGCTGGGATCAATACCTCATTGTGGCTAGACTTGTGTTTTATAAACATTTCATTCAAGAGTTTTATGTGCACAGTTCGTAAAAAGTGAGAATGGTGGCAGACAATGTAATTAAAAACCAAACCAGTATTTAAAAGTAGAGGCATGCAGTGCAAATACAAGGAAATCATGATGAATATTTATGAAACATAATATGGCCACAACATGTTATTAGGGTACTTTAGTTATGTGGATAAAGTGGAAGAGCTGGGATATAGAGGATATAAATGACATAATGGTAACCAAATTAATTTTTGATCAAACCAAATGGAGAAAAAGGATTCTGGCCAGTGATGTGTTCACTTGGTTAACAAGAAATGTGTAAACTTCTGCTCTGTGTGTTTAGTACCACGGTAAGTGCCTTAATCCATCAGAATAAGATAGATAATACTTTACAAACAAGTTCATGTACACTTTCTCTCACCTCTGTCTCTTCTCTGCAATCTTTAAAATGTCACAAATCCTGAAAAATCTCTGGGACATGTTTCCATGGAGACCACTGTCCTGTAACACAGCGAGAGCCTGGTCTGGACCAACCTCCTTTGCAAGGAGAAGAGCCACGTTCTCCGGCGTCATGCAGTTTGACCAATCACAATCGTCACTGGTGATAGCGTCTCCATTCTGCAAAGCAGCACAGGTAGCACCGTGGTGATTCCGAGCCAGCTCCAGAACAAATCTCCACTCCTCCAGGGTCTGAGGCATCATACCTAAACACAAGAGCCATGATGATTATATTTTCCCCAAACCAGTTCAGTTAGATAAAAGTGTAAGAAATACATTCATTCATTCATTTTGTCCATACTATGTCAAACATAACGATACATTGAGGATTGGGTTAGTTGATTCACAGAGAGTGAATTCTGTACAATTGGAACACATTTTTTCAAAACAATATAACAGGGACAAACTTGATCATATTGGGTTACTCTGGGCAAGGCACTGAAAACAGACTCAGACACAAAGTCATAAACACAAGAAATTGTGCGGATGCTGGAAATCCAAAGCAACACTCACAAAGTTCTGGAGGAGCTCAGCAGGTCAGGCAGCGTTTATGGAACAAACAGTCAATGCTTCGGGCTGAGAGCTTTCCTCAGGACTGGCAAGGAAGGGAGCAAGACGCCAGAATAAAAAGATGGATGAGGGGAAGGAGGAGTCCCGAAGAGACTAACAGAACAGGACAACATGGAAATATTTTGCAACACACACAAAATGCTGGAGGGACTCAGCAGGCCAGGCAGCATCTAGGAAAAGAGTACCATCAATGTTTTGGGCTGAAACCCTTTGGCAGGACTCTTGTTTGTGAATGGAAATATTTACCCTTGCCTGTGATATTCAGAAGGGAACTACACTATTAGTCTTAGCAAGATAGAGTAGTCACGTTTTAATTGTTCACATTTAGCTCCTCCCTATCCTAATCATTTGAATAGAGCTCCAAAATGAAATCTGAGAATATTACTTAAATAACAAAAGAGGAAGTTACGTGCAAATTGAATTGCCTCAGGAAAAGTCTGCTTGGGCTACGTCCACACTACACCGGATAAATCCGTAATTGAAGCTTTTCTCTTCATTTTTACCCTCCGTCCACACTAAAACGGCGTTTTCATCCCCCGAAACCAAAGCTTTTCAGAAATACTCTCCAAAGTGTGTATTTTTGAAAACACCGGATTGGCTGGATCAGTGTGGCTGGGGTAACCAGAGACTTCTGAAAACGCTATCAGACGGCAGCGCGCTATTTCATTGTTTTCTTGAACGCAACCTAACAATTTCAGAACAGACGGCAACAAAACTGATGCCAGAAGAGTTAGAAATGTCCTCACCAAATACTTTGACCCAAAACTTACTGAATAAATAAGTATACTCACTTTGCCCTGTTTTCTGTCCTTGCTCGTATGAAGGTGGTTTACCTGTTTATGCAAGTACTTCTCTGACGATAGATGTGTAACAGCCTAATGTAACATTGTATGGAAATACAAGATAACACTGATGCAGACATGTTTTATACATTTAACAAGGTGTTTTATTAATGCAATGTTAGTCAGTTTTTCAAAGTTCGTCGTCAGCCGAGTCAATCTGTCCGTGAATTCCCTGTTGGTTGCCTCCGTACACTCCAGTATTTGTTTTTTTTAACTTTTAAGTTCTCCTGCGCGAAAACCAACAGCTGCCCGTTGTTTTAAGCTTTTCTAGTCTGTAACTACACAAACGCACACTTTTACGGCGAGATTCGACACCAAACATGTCACTTGTTTTCGGTAGATGTGTCCTGCGCATGCCCAGTTGGAGGAGATTCGCCGAAATCTCCGTTTCAATGTGGACAGAGATAGTTTCAAAAACGGATAGGGATATTTTTAAAAACACATAGCGTGGACGCCTATCGTTTTTACGTGAAACCAGCGTTTTCAAAATTATCCGGTCTAGTGTGGACGTAGCCTTGGATGTGCCAAACTCCAAAAGAAATGTCAACTGAATTTACAGACAATGAAATACAAACCATTCTGTGCATCAAGTAGGCTTATATCATCTAGGTGAACAATGACAGTGAAAGCTTCAGTTCTGTGCTCCAGCTGTAGGCACAGTGACAGATAACCAGGCCAGAACCTGAAAGCACAAAAAAACAGCATGTTAAAACACAAGTCATTACTCTAGCCAAAAAAAACCCACCCAATTCATAAGTGGCTTACAGATCCCATTCTCCCTCCATTAACTCTCATACTTGAGTTTCCTAACTTTGCCACTTCACTGACCCTTCCTTCTCTGCCTTTCTCAATATGTGGGCTCATTTCCATAATTGTCATGTGACCACACCTCTTTGGTCCTCCCAGGACTGGCATGCTCCCATGGTCACTCTAAGATTTGCTAAAAGCTTCTTCATTCTTCGGGAACTGCAAATCATTTAAAATGATTGTACAAATTCCACGTTCAATCTCTCACCATCAGGTCTGGTGACATCTCAATCATCTCTGTTCACAGGAAGTAGATTTATTTTCCAGATTGCTTGTTGCTTCTAATGCCACTGATCCTTTCAGTGGTCCAATTTCACAGGTACAAACCCTTTTCAGTCCTTCAGTGGCTCTTCATGGGTGAAGGAACAATGATGGGAGGCTCTTCAAAAGTTGGAATATCTTATCTAATTCTCACCCGCGTGTACTCTCAAAGGATGATACCAAAAGCTTACTAAAATAAAAAAAAGTGAATCATATTTATGTCTTCCTCTCTAATTCAGGGCGTTCAGATTAATTCTAGCCCTCAAAATGCTGAGGTAGAACAACTCAGCAACTGCAACAGGAGCTTTCTGATCTTTATCAATGGTACTCACTACACAACTGTCAGAACTGCCACCAACTGCTAAACGTTGTTCCTCCTGAGCCGTGCAGTTGTGCAGCCATGCAGTAACTGAAATGCTCCCACGCACATAGCCTTTGTTGCCATGCAGCTAGTATAATCTTTTATATAAAGTTAATATAATTTTGAAATTATGCCAATATAATTTTGAGATCATGCCAATATAATTTTTAAATTTAACAACACTAATAATTACTCTCTGCACCTTGTGGAGCATTGGGTGGCAATCTTTACATTTCTTTAGCATTTGTCCATTATTTACAAGGCTGGGGTGCTAGCTCGATGCACAACCCAGCACGAGTGGAAGGTGTGCAAGGAACCAGCCCAAATCAAACCGGGACCGTTCGCCTCAAAGTCTGGTGTGGATGCTGCTGCACCACCTGCTGGCTAAGCTTGAAATCTATGTTAATATAATTCTGAAATACACAGTAACTAATTATGTGTTAATGAATATAAGCCATAAATTTCCTAAATAATAAATACATCACAACTTCAACTTTGAAACATTTTATAGCTTCAACATATTTATCTTGTCAGTGTTTCAAGTTACACCAGTTTCAAATTGCAACAATATACACAGAATGGAGGTCAGTAGCTCTTTGTTAATAAACTGACAACCTGCTGAGTGCCCACACCATCTAAGTTTAAAAGTTTACGAAACGTGAAAGATTTTCTTTGTTGTACTGTATTTCATTAAACCCTTCAATTAATAAATAAAATCAAAAGTATGTGAGTTTTCAATTTTCATTCTAAATATTCATAGTATGCATATTACACCAAAAACCGCGCAGTTTTCAGGCTGTGTAAAAAATTCCTACTCAGAGCAATGGTTGGTCCGCGCAGCTGTAAAGAAAAGAGGAAATGCTGATGTTAAGCAAGTTTTTGAACCACTGTGAACAGAGACATAGCAGTTAAGTACAGGAGTGAGGACTCTGGTTGACTTACCCGTGAGATCTACAAACATTCAACATGTTTTCCTTTGTGGTAAGGTCTCCTGGCAGCTGAATAAAGTAATTGATCAGTTGAGCATAGCCCCAGGTGAATCGATGACAGTGAGGCCTGAGAGGGACAACAAAGACATGTACTTCAGTGAAAGCCCTTCTGTTGGATTTACCTTCCTGTTCTACAGCCCTTAAAAACTGTGAGCATAGTCCCAAGTCCAGGGGTTTGAAAACACTAATACTAAGGGACACTGAACACTGTTGGGTTTGCCATTATTTACATGAGACAATAAAATAACCCTCAAAAACTTTTCTTAAAAAGCCCCTTAGCACAGGTTCAAAGGTGGGCTATACACAAAATGCTGGAGGAACTCAGTGGGCCAGGCAGCATCTATGGGAAAGAGTAAACTGTGGGAGTTTCAGCCCAGGACCTTTCTTTGGCACACCCTGCAGAAGAGACTCGGCCCAAAACATCGACTGTTCTGTTTTTTCAGTTGGTGCTGCCTGACCTGCTGAGCTCCTCCAGCATTTTGTATGTGTGTTGCTTTGGATTTCCAGAATCTGCAGATTTTCTCACATTTGTGATTAACATCTCAAAAGGGCCTGGTCAGTATCAACATTTTGCTCTGTAAATAACAAATGAATGGTCATTGGCAGTACTAGTTTCTGAAAGACTATACATGGGAATTATTCATTTCTTTTGAAGCGATTTCTCTCTTATGCTTGGATGCAGTTGCCCCCACCGCCCTAAAGTTTGGTCCATTTTCTGAGAAATACAGATGGGAATCTTCTGAAAAGATTTCCAGCCACCACTGTTACTGTACTGAAACAGTATTCCTCAAATCAAAAACGTCATCCAATGTGACAATGCCATGGCAAACTCTCCCAGATGATCTCTCAATCTATAGCCTTGATAGAACTGATTACACCATCCTCATTGCTCATCCACAATTCTCCAGCAGAGACTCACCTGTTCCATTCTTATCTATCCTGACTTAAAGTTGAATTAGTTAGAGCTTTGGTTCTTCATTATTTCTCATCTACACATTGCCCTTCAGTAACGGTAAGTGAAAATGTGATATATTTTCATTTGCAAACTGAGGATAACCAGTTCTTTCTCAACTGTCTTTAATTTGTCATACCACAATGGATGAGCATAAATTTCTTTCAATTTTTTTGATTTGAATCTAATGCCAGAGAAAATTCAGTCTGACTGGTAATGCTGTAAACCATTGGGGAATAAGTAAAGGATCTTGAGAAGCAATAATTACATTGTAAAAGGAGAAAGAGTCCTTCAGCTTTGTGCTGATATACTACAAAGTCTTGACTTACTATTTATTAGACATAAACTCTGTAACCTCTTACTGTAATTATGTCATTTATAATTCATTTAAAGTTTATGCAAAATATTGCAGGGTTTTATAGGATGCATAAATAACCAAGCTATTTGCTGTACCAACAATTTGTCATCAGCATTCACTGTAAAGAGCATCTTTAATCCATGGGTTGCAGAAGCTCAAGTAAAAGGCTCACCATTTTATCAAAGATGATTGGAGTAAGGAAATGCTGGCTAGCAACATCTATACCACAAACAAGAGAAAATCTGCAGATGCTGGAAATCAGAGCAACACACACACAAAATGCTGGAGGAACTCAGCAGGCCAGGCAGCATCTATGGAAAAAGTACAGTTGACGTTTCAGGCCGAAACCGTTCCACAGGACTGGAGAAAAAAAGCTGAGGGGTAGATTTAAAAGGTGGGGGGAGGGGAGAGAGAAACCAGGTGATAGGTGAAACCTAGAGAGGGAGGAATGAAGTAAAGAGCTGGGAAGTTGATTGGTGAAAGAAACAGAAGGCCATAGAAGAAAGAATAAGAGGAAAGGAACAT